>NW_027645953.1:0-600000 GCF_951394435.1 Stenella coeruleoalba
ATCATCATACCTGAATAAACTCATTGTGCTGCTAAGGGCCTGATGACATAGATTTCATTGCTGAGTGATACTGCATTATACGTAAGTACCACAAGTAATTTATCCATTTTTCACTTTCTGTGATATTGAACTTGTACGGTAAACGAGGTTCTTGTAAACAGAGGCGTCCCAAACTTTGGGGTGGCTGTGTCTTTTTGATTTTAATTTCCCTAAGCTATAGGACCATAAGTGGAAGTGCCCTAGGCTCTGTTGCTTTGTTTTTTAGATGTTTCAGGAAACACCATACACTTCTCCCGAGTGTCTGTTGGCAATTTACATCCCGCCCATCAGCATAACAAGGCTCCCAGTTCTCCATGGCCTGTCCTGCCTTTCTGGATTTTACACTTTTTTCAGATGGCCCTTTTGACCGAGGGGAAGTGAGACTTCATTGTAGTGCAGATTTCCTTTGTAAGTTTGCTTGGTTGGCCAAAAAGGGCGTATGCGTTTTTTCCTGAAAATATTCAGGAAAATATTCAGGAAAAAACGTATACGCCCTTTTGGGCCAAGTGCATCATTGTGGACGTTCTGCCACTTTTCCTATGCTTTCAATGCAATTCCAGTCTACCTCCTGAAATTGGTTTCCTGCAATTCTGCCCCGCTTTCAAGTCCTCTTGGCAGCCTTACTTCAGTATATTTTTGGATGATAGCTGTCATTTATAACTCTGCATGTTTGTGAATTACTGTGCCCCTGAGCTCCTTTCTTCAACTCGCTTTCTTGTGACCTGGCCGCAACACTGCAGGATGGCTTCAGGCCCTAATCTGGTTCCGGGACGGCACACTGAGCCTTTTGTTATTTCCTCTTCCTGGTGGGAAATGAGAGTTAAATTTGCCCGTCCAGACACCTCCAGCTAGTCTCTCATTGGTTCTCCCTATTCCTGTTCATCTTCCGCAGAAATTGCAAACTGGGCCAAACAGGAGGTTAAAGGCGCTGACCCCCCGAGTGCGGAGAGTGTTAGTAAAGCGTCTGGAATGTTGCACCCGATTACCAGGGGAGGAAAACTGAGACATATTTGAACACGTCTCCCGTTCACACTGTTGATCATACTCTGGGTTCCACATTCATGTTTTAGCTGAAGGAAGAATACCTTAAACCTGGAGAGTTGAGACCCGTGGAATGGGTACCATGCAATATGACTTCAAAGGGTCTTCATTTGCTCACCGAACCTCTCCAATCCTATTACCGCTGCGTTTATGCCCCTGTACACACGCTTGATTCTCTTTTGGAGACATAGCAATCCATAGGTTTTAAGATACTTACTAGTCAGGTACATTCTTAGGCGTTTAATATGGGGTGTTGAGTCCATTTCGTTGAGCAAGGAGTAGCTCTTGTCTATTCCATATTTGGCTTAAGGAACTTTATCTGTGCTCATTTCAATCTCTGGTTTTATGCAGCACCCCAACTCACCTTTCCCCTTAAGCAAGCATAAGTTGGTTTTCTAAATTTGAGACCCTGTTCTGTTTTGGAATTCAGTTCCTGTGTAGCCAAGTTTACATTCCATGTATTCGTGATATCTTATGATTTTTGTTTTTCTGTGTGACTTATTTCAGTTAGAATCATCGTACCTGAATCCACTCATTATGCTGCTACGGGCCTGATGACATAGATTTCATTGCTGAGTGATACTGCATTATACGTAAGTACCACAAGTTCTTTATCCATTTTTCACTTTCTGCGATGTTGAACTTGTACGGTAAACGAGGTTCTTGTAAACAGAGGCGTCCCAAACTTTGGGGTGGCTGTGTCTTTTTGATTTTAATTTCCCTAAGCTATAGGACCATAAGTGGAAGTGCCCTAGGCTTTGTTGCTTTGTTTTTTAGATGTTTCAGGAAACACCATACACTTCTCCCGAGTGTCTGTTGGCAATTTACATCCCGCCCATCAGCATAACAAGGCTCCCAGTTCTCCATGGCCTGTCCTGCCTTTCTGGATTTTACACTTTTTTCAGATGGCCCTTTTGACCGGAGGGAAGTGAGACTTCATTGTAGTGCAGATTTCCTTTGCAAGCTTGCTTGGTTGGGCAAAAAGGGCGTATGCGTTTTTTCCTGAATATATTCAGGAAAAAACGCATACGCCCTTTTTGGCCAAGTGCATCATTGTGGACGTTCTGCCTCTTTTCCTATGCTTTCAATGCAATTCCAGTCTACCTCCTGAAATCGGTTTCCTGCAATTCTGCCCCGCTTTCAAGTCCTCTTGGCAGCCTTACTTCAGTATATTTTTGGACGATAGCTTTCATTTATAACTCTGCAGGTTTGTGAATTACAGTGCCCCTGAGCTCCTTTCTTCAACTCGCTTTCTTGTGACCTGGCCGCAACACCGCAGGATGGCTTCACGCCCTAATCTGGTTCCGGCACGGCACGCTGAGCCTTTGGTTAATTCCTCTTCCTGGTGGGAAATGAGAGTTAAATTTGCCCGTCGAGACACCTCCAGCTAGTCTCTCATTGGTTCTCGCTATTCCTGTTCATCTTCCGCAGAAATTGCAAACTGGGCCAAACAGGAGGTTAAAGGCGCTGACCCTCCAAGTGGGGAGAGTGTTAGTAAAGCGTCTGGAATGTTGCACCCGAGTACCAGGGTACGAAAACTGAGACATATTTGAACACGTCTCCCGATCACACGGTTGATCATACTCTAGGTTCTACATGCATGTTTTAGCTGAAGGAAGAATACCTTAAACCTGGGTAGTTGAAACCCGTGGAATGGGTACCATGCAATATGACTTCAAAGGGTCTTCATTTGCTCACCGAACCTCTCCAATCCTATCACTGCTGCGTTTATGCCCCTGTACACATGCTTGATTCTCTTTCAGAGACATAGCAATCCATCGGTTTTAAGATACTTACTAGTCAGGTACATTCTTAGGCGTTTAATATGCGGTGTTGAGTCCATTTCGTTGAGCAAGGAGTAGCTCTTCTCTACTCCATATTTGGCTTAAGGAACTTTATCTGTGCTCATTTCAATCTCTGGTTTTATGCAGCACCCCAACTCAACTTTACCCTTAAGCAAACATAAGTTGGTTTTCTAAATTTGAGACCCTGTTCTGTTCTGTAATTCAGTTCCTGTGTAGCCAAGTTTACATTCCGTGTATTACTGATATCTTATGATGTTTCTTTTTCTGTGTGACTTATTTCAGTTAGAATCATCATACCTGAATCCACTCATTGTGCTGCTAAGGGCCTGATGACATAGATTTCATTGCTGAGTGATACTGCATTGTACGTAAGTTCCACAAGTTCTTTATCCATTTTTCACTTTCTGCGCTGTTGAACTTGTACTGTAAACGAGGTTCTGGTAAACAGAGGCGTCCCAAACTTTGGGGTCGCTGTGTCTTTTTGCTTTTAATTTCCCTAAGCTATAGGACCATAAGTGGAAGTGCCCTAGGCTCTGTTGCTTTGTTTTTTAGATGTTTCAGGAAACACCATACACTTCTCCCGAGTGTCTGTTGGCAATTTAAATCCCGCCCATCAGCATAACAAGGCTCCCAGTTCTCCATGGCCTGTCCTGCCTTTCTGGATTTTACACTTTTTTCAGATGGCCCTTTTGACCGGGGGGAAGTGAGACTTCATTGTAGTGCAGATTTCCTTTGCAAGTTTGCTTGGTTGGCCAAAAAGGGCGTATGCGTTTTTTCTTGAATATATTCAGGAAAAAACGCATACGCCCTTTTTGGCCAAGTGCATCATTGTGGACGTTCTGCCTCTTTTCCTATGCTTTCAATGCAATTCCAGTCTACCTCGTGAAATCGGTTTCCTGCAATTCTGCCCCGCTTTCAAGTCCTCTTGGCAGCCTTACTTCAGTATATTTTTGGACGATAGCTGTCATTTATAACTCTGCAGGTTTGTGAATTACAGTGTCCCTGAGCTCCTTTCTTCAACTCGCTTTCTTTTGAGCTGGCCGCAACACCGCAGGATGGCTTCAGGCCCTAATCTGGTTACGGCACGGCACGCTGAGCATTTGGTTATTTCCTGTTCCTGGTGGGAAATGAGAGTTAAATTTTCCCGTCCAGACACCTCCAGCTAGTCTCTCATTGGTTCTCGCTATTCCTGTTCATCTTCCGCAGAAATTGCAAACTGGGCCAAACAGGCGGTTAAAGCTACTGACTCTCCAAGTGGGGAGAATGTTAGTAAAGCGTCTGGAATGTTGCACCCGAGTACCAGGGTACGAAAACTGAGACATATTTGAACACGTCTCCCGATCACATGGTTGATCATACTCTAGGTTCCACATGCATGTTTTGGCTGAAGGAAGAATACCTTAAACCTGGAGAGTTGAAACCCGTGGAATGGGTACCATGCAATATGACTTCAAAGGGTCTTCATTTGCTCACCGAACCTCTCCAATCCTATCACTGCTGTGTTTATGCCCCTGTACACACGCTTGATTCTCTTTTGGAGACATAGCAATCCATAGGTTTTAAGATACTTACTACTCAGGTACATTCTTAGGCGTTTAATATGGGGTGTTGAGTCCATTTCGTTGAGCAAGGAGTAGCTCTTGTTTAATCCATATTTGGCTTAAGGAACTTTATCTGTGCTCATTTCAATCTCTGGTTTTATGCAGCACCCCAACTCACCTTTCCCCTTAAGCAAGCATAAGTTGGTTTTCTAAATTTGAGACCCTGTTCTGTTCTGTAATTCAGTTCCTCTGTAGCCAAGTTTACATTCCGTGTATTAGTGATATCTTATGATGTTTCTTTTTCTGTGTGACTTATTTTAGTTAGAATCATCATACCTGAATCCACTCATTGTGCTGCTAAGGGCTTGATGACATAGATTTCATTGCTGAGTGATATTGCTTTGTAAGTAAATACCACAACTTCTTTATCCATTTTTCACTTTCTGCGATGTTGAACTTGTACTCTAAACGAGGTTCTTGTAAACAGAGGCGTCCCAAACTTTGGGGTGGCTGTGTCTCTTTGATTTTAATTTCCCTAAGCTATAGGACCATAAGTGGAAGTGCCCTAGGCTCTGTTGCTTTGTTTTTTTAGATGTTTCAGTTAACACCATACACTTCTCCCCAGTGTCTGTTGGCAATTTACATCCCGCCCATCAGCATAACAAGGCTCCCAGTTCTCCATATCCTGTCCTACCTTTCTGGATTTTACACTTTTTTCAGATGGCCCTTTTGACTGCGGGGAAGAGAGACTTCATTGTAGTGCAGATTTCCTTTGCAAGCTTGCTTGGTTGGCCAAAAAGTGCGTATGCGTTTTTTCCTGAATATATTCAGGAAAAAACGCATACGCCCTTTTTGGCCAAGTGCATCATTGTGGACGTTCTGCCTCTTTTCCTATGCTTGAAATGCAATTCCAGTCTACCTCCTGAAATCGGTTTCCTGCAATTCTGCACCACTTTCAAGTCCTCTTGGCAGCCTTACTTCAGTATATTTTTGGACGATAGCTGTCATTTATATCTCTGAAGGTTTGTGAATTACAGTGACCCTGAGCTCCTTTCTTCAACTCGCTTTCTTGTGACCTGGCCGCAACACCGCAGGATGGCTTCAGGTCCTAATCTGGTTCCGGCACAGCATGCTGAGCCTTTGGTTAATTCATCTTCCTGGTGGGAAATGAGAGTTAAATTTGCCCGTCCAGACACCTCCAGCTAGTCTCTCATTGGTTCTCGCTGTTCCTGTTCATCTTCCGCAGAAATTGCAAACTGGGCCAAACAGGAGGTTAAAGGGACTGACTCTCCAAGTCGGGAGAGTGTTAGTAAAGCATCTGGAATGTTGCACCCGAGTACCAGGGTACAAAAACTGAGACATATTTGAACACGTCTCCCGTTCACATGGTTGATCATACTCTGGGTTCCACATGCATGTTTTAGCTGAAGGAAGAATACCTGAAACCTGCAGAGTTGAGACCCGTGGAATGGGTACCATGCAAAATGACTTCAAAGGGTCTTCATTTGCTCACCGAACCTCTCCAATCCTATCACTGCTGCGTTTATGCCCCTGTACACATGCTTGATTCTCTTTCGGAGACATAGCAATCCATAGGTTTTAAGATACTTACTAGTCAGGTACATTCTTAGGCGTTTAATATGGGGTGTTGAGTCCATTTCGTTGAGCAAGGAGTAGCTCTTGTCTATTCCATATTTGGCTTAAGGAACTTTATCTGTGCTCATTTCAATCTCTGGTTTTATGCAGCTCCCCAACTCACCTTTCCCCTTAAGCAAGCATAAGTTGGTTTTCTTAATTTGAGACCCTGTTCTGTTTTGGAATTCAGTTCCTGTGTAGCCAAGTTTACATTCCGTGTATTAGTGATATCTTATGATGTTTCTTTTTCTGTGTGACTTATTTCAGTTAGAATCATCATACCTGAATCCACTCATTCTGCTGCTAAGGGCCTGATGACATAGATTTCATTGCTGAGTGATATTGCTTTGTAAGTAAATACCGCAACTTCTTTATCCATTTTTCACTTTCTGCGATGTTGAACTTGTACGGTAAACGAGGTTCTTGTAAACAGAGGCGTCCCAACTTTGGGGTGGCTGTGTCTTTTTGATTTTAATTTCCCTAAGCTATAGGACCAAAAGTGGAAGTGCCCTAGGCTCTGTTGCTTTGTTTTTTCGATGTTTCAGGAAACACCATACACTTCTCCCGGGTGTCAGTTGGCAATTTACATCACGCCCATCAGCATAACAAGGCTCCCAGTTCTCCTTGGCCTGTCCTGCCTTTCTGGATTTTACAGTTTTTTCAGATGGCCCTTTTGACCGGGGGGAAGTGAGACTTTATTGTAGTGCAGATTTCCTTTGCAAGCTTGCTTGGTTGGCCAAAAAGGGCGTATGCGTTTTTTCCTGAATATATTCAGGAAAAAACGCATACGCCCTTTTTGGCCAAGTGCATCATTGTGGACGTTCTGCCTCTTTTTCTATGCTTTCAATGCAATTCCAGTCTACCTCCTGAAATCGCTTTCCTGCAATTCTGCCCCGCTTTCAAGTCCTCTTGGCAGCCTTACTTCAGTATATTTTTGGACGATAGCTGTCATTTATAACTCTGCAGTTTTGTGAATTACAGTGTCCCTGAGCTCCTTTCTTCAACTCGCTTTCTTGTGACTCGGCCGCAACACCGCAGGATGGCTTCAGGCCCTAATCTGGTTCCGGCATGGCACGCTGAGCCTTTGGTTAATTCCTCTTCCTGGTGGGAAATGAGAGTTAAATTTGCCCGTCCAGACACCTCCAGCTAGTCTCTCATTGGTTCTCGCTATTCCTGTTCATCTTCCGCAGAAATTGCAAACTGGGCCAAACAGGAGGTTAAAGGGACTCACTCTCCATGTCGAGAGAGTGTTAGTAAAGCGTCTGGAATGTTGCACCCGAGTACCAGGGTATGAAAACTGAGACATATTTAAACACGTCTCCCGATCACATGGTTGATCATACTCTAGGTTCCACATGCATGTTTTAGCTGAAGGAAGAATACCTTAAACCTGCATAGTTGAAACCCGTGGAATGGGTACCATGCAATATGACTTCAAAGGGTCTTCATTTGTTCACCGAACCTCTCCAATCCTATCACTGCTGCGTTTATGCCCCTGTACACATGCTTGATTCTCTTTCGGAGACATAGCAATCCATAGGTTTTAAGATACTTACTAGTCAGGTACATACTTAGGCGTTTAATATGCGGTGTTGAGTCCATTTCGTTGAGCAAGGAGTAGCTCTTGTCTATTCCATATTTGGCTTAAGGAACTTTATCTGTGCTCATTTCAATCTCTGGTTTTATGCAGCACCCCAACTCACCTTTCCCCTTAAGCAAGCATAAGTTGGTTTTCTAAATTTGAGACCCTGTTCTGTTCTGTAATTCAGTTCCTGTGTAGCCAAGTTTACATTCCGTGTATTACTGATATCTTATGATGTTTCTTTTTCTGTGTGACTTATTTCAGTTAGAATCATCATACCTGAATCCACTCATTGTGCTGCTAAGGGCCTGATGACATAGATTTCATTGATGAGTGATACTGCATTGTACGTAAGTACCACAAGTTCTTTATCCATTTTTCACTTTCTGTGATATTGAACATGTATGGTAAACGAGGTTATTGTAAACAGAGGTGTCCCAACTTTGGGGTGGCTGTGTCTTTTTGATTTTAATTTCCCTAAGCTATAGGACCATAAGTGGAAGTGCCCTAGGCTCTGTTGCTTTGTTTTTTCGATGTTTCAGGAAACACCATACACTTCTCCCGAGTGTCTGTTGGCAATTAACATCCCGCCCATCAGCATAACAAGGCTCCCAGTTCTCCATGGCCTGTCCTGCCTTTCTGGATTTTACACTTTTTTCAGATGACCCTTTTGACCGGGGGAAAGTGAGACTTCATTGTAGTGCAGATTTCCTTTGCAAGCTTGCTTGGTTGGCCAAAACGGGCGTATGCGTTTTTTCCTGAATATATTCAGGAAAAAACGCATACGCCCTTTCTGGCCAAGTGCATCATTGTGGACGTTCTGCCTCTTCTCCTATGCTTTCAATGCAATTACAGTCTACCTTCTGAAATCGGTTTCCTGCAATTCTGCCCCGCTTTCAAGTCCTCTTGGCAGCCTTACTTCAGTATATTGTTGGACGATAGCTGTCATTTATAACTCTGCAGGTTTGTGAATTACAGTGCCCCTGAGCTCCTTTCTTCAACTCTCTTTCTTGTGACCTGGACGCAACACCGCAGGATGGCTTCAGGCCCTAATCTGGTTCCTGCACGGCACGCTGAGCCTTTGGTTATTTCCTCTTCCCGGTGGAAAATGAGAGTTAAATTTGCCCGCCCAGACACCTCCAGCTAGTCTCTCATTGGTTCTCGCTATTCCTGTTCATCTTCCGCAGAAATTGCAAACTGGGCCAAACAGGAGGTTAAAGGGACTGACTCTCAAAGTCGGGAGAGTGTTAGTAAAGCATCTCGAATGTTGCACCCGAGTACCAGGGTACGAAAACTGAGACATATTTGAATACGTCTCCTGATCACATGGTTGATCATACTCTAGGTTCCACATGCATGTTTTAGCTGAAGGAAGAATACCTTAAACCTGGGTAGTTGAAACCCGTGGAATGGGTACCATGCAATATGACTTCAAAGGGTCTTCATTTGCTCACCGAACCTCTCCAATCCTATAGATGCTGCGTTTATGCCCCTGTACACATGCTTGATTCTCTTTTGGATACATAGCAATCCATAGGTTTTAAGATACTTACTAGTCAGGTACATTCTTAGGCGTTTAATATGGGGTGTTGAGTCCATATCTTTGAGCAAGGAGTAGCTCTTGTCTATTCCATATTTGGCTTAAGGAACTTTATCTGTGCTCATTTCAATCTCTGGTTTTATGCAGCACCCCAACTCACCTTTACCTTTAAGCAAGCATAAGTTGGTTTTCTAAATTTGAGACCCTGTTCTGTTCTGGAATTCAGTTCCTGTGTAGCCAACTTTACATTCCGTGTATTAGTGATATCTTATGATGTTTCTTTTTCTGTGTGACTTATTTCAGTTAGAATCATCATACCTGAATCCACTCATTGTGCTGCTAAGGGCCTGATGACATAGATTTCATTGCTGAGTGATATTGCTTTGTAAGTAAATACCGCAACTTCTTTATCCATTTTTCACTTTCTGCGATGTTGAACTGGTACTGTAAACGAGGCTCTTGTAAACAGAGCCATTCCAAACTTTGAGGTGGCTGTGTCTTTTTGATTTTAATTTCCCTAAGCTATAGTACCATAAGTGGAAGTGCCCTAGGCTCTGTTGCTTTGTTTTTTAGATGTTTCAGGAAACACCATACACTTCTCCCCAGTGTCTGTTGGCAATTTACATCCCGCCCATCAGCATAACAAGTCTTCCAGTTCTCCATGGCCTGTCCTGCCTTTCTGGATTTTACACTTTTTTCAGATGTCCCTTTTGACCGGGGGAAGTGAGACTTCATTGTAGTGCAGATTTCCTTTGCAAGCTTGCTTGGTTGGCCAAAAAGGGCGTATGTGTTTTTTCCTGAATATATTCAGGAAAAAACGCATACGCACTTTTTGGCCAAGTGCATCATTGTGGACGTTCTGCCTCTTTTCCTATGCTTTCAATGCAATTCCAGTCTACCTCCTGAAATTGGTTTCCTGCAATTCTGCCCCGCTTTCAAGTCCTCTTGGCAGCCTTACTTCAGTCTATTTTTGGACGATAGCTGTCATTTATAACTCTGCAGGTTTGTGAATTACAGTGTCCTTGAGCTCCTTTCTTCAACTCGCTTTATTTTGAGCTGGCCGCAACACCGCAGGATGGCTTCAGGCCCTAATCTGGTTCCGGCACGGCACCCTGAGCCTTTGGTTATTTCCTCTTCCTGGTGGGAAATGAGAGTTAAATCTGCAGGTCCAGACAGCTCCAGCTAGTCTCTCATTGGTTCTCGCTATTCCTGTTCATCTTCCGCAGAAATTGCAAACTGGGCCAAACAGGAGTTTAAAGGCGCTGACCCTCAAAGTGGGGAGAGTGTTAGTAAAGCGTCTGGAATGTTGCACCCGAGTACCAGGGGAGGAAAACTGAGACATATTTGAACACGTCTCCCGTTCACACGGTTGATCATACATTGGGTTCCACATGCATGTTTTAGCTGAAGGAAGAATACCTTAAACCTGGAGAGTTGAGACCCGTGGAATGGGTACCATGCAATATGACTTCAAAGGGTCTTCATTTGCTCACCGAACCTCTCCAATCCTATCACTGCTGCGTTTATGCCCCTGTACACACGCTTGATCCTCTTTTGGAGTCATAGCAATCCATAGGTTTTAAGATACTTACTAGTCAGGTACATTCTTAGGCGTTTAATATGGGGTGTTGAGTCCATTTCGTTGAGCAAGGAGTAGCTCTTGTCTATTCCATATTTGGCTTAAGGAACTTTATCTGTGCTCATTTCAATCTCTGGTTTTATGCAGCACCCCAACTCACCTTTCCCCTTAAGCAAACATAAGTTGGTTTTCTAAATTTGAGACCCTGTTCTGTTTTGGAATTCAGTTCCTGTGTAGCCAAGTTTACATTCCATGTATTAGTGATATCTTATGATGTTTCTTTTTCTGTGTGACTTATTTCAATTAGAATCATCGTACCTGAATCCACTCATTATGCTGCTACGGGCCTGATGACATAGATTTCATTGCTGAGTGATACTGCATTGTACGTAAGTACCACAAGTTCTTTATCCATTTTTCACTTTCTGTGATATTGAACATGTATGGTAAACGAGGTTCTTCTAAACAGAGGTGTCCCAAACTTTGGGGTGGCTGTGTCTTTTTGATTTTAATTCCCCTAAGCTATAGGACCATAAGTGGAAGTGCCCTAGGCTCTGTTGCTTTGTTTTTTAGATGTTTCAGGAAACACCATACACTTCTCCCTAGTGTCTGTTGGCAATTTACATCCCGCCCATCAGCATAACAAGGCTCCCAGTTCTCCATGGCCTGTCCTGCCTTTCTGGATTTTACACTTTTTTCAGATGGCCCTTTTGACCGGGGGGAAGTGAGACTTCATTGTAGTGCAGATTTCCTTTGCAAGTTTCCTTGGTTGGCCAAAAAGGGCGTATGCGTTTTTTCCTGAATATATTCAGGAAAAAACGCATACGCCTTTTTTGGCCAAGTGCATCATTGTGGACGTTCTGCCTCTTTTCCTATGCTTTCAATGCAATTCCAGTCTACCTCCTAAAATCGGTTTCCTGCAATTCTGCCCCGCATTCAAGTCCTCTTGGCAGGCTTACTTCAGTATATTTCTGGATGATAGCTGTCATTTATAACTCTGCAGGTTTGTGAATTACAGTGCCCCTGAGCTCCTTTCTTCAACTCGCTTTCCTTTGAGCTGACCGCAACACCGCAGGATGGCTTCAGGCCCTAATCTGGTTCTGGCACGGCACGCTGAGCCTTTGGTTAATTCCTCTTCCTAGTGGGAAATGAGAGTTAAATTTGCCCGTCCAGAAACCTCCAGCTAGTCTCTCATTGGTTCTCGCTATTCCTGTTCATCTTCCACAGAAATTGCAAACTGGGCCAAACAGGAGGTTAAAGGGACTGACTCTCCAAGTCGGGAGAGTGTTAGTAAAGCGTCTGGAATGTTGCACCCGAGTACCAGGGTACGAAAACTGAGACATATTTGAACACGTCTCCCGATTACATGGTTCATCATACTCTAGGTTCCACATGCATGTTTTGGCTGAAGGAAGAATTCCTTAAACCTGGGTAGTTGAAACCCGTGGAATGGGTACCATGCAATATGACTTCAAAGGGTCTTCATTTGCTCACCGAACCTCTCCAATACTATCACTGCTGCGTTTATGCCCCTGTACACATGCGTGATTCTCTTTCGGAGAGATAGCAATCCATAAGTTTTAAGATACTTACTAGTCAGGTACATTCTTAGGTGTTTAATATGCGGTGTTGAGTCCATTTCGTTGAGCAAGGAGTAGCTCTTGTCTATTCCATATTTGGCTTAAGGAAATTTATCTGTGCTCATTTCAATCTCTGGTTTTATGCAGCACCCCAACTCACCTTTACCCTTAAGCAAACATAAGTTGGTTTTCTAAATGTGAGACTCTTTTCTGTTCTTTAATTCAGTTCCTATGTAGCCACGTTTAGATTCCGTGTATTACTGATATCTTATGATGTTTCTTTTTCTGTGTGACTTATTTCAGTTAGAATCATCATACCTGAATCCACTCATTGTGCTGCTAAGGGCCTGATGACATAGATTTCATTGCTGAGTGATATTGCTTTGTAAGTAAATACCACAACTTCTTTATCCATTTTTCACTTTCTGCGATGTTGAACTTGTACTGTAAACGAGGTTCTTGTAAACAGAGGCGTCCCAACTTTGGGGTGGCTGTGTCTTTTAGATTTTAATTTCCCTAATCTATAGGACCATAAGTGGAAGTGCCCTAGGCTCTGTTGCTTTGTTTTTTCGATGTTTTAGGAAACCCCATACACTTCTCCCGAGTGGCTGTTGGCAATGTACATCCCGCCCATCAGCATAACAAGGCTCCCTGTTCTCCATGGCCTGTCCTGCCTTTCTGGGTTTTACACTTTTTTCCGATGGCCCTTTTGACCGGGGGGAACTGAGACTTCATGTAGTGCAGATTTCCTTTGCAAGCTTGCTTGGTTGGCCAAAAAGGGCATATGCGTTTTTTCCTGAATATATTCAGGAAAAAACGCATATGCCCTTTTTGGCCAAGTGCATCATTGTGGACGTTCTGCCTCTTTTCCTATGCTTTCAATGCAATTCCAGCCTACCTCCTGAAATCGGTTTCCTGCAATTCTGCCCCGCTTTCAAGTCCTCTTGGCAGCCTTACTTCAGTATATTTTTGGACGATAGCTGTCATTTATAACTCTGCAGGTTTGTGAATTACAGTGCCCCTGAGCTCCTTTCTTCAGCTCGCTTTCTTTTGAGCTGGCCGCAACACCGCAGGATGGCTTCAAGCCTTAATCTGTTTCCGGCATAGCACGCTGAGCCTTTGGTTAATTCCTCTTCCTGGTGGGAAATGAGAGTTAAATTTGCCCGTCCAGACACCTCCAGCTAGTCTCTCATTGGTTCTCGCTATTCCTGTTCATCTTCCGCAGAAATTGCAAACTGGGCCAAACAGGAGGTTAAAGGGACTGACTCTCCAAGTCTGGAGAGTGTTAGTAAAGCGTCTGGAATGTTGCACCCGAGTACCAGGGTACGAAAACTGAGACATATTTGAACACGTCTCCCGTTCACACGGTTGATCATACTCTGGGTTCCACATGCATGTTTTACCTGAAGGAAGAATACCTGAAACCTGGAAAGTTGAGACCCGTGGAATGGGTACCATGCAATATGACTTCAAAGGGTCTTCATTTGCTCACCGAACCTCTCCAATCCTATCACTGCTGCGTTTATGCCCCTGTACACACGCTTGATTCTCTTTTGGAGTCATAGCAATCAATAGGTTTTATGATACTTACTAGTCAGGTACATTCTTAGGCGTTTAATATGGGGTGTTGAGTCCATTTCGTTGAGCAAGGAGTAGCTCTTGTCTATTCCATATTTGGCTTAAGGAACTTTACCTGTGCTCATTTCAATCTCTGGTTTTATGCAGCACCCCGACTCACCTTTACCCTTAAGCAAGCATAAGTTGGTTTTCTAAATTTGAGACCCTGTTCTGTTTTGGAATTCAGTTCCTGTGTAGCCAAGTTTACATTCAATGTATTAGTGATATCTTATGATGTTTCTTTTTCTGTGTGACTTATTTCAGTTAGAATCATCGTACCTGAATCCACTCATTATGCTGCTACGGGCCTGATGACATAGATTTCATTGCTGAGTGATACTGCATTGTACGTAAGTACCACAAGTTCTTTATCCATTTTTCACTTTCTGTGATATTGAACATGTACGGTAAACGAGGTTCTTCTAAACAGAGGTGTCCCAAACTTTGGGGTGGCTGTGTCTTTTTGATTTTAATTTCCCTAAGCTATAGGACCATAAGTGGAAGTGCCCTAGGCTCTGTTGCTTTGTTTTTTAGATGTTTCAGGAAACACCATACACTTCTCCTGAGTGTCTGTTGGCAATTTACATCCCGCCCATCAGCATAACAAGGCTCCCAGTTCTCCATGGCCTGTCCTGCCTTTCTGGATTTTACACTTTTTTCAGATGGCCCTTTTGACCGGTGGGAAGTGAGACTTCATTGTAGTGCAGATTTCCTTTGCAAGCTTGCTTGGTTGGCCAAAAAGTGCGTATGCGTTTTTTCCTGAATATATTCAGGAAAAAACGCATACGCCCTTTTTGGCTAAGTGCATCATTGTGGACGTTCTGCCTCTTTTCCTATGCTTGAAATGCAATTCCAGTCTACCTCCTGAAATTGGTTTCCTGCAATTCTGCCCCGCTTTAAAGTCCTCTTGGCAGCCTTAGTTCAGTCTATTTTTGGACGATAGCTGTCATTTATAACTCTGCAGGTTTGTGAATTACAGTGCCCTTGAGCTCCTTTCTTCAACTCGGTTTATTTTGAGCTGGCCGAAACACCGCAGGATGGCTTCAGGCCCTAATCTGGTTCCGGCACGGCACGCTGAGCCTTTGGTTATTTCCTCTTCCTGGTGGGAAATGAGAGTTAAATTTGCCCGTCCAGACACCTCCAGCTAGTCTCTCATTGGTTCTCCCTATTCCTGTTCATCTTCCGCAGAAATTGCAAACTGGGCCAAACAGGAGGTTAAAGGGACTGACTCTCCAAGTCGGGAGAGTGTTAGTAAAGCGTCTGGAATGTTGCACCCGAGTAGCAGGGTACGAAAACTGAGACATATTTGAACACGTCTCCCGATCACATGGTTGATCATACTCTAGGTTCCACATGCATATTTTAGCTGATGGAAGAATACCTTAAACCTGGAGAGTTGAGACCCTTGTAATGGGTACCATGCAATATGACTTCAAAGGGTCTTCATTTGCTCACTGAACCTCTCCAATCCTATCACTGCTGCGTTTATGCCCCTGTACACATGCTTGATTCTCTTTCGGAGACATAGCAATCCATAGGTTTTAAGATACTTACTAGTCAGGTACATTCTTAGGCGTTTAATATGCGGTTTTGAGTCCATTTCGTTGAGCAAGGAGTAGCTCTTGTCTATTCCATATTTGGCTTTAGGAACTTTATCTGTGCTCATTTCAATCTCTGGTTTTATGCAGCACCCCAACTCACCTTTCCCCTTAAGCAAGCATAAGTTGGTTTTCTAAATTTGAGACCCTGTTCTGTTCTGTAATTCAGTTCCTGTGTAGCCAAGTTTACATTCCTTGTATTCGTGATATCTTATGATTTTTGTTTTTCTGTGTGACTTATTTCAGTTAGAATCATCGTACCTGAATCCACTCATTATGCTGCTACGGGCCTGATGCCATAGATTTCATTGCTGAGTGATACTGCATTATACGTAAGTACCACAAGTTCTTTATCCATTTTTCACTTTCTGTGATATTGAACTTGTACGGTAAATGAGGTTCTTGTAAACAGAGGCGTCCCAAACTTTGGGGTGGCTGTGTCTTTTTGATTTTAATTTCCCTAATCTATAGGACCATAAGTGGAAGTGCCCTAGGCTCTGTTGCTTTGTTTTTTAGATGTTTCAGTGAACACCATACACTTCTCCCGAGTGTCTGTTGGCAATTTACATCCCGCCCATCAGCATAACAAGGCTCCCAGTTCTCCATGGCCTGTCCTGCCTTTCTGGATTTTACACTTTTTTCAGATGGCCCTTTTGACCGGGGGGAAGTGAGACTTCATTGTAGTGCAGATTTCCTTTGCAAGCTTGCTTGGTTGGCCAAAAAGGGCGTATGGGTTTTTCCTGAATATATTCAGGAAAAAACGCATACGCCCTTTTTGGCCAAGTGCATCATTGTGGACGTTCTGCCTCTTTTCCTATGCTTTCAATGCAATTCCAGTCTACCTCCTGAAATCGGTTTCCTGCAATTCTGCCCCACTTTCAAGTCCTCTTGGCAGCCTTACTTCAGTCTATTTTTGGACGATAGCTGTCATTTATAACTCTGCAGGTTTGTGAATTACAGTGCCCCTGAGCTCCTTTCTTCAACTCACTTTCTTGTGACCTGGCCGCAACACCGCAGGATGGCTTCAGGCCCTAATCTGGTTCCGGCACGGCACGCTTAGCCTTTGGTTAATTCCTCTTCCTGGTGGGAAATGAGAGTTAAATTTGCCCGTCGAGACACCTCCAGCTAGTCTCTCATTGGTTCTCGCTATTCCTGTTCATCTTCCGCAGAAATTGCAAACTGGGCCAAACAGGAGGTTAAAGGAGCTGACCCTCCAAGTGGGGAGAGTGTTAGTAAAGCGTCTGGAATGTTGCACCCGAGTACCAGGGTACGAAAACTGAGACATATTTGAACACGTTCCCGATCACACGGTTGATCATACTCTAGGTTCTACATGCATGTTTTAGCTGAAGGAAGAATACCTTAAACCTGGGTAGTTGAAACCCGTGGAATGGGTACCATGCAATATGACTTCAAAGGGTCTTCATTTGCTCACCGAACCTCTCCAATCCTATCACTGCTGCGTTTATGCCCCTGTACACATGCTTGATTCTCTTTCAGAGACATAGCAATCCATCGGTTTTAAGATACTTACTAGTCAGGTACATTCTTAGGCGTTTAATATGCGGTGTTGAGTCCATTTCGTTGAGCAAGGAGTAGCTCTTCTCTACTCCATATTTGGCTTAAGGAACTTTATCTGTGCTCATTTCAATCTCTGGTTTTATGCAGCACCCCAACTCAACTTTACCCTTAAGCAAACATAAGTTGGTTTTCTAAATTTGAGACCCTGTTCTGTTCTGTAATTCAGTTCCTGTGTAGCCAAGTTTACATTCCGTGTATTACTGATATCTTATGATGTTTCTTTTTCTGTGTGACTTATTTCAGTTAGAATCATCATACCTGAATCCACTCATTGTGCTGCTAAGGGCCTGATGACATAGATTTCATTGCTGAGTGATACTGCATTGTACGTAAGTTCCACAAGTTCTTTATCCATTTTTCACTTTCTGCGCTGTTGAACTTGTACTGTAAACGAGGTTCTGGTAAACAGAGGCGTCCCAAACTTTGGGGTGGCTGTGTCTTTTTGATTTTAATTTCCCTAAGCTATAGGACCATAAGTGGAAGTGCCCTAGGCTCTGTTGCTTTGTTTTTTAGATGTTTCAGGAAACACCATACACTTCTCCCCAGTGTCTGTTGGCAATTTAAATCCCGCCCATCAGCATAACAAGGCTCCCAGTTCTCCATGGCCTGTCCTGCCTTTCTGGATTTTACACTTTTTTCAGATGGCCCTTTTGACCGGGGGGAAGTGAGATTTCATTGTAGTGCAGATTTCCTTTGCAAGTTTGCTTGGTTGGCCAAAAAGGGCGTATGCGTTTTTTCCTGAATATATTCAGGAAAAAACGCATACGCCCTTTTTGGCCAAGTGCATCATTGTGGACGTTCTGCCTCTTTTCCTATGCTTTCAATGCAATTCCAGTCTACCTCCTGAAATCGGTTTCCTGCAATTCTGCCCCGCTTTCAAGTCCTCTTGGCAGCCTTACTTCAGTATATTTTTGGACGATAGCTGTCATTTATAACTCTGCAGGTTTGTGAATTACAGTGTCCCTGAGCTCCTTTCTTCAACTCGCTTTCTTTTGAGCTGGCCGCAACACCGCAGGATGGCTTCAGGCCCTAATCTGGTTCCGGCACGGCACACTGAGCATTTGGTTATTTCCTGTTCCTGGTGGGAAATGAGAGTTAAATTTTCCCGTCCAGACACCTCCAGCTAGTCTCTCATTGGTTCTCGCTATTCCTGTTCATCTTCCGCCGAAATTGCAAACTGGGCCAAACAGGAGGTTAAAGCTGCTGACTCTCCACGTGGGGAGAGTGTTAGTAAAGCGTCTGGAATGTTGCACCCGAGTACCAGGGGAGGAAAACTGAGACATATTTGAACACGTCTCCCATTCACATGGTTGATCATACTTGGGTTCCACATGCATGTTTTAGCTGAAGGAAGAATACCTTAAACCTGGGTAGTTGAAACCCGTGGAATGGGTACCATGCAATATGACTTCAAAGGGTCTTTATTTGCTCACCGAACCTCTCCAATCCTATCACTGCTGTGTTTATGCCCCTGTACACACGCTTGATTCTCTTTTGGAGACATAGCAATCCATAGGTTTTAAGATACTTACTACTCAGGTACATTCTTAGGCGTTTAATATGGGGTGTTGAGTCCATTTCGTTGAGCAAGGAGTAGCTCTTGTTTAATCCATATTTGGCTTAAGGAACTTTATCTGTGCTCATTTCAATCTCTGGTTTTATGCAGCACCCCAACTCACCTTTACCCTTAAGCAAGCATACGTTGGTTTTCTAAATTTGAGACCCTGTTCTGTTCTGTAATTCAGTTCCTGTGTAGCCAAGTTTACATTCCGTGTATTACTGATATCTTATGATGTTTCTTTTTCTGTGTGACTTATTTCAGTTAGAATCATCATACCTGAATCCACTCATTGTGCTGCTAAGGGCCTGATGACATAGATTTCATTGCTGAGTGATATTGCTTTGTAAGTAAATACCACAACTTCTTTATCCATTTTTCACTTTCTGCGATGTTGAACTTGTACTGTAAACGAGGTTCTTCTAAACAGAGGCGTCCCAAACTTTGGGGTGGCTGTGTCTTTTTGATTTTAATTTCCCTAAGCTATAGGACCATAAGTGGAAGTGCCCTAGTCTCTTTTGCTTTGTTTTTTTGATGTTTCAGGAAACACCATACACTTCACCCCAGTGTCTGTTGGCAATTTACATCCCGCCCATCAGCATAACAAGGCTCCCAGTTCTCCATGGCCTGTCCTGCCTTTCTGGATTTTACACTTTTTTCAGATGGCCCTTTTGACCGGGGGGAAGTGAGACTTCATTGTAGTGCAGATTTCCTTTGCAAGTTTGCTTGGTTGGCCAAAAAGTGCGTATGCGTTTTTTCCTGAATATATTCAGGAAAAAACGCATACGCCCTTTTTGGCCAAGTGCATCATTGTGGACGTTCTGCCTCTTTTCCTATGCTTTCAATGCAATTCCAGTCTACCTCCTGAAATCGGTTTCCTGCAATTCTGCCCCGCTTTCAAGTCCTCTTGGCAGCCTTACTTCAGTATAATTTTGGACGATAGCTGTCATTTATAACTCTGCAGGTTTGTGAATTACAGTGCCCCTGAGCTCCTTTCTTCAACTCGCTTTCTTGTGACCTGGCCGCAACACCGCAGGATGGCTTCAGGCCCTAATCTGGTTCCGGCACGGCACGCTGAGCCTTTGGTTAATTCCTCTTCCTGGTGGGAAATGAGAGTTAAATTTGCCCGTCCAGACACCTCCAGCTAGTCTCTCATTGGTTCTCGCTGTTCCTGTTCATCTTCCGCAGAAATTGCAAACTGGGCCAAACAGGAGGTTAAAGGGACTGACTCTCCAAGTCGGGAGAGTGTTAGTAAAGCATCTGGAATGTTGCACCCGAGTACCAGGGAACGAAAACTGAGACATATTTGAACACGTCTCCCGATCACATGGTTGTTCATACTCTGGGTACCACATGCATGTTTTAGCTGAAGGAAGAATAACTTAAACCTGGGTAGTTGAAACCCGTGGAATGGGTACCATGCAATATGACTTCAAAGGGTCTTCATTTGCTCACCGAACCTCTCTAATCCTATCACTGCTGCGTTTATGCCCCTGTACACATGGTTGATTCTCTTTCGGAGACATAGCAATCCATAGGTTTTAAGATACTTACTAGTCAGGTACATTCTTAGGCGTTTAATATGCGGTGTTGAGTCCATTTCGTTGAGCAAGGAGTAGCTCTTGTCTATTCCATATTTGGCTTAAGGAACTTTATCTGTGCTCATTTCAATCTCTGGTTTTATGCAGCACCCCAACTCACCTTTCCCCTTAAGCAAGCATAAGTTGGTTTTCTAAATTTGAGACCCTGTTCTGTTCTGTAATTCAGTTCCTGTGTAGCCAAGTTTACATTCCGTGTATTACTGATATCTTATGATGTTTCTTTTTGTGTGTGACTTATTTCAGTTTGAATCATCGTACCTGAATCCACTCATTATGCTGCTACGGGCCTGATGCCATAGATTTCATTGCTGAGTGATACTGCATTGTACGTAAGTACCACAACTTCTTTATCCATTTTTCACTTTCTGTGATATTGAACTTGTACGGGAAATGAGGTTCTTGTAAACAGAGGTGTCCCAAACTTTGGGGTGGATGTGTCTCTTTGATTTTAATTTCCCTAAGCTATAGGACCATAAGTGGAAGTGCCCTAGGCTCTGTTGCTTTGTTTTTTAGATGTTTCAGTTAACACCATACAGTTCTCCCCAGTGTCTGTTGGCAATTTACATCCCGCCTATCAACATAACAAGGCTCCCAGTTCTCCATAGCGTGTCCTGCCTTTCTGGATTTTACACTTTTTTCAGATGGCCCTTTTGACTGGTGGGAAGAGAGACTTCATTGTAGTGCAGATTTCCTTTGCAAGCTTGCTTGGTTGGCCAAAAAGTGCGTATGCGTTTTTTCCTGAATATATTCAGGAAAAAACGCATACGCCCTTTTTGGCCAAGTGCATCATTGTGGACGTTCTGCCTCTTTTCCTATGCTTTCAATGCAATTCCAGTCTACCTCCTGAAATCGGTTTCCTGCAATTCTGCCCCGCTTTCAAGTCCTCTTGGCAGCCTTACTTCAGTATATTTTTGGACGATAGCTGTCATTTATATCTCTGAAGGTTTGTGAATTACAGTTTCCCTGAGCTCCTTTCTTCAACTCGCTTTCTTGTGACCTGGCCGCAACACCGCAGGATGGCTTCAGGTCCTAATCTGGTTCCGGCACAGCACGCTGAGCCTTTGGTTAATTCCTCTTCCTGGTGGGAAATGAGAGTTAAATTTGCCCGTCCAGACACCTCCAGCTAGTCTCTCATTGGTTCTCGCTGTTCCTGTTCATCTTCCGCAGAAATTGCAAACTGGGCCAAACAGGAGGTTAAAGGGACTGACTCTCCAAGTCGGGAGAGTGTTAGTAAAGCATCTGGAATGTTGCACCCGAGTACCAGGGAACGAAAACTGAGACATATTTGAACACGTCTCCCGATCACATGGTTGTTCATACTCTGGGTACCACATGCATGTTTTAGCTGAAGGAAGAATACCTTAAACCTGGGTAGTTGAAACCCGTGGAATGGGTACCATGCAATATGACTTCAAAGGGTCTTCATTTGCTCACCGAACCTCTCTAATCCTATCACTGCTGCGTTTATGCCCCTGTACACATGGTTGATTCTCTTTCGGAGACATAGCAATCCATAGGTTTTAAGATACTTACTAGTCAGGTACATTCTTAGGCGTTTAATATGCGGTGTTGAGTCCATTTCGTTGAGCAAGGAGTAGCTCTTGTCTACTCCATATTTGGCTTAAGGAACTTTATCTGTGCTCATTTCAATCTCTGGTTTTATGCAGCACCCCAACTCACCTTTACCCTTAAGCAAGCATAAGTTGGTTTTCTAAATTTGAGACCCTGTTCTGTTCTGTAATTCAGTTCCTCTGTAGCCAAGTTTACATTCCGTGTATTAGTGATATCTTATGATGTTTCTTTTTCTGTGTGACTTATTTCAGTTAGAATCATCATACTTGAATCCACTCATTGTGCTGCTAAGGGCCTGATGACATAGATTTCATTGCTGAGTGATATTGCTTTGTAAGTAAATACCACAACTTCTTTATCCATTTTTCACTTTCTGCGATGTTGAACTTGTACTGTAAACGAGGTTCTTGTAAACAGAGGCGTCCCAAACTTTGGGGTGGCTGTGTCTTTTTGATTTTAATTTCCCTAAGCTATAGGACCATAAGTGGAAGTGCCCTAGGCTCTGTTGCTTTGTTTTTTTGATGTTTCAGGAAACACCATACACTTCACCCCAGTGTCTGTTGGCAATTTACATCCCGCCCATCAGCATAACAAGGTTCCCAGTTCTCCATGGCCTGTCCTGCCTTTCTGGATTTTACACTTTTTTCAGATGGCCCTTTTGACCGGGGGGAAGTGAGACTTCATTGTAGTGCAGATTTCCTTTGCAAGTTTGCTTGGTTGGCCAAAAAGTGCGTATGCGTTTTTTCCTGAATATATTCAGGAAAAAACGCATACGCCCTTTTTGGCCAAGTGCATCATTGTGGACGTTCTGCCTCTTTTCCTATGCTTTCAATGCAATTCCAGTCTACCTCCTGAAATCGGTTTCCTGCAATTCTGCCCCGCTTTCAAGTCCTCTTGGCAGCCTTACTTCAGTATAATTTTGGACGATAGCTGTCATTTATAACTCTGCAGGTTTGTGAATTACAGTGCCCCTGAGCTCCTTTCTTCAACTCGCTTTCTTGTGACCTGGCCGCAACACCGCAGGATGGCTTCAGGCCCTAAGCTGGTTCCGGCACGGCACGCTGAGCCTTCGGTTAATTCCTCTTCCTGGTGGGAAATGAGAGTTAAATTTGCCCGTCCAGACACCTCCAGCTAGTCTCTCATTGGTTCTCGCTGTTCCTGTTCATCTTCCGCAGAAATTGCAAACTGGGCCAAACAGGAGGTTAAAGGGACTGACTCTCCAAGTCGGGAGAGTGTTAGTAAAGCATCTGGAATGCTGCACCCGAGTACCAGGGAACGAAAACTGAGACATATTTGAACACGTCTCCCGATCACATGGTTGTTCATACTCTGGGTACCACATGCATGTTTTAGCTGAAGGAAGAATAACTTAAACCTGGGTAGTTGAAACCCGTGGAATGGGTACCATGCAATATGACTTCAAAGGGTCTTCATTTGCTCACCGAACCTCTCTAATCCTATCACTGCTGCGTTTATGCCCCTGTACACATGGTTGATTCTCTTTCGGAGACATAGCAATCCATAGGTTTTAAGATACTTACTAGTCAGGTACATTCTTAGGCGTTTAATATGCGGTGTTGAGTCCATTTCGTTGAGCAAGGAGTAGCTCTTGTCTACTCCATATTTGGCTTAAGGAACTTTATCTGTGCTCATTTCAATCTCTGGTTTTATGCAGCACCCCAACTCACCTTTCCCCTTAAGCAAGCATAAGTTGGTTTTCTAAATTTGAGACCCTGTTCTGTTCTGTAATTCAGTTCCTGTGTAGCCAAGTTTACATTCCGTGTATTACTGATATCTTATGATGTTTCTTTTTGTGTGTGACTTATTTCAGTTTGAATCATCGTACCTGAATCCACTCATTATGCTGCTACGGGCCTGATGCCATAGATTTCATTGCTGAGTGATACTGCATTGTACGTAAGTACCACAACTTCTTTATCCATTTTTCACTTTCTGTGATATTGAACTTGTACGGGAAATGAGGTTCTTGTAAACAGAGACGTCCCAAACTTTGGGGTGGATGTGTCTCTTTGATTTTAATTTCCCTAAGCTATAGGACCATAAGTGGAAGTGCCCTAGGCTCTGTTGCTTTGTTTTTTAGATGTTTCAGTTAACACCATACAGTTCTCCCCAGTGTCTGTTGGCAATTTACATCCTGCCCATCAACATAACAAGGCTCCCAGTTCTCCATAGCCTGTCCTGCCTTTCTGGATTTTACACTTTTTTCAGATGGCCCTTTTGACTGGGGGGAAGAGAGACTTCATTGTAGTGCAGATTTCCTTTGAAAGCTTGCTTGGTTGGCCAAAAAGGGCGTATGCGTTTTTTCCTGAATATATTCAGGAAAAAACGCATACGCCCTTTTTGGCCAAGTGCATCATTGTGGACGTTCTGCCTCTTTTCCTATGCTTTCAATGCAATTCCAGTCTACCTCCTGAAATCGGTTTCCTGCAATTCTGCCCCGCTTTCAAGTCCTGTTGGCAGCCTTACTTCAGTATATTTTTGGACGATAGCTGTCATTTATATCTCTGAAGGTTTGTGAATTACAGTTTCCCTGAGCTCCTTTCTTCAACTCGCTTTCTTGTGACCTGGCCGCAACACCGCAGGATGGCTTCAGGTCCTAATCTGGTTCCGGCACAGCACGCTGAGCCTTTGGTTAATTCCTCTTCCTGGTGGGAAATGAGAGTTAAATTTGCCCGTCCAGACACCTCCAGCTAGTCTCTCATTGGTTCTCGCTGTTCCTGTTCATCTTCCGCAGAAATTGCAAACTGGGCCAAACAGGAGGTTAAAGGGACTGACTCTCCAAGTCGGGAGAGTGTTAGTAAAGCATCTGGAATGTTGCACCCGAGTACCAGGGAACGAAAACTGAGACATATTTGAACACGTCTCCCGATCACATGGTTGTTCATACTCTGGGTACCACATGCATGTTTTAGCTGAAGGAAGAATACCTTAAACCTTGGTAGTTGAAACCCGTGGAATGGGTACCATGCAATATGACTTCAAAGGGTCTTCATTTGCTCACTGAACCTCTCCAATCCTATCACTGCTGCGTTTATGCCCCTGTACACATGCTTGATTCTCTTTCGGAGACATAGCAATCCATAGGTTTTAAGATACTTACTAGTCAGGTACATTCTTAGGCGTTTAATATGCGGTTTTGAGTCCATTTCGTTGAGCAAGGAGTAGCTCTTGTCTATTCCATATTTGGCTTTAGGAACTTTATCTGTGCTCATTTCAATCTCTGGTTTTATGCAGCACCCCAACTCACCTTTCCCCTTAAGCAAGCATAAGTTGGTTTTCTAAATTTGAGACCCTGTTCTGTTCTGTAATTCAGTTCCTGTGTAGCCAAGTTTACATTCCGTTTATTACTGATATCTTATGATGTTTCTTTTTCTGTGTGACTTATTTCAGTTTGAATCATCGTACCTGAATCCACTCATTATGCTGCTACGGGCCTGATGCCATAGATTTCATTGCTGAGTGATACTGCATTGTACGTAAGTACCACAACTTCTTTATCCATTTTTCACTTTCTGTGATATTGAACTTGTACGGGAAATGAGGTTCTTGTAAACAGAGGCGTCCCAAACTTTGGGGTGGCTGTGTCTCTTTGATTTTAATTTCCCTAATCTAT
The DNA here is from genome assembly GCF_951394435.1 of Stenella coeruleoalba. Lineage (NCBI taxonomy): Eukaryota > Metazoa > Chordata > Mammalia > Artiodactyla > Delphinidae > Stenella > Stenella coeruleoalba. The sequence goes on from NW_027645953.1 coordinate 25,504, forward strand.
AGGACCATAAGTGGAAGTGCCCTAGGCTCTGTTGCTTTGTTTTTTAGATGTTTCAGTTAACACCATACACTTCTCCCCAGTGTCTGTTGGCAATTTACATCCCGCCCATCAGCATAACAAGGCTCCCAGTTCTCCATAGCCTGTCCTACCTTTCTGGATTTTACACTTTTTTCAGATGGCCCTTTTGACTGGGGGGAAGAGAGACTTCATTGTAGTGCAGATTTCCTTTGCAAGCTTGCTTGGTTGGCCAAAAAGGGCGTATGCGTTTTTTCCTGAATATATTCAGGAAAAAACGCATACGCCCTTTTTGGCCAAGTGCATCATTGTGGACGTTCTGCCTCTTTTCCTATGCTTGAAATGCAATTCCAGTCTACCTCCTGAAATCGGTTTCCTGCAATTCTGCACCGCTTTCAAGTCCTCTTGGCAGCCTTACTTCAGTATATTTTTGGACGATAGCTATCATTTATATCTCTGAAGGTTTGTGAATTACAGTGCCCCTGAGCTCCTTTCTTCAACTCGCTTTCTTGTGACCTGGCCGCAACACCGCAGGATGGCTTCAGGTCCTAATCTGGTTCCGGCACAGCATGCTGAGCCTTTGGTTAATTCCTCTTCCTGGTGGGAAATGAGAGTTAAATTTGCCCGTCCAGACACCTCCAGCTAGTCTCTCATTGGTTCTCGCTGTTCCTGTTCATCTTCCGCAGAAATTGCAAACTGGGCCAAACAGGAGGTTAAAGGGACTGACTCTCCAAGTCGGGAGAGTGTTAGTAAAGCATCTGGAATGTTGCACCCGAGTACCAGGGAACGAAAACTGAGACATATTTGAACACGTCTCCCGATCACATGGTTGTTCATACTCTGGGTACCACATGCATGTTTTAGCTGAAGGAAGAATACCTTAAACCTTGGTAGTTGAAACCCGTGGAATGGGTACCATGCAATATGACTTCAAAGGGTCTTCATTTGCTCACCGAACCTCTCTAATCCTATCACTGCTGCGTTTATGCCCCTGTACACATGGTTGATTCTCTTTCGGAGACATAGCAATCCATAGGTTTTAAGATACTTACTAGTCAGGTACATTCTTAGGCGTTTAATATGCGGTGTTGAGTCCATTTCGTTGAGCAAGGAGTAGCTCTTGTCTACTCCATATTTGGCTTAAGGAACTTTATCTGTGCTCATTTCAATCTCTGGTTTTATGCAGCACCCCAACTCACCTTTCCCCTTAAGCAAGCATAAGTTGGTTTTCTAAATTTGAGACCCTGTTCTGTTCTGTAATTCAGTTCCTCTGTAGCCAAGTTTACATTCCGTGTATTACTGATATCTTATGATGTTTCGTTTTCTGTGTGACTTATTTCAGTTAGAATCATCATACCTGAATCCACTCATTGTGCTACTAAGGGCCTGATGACATAGATTTCATTGCTGACTGATATTGCTTTGTAAGTAAATACCACAACTTCTTTATCCATTTTTCACTTTCTGCGATGTTGAACTTGTACTGTAAACGAGGTTCTTGTAAACAGAGGCATCCCAAACTTTGGGGTGGCTGTGCCTTTTTGATTTTAATTTCCCTAATCTATAGGACCATAAGTGGAAGTGCCCTAGGCTCTGTTGCTTTGTTTTTTCGATGTTTCAGGAAACACCATACACTTCTCGAGAGTGTCTGTTGGCAATTTACATCCCGCCCATCAGCATAAGAAGGCTCCCAGTTCTCCATGGCCTGTCCTGCCTTTCTGGATTTTACACTTTTTTCAGATGGCCCTTTTGACCGGGGGGAAGTGAGACTTCATTGTAGTGCAGATTTCCTTTGCAAGCTTGCTTGGTTGGCCAAAAAGGGCGTATGCGTTTTTTCCTGAATATATTCAGGAAAATACGCATACGCCCTTTTTGGCTAAGTGCATCATTGTGGACGTTCTGCCTCTTTTCCTATGCTTGAAATGCAATTCCAGTCTACCTCCTGAAATCGGTTTCCTGCAATTCTGCCCCGCTTTCAAGTCCTCTTGGCAGCCTTACTTCAGTATATTTTTGGACGATAGCTGTCATTTATAACTCTGCAGGTTTGTGAATTACAGTGCCCCTGAGCTCCTTTCTTCAACTCGCTTTCTTTTGAGCTGGCCGCAACACCGCAGGATGGCTTCAGGCCCTAATCTGGTTCCGGCACGGCACGCTGAGCCTTTGGTTATTTCCTCTTCCTGGTGGGAAATGAGAGTTAAATTTGCCCGTCCAGACACCTCCAGCTAGTCTCTCATTAGTTTTCCCTATTCCTGTTCATCTTCCGCAGAAATTGCAAACTGGGCCAAACAGGAGGTTAAAGGGACTGACTCTCCAAGTGGGGAGAGTGTTAGTAAAGTGTCTGGAATGTTGCACCCGAGTAGCAGGGTACGAAAACTGAGACATATTTGAACACGTCTCCCGATCACATGGTTGATCATACTCTAGGTTCCACATGCATGTTTTAGCTGATGGAAGAATACCTTAAACCTGGAGAGTTGAGACCCGTGTAATGGGTACCATGCAATATGACTTCAAAGGGTCTTCATTTGCTCACTGAACCTCTCCAATCCTATCACTGCTGCGTTTATGCCACTGTACACATGCTTGATTCTCTTTCGGAGACATAGCAATCCATAGGTTTTAAGATACTTACTAGTCAGGTACATTCTTAGGCGTTTAATATGCGGTTTTGAGTCCATTTCGTTGAGCAAGGAGTAGCTCTTGTCTATTCCATATTTGGCTTTAGGAACTTTATCTGTGCTCATTTCAATCTCTGGTTTTATGCAGCACCCCAACTCACCTTTCCCCTTAAGCAAGCATAAGTTGGTTTTCTAAATTTGAGACCCTGTTCTGTTCTGTAATTCAATTCCTGTGTAGCCAATTTTACATTCCGTTTATTACTGATATCTTATGATGTTTCTTTTTGTGTGTGACTTATTTCAGTTTGAATCATCGTACCTGAATCCACTCATTATGCTGCTACGGGCCTGATGCCATAGATTTCATTGCTGAGTGATACTGCATTGTACGTAAGTACCACAACTTCTTTATCCATTTTTCACTTTCTGTGATATTGAACTTGTACGGGAAATGAGGTTCTTGTAAACAGAGACGTCCCAAACTTTGGGGTGGATGTGTCTCTTTGATTTTAATTTCCCTAAGCTATAGGACCATAAGTGGAAGTGCCCTAGGCTCTGTTGCTTTGTTTTTTAGATGTTTCAGTTAACACCATACAGTTCTCCCCAGTGTCTGTTGGCAATTTACATCCTGCCCATCAACATAACAAGGCTCCCAGTTCTCCATAGCCTGTCCTGCCTTTCTGGATTTTACACTTTTTTCAGATGGCCCTTTTGACTGGGGGGAAGAGAGACTTCATTGTAGTGCAGATTTCCTTTGCAAGCTTGCTTGGTTGGCCAAAAAGTGCGTATGCGTTTTTTCCTGAATATATTCAGGAAAAAACGCATACGCCCTTTTTGGCCAAGTGCATCATTGTGGACGTTCTGCCTCTTTTCCTATGCTTTCAATGCAATTCCAGTCTACCTCCTGAAATCGGTTTCCTGCAATTCTGCCCCGCTTTCAAGTCCTCTTGGCAGCCTTACTTCAGTATATTTTTGGACGATAGCTGTCATTTATATCTCTGAAGGTTTGTGAATTACAGTTTCCCTGAGCTCCTTTCTTCAACTCGCTTTCTTGTGACCTGGCCGCAACACCGCAGGATGGCTTCAGGTCCTAATCTGGTTCCGGCACAGCACGCTGAGCCTTTGGTTAATTCCTCTTCCTGGTGGGAAATGAGAGTTAAATTTGCCCGTCCAGACACCTCCAGCTAGTCTCTCATTGGTTCTCGCTGTTCCTGTTCATCTTCCGCAGAAATTGCAAACTGGGCCAAACAGGAGGTTAAAGGGACTGACTCTCCAAGTCGGGAGAGTGTTAGTAAAGCATCTGGAATGTTGCACCCGAGTACCAGGGAACGAAAACTGAGACATATTTGAACACGTCTCCCGATCACATGGTTGTTCATACTCTGGGTACCACATGCATGTTTTAGCTGAAGGAAGAATACCTTAAACCTTGGTAGTTGAAACCCGTGGAATGGGTACCATGCAATATGACTTCAAAGGGTCTTCATTTGCTCACCGAACCTCTCTAATCCTATCACTGCTGCGTTTATGCCCCTGTACACATGGTTGATTCTCTTTCGGAGACATAGCAATCCATAGGTTTTAAGATACTTACTAGTCAGGTACATTCTTAGGCGTTTAATATGCGGTGTTGAGTCCATTTCGTTGAGCAAGGAGTAGCTCTTGTCTACTCCATATTTGGCTTAAGGAACTTTATCTGTGCTCATTTCAATCTCTGGTTTTATGCAGCACCCCAACTCACCTTTCCCCTTAAGCAAGCATAAGTTGGTTTTCTAAATTTGAGACCCTGTTCTGTTCTGTAATTCAGTTCCTGTGTAGCCAAGTTTACATTCCGTGTATTACTGATATCTTATGATGTTTCTTTTTGTGTGTGACTTATTTCAGTTTGAATCATCGTACCTGAATCCACTCATTATGCTGCTACGGGCCTGATGCCATAGATTTCATTGCTGAGTGATACTGCATTGTACGTAAGTACCACAACTTCTTTATCCATTTTTCACTTTCTGTGATATTGAACTTGTACGGGAAATGAGGTTCTTGTAAACAGAGACGTCCCAAACTTTGGGGTGGCTGTGTCTCTTTGATTTTAATTTCCCTAAGCTATAGGACCATAAGTGGAAGTGCCCTAGGCTCTGTTGCTTTGTTTTTTAGATGTTTCAGTTAACACCATACAGTTCTCCCCAGTGTCTGTTGGCAATTTACATCCCGCCCATCAACATAACAAGGCTCCTAGTTCTCCATAGCCTGTCCTGCCTTTCTGGATTTTACACTTTTTTCAGATGGCCCTTTTGACTGGGGGGAAGAGAGACTTCATTGTAGTGCAGATTTCCTTTGCAAGCTTGCTTGGTTGGCCAAAAAGGGCGTATGCGTTTTTTCCTGAATATATTCAGGAAAAAACGCATACGCCCTTTTTGGCCAAGTGCATCATTGTGGACGTTCTGCCTCTTTTCCTATGCTTTCAATGCAATTCCAGTCTACCTCCTGAAATCGGTTTCCTGCAATTCTGCCCCGCTTTCAAGTCCTCTTGGCAGCCTTACTTCAGTATATTTTTGGACGATAGCTGTCATTTATATCTCTGAAGGTTTGTGAATTACAGTTTCCCTGAGCTCCTTTCTTCAACTCGCTTTCTTGTGACCTGGCCGCAACACCGCAGGATGGCTTCAGGTCCTAATCTGTTTCCGGCAGAGCACGCTGAGCCTTTGGTTAATTCCTCTTCCTGGTGGGAAATGAGAGTTAAATTTGCCCGTCCAGACACCTCCAGCTAGTCTCTCATTGGTTCTCGCTGTTCCTGTTCATCTTCCGCAGAAATTGCAAACTGGGCCAAACAGGAGGTTAAAGGGACTGACTCTCCAAGTCGGGAGAGTGTTAGTAAAGCATCTGGAATGTTGCACCCGAGTACCAGGGAAAGAAAACTGAGACATATTTGAACACGTCTCCCGATCACATGGTTGTTCATACTCTGGGTACCACATGCATGTTTTAGCTGAAGGAAGAATACCTTAAACCTTGGTAGTTGAAACCCGTGGAATGGGTACCATGCAATATGACTTCAAAGGGTCTTCATTTGCTCACCGAACCTCTCTAATCCTATCACTGCTGCGTTTATGCCGCTGTACACATGGTTGATTCTCTTTCAGAGACATAGCAATCCATAGGTTTTAAGATACTTACTAGTCAGGTACATTCTTAGGCGTTTAATATGCGGTGTTGAGTCCATTTCGTTGAGCAAGGAGTAGCTCTTGTCTACTCCATATTTGGCTTAAGGAACTTTATCTGTGCTCATTTCAATCTCTGGTTTTATGCAGCACCCCAACTCACCTTTCCCCTTAAGCAAGCATAAGTTGGTTTTCTAAATTTGAGACCCTGTTCTGTTCTGTAATTCAGTTCCTCTGTAACCAAGTTTACATTCCGTGTATTAGTGATATCTTATGATGTTTCTTTTTCTGTGTGACTTATTTCAGTTAGAATCATCATACCTGAATCCACTCATTGTGCTGCTAAGGGCCTGATGACATAGATTTCATTGCTGAGTGATATTGCTTTGTAAGTAAATACCACAACTTCTTTATCCATTTTTCACTTTCTGCGATGTTGAACTTGTACTGTAAACGAGGTTCTTGTAAACAGAGGCATCCCAAACTTTGGGGTGGCTGTGTCTTTTTGATTTTAATTTCCCTAATCTATAGGACCATAAGTGGAATTGCCCTAGGCTCTGTTGCTTTGTTTTTTAGATGTTTCAGGAAACACCATACACTTCTCCCGAGTGTCTGTTGGCAATTTACATCCCGCCCATCAGCATAACAAGGCTCCCAGTTCTCCATGGCCTGTCCTGCCTTTCTGGATTTTACACTTTTTTCAGATGGCCCTTTTGACCGGGGGGAAGTGAGACTTCATTGTAGTGCAGATTTCCTTTGCAAGCTTGCTTGGTTGGCCAAAAAGGGCGTATGCGTTTTTTCCTGAATATATTCAGGAAAATACGCATACGCCCTTTTTGGCTAAGTGCATCATTGTGGACGTTCTGCCTCTTTTCCTATGCTTTCAATGCAATTCCAGTCTACCTCCTGAAATCGGTTTCCTGCAATTCTGCCCTGCTTTCAAGTCCTCTTGGCAGCCTTACTTCAGAATATTTTTGGACGATGGCTGTCATTTATAACTCTGCAGGTTTGTGAATTACAGTGCCCCTGAGCTCCTTTCTTCAACTCGCTTTCTTTTGAGCTGGCCGCAACACCGCAGGATGGCTTCTGGCCCTAATCTGGTTCCGGCACGGCACGCTGAGCCTTTGGTTATTTCCTCTTCCTGGTGGGAAATGAGAGTTAAATTTGCCCGTCCAGACACCTCCAGCTAGTCTCTCATTGGTTCTCCCTATTCCTGTTCATCTTCCGCAGAAATTGCAAACTGGGCCAAACAGGAGGTTAAAGGGACTGACTCTCCAAGTCGGGAGACTGTTAGTAAAGCGTCTGGAATGTTGCACCCGAGTAGCAGGGTACGAAAACTGAGACATATTTGAACACGTCTCCCGATCACATGGTTGATCATACTCTAGGTTCCACATGCATGTTTTAGCTGATGGAAGAATACCTTAAACCTGGAGAGTTGAGACCCGTGTAATGGGTACCATGCAATATGACTTCAAAGGGTCTTCATTTGCTCACTGAACCTCTCCAATCCTATCACTGCTGCGTTTATGCCCCTGTACACATGCTTGATTCTCTTTCGGAGACATAGCAATCCATAGGTTTTAAGATACTTACTAGTCAGGTACATTCTTAGGCGTTTAATATGCGGTTTTGAGTCCATTTCGTTGAGCAAGGAGTAGCTCTTGTCTATTCCATATTTGGCTTTAGGAACTTTATCTGTGCTCATTTCAATCTCTGGTTTTATGCAGCACCCCAACTCACCTTTCCCCTTAAGCAAGCATAAGTTGGTTTTCTAAATTTGAGACCCTGTTCTGTTCTGTAATTCAGTTCCTGTGTAGCCAAGTTTACATTCCGTTTATTACTGATATCTTATGATGTTTCTTTTTCTGTGTGACTTATTTCAGTTTGAATCATCGTACCTGAATCCACTCATTATGCTGCTACGGGCCTGATGCCATAGATTTCATTGCTGAGTGATACTGCATTGTATGTAAGTACCACAACTTCTTTATCCATTTTTCACTTTCTGTGATATTGAACTTGTACGGGAAATGAGGTTCTTGTAAACAGAGGCGTCCCAAACTTTGGGGTGGCTGTGTCTCTTTGATTTTAATTTCCCTAAGCTATAGGACCATAAGTGGAAGTGCCCTAGGCTCTGTTGCTTTGTTTTTTAGATGTTTCAGTTAACACCATACACTTCTCCCCAGTGTCTGTTGGCAATTTACATCCCGCCCATCAGCATAACAAGGCTCCCAGTTCTCCATAGCCTGTCCTACCTTTCTGGATTTTACACTTTTTTCAGATGGCCCTTTTGACTGGGGGGAAGAGAGACTTCATTGTAGTGCAGATTTCCTTTGCAAGCTTGCTTGGTTGGCCAAAAAGGGCGTATGCGTTTTTTCCTGAATATATTCAGGAAAAAACGCATACGCCCTTTTTGGCCAAGTGCATCATTGTGGACGTTCTGCCTCTTTTCCTATGCTTTCAATGCAATTCCAGTCTACCTCCTGAAATCGGTTTCCTGCAATTCTGCACCGCTTTCAAGTCCTCTTGGCAGCCTTACTTCAGTATATTTTTGGACGATAGCTATCATTTATATCTCTGAAGGTTTGTGAATTACAGTGCCCCTGAGCTCCTTTCTTCAACTCGCTTTCTTGTGACCTGGCCGCAACACCGCAGGATGGCTTCAGGTCCTAATCTGGTTCCGGCACAGCACGCTGAGCCTTTGGTTAATTCCTCTTCCTGGTGGGAAATGAGAGTTAAATTTGCCCGTCCAGACACCTCCAGCTAGTCTCTCATTGGTTCTCGCTGTTCCTGTTCATCTTCCGCAGAAATTGCAAACTGGGCCAAACAGGAGGTTAAAGGGACTGACTCTCCAAGTCGGGAGAGTGTTAGTAAAGCATCTGGAATGTTGCACCCGAGTACCAGGGAACGAAAACTGAGACATATTTGAACACGTCTCCCGATCACATGGTTGTTCATACTCTGGGTACCACATGTATGTTTTAGCTGAAGGAAGAATACCTTAAACCTTGGTAGTTGAAACCCGTGGAATGGGTACCATGCAATATGACTTCAAAGGGTCTTCATTTGCTCACCGAACCTCTCTAATCCTATCACTGCTGCGTTTATGCCCCTGTACACATGGTTGATTCTCTTTCGGAGACATAGCAATCCATAGGTTTTAAGATACTTACTAGTCAGGTACATTCTTAGGCGTTTAATATGCGGTGTTGAGTCCATTTCGTTGAGCAAGGAGTAGCTCTTGTCTACTCCATATTTGGCTTAAGGAACTTTATCTGTGCTCATTTCAATCTCTGGTTTTATGCAACACCCCAACTCACCTTTCCCCTTAAGCAAGCATAAGTTGGTTTTCTAAATTTGAGACCCTGTTCTGTTCTGTAATTCAGTTCCTCTGTAGCCAAGTTTACATTCCGTGTATTACTGATATCTTATGATGTTTCGTTTTCTGTGTGACTTATTTCAGTTAGAATCATCATACCTGAATCCACTCATTGTGCTACTAAGGGCCTGATGACATAGATTTCATTGCTGACTGATATTGCTTTGTAAGTAAATACCACAACTTCTTTATCCATTTTTCACTTTCTGCGATGTTGAACTTGTACTGTAAACGAGGTTCTTGTAAACAGAGGCATCCCAAACTTTGGGGTGGCTGTGTCTTTTTGATTTTAATTTCCCTAATCTATAGGACCATAAGTGGAAGTGCCCTAGGCTCTGTTGCTTTGTTTTTTCGATGTTTCAGGAAACACCATACACTTCTCGAGAGTGTCTGTTGGCAATTTACATCCCGCCCATCATCATAACAAGGCTCCCAGTTCTCCATGGCCTGTCCTGCCTTTCTGGATTTTACACTTTTTTCAGATGGCCCTTTTGACCGGGGGGAAGTGAGACTTCATTGTAGTGCAGATTTCCTTTGCAAGCTTGCTTGGTTGGCCAAAAAGGGCGTATGCGTTTTTTCCTGAATATATTCAGGAAAATACGCATACGCCCTTTTTGGCTAAGTGCATCATTGTGGACGTTCTGCCTCTTTTCCTATGCTTTCAATGCAATTCCAGTCTACCTCCTGAAATCGGTTTCCTGCAATTCTGCCCCGCTTTCAAGTCCTCTTGGCAGCCTTACTTCAGTATATTTTTGGACGATAGCTGTCATTTATAACTCTGCAGGTTTGTGAATTACAGTGCCCCTGAGCTCCTTTCTTCAACTCGCTTTCTTTTGAGCTGGCCGCAACACCGCAGGATGGCTTCAGGCCCTAATCTGGTTCCGGCACGGCACGCTGAGCCTTTGGTTATTTCCTCTTCCTGGTGGGAAATGAGAGTTAAATTTGCCCGTCCAGACACCTCCAGCTAGTCTCTCATTAGTTTTCCCTATTCCTGTTCATCTTCCGCAGAAATTGCAAACTGGGCCAAACAGGAGGTTAAAGGGACTGACTCTCCAAGTGGGGAGAGTGTTAGTAAAGTGTCTGGAATGTTGCACCCGAGTAGCAGGGTACGAAAACTGAGACATATTTGAACACGTCTCCCGATCACATGGTTGATCATACTCTAGGTTCCACATGCATGTTTTAGCTGATGGAAGAATACCTTAAACCTGGAGAGTTGAGACCCGTGTAATGGGTACCATGCAATATGACTTCAAAGGGTCTTCATTTGCTCACTGAACCTCTCCAATCCTATCACTGCTGCGTTTATGCCCCTGTACACATGCTTGATTCTCTTTCGGAGACATAGCAATCCATAGGTTTTAAGATACTTACTAGTCAGGTACATTCTTAGGCGTTTAATATGCGGTTTTGAGTCCATTTCGTTGAGCAAGGAGTAGCTCTTGTCTATTCCATATTTGGCTTTAGGAACTTTATCTGTGCTCATTTCAATCTCTGGTTTTATGCAGCACCCCAACTCACCTTTCCCCTTAAGCAAGCATAAGTTGGTTTTCTAAATTTGAGACCCTGTTCTGTTCTGTAATTCAGTTCCTGTGTAGCCAAGTTTACATTCCGTTTATTACTGATATCTTATGATGTTTCTTTTTCTGTGTGACTTATTTCAGTTTGAATCATCGTACCTGAATCCACTCATTATGCTGCTACGGGCCTGATGCCATAGATTTCATTGCTGAGTGATACTGCATTGTACGTAAGTACCACAACTTCTTATCCATTTTTCACTTTCTGTGATATTGAACTTGTACGGGAAATGAGGTTCTTGTAAACAGAGGCGTCCCAAACTTTGGGGTAGCTGTGTCTCTTTGATTTTAATTTCCCTAAGCTATAGGACCATAAGTGGAAGTGCCCTAGGCTCTGTTGCTTTGTTTTTTAGATGTTTCAGTTAACACCATACACTTCTCCCCAGTGTCTGTTGGCAATTTACATCCCGCCCATCAGCATAACAAGGCTCCCAGTTCTCCATAGCCTGTCCTACCTTTCTGGATTTTACACTTTTTTCAGATGGCCCTTTTGACTGGGGGGAAGAGAGACTTCATTGTAGTGCAGATTTCCTTTGCAAGCTTGCTTGGTTGGCCAAAAAGGGCGTATGCGTTTTTTCCTGAATATATTCAGGAAAAAACGCATACGCCCTTTTTGGCCAAGTGCATCATTGTGGACGTTCTGCCTCTTTTCCTATGCTTTCAATTCAATTCCAGTCTACCTCCTGAAATCGGTTTCCTGCAATTCTGCCTTGCTTTCAATGCTTCTTCATAGCCTTACCTCAATATATTTTTTGAAAATAGTTGGCCTTTATAACTCTGCAGGTTTTTGAATTGCAGTGGCCCTTAGCTCCATTTTTCAGCTCTTATTTTTGTGATCTTGCCCCATAACCACAGGATTCCTTGAAGCTCTATTCTTCTTCTGGGGCACCTTGTTGTGCCTTTGGTTAATTCTTCTTACTGATGTGACATTAGAGTGACATGTGCCCATTGAAACCGCTACAGCTAGTTTCTCACTGGTTCCCCCTATTCCCATTCATCCTCTGAACTAACTGCAGACTGTGCGATACCAGAACTTAAAGGCATTGACTCTCCATGTGGGGATGTTGTTAGTAAAGCGGCTGGAATGTCGATCCGGAGCCCCAGGAGAGGAAAAATGAGGTGTGTTTTAGAAACCTTTCCCGATCATATCGTATACCAGTCGCTGGGTTTCCCATGGTTTAGCTGTAGGAAGATTCCCTTCAACCTGGAGTGTTGGGACCCTTGGAATGAGAAGCATGAAGTATTGCATTAAACTTTCGGCAGTTGCTCACCAAAGCTCACCAATCCTGTCAGCCCCAAGTGTCCAGCCTTATGTCTTATCCAGCTGTGGGTTTATATGTGGTCAATCCAGGTTGCATCACAGCCCCTGAGCGAATTTTGTAAGAATTTTTCTCTCTTTCATTGTTTCAGCGTTTTGTTTTTAAAATTTATTTCTATAATGGGGTTTAGCTCATTTTCACTGCTGTGTTTGTGCCGCTCTGCACACACTTGATTCCCTTATGGAGATATATCAATACATGGGTTTTAAGATTCTTATTACTCAGATATATTTCTCTGCGGTGTATAGGGTGTGTTGAGGCCAGTTCATTGAGCAAGGTGTAGATCTTGTCTAATACCTATTTGGTTTATTGAACGGTATCTGTGCTAATTTCAAACTCTGGTTTTATGCATCACCCCACCTCTCCTTTCCCCTTAAGCTGACATAAGTGTGTTTTCTAAATGTGAGACACTGTTCTGTTCTGTAATTCATTTCTTGTGCAGCCATATTTACCCTCCCTCTATAAGTGATATCTTATGATATGTTTCCTTTTCTGTTTGACTTATTTCAAGTAGTATTATCGGACCTAAATCCACTCTTTATCCTTCTACTAGCCTTACTACATTGATTTCATGGTGAAGAGATATTCCATTGTACATAAGTACCACATCTTCTTTATCCATTGTTCTCTTTCCTGGGATATTTAAGGTGTACTGAAGTTGAGGTTCTTGTAAACAGAGTAGCCCTAAACTGTGGTGTGCTTGTGTCTTGTTGATTTTTAGACTTCCCTAGATATACTCCCATGATTGGAAGTGTCCTATGCTCTGTAGCTCTGTTTTTTAGATGATTTAGGAACCACCATACACTTCTCCAGAGTGGCTCTCGGCAGTTCACACACTGCCCATCAGCGTATAAAGGCTCCCTGTTCTCCATGGCCTGTCCTGCATTTCTGGTTTTTACAATTTTTTAGGATGGCCCTCTTGACCGGTGGGAAGTGAGACTTCTTTGTTGTGCACATTTGCATTGCTTGCTTGCTTCGTTGCCCATAAAGTGCGTATGCGTTTTTTCCTGGATATAATCAGGAAAAAACGCATACGCCCTTTTGGGCCAACTGCATCATTGTCGAAATTCTGCCGCTTTTCATGTGCGTTAAAGACGAGTCCAATCTATCTCTTGAAATCTGTTTCTTGCAATTCTGTCTTGCATTCAGATCCTCTTCTTTGCCTTACCTCAACATATTTTTGGATGTTAGTTTTCATTTATAACTCTGCAGGTTTGTGAATTGCAGTGACCCTGAGCTCCATTTTTTAAGTTGCTCTTTTGTGAGCTGGCCTCAAACCCGCAGGATTGCTTCAGGCCCTATTTTGGCTCTGGCGAGGCAGGCTGAGCCTTTCTTTAATTCTTATTCTTAATGGGAAATTAGAGTGATATGTGCCCGTCCAAACCCCTACAACTATTCTCTCATTGGTTCCCCCTCTTCCCGTTCATCCTCCTCACAATTTGCAAAATGTGTGAAACAGAAGTTTAAATGTGCTGATTCTCCAAGTGGGGAGATTCTAAGTAACGTGGCTGGAATGGTGAACAGGAGCACCAGGAGAGGATAAATGAGGTGCATTTTAGACACATCTCCCAATCACATGGTGTACAGTCCTCTGGGTTTTCCATGCATGTTTTAGCTGTAGGAAGATCCCTTGAACCTGCAGATTTGGGACCCATTGAATGGGTACCAGGTAGTATTACTTTAAAGGGTGTGCATTTCCTCACCCAACCTCACATTTGTCTTAGTGCAAACAGTTTCCAGCCTTATGTCTCATCCTGCTCTGGGTCTAGATGTGTTCAATCCATGTTGCATCACCGTCCCTGAGGAAAAGTTGTAAGAGGTTTTCTCTGTCTCTCTGTCGTTTAGTTTTTTCAATTTATTACTATATTGGTTACAGCTGATTTTCAAAGCTCTGTTTCTTGCTGCTGTACATCCACTTGATTCACGTACAGAGAGACATCAATAAATTCTTTTTCAGATTCTTACCAGTCGTATATATTCTTTTCCGGTGACTTGAGTGTGCTGAGTGCAGTTCTTTTAGCTACCGTGTAGGCCTTGTTGATTATCAGTTTGGTATTTGGAATGGTATCTTTGCTAATTTCAACCTCCTGGATGATGCCTCACCCCTCCCCACCTTTCCCGTTTAGCAGCCTTATGCGTGTTTTCTACATATTTGACTATGTTTTTGTTTTGTAATTTATTTCATGTGTAGCCATTTTGGATTCCACCTTTAAGTGATATCTTATGATATGTGTCTTTTTCTTTTTGAATTCTGTCACTTAGAATGATCATACGTAACTCCTCCGGAGTTGTTACAACTGGCCATATTTCATTGATTTCCAGGCTGAATAATATTCCACTCTACCTAAGTACCACATCTCTATCCATTTTTTCCCTCCAGAGACATTTAAGTTATATCCTAGTCGAGGATCTTTTAAACAGAGAGGGGGTAAACATTGGGGTGCCTGTGTCCTCTCGATTTTTGTTTTTCCCAAGATATACGCCCATGAGTGCAAGTGCCCTATGCTCTGTAGCTCATTTTTTAGACGCTTTAGTAAACACAATACACTTCTCCAGAATGGCCGTTGGCAATATACATTTCCACTATAAGTCTCACAGGTCTCCCTCTTCTCGTTGCCCTGTCCTGCATTTCTGTTGTTTACGCTTTATGAGGATGGCTCTTCTGACAGATGCGAAGTGATATCTTTTGTAGTATTGACTTCCAGTGCCCACCTGTTTGGTTGGCTAAAAAAGTGTATGCCCTTTCCTTGAATATATACAGAAAAAAACGCATACACCCTTTTTGGCCAACTGCAATGTTGGCAATGTTCAGCTCCTTTTCTTGTGCTTAATGGCGAGTCCTTTCTACCTCCTCAAATCCCTTTCCTGCCATTCTCCCTTGCTTACAAGTCCTTTTCTCTGACTTTCCTCAAGACATTTTTCAGTGATGGATATTTTCAACTCTGCAGTTTTGTGAATTTTACTGCCCCTGAGTTCCATTGTTCAACTCGTGTTTATGGGAACTGGCCACAAAGCAGCGGGATTTCCTCAAGCCCTATACTGTTTCCATGGGCAACCCTAGCCTTTGGTCAATTCGTCTTCCTGATTGGAAATTAGAGTGACATGTGCCTGTCTGAACACCTAGGACTTGTCTCTCATTGTTCCTCATCCTTCCGCTTCATCCTCTGGACAAATTCCAAACTGTACGCAACAGGATGTTGACAGTGCTGACATCTCCAAGTGGGGAGACTGTTAGTAAAGACGCTGGAGGGGTGAACCCGAGCACCAGGAGATGAGGAGATGAGATGCCTTTTCCAAACTCTTCCCGATCAGACGGTATACCATCCTCTGGGTGTGACAGACATGTTTTAGCAGTAGGAAGAGTCCCATTCATGTAAGGAGAACACCAGGGCTTTTTCAAAATCAGTGTCTCCCCGAAACCCAAACTGGGGAAGTTTTTAAGCTACGGCTACACATATGTTCATTAAGGGCCTTGGGAAGTAGGCAGAGTCCAAACTTTAGATGATTGAAGTCTTCAGGGTCAGAAGCACTCACCACCAGCTTCCCTTAGGCTACACTTTAACTGTCATTGATAGATGATGTCAATAAAAATATCTATTCTTTTTCAGATTATTTCCCCTTATAGGTTATTGCAAAATGTTGAGTGTAGTTCCCTGTGCTATACAGTAGTTCCTTGTTGATGATCTATTTTATACATAGCAGTGTGTATGTGTTAATTCCAAACTGTTAATTTATCCCTCCTCCCACCTTTCCCCTTTGGTAATAATAAATTATAAGATTTTATACTTCTCAGAAATGGGGGAGCTGAAAGAGAGGTATCATTTTCAATGGAAAAGCATTTAAAACAAGATTGAAGGTTTAACCAAGATTATTAGCTGTACATCCTTGGAAAGAAATCACTTCGTTTCTCTAATATTGACCTGACAAATAAGACAAACCTTTTCACTGAACTTGCTTATAAAAAGTGATGGAAATATCAAATGGAAGTGTTAGAAACATCTTATTTTACC
The DNA here is from genome assembly GCF_951394435.1 of Stenella coeruleoalba. Classification (NCBI taxonomy): domain Eukaryota; kingdom Metazoa; phylum Chordata; class Mammalia; order Artiodactyla; family Delphinidae; genus Stenella; species Stenella coeruleoalba. Next base: position 41,586 of record NW_027645953.1, read on the forward strand.
CGAGCCTTATACACTGTTCTATGTTAACTACAGTTTGGCTCACACATCTGTTCATTGAGGTTACAATAGTCTCAATTTCTGTTACTGATCCTCCAGAGTGGACCCCAACAAGTGTCCCCCTGCCCAGTGTCATTGGGGCCAACAGATCGAGACTGAGTTTGGTTCACAAGCAAAGGAAACTTTATATTTTGATCAGAGAATGGAGAGGTGAGAGCATGCACTACCCCGTGGGCTGTGGGCTGGGCTGCTGTGTAGAGATCCTGTCAGAGTCAGTGGGAGGGAGGGAGGCGGCGGAGCTCTCGAGGGCCGGGTTGGCTGTAGCTCAGGCTCTATATCGTGGAGTCTGCACTGGGCCCCAGGAGCTGAGGTGTCGACCCAGCCATTCTGCACTAGGAAATCTGGTCTGAAGTGCCGGGTGTGGAACCTCTGCATGCGGGACCCTAGGAGCACGTGAAATTAGACAAAGCACAAAGGATAAAAAAGGTTAGACTTGACTTTATTGCCCAGATTCTATTTTTATCTCCCAGGGATTTTTAATGGGCTTTGCTGGGGACAAACCCCTCCTCTGCCTTTTGTCCCGTTCCTCATTCTTGGAGTGCTGAGGGTGCAGACCCTTCTTCTGTAACTGCTGAGTGCTGAGTTGGGAGCCCTCATACCCTGGGGCGAGGGTCAGAGCTTCTCCCCAGCAGCCTCCCGGTGACGTTGATTGTCCCCAGGACCCCTGCCTCCCTGCTCGTCCACCTGAGCACCAGCATTGGAAGTGTTATAGATTCTAATGACCTTTAAGGGTCCAGGAAAGAGATGTGCAGAGACGCTGTGGGGGCCGGTTTCACCCCACCCCACATTTGTTCGGCCACCTTAGGCTGACCGTTTCTGCCAGCCTAGATGCTCTGACCAGTAGTCTGCGCTTTCTTCAATTAGGCCCCTGAATTAACGTACAAACAGCACCAGGTGTCAGAGCCCTGCCCGCTCAACTCCCAGACAGTCCAGGGTCAGTGGTGATCAAGGACCATGATGGCCACTGAGTCAACAGCCTTTTGAAGTAAACAGGAGTCCAGCCGGTCTTATTGGCCACCATCATCACAGTGTCTGTAGGCTTTTCTATGGTGACAGTGTGATATACTGTTCCCCCGCCAAGATTATTAGCTCCCCTCTGGGTGCAGTAAGTCCTGCAAGCAGTAGTCTACTCTTTTGGGACACACTCTTGTTTTATGAGAGAAACTCCAGGTCAAGTGATGTTCACACGAGTCGTCATGGTGCCCTGTTGCCCCCGGTTATCTCTCTGGATGTTGGAGTTGGAGGGCCTCCTCACTCGAGGTCGGTGTGCCCACGGAGCGAACCCTGCAACTTCAGGGCATGGTTGGTGGTTAGGATCACCACGTGGGGTCCTTTTCCCTTAGGAGGGAGGTGGCCTTTTGGGCTGCTGATTTCCAGGTTTTTAGATACCACCAGTATCTTGGCCAGATGTGGCAGTGGGCCAAGCCCCTTGGTGACCGTAGTTTATCCTACCTGGATGGCCTTCTTGCATTGTTCCATTTCAAGTGGTCCCAGTTTTTGCACTAATTCTCCAATGGCGATTCACCTTTCCCCGGGAATGTAAAGGTCAAAGGGTTTAGCTAAATTAGGGAGTTCCAGGGCAAGGGTCTGAATTGACTGCTCTTTCCATTCTTGAAAGGCCACTTCTGGATTCTATTCAAAAGGATCATCATCTTTTCCTTTCAGTGTTTCATATAGAGGCCCAGCTAGTAGACTGTAGTTAGGGATCCAGAAGCAGCAAACCCTGGCCTCCCCAGGAACCCCTAAGCTGTCTTCTAGTTTTAGAAAGGGGTAAGGCTGAAAATGGTTTCTTCCCTTTCCTGGGATGGGCTTCTCCGACCTTCTGTGAGAATGAAGCCCAGGCAGGTCACCGCAGTCTGTGATATTTGAGCTTTTTCTTGGACAACTTCTATCCTTTATTGGCTTGGTAGTTCAGAGGCCTCCTTAGTAGGGCTGGCGATCAGAATGTCGTCTGCATATTGAAGGAGCATTTCCTTTTCCAGAGGTAGAACTTTTAGGTCTTTAGCTAAGCTTTCCCCAAAGATGGTGTGGGAATTTTTGCACCCTTGGGGCCAGACGGCCCAGAAGTATTGTTTTAGTTGTATGTTGAGTCCTGCCACTCACAAGCCAAAATTTCTTGTGACTCTGGGACTAATGGAATACAAAAGAAGGCATCATTGAAGACTAATACAGAATACCATGTCCTGGTGGTTGGTAGAATGACCAGCAGGGTGTAGGAATTAGGAGCAACTGGAGGTATATCCTCGGTGGCTTCACTGACTGTCCTGACATCCTTTACCAGGTCCCCAGCAGCCCATGGGGCTCTCGTGGTCAGACCAATCCCAGAATATGGAGCTCACCTGGGCAGGTACCCCACCCCCACCCCAGCCCACGGGGCTCTCGTGGTCAGGCCCCTCCCAGGATACAGAGCTACCCTTGCAGGTACCGTGGCAGGGCTGGGCACACAGGAACCGTGCACATAGCCCTCATTGCAGAGCACCCCCAGCTCACCTGTCGCTCAGAGCTGACACAGAGCACCTCAGAGCAGGACTTGAACTAACAAACAGCAGCTGCGACAGGTCTGTGACCCTGGGCATCACTCCGTGAGGCCTCCCTCCACCTGGTCTTCCAGAGACTTCCACTGCACCCGGGGCACCAGGCCTCTGTCTCCAACCACCACCCACCCCTCCTCTCCCTGACTCCTGGGTTCCTCTCATTAGGAGAGGGTTTTCTTGAAGTTGTCTCCCACTCATGGGCCAGATAAAATGATTAGAAAACAAGCCAAAGCTGCAGCCCCTTGTCTATCCTGACTCTCAGGAGCCCACACCTGTTCCTTGGACCTGGCCGGTTCAGCAAGTTCCATTTTCTGCAACTGTGAGCCCCTGAGGGGTGATGATTGGCTGACCTGGGCAGCCTTACCGTGCCGGCCAGCCCTCCCCAGGTGTGCCTGGGTTGAGATCAATATAAATACCACTCCAGGCAGCAAGAGCCCCTGCAGCCGTGCCTGACGCCATTTTCTCTGCCCTGTCAGCAGTCTCGGGGCTGGGCTGGTGGGAGGGAGTGAGAGGCCACGGCTTTGTGGGTGGCCCAGTGTGAGTGGGGCTCTGCTGGACTTTCTGCAGCAGTTGCCAGGCTGCCACCTGCTAAAGAAGAGGATGTGTCACCCATACCTGCTGCTGGAATTTCTCCCTGGGCAGAGGTGAGGAAGGAAAAAAGCAGTGGGGGCAGGGACAGGACGGGTATCTCAGGCAGGGCAATGGAAATCTTCCAGAAGAGCACCCAGGGCCAGGACCATCCTGGCTGGCCTGCAGGCACCAAGTCGGCCGGCATGCTGTCACTCGTGTGGCTCTATGGCCCATCCTCTAGGCTTTCAAGTCCTTGTATATATTCAGGTGTTTTACCTGGGACGGGTGGGAATAGTTCAGCAGCAACTGGCCTGGGGCTCAGCTCACGTTTACTCACAGATGCCTCGGCACGGTGCCCCAGCTTTGCAATGAGGACGCTTGTTGCGTGGGGGCTGCTGGCTGAATGGGAGACGATTCCCCACCACTGACCAACTTCAGAATTGTTTACAACTGGAGCAAGTGCCCTGATACGGTTTTCCTCTGTGTAACTGGTGGGTTCTGTGTTTTTTTCTCTTTTTCGTTTTTGGTTCAAGGTAGATTTTATTCCTCTTTTTTGTATTTACAGATATAAGCATGGAAATAATTTATTCATATAAATACATGTATGTGCAGGGAATAATTGTTTTTTCTGTTTTATTTTTTAAATTTTATTTCTTTTTAATTTTGAATTTTATTTTATATTTTTATACAGCAGGTTCTTATTGGTTATCTATTTTATACATATAAATGTATACATGCCAATCCCAGTCTCTCAACTCCTCCCACCACCACCCCCCCAACAGCTTTCCCCCCTTGTTGTCCATACGTTTGTTGTCTACATCTGTTGCTCTATTTATGCCTTGCAAAATGGTTAATCTGTACAGTTTTTCTAGGTTCCACATATATGCATGAATATACAAGATTTGTTTTTCTCTTTCTGACTTACTTCACTCTGTATGACAGTCTCTAGATCCATCGACGTCTCTACAAATGACCCAGTTTCATTCCTTTTCATGGCTTAGTAATATTCCATTTTATATATGTACCACAGCTTTATGCATTCGTCTGTCTGTGGGCATTTAGGTTGCTTCCATTACCTCGATATTGTAAATAGTGATGCAATGAACATTGCGGTGAATGACTCTTTTTGATTTATGGTTTTGTCTGGGTATATGTCCAGTACTGGGATTGCTGTATCATATGGTAATTCTATTGTTAGTTTCTTAAGAAATTCCATATTGTTCTCCATAATGACTGTATCAATTTATATTCCCAACAATAGGGGAAGAGGGTTCCTTTTCTCCACACCCTTTCCAGCATTTTTTGTTTGTAGATTTTCTATGATGCCTATTCTAGCAGGTGTGAGGTGATACGTCATTGTTGAATCCATTTCATTGAGCAAGGGGTAGGTCTTGTCTATTACATATTTGGCTTATGGAACGGTATCTGTGCTAATTTCAAACTCTGCTTTTATGCAGCACCCCAACTCACCTTCCCCCTTAAGCAAGCATAAGTTGGTTTTCTAAATTTGAGACCCTGTTCTGTTTTGGAATTCAGTTCATGTGTAGCCAAGTTCACATTCCGTGTATTAGTGATACCTTATGATGTTTCTCTTTCTGTGTGACTTATTTCACTTAGAATCATCGTGCCTCAATCCACTCATTATGCTGGTACAGGCCTGGTGACATAGATTTCATTGCTGAGTGGTATTCTGTTGTACATAAGTACCGCAACTTCTTTATCCATTATTTGCTCTCTGGGATATTTAACTTGTGCCATAGAAGAGATTCCTGTAAAAAGAGCCGTCCCAAACTTTGGGGTGGCTGTGTCTTTTTGATTTTAATTTCCTTAAGCTATAGGACCATAAGTGGAAGTGCCCTAGGCTCTGTTGCTTTGTTTTTTCGATGTTTCAGGAAACACCATACACTTCTCCCGAGTGGCTGTTGGCAATTTACATCCCGCCCATCAGCATAACAAGGCTCCCAGTTCTCCATGGCCTGTCCTGCCTTTCTGGATTTGACACTTTTTTCAGATGGCCCTTTTGACCGGGGGGAAGTGAGACTTCATTGTAGTGCAGATTTCCTTTGCAAGCTTGCTTGGTTGGCCAAAAAGGGCGTATGCGTTTTTTCCTGAATATATTCACGAAAAAACGCATACGCCCTTTTTGGCCAAGTGCGTCATTGTGGACGTTCTGCCTCTTTTCCTATGCTTTCAATGCAATTCCAGTCTACCTCCTGAAATCGGTTTCCTGCAATTCTGCCCCGCTTTCAAGTCCTCTTGGCAGCCTTACTTCAGTATATTTTTGGACGATAGCTGTCATTTATAACTCTGCAGGTTTGTGAATTACAGTGCCCCTGAGCTCCTTTCTTCAACTCGCTTTCTTTTGAGCTGGCCGCAACACCGCAGGAAAGCTTCAGGCCCTAATCTGGTTCCGGCACGGCAAGCTGAGCCTTGGTTATTTCCTCTTCCTGGTGGGAAATGAGAGTTAAATTTGCCCATCCAGACACCTCCAGCTAGCCTCTCATTGGTTCTCGCTGTTCCTGTTCATCTTCCGCAGAAATTGCAAACTGGGCCAAACAGGAGGTTAAAGGGACTGACTCTCCAAGTCGGGAGAGTGTTAGTAAAGCGTCTGGAATGTTGCACCCGAGTACCAGGGTACAAAAACTGAGACATATTTGAACACGTCTCCTGATCACATGGTTGATCATACTCTAGGTTCCACATGCATGTTTTAGCTGAAGGAAGAATACCTTAAACCTGGGTAGTTGAAACCCGTGGAATGGGTACCATGCAATATGACTTCAAAGGGTCTTCATTTGCTCACCGAACCTCTCCAATCCTATCACTGCTGCGTTTATGCCCCTGTACACATGCTTGATTCTCTTTCGGAGACATAGCAATCCATAGGTTTTAAGATACTTACTAGTCAGGTACATTCTTAGGCCTTTAATATGCGGTGTTGAGTCCATTTCGTTGAGCAAGGAGTAGCTCTTGTCTATTCCATATTTGGCTTAAGGAACTTTATCTGTGCTCATTTCGATCTCTGGTTTTATGCAGCACCCCAACTCACCTTTCCCCTTAAGCAAGCATAAGTTGGTTTTCTAAATTTGAGACCCTGTTCTGTTCTGTAATTCAGTTCCTGTGTAGCCAAGTTTACATTCCGTGTATTACTGATATCTTATGATGTTTCTTTTTCTGTGTGACTTCTTTCAGTTAGAATCATCATACCTGAATCCACTCATTATGCTGCTAAGGGCCTGATGACATAGATTTCATTGCTGAGTGATATTGCTTTGTAAGTAAATACCACAACTTCTTTATCCATTTTTCACTTTCTGCGATGTTGAACTTGTACTGTAAACGAGGTTCTTGTAAACAGAGGCGTCCCAAACTTTGGGGTGGCTGTGTCTTTTTGATTTTAATTTCCCTAAGCTATAGGACCATAAGTGGAAGTGCCCTAGGCTCTGTTGCTTTGTTTTTTAGATGTTTCAGGAAACACCATACACTTCTCCCGAGTGTCTGTTGGCAATTTACAGCCCGCCCATCAGCATAACAAGGCTCCCAGTTCTCCATGGCCTGTCCTGCCTTTCTGGATTTTACACTTTTTTCAGATGGCCCTTTTGACCGGGGGGAAGTGAGACTTCATTGTAGTGCAGATTTCCTTTGCAAGCTTGCTTGGTTGGCCAAAAAGGGCGTATGCGTTTTTTCCTGAATATATTCAGGAAAAAATGCATACGCCCTTTTTGCCAAGTGCATCATTGTGGACGTTCTGCCTCTTTTCCTATGCTTTCAATGCAATTCCAGTCTACCTCCTGAAATCGGTTTCCTGCAATTCTGCCCCGCTTTCAAGTCCTCTTGGCAGCCTTACTTCAGTATATTTTTGGACGATAGCTGTCATTTATAACTCTGCAGGTTTGTGAATTGCAGTGACCCTGAGCTCCATTTTTTAAGTTGTTCTTTTGTGAGCTGGCCTCAAACCCGCAGGATTGCTTCAGGCCCTATTTTGGCTCCCGCGAGGCAGGCTGAGCCTTTCTTTAATTCTTATTCTTAATGGGAAATTAGAATGATATGTGCCCGTCCAAACCCCTACAACTATTCTCTCATTGGTTCCCCCTCTTCCCGTTCATCCTCCTCACAATTTGCAAAATGTGTGAAACAGAAGTTTAAATGTGCTGATTCTCCAAGTGGGGAGATTCTAAGTAGCGTGGCTGGAATGGTGAACAGGAGCACCAGGAGAGGATAAATGAGGTGCATTTTAGACACATCTCCCAATCACATGGTGTACAGTCCTCTGGGTTTTCCATGCATGTTTTAGCTGTAGGAAGATCCCTTGAACCTGCAGATTTGGGACCCATTGAATGGGTACCAGGTAGTATTACTTTAAAGGGTGTGCATTTCCTCACCCAACCTCACATTTGTCTTAGTGCAAACAGTTTCCAGCCTTATGTCTCATCCTGCTCTGGGTCTAGATGTGTTCAATCCATGTTGCATCACCGTCCCTGAGGAAAAGTTGTAAGAGGTTTTCTCTGTCTCTCTGTCGTTTAGTTTTTTCAATTTATTACTATATTGGTTACAGCTGATTTTCAAAGCTCTGTTTCTTGCTGCTGTACATCCACTTGATTCACGTACAGAGAGACATCAATAAATTCTTTTTCAGATTCTTACCAGTCGTATATATTCTTTTCCGGTGACTTGAGTGTGCTGAGTGCAGTTCTTTTAGCTACCGTGTAGGCCTTGTTGATTATCAGTTTGGTATTTGGAATGGTATCTTTGCTAATTTCAACCTCCTGGATGATGCCTCACCCCTCCCCACCTTTCCCGTTTAGCAGCCTTATGCGTGTTTTCTACATATTTGACTATGTTTTTGTTTTGTAATTTAGTTCATGTGTAGCCATTTTGGATTCCACCTTTAAGTGATATCTTATGATATGTGTCTTTTTCTTTTTGAATTCTGTCACTTAGAATGATCATACGTAACTCCTACGGAGTTGTTACAACTGGCCATATTTCATTGATTTCCAGGCTGAATAATATTCCACTCTACCTAAGTACCACATCTCTATCCATTTTTTCCCTCCAGAGACATTTAAGTTATATCCTAGTCAAGGATCTTTTAAACAGAGAGGGGGTAAACATTGGGGTGCCTGTGTCCTCTCAATTTTTGTTTTTCCCAAGATATACGCCCATGAGTGCAAGTGCCCTATGCTCTGTAGCTCATTTTTTAGATGCTTTAGTAAACACAATACACTTCTCCAGAATGGCCGTTGGCAATATACATTTCCACTATAAGTCTCACAGGGCTCCCTCTTCTCGTTGCCCTGTCCTGCATTTCTGTTGTTTACGCTTTATGAGGATGGCTCTTCTGACTGATGCGAAGTGATATCTTTTGTAGTATTGACTTCCAGTGCCCACCTGTTTGGTTGGCTAAAAAAGTGTATGCCCTTTCCTTGAATATATACAGAAAAAAACGCATACACCCTTTTTGGCCAACTGCAATGTTGGCAATGTTCAGCTCCTTTTCTTGTGCTTAATGGCGAGTCCTTTCTACCTCCTCAAATCCCTTTCCTGCCATTCTCCCTTGCTTACAAGTCCTTTTCTCTGACTTTCCTCAAGACATTTTTCAGTGATGGATATTTTCAACTCTGCAGTTTTGTGAATTTTACTGCCCCTGAGTTCCATTGTTCAACTTGTGTTTATGGGAACTGGCCACAAAGCAGCGGGATTTCCTCAAGCCCTATACTGTTTCCATGGGCAACCCTAGCCTTTGGTCAATTCGTCTTCCTGATTGGAAATTAGAGTGACATGTGCCTGTCTGAACACCTAGGACTTGTCTCTCATTGTTCCTCATCCTTCCGCTTCATCCTCTGGACAAATTCCAAACTGTACGCAACAGGATGTTGACAGTGCTGACATCTCCAAGTGGGGAGACTGTTAGTAAAGACGCTGGAGGGGTGAACCCGAGCGCCAGGAGATGAGGAGATGAGATGCCTTTTCCAAACTCTTCCCGATCAGACGGTATACCATCCTCTGGGTGTGACAGACATGTTTTAGCAGTAGGAAGAGTCCCATTCATGTAAGGAGAACACCAGGGCTTTTTCAAAATCAGTGTCTCCCCGAAACCCAAACTGGGGAAGTTTTTAAGCTACGGCTACACATATGTTCATTAAGGGTCTTGGGAAGTAAGCAGAGTCCAAACTTTAGATGATTGAAGTCTTCAGGGTCAGAAGCACTCACCACCAGCTTCCCTTAGGCTACACTTTAACTGTCATTGATAGATGATGTCAATAAAAATATCTATTCTTTTTCAGATTATTTCCCCTTATAGGTTATTGCAAAATGTTGAGTGTAGTTCCCTGTGCTATACAGTAGTTCCTTGTTGATGATCTATTTTATACATAGCAGTGTGTATGTGTTAATTCCAAACTGTTAATTTATCCCTCCTCCCACCTTTCCCCTTTGGTAATAATAAATTATAAGATTTTATACTTCTCAGAAATGGGGGAGCTGAAAGAGAGGTATCATTTTCAATGGAAAAGCATTTAAAACAAGATTGAAGGTTTAACCAAGATTATTAGATGTACATCTTTGGAAAGAAATCACTTCGTTTCTCTAATATTGACCTGACAAATAAGACAAACCTTTTCACTGAACTTGCTTATAAAAAGTGATGGAAATATCAAATGGAAGTGTTAGAAACATCTTATTTTACCCGAGCCTTATACACTGTTCTATGTTAACTACAGTTTGGCTCACACATCTGTTCATTGAGGTTACAATAGTCTCAATTTCTGTTACTGATCCTCCAGAGTGGACCCCAACAAGTGTCCCCCTGCCCAGTGTCATTGGGGCCAACAGATCGAGACTGAGTTTGGTTCACAAGCAAAGGAAACTTTATATTTTGATCAGAGAATGGAGAGGTGAGAGCATGCACTACCCCGTGGGCTGTGGGCTGGGCTGCTGTGTAGAGATCCTGTCAGAGTCAGTGGGAGGGAGGGAGGCGGCGGAGCTCTCGAGGGCCAGGTTGGCTGTAGCTCAGGCTCTATATCGTGGAGTCTGCACTGGGCCCCAGGAGCTGAGGTGTCGACCCAGCCATTCTGCACTAGGAAATCTGGTCTGAAGTGCCGGGTGTGGAACCTCTGCATGCGGGACCCTAGGAGCACGTGAAATTAGACAAAGCACAAAGGATAAAAAAGGTTAGACTTGACTTTATTGCCCAGATTCTATTTTTATCTCCCAGGGATTTTTAATGGGCTTTGCTGGGGACAAACCCCTCCTCTGCCTTTTGTCCCGTTCCTCATTCTTGGAGTGCTGAGGGTGCAGACCCTTCTTCTGTAACTGCTGAGTGCTGAGTTGGGAGCCCTCATACCCTGGGGCGAGGGTCAGAGCTTCTCCCCAGCAGCCTCCCGGTGACGTTGATTGTCCCCAGGACCCCTGCCTCCCTGCTCGTCCACCTGAGCACCAGCATTGGAAGTGTTATAGATTCTAATGACCTTTAAGGGTCCAGGAAAGAGATGTGCAGAGACGCTGTGGGGGCCGGTTTCACCCCGCCCCACATTTGTTCGGCCACCTTAGGCTGACCGTTTCTGCCAGCCTAGATGCTCTGACCAGTAGTCTGCGCTTTCTTCAATTAGGCCCCTGAATTAACGTACAAACAGCACCAGGTGTCAGAGCCCTGCCCGCTCAACTCCCAGACAGTCCAGGGTCAGTAGTGATCAAGGACCATAATGGCTACTGAGTCAACAGCCTTTTGAAGTAAACAGGAGTCCAGCCGGTCTTATTGGCCACCATCATCATGGTGTCTGTAGGCTTTTCTATGGTGACAGTGTGGTATACTGTTCCCCTGCCAAGATTATTAGTTCCCCTCTGGGTGCAGTAAGTCCTGCAAGCAGTAGTCTACTCTTTTGGGACACACTCTTGTTGTTTTATGAGAGAAACTCCAGGTCAAGTGATGTTCACACGAGTCGTCATGGTGCCCTGTTGCCCCCGGTTATCTCTATGGATGTTGGAGTTGGAGGGCCTCCTCACTCGAGGTCGGTGTGCCCACGGAGCGAACCCTGCAACTTCAGGGCATGGTTGGTGGTTAGGATCACCACGTGGGGTCCTTTTCCCTTAGGAGGGAGGTGGCCTTTTGGGCTGCTGATTTCCAGGTTTTTAGATACCGCCAGTATCTTGGCCAGATGTGGCAGTGGGCCAAGCCCCTTAGTGACCGTAGTTTATCCTACCTGGATGGCATTCTTGCATTGTTCCATTTCAAGTGGTCCCAGTTTTTACACTAATTCTCCAATGGCGATTCACCTTTCACCGGGAATGTAAAGGTCAAAGGGTTTAGCTAAATTAGGGAGTTCCAGGGCAAGGGTCTGAATTGACTGCTCTTTCCATTCTTGAAAGGCCACTTCTGGATTCTATTCAAAAGGATCATCATCTTTTCCTTTCAGTGTTTCATATAGAGGCCCAGCTAGTAGACTGTAGTTAGGGATCCAGAAGCAGCAAACCCTGGCCTCCCCAGGAACCCCTAAGCTGTCTTCTAGTTTTAGAAAGGGGTAAGGCTGAAAATGGTTTCTTCCCTTTCCTGGGATGGGCTTCTCTGACCTTCTGTGAGAATGAAGCCCAGGCAGGTCACCGCAGTCTGTGATATTTGAGCTTTTTCTTGGACAACTTCTATCCTTTATTGGCTTGGTAGTTCAGAGGCCTCCTTAGTAGGGCTGGTGATCAGAATGTCGTCTGCATATTGAAAGAGGGTTTCCTTTTCCAGAGGTAGAACTTTTAGGTCTTTAGCTAAGCTTTCCCCAAAGATGGTGTGGGAATTTTTGCACCCTTGGGGCCAGACGGCCCGGAAGTATTGTTTTAGTTGTATGTTGAGTCCTGCCACTCACAAGCCAAAATTTCTTGTGACTCTGGGACTAATGGAATACAAAAGAAGGCATCATTGAAGACTAATACAGAATACCATGTCCTGGTGGTTGGTAGAATGACCAGCAGGGTGTAGGAATTAGGAGCAACTGGAGGTATATCCTCGGTGGCTTCACTGACTGTCCTGACATCCTTTACCAGGTCCCCAGCAGCCCATGGGGCTCTCGTGGTCAGACCAATCCCAGAATATGGAGCTCACCTGGGCAGGTACCCCACCCCCACCCCAGCCCACGGGGCTCTCGTGGTCAGGCCCCTCCCAGGATACAGAGCTACCCTTGCAGGTACCGTGGCAGGGCTGGGCACACAGGAACCGTGCACATAGCCCTCATTGCAGAGCACCCCCAGCTCACCTGTCGCTCAGAGCTGACACAGAGCACCTCAGAGCAGGACTTGAACTAACAAACAGCAGCTGCGACAGGTCTGTGACCCTGGGCATCACTCCGTGAGGCCTCCCTCCACCTGGTCTTCCAGAGACTTCCACTGCACCCGGGGCACCAGGCCTCTGTCTCCAACCACCACCCACCCCTCCTCTCCCTGACTCCTGGGTTCCTCTCATTAGGAGAGGGTTTTCTTGAAGTTGTCTCCCACTCATGGGCCAGATAAGATGATTAGAAAACAAGCCAAAGCTGCAGCCCCTTGTCTATCCTGACTCTCAGGAGCCCACACCTGTTCCTTGGACCTGGCCGGTTCAGCAAGTTCCATTTTCTGCAACTGTGAGCCCCTGAGGGGTGATGATTGGCTGACCTGGGCAGCCTTACCGTGCCGGCCAGCCCTCCCCAGGTGTGCCTGGGTTGAGATCAATATAAATACCACTCCAGGCAGCAAGAGCCCCTGCAGCCGTGCCTGACGCCATTTTCTCTGCCCTGTCAGCAGTCTCGGGGCTGGGCTGGTGGGAGGGAGTGAGAGGCCACGGCTTTGTGGGTGGCCCAGTGTGAGTGGGGCTCTGCTGGACTTTCTGCAGCAGTTGCCAGGCTGCCACCTGCTAAAGAAGAGGATGTGTCACCCATACCTGCTGCTGGAATTTCTCCCTGGGCAGAGGTGAGGAAGGAAAAAAGCAGTGGGGGCAGGGACAGGACGGGTATCTCAGGCAGGGCAATGGAAATCTTCCAGAAGAGCACCCAGGGCCAGGACCATCCTGGCTGGCCTGCAGGCACCAAGTCGGCCGGCATGCTGTCACTCGTGTGGCTCTATGGCCCATCCTCTAGGCTTTCAAGTCCTTGTATATATTCAGGTGTTTTACCTGGGACGGGTGGGAATAGTTCAGCAGCAACTGGCCTGGGGCTCAGCTCACGTTTACTCACAGATGCCTCGGCACGGTGCCCCAGCTTTGCAATGAGGACGCTTGTTGCGTGGGGGCTGCTGGCTGAATGGGAGACGATTCCCCACCACTGACCAACTTCAGAATTGTTTACAACTGGAGCAAGTGCCCTGATACAGTTTTCCTCTGTGTAACTGGTGGGTTCTGTGTTTTTTTCTCTTTTTCGTTTTTGGTTCAAGGTAGATTTTGTTCCTCTTTTTTGTATTTACAGATATAAGCATGGAAATAATTTATTCATATAAATACATGTATGTGCAGGGAATAATTGTTTTTTCTGTTTTATTTTTTAAATTTTATTTCTTTTTAATTTTGAATTTTATTTTATATTTTTATACAGCAGGTTCTTATTGGTTATCTATTTTATACATATAAATGTATACATGCCAATCCCAGTCTCTCAACTCCTCCCACCACCACCCCCCCAACAGCTTTCCCCCCTTGTTGTCCATACGTTTGTTGTCTACATCTGTTGCTCTATTTATGCCTTGCAAAATGGTTAATCTGTACAGTTTTTCTAGGTTCCACATATATGCATGAATACACAAGATTTGTTTTTCTCTTTCTGACTTACTTCACTCTGTATGACAGTCTCTAGATCCATCGACGTCTCTACAAATGACCCAATTTCATTCCTTTTCATGGCTTAGTAATATTCCATTTTATATATGTACCACGGTTTTATGCATTCGTCTGTCTGTGGGCATTTAGGTTGCTTCCATTACCTCGATATTGTAAATAGTGATGCAATGAACATTGCGGTGAATGACTCTTTTTGATTTATGGTTTTGTCTGGGTATATGTCCAGTACTGGGATTGCTGTATCATATGGTAATTCTATTGTTAGTTTCTTAAGAAATTCCATATTGTTCTCCATAATGACTGTATCAATTTATATTCCCAACAATAGGGGAAGAGGGTTCCTTTTCTCCACACCCTTTCCAGCATTTTTTGTTTGTAGATTTTCTATGATGCCTATTCTACCAGGTGTGAGGGGATACCTCATTGTTGAATCCATTTCGTTGAGCAAGGGGTAGGTCTTGTCTATTACATATTTGGCTTATGGAACGGTATCTGTGCTAATTTCAAACTCTGCTTTTATGCAGCACCCCAACTCACCTTCCCACTTAAGCAGGCATAAGTTGGTTTTCTAAACTTGAGACCCTGTTCTGTTTTGTAATTCAGTTCATGTGTAGCCAAGTTCACATTCCGTGTATTAGTGATACCTTATGATGTTTCTTTTTCTGTGTGACTTATTTCACTTAGAAACATCGTGCCTCAATCCACTCATTATGCTGGTACGGGCCTGCTGACATAGATTTCATTGCTGAGTGGGATTCTGTTGTACATAAGTACCGCAACTTCTTTATCCATTATTTGCTCTCTGGGATATTTAACTTGCGCCGTAGAAGAGATTCCTGTAAAAAGAGCCGTCCCAAATTTTGGGGTGGCTGTGTCTTTTTGATTTTAATTTCCCTAAGCTATAGGACCATAAGTGGAAGTGCCCTAGGCTCTGTTGCTTTGTTTTTTAGATGTTTCAGGAAACACCATACACTTCTCCCCAGTGTCTGTTGGCAATTTCCATCCCGCCCATCAGCATAACAAGGCTCCCAGTTCTCCATGGCCTGTCCTGCCTTTCTGGATTTTACACTTTTTTCAGATGGCCCTTTTGACCGGGGGGAAGTGAGACTTCATTGTAGTGCAGATTTCCTTTGCAAGCTTGCTTGGTTGGCCAAAAAGGGCGTATGCGTTTTTTCCTGAATATATTCAGAAAAAAACGCATACGCCCTTTTTGGCCAAGTGCATCATTGTGGACGTTCTGCCTCTTTTCCTATGCTTTCAATGCAATTCCAGTCTACCTCCTGAAATCGGTTTCCTGCAATTCTGCCCTGCTTTCAAGTCCTCTTGGCAGCCTTACTTCAGTATATTTTTGGACGATAGCTGTCATTTATAACTCTGCATGTTTGTGAATTACAGTGCCCCTGAACTCCTTTCTTCAACTCGCTTTCTTGTGAGCTGGCCGCAACACCGCAGGATGGCTTCAGGCCCTAATCTGTTTCCGGCACGGCACGCTGAGCCTTTGGTTAATTCCTCTTCCTGGTGGGAAATGAGAGTTAAATTTGCCCGTCCAGACACCTCCAGCTAGTCTCTCATTGGTTCTCGCTATTCCTGTTCATCTTCCGCAGAAATTGCAAACTGAGCCAAACAGGAGGTTAAAGGGACTGACTCTCCAAGTCGGGAGAGTGTTAGTAAAGTGTCTGGAATGTTGCACCCGAGTACCAGGGTACGGAAACTGAGACATATTTGAACACGTCTCCCTATCACATGGTTGATCATACTCTAGGTTCCACATGCATGTTTTAGCTGAAGGAAGAATACCTTAAACCTGGGTAGTTGAAACCCGTGGAATGGGTACCATGCAATATGATTCAAAGGGTCTTCATTTGCTCACCGAACCTCTCCAATCCTATCACTGCTGCGTTTATGCCCCTGTACACACGCTTGATTCTCTTTTGGAGACATAGCAATCCATAGGTTTTAAGATATTACTAGTCAGGTACATTCTTAGGCGTTTAATATGCGGTGTTGAGTCCATTTCATTGAGCAAGGAGTAGCTCTTGTCTGTTCCATATTTGGCTTAAGGAACTTTATCTGTGCTCATTTCAATCTCTGGTTTTATGCAGCACCCCAACTCACCTTTCCCCTTAAGCAAGCCTAAGTAGGTTTTCTAAATTTGAGACCCTGTTCTGTTTTGGAATTCAGTTCCTGTGTAACCAAGTTTACATTCCGTGTATTACTGATATCTTATGATGTTTCTTTTTCTGTGTGACTTATTTCAGTTAGAATCATCATACCTGAATCCACTCATTGTGCTGCTAAGGGCCTGATGACATAGATTTCATTGCTGAGTGATATTGCTTTGTAAGTAAATACCACAACTTCTTTATCCATTTTTCACTTTCTGCGATGTTGAACTTGTACTGTAAGGAGGTTCTTGTAAACAGAGGCGTCCCAAACTTTGGGGTGGCTGTGTCTTTTTGATTTTAATTTCCCTAAGCTATAGGACCATATGTGGAAGAGCCCTAGGCTCTGTTGCTTTGTTTTTTAGATGTTTCAGGAAACACCATACAAGTCTCCTGAGTGTCTGTTGGCAATTTACATCCCGCCCATCATCATAACAAGGCTCCCAGTTCTCCATGGCCTGTCCTGCCTTTCTGGATTTTACACTTTTCTCAGATGGCCCTTTTGACTGGGGGGAAGTGAGACTTCATTGTAGTGCAGATTTCCTTTGCAAGCTTGCTTGGTTGACCAAAAAGGGCATATGCGTTTTTTCCTGAATATATTCAGGAAAAAACGCATATGCCCTTTTTGGCCAAGTGCATCATTGTGGACGTTCTGCCTCTTTTCCTATGCTTTCAATGCAATTCCAGTCTACCTCCTGAAATCGGTTTTCTGCAATTCTGCCCCGCTTTCAAGTCCTCTTGGCAGCCTTACTTCAGTATATTTTTGGACGATAGCTGTCATTTATAACTCTGCAGGTTTGTGAATTACAGTGCCCCTGAGCTCCTTTCTTCAACTCGCTCTCTTGTGAGCTGGCCGCAACACCGCAGGATGGCTTCAGGCCCTAATCTGTTTCCAACACGGCACGCTGAGCCTTTGGTTAATTCCTCTTCCTGGTGGGAAATGAGAGTTAAATTTGCCCGTCCAGACACCTCCAGCTAGTCTCTCATTGGTTCTCCCTATTCCTGTTCATCTTCCGCAGAAATTGCAAACTGGGCCAAACAGGAGGTTAAAGGGACTGACTCTCCAAGTCGGGAGAGTGTTAGTAAAGCGTCTGGAATGTTGCACCCGAGTAGCAGGGTACGAAAACTGAGACATATTTGAACACATCTCCCGATCACATGGTTGATCATACTCTAGGTTCCACATGCATGTTTTAGCTGAAGGAAGAATACCTTAAACCTGGGTAGTTGAAACCCGTGGAATGGGTACCATGCAATATGACTTCAAAGGGTCTTCATTTGCTCACCGAACCTCTCCAATCCTATCACTGCTGCGTTTATGCCCCTGTACACATGCTTGATTCTCTTCTGGAGACATAGCAATCCATAGGTTTTAAGATACTTACAAGTCAGGTACATTCTTAGGCGTTTAATATGCGGTGTTGAGTCCATTTCGTTGAGCAAGGAGTAGCTCTTGTCTATTCCATATTTGGCTTAAGGAACTTTATCTGTGCTCATTTCGATCTCTGGTTTTATGCAGCACCCCAACTCACCTTTCCCCTTAAGCAAGCATAAGTTTGTTTTCTAAATTTGAGACCCTGTTCTGTTTTGGAATTCAGTTCCTGTGTAGCCAAGTTTACATTCCGTGTATTACTGATATCTTATGATGTTACTTTTTCTGTGTGACTTATTTCAGTTAGAATCATCATACCTGAATCCACTCATTGTGCTGCTAAGGGCCTGATGACATAGATTTCATTGCTGAGTGATATTGCTTTGTAAGTACATACCAAAAATTCTTTATCCATTTTTCACTTTCTGCGATGTTGAACTTGTACTGTAAACGAGTTTCTTGTAAACAGAGGCGTCCCAAACTTTGGGGTGGCTGTGTCTTTTTGATTTTAATTTCCCTAAGCTATAGAACCATATGTGGAAGAGCCCTAGGCTCTGTTGCTTTGTTTTTTAGATGTTTCAGGAAACACCATACACTTCTCCCGAGTGTCTGTTGGCAATTTACATCCCGCCCATCAGCATAACAAGGCTCCCAGTTCTCCATGGCCTGTCCTGCCTTTCTGGATTTTACACTTTTTTCAGATGGCCCTTTTGACCGGGGGGAAGTGAGACTTCATTGTAGTGCAGATTTCCTATGCAAGCTTGCTTGGTTGGCCAAAAAGGGCATATGCGTTTTTTCCTGAATATATTTAGGTAAAAACGCATATGCCCTTTTTGGCCAAGTGCATCATTGTGGACGTTCTGCATCTTTTCCTATGCTTTCAATGCAATTCCAGTCTACCTCCTGAAATCGGTTTCCTGCAATTCTGCCCCGCTTTCAAGTCCTCTTGGCAGCCTTACTTCAGTATATTTTTGGACGATAGCTGTCATTTATAACTCTGCAGGTTTGTGAATTACAGTGCCCCTGAGCTCCTTTCTTCAACTCGCTTTCTTGTGAGCTGGCCACAACACCGCAGGATGGCTTCAGGCCCTAATCTAGTTCCGGCATGGCACGCTGAGCCTTTGGTTATTTCCTCTTCCTGGTGGGAAATGAGAGTTAAATTTGCCCGTCCAGACACCTCCAGCTAGTCTCTCATTGGTTCTCCCTATTCCTGTTCATCTTCCGCAGAAATTGCAAACTGGGCCAAACAGGAGGTTAAAGGGACTGACTCTCCAAGTCGGGAGACTGTTAGTAAAGCGTGTGGAATGTTGCACCCGAGTACCAGGCGAGGAAAACTGAGACATATTTGAACACGTCTCCCGATCACATGGTTGATCATACTCTGGGTTCCACATGCATGTTTTTGCTGAAGGAAGAATACCTTAAACCTGGAGAGTTGAGACCCGTGTAATGGGTACCATGCAGTATGACTTCAAAGGGTCTTCGTTTGCTCACCGAACCTCTCCAATCCTATCACTGCTGCGTTTATGCCCCTGTACACACGCTTGATTCTCTTTCGGAGACATAGCAATCCATAGGTTTTAAGATACTTACTAGTCAGGTACATTCTTAGGCGTTTAATATAGGGTGTTGAGTCCATTTCGTTGAGCAAGGAGTAGCTCTTGTCTATTCCATATTTGGCTTAAGGAACTTTATCTGTGCTCATTTCAATCTCTGGTTTTATGCAGCACCCCAACTCACCTTTCACCTTAAGCAAGCATAAGTTGGTTTTCTCAATTTGAGACCCTGTTCTGTTTTGGAATTCAGTTCCTGTGTAGCCAAGTTTACATTCCGTGTATTAGTGATATCTTATGATGTTTCTTTTTCTGTGTGACTTATTTCAGTTAGAATCATCGTACCTAAATCCACTCATTATGCTGCTACGGGCCTGATGACATAGATTTCATTGCTGAGTGATACTGCATTGTACGTAAGTACCACAAGTTCTTTATCCATTTTTCACTTTCTGTGATATTGAACTTGTACGGTAAACGAGGTTCTTGTAAACAGAGGCATCACAAACTTTGGGGTGGCTGTGTCTTTTTGATTTTAATTTCCCTAAGCTATAGGACCATAAGTGGCAGTGCCCTAGGCTCTGTTGCTTTGTTTTTTAGATGCTTCAGGAAACACCATACACTTCTCCCGAGTGGTTGTTGGCAATTTACATCCCGCCCATCAGCATAACAAGGCTCCCAGTTCTCCATGGCCTGTCCTGCCTTTCTGGATTTTACACTTTTTTCAGATGGCCCTTTTGACCGGGGGGAAGTGAGACTTCATTGTAGTGCAGATTTCCTTTGCAAGCTTGCTTGGTTGGCCAAAAAGGGCGTATGCGTTTTTTCCTGAATATATTCAGGAAAAAACGCATACGCGCTTTTTGGCCAAGTGCATCATTGTGGACGTTCTGCCTCTTTTCGTATGCTTTCAATGAAATTCCAGTCTACCTCCTGAAATCGGTTTCCTGCAATTCTGCCCCGCTTTCAAGTCCTCTTGGCAGCCTTACTTCAGTATATTTTTGGACGATAGCTGTCATTTATAACTCTGCATGTTTGTGAATTACAGTGCCCCTGAGCTCCTTTCTTCAACTCGCTTTCTTGTGACCTGCCGCAACACCGCAGGATGGCTTCAGGCCCTAATCTGTTTCCGGCACGGCACGCTGAGCCTTTGGTTATTTCCTCTTCCTGGTGGGAAATGAGAGTTAAATTTGCCCGTCCAGACACCTCCAGCTAGTCTCTCATTGGTTCTCCCTATTCCTGTACATCTTCCGCAGAAATTGCAAACTGGGCCAAACAGGAGGTTAAAGGCGCTGACTCTCCAAGTGGGGAGAGTGTTAGTAAAGCGTGTGGAATGTTGCACCCGAGTACCAGGCGAGGAAAACTGAGACATATTTGAACACGTCTCCCGATCACACGGTTGATCATACTCTGGGTTCCACATGCATGTTTTTGCTGAAGGAAGAATACCTTAAACCTTGAGAGTTGAGACCCGTGGAATGGGTACCATGCAATATGACTTCAAAGGGTCTTCGTTTGCTCACCGAACCTCTCCAATCCTATCACTGCTGCGTTTATGCCCCTGTACACACGCTTGATTCTCTTTTGGAGACATAGCAATCCATAGGTTTTAAGATACTTACTAGTCAGGTACATTCTTAGGCGTTTAATATGGGGTGTTGAGTCCATTTCGTTGAGCAAGGAGTAGCTCTTGTCTATTCCATATTTGGCTTAAGGAACTTTATCTGTGCTCATTTCAATCTCTGGTTTTATGCAGCACCCCAACTCACCTTTCCCCTTAAGCAAGCATAAGTTGGTTTTCTCAATTTGAGACCCTGTTCTGTTTTGGAATTCAGTTCCTGTGTAGCCAAGTTTACATTCCGTGTATTAGTGATATCTTATGATGTTTCTTTTTCTGTGTGACTTATTTCAGTTAGAATCATCGTACCTGAATCCACTCATTATGCTGCTATGGGCCTGATGACATAGATTTCATTGCTGAGTGATACTGCATTGTACGTAAGTACCACAAGCTCTTTATCCATTTTTCACTTTCTGTGATATTGAACTTGTACGGTAAACGAGGTTCTTGTAAACAGAGGCATCCCTAATTTGGGGTGGCTGTGTCTTTTTGATTTTAATTTCCCTAAGCTATAGGACCATAAGTGGCAGTGCCCTAGGCTCTGTTGCTTTGTTTTTTAGATGTTTCAGGAAACACCATACACTTCTCCCGAGTGTCTGTTGGCAATTTACATCCCGCCCATCAGCATAACAAGGCTCCCAGTTCTCCATGGCCTGTCCTGCCTTTCTGGATTTTACACTTTTTTCAGATGGCCCTTTTGACCGGGGGGAAGTGAGACTTCATTGTAGTGCAGATTTCCTTTGCAAGCTTGCTTGGTTGGCCAAAGAGGGCGTATGCGTTTTTTCCTGAATATATTCAGAAAAAAACGCATACGCCCTTTTTGGCCAAGTGCATCATTGTGGACGTTCTGCCTCTTTTCGTATGCTTTCAATGAAATTCCAGTCTACCTCCTGAAATCGGTTTCCTGCAATTCTGCCCCGCTTTCAAGTCCTCTTGGCAGCCTTACTTCAGTATATTTTTGGACGATAGCTGTCATTTATAACTCTGCAGGTTTGTGAATTACAGTGCCCCTGAGCTCTTTCTTCAGCTCGCTTTCTTGTGAGCTGGCCGCACACGAAAGGATGGCTTCAGGCCCTAATCTGGTTCCGGAACGGCACGCTGAGCCTTTGGTTATTTCCTCTTCCTGGTGGGAAATGAGAGTTAAATTTGCCCGTCCAGACACCTCCAGCTAGTCTCTCATTGGTTCTCCCTATTCCTGTTCATCTTCCGCAGAAATTGCAAACTGGGCCGAACAGGAGGTTAAAGGCGCTGACTCTCAAGTGGGGAGAGTGTTAGTAAAGCGTCTGGAATGTTGCACCTGAGTACCAGGGGAGGAAAACTGAGACATATTTGAAAACGTCTCCCGATAACATGGTTGATCATACTCTAGGTACCACATGCATGTTTTAGCTGAAGGAAGAATACCTTAAACCTGGGTAGTTGAAACCTGTGGAACGGGAACCATGCAATATGACTTCAAATGGTCTTCATTTGCACACCGAACCTCTCCAATCCTATCATTGCTGCGTTTATGCCCCCGTACACATGCTTGATTGTCTTTCGGAGACATAGCAATCCATAGGTTTTAAGATACTTACTAGTCAGGTACATTCTTAGGTGTTTAATATGCGGTGTTGAGTCCATTTCGTTGAGCAAGGAGTAGCTCTTGTCTATTCCATATTTGGCTTAAGGAACTTTATCTGTGCTCATTTTGATCTCTGGTTTTATGCAGCACCCCAACTCACCTTTCCCCCTAAGCAAGCATAAGTTGGTTTTCTAAATTTGAGACCCTGTTCTGTTCTGTAATTCAGTTCCTGTGTAGCCAAGTTTACATTCCTTGTATTACTGATATCTTATGATGTTTATTTTTCTGTGTGACTTATTTCAGTTAGAATCATCATACCTGAATCCACTCATTGTGCTGCTAAGGGCCTGATGACATAGATTTCATTGCTGAGTGATATTGCTTTGTAAGTAAATACCACAACTTCTTTATCCATTTTTCACTTTCTGTGATGTTGAACTTGTACTGTAAATGAGGTTCTTGTAAACAGAGGCGTCCCAAACTTTGGGGTGGCTTTGTCTTTTTGATTTTATTTTCCCTAAGCTATAGGACCATAAGTGGAAGTGCCCTAGGCTCTGTTGCTTTGTTTTTTCGATGTTTCAGGAAACACCATACACTTCTCCCGAGTGTCTGTTGGCAATTTACATCCCGCCCATCAGCATAACAAGGCTCCCAGTTCTCCATGGCCTGTCCTGCCTTTCTGGATTTTACACTTTTTTCAGATGGCCCTTTTGACCGGGGGGAAGTGAGACTTCATTGTAGTGCAGATTTCCTTTGCAAGCTTGCTTGGTTGGCCAAAAAGGGCGTATGCGTTTTTTCCTGAATATAGTCAGAAAAAAACGCATACACCCTTTTTGGCCAAGTGCATCATTGTGGACGTTCTGCCTCTTTTCGTATGCTTTCAATGCAATTCCAGTCTACCTCCTGAAATCGGTTTCCAGCAATTCTGCCCCGCTTTCAAGTCCTCTTGGCAGCCTTACTTCAGTATATTTTTGGACGATAGCTGTCATTTATAACTCTGCAGGTTTGTGAATTACAGTGCCCCTGAGCTCTTTCTTCAACTCGCTTTCTTGTGAGCTGGCCGCACACCACAGGATGACTTCAGGCCCTAATCTGGTTCCGGCACGGCACGCTGAGCCTTTGGTTATTTCCTCTTCCTGGTGGGAAGTGAGAGTTAAATTTGCCCGTCCAGACACCTACAGCTAGTCTCTCATTGGTTCTCCCTATTCCTGTTCATCTTCCGCAGAAATTGCAAAGTGGGCCAAACAGGAGGTTAAAGGCGCTGACTCTCCAAGTGGGGAGAGTGTTAGTAAAGCGTCTGGAATGTTGCACCTGAGTACCAGGGGAGGAAAACTGAGACATATTTGAAAACGTCTCCCGATAACATGGTTGATCATACTCTAGGTTTCACGTGCATGTTTTAGCTGAAGGAAGAATACCTTAAACCTGGGTAGTTGAAACCCGTGGAACGGGAACCATGCAATATGACTTCAAATGGTCTTCATTTGCACACCGAACCTCTCCAATCCTATCAATGCTGCGTTTATGCCCCTGTACACATGCTTGATTCTCTTTCGGAGACATAGCAATCCATAGGTTTTAAGATACTTACTAGTCAGGTACATTCTTAGGTGTTTAATATGCGGTGTTGAGTCCATTTCGTTGAGCAAGGAGTAGCTCTTGTCTATTCCATATTTGGCTTAAGGAACTTTATCTGTGCTCATTTTGATCTCTGGTTTTATGCAGCACCCCAACTCACCTTTCCCCCTAAGCAAGCATAAGTTGGTTTTCTAAATTTGAGACCCTGTTCTGTTCTGTAATTCAGTTCCTGTGTAGCCAAGTTTACATTCCGTGTATTACTGATATCTTATGATGTTTCTTTTTCTGTGTGACTTATTTCAGTTAGAATCATCATACCTGAATCCACTCATTGTGCTGCTAAGGGCCTGATGACATAGATTTCATTGCTGAGTGATACTGCTTTGTAAGTAAATACCACAACTTCTTTATCCAGTTTTCACTTTCTGCGATGTTGAATTTGTACGGTAAACGAGGTTCTTGTAAACAGAGGCGTCCCAAACTTTGGGGTGGCTGTGTCTTTTTGATTTTAATTTCCCTAAGCTATAGGACCATAATTGGAAGTGCCCTAGGCTCTGTTGATTTGTTTTTTAGATGTTTCAGGAAACACCATACACTTCTCCAGAGTTTCTGTTGGCAATTTACATCCCGCCCATCAGCATAACAAGGCTCCCAGTTCTCCATGGCCTGTCCTGCCTTTCTGGATTTTACACTTTTTTCAGATGGCCCTTTTGACCGGGGCGAAGTGAGACTTCATTGTAGTGCAGATTTCTTTTTCAAGTTTGCTTGGTTGGCCAAAAAGGGCGTATGCGTTTTTTCCTGAATATATTCAGGAAAAAACGCATACGCCCTTTTTGGCCAAGTGCATCATTGTGGACGTTCTGCCTCTTTTCGTATGCTTTCAATGCAATTCCAGTCTACCTACTGAAATCGGTTTCCTGCAATTCTGCCCCGCTTTCAAGTCCTCTTGGCAGTCTTACTTCAGTATATTTTTGGACGATAGCTGTCATTTATATCTCTGCAGGTTTGTGAATTACAGTGCCCCTGAGCTCCTTTCTTCAACTCGCTTTCTTGTGAGCTGGCCGCAACACTGCAGGATGGCTTAAGGCCCTAATCTGGTTCCGGCACGGCACGTTGAGCCTTTGGTTAATTCCTCTTCCTGGTGGGAAATGAGAGTTAAATTTGCCCGTCCAGACGCCTCCAGCTAGTCTCTCATTGGTTCTCGCTATTCTTGTTCATTTTCTGCAGAAGTTGCAAACTGGGCCAAACAGGAGGTTAAAGGGACTGACTCTCCAAGTCGGGAGAGTGTTAGTAAAGCGTCTGGAATGTTGCACCCGAGTACCAGGGGAGGGAAACTGAGACATATTTGAACACGTCTCCCGTTCACACGGTTGATCATACTCTGGGTTCCACATGCATGTTTTAGCTGAAGGAAGAATACCTTAAACCTGGAGAGTTGAGACCCGTGGAATGGGTACCATGCAATATGACTTCAAAGGGTCTTCATTTGCTCACCGAACCTCTCCAATCCTATCACTGCTGCGTTTATGCCCCTGTACACATGCTTGATTCTCTTTCGGAGACATAGCAATCCATAGGTTTTAAGATACTTACTAGTCAGGTACATTCTTAGGTGTTTAATATGCGGTGTTGAGTCCATTTCGTTGAGCAAGGAGTAGCTCTTGTCTATTCCATATTTGGCTTAAGGAACTTTATCTGTGCTCATTTTGATCTCTGGTTTTATGCAGCACCCCAACTCACCTTTCCCCCTAAGCAAGCATAAGTTGGTTTTCTAAATTTGAGACCCTGTTCTGTTCTGTAATTCAGTTCCTGTGTAGCCAAGTTTACAATCCGTGTATTACTGATATCTTATGATGTTTCTTTTTCTGTGTGACTTATTTCAGTTAGAATCATCATACCTGAATCCACTCATTGCGCTGCTAAGGGGCTGATGAGATATATTTCATTGCTGAGTGATATTGCTTTGTAAGTAAATACCACAACTTCTTTATCCATTTTTCACTTTCTGTGATGTTGAACTTGTACTGTAAATGAGGTTCTTGTAAACAGAGGCGTCCCAAACTTTGGGGTGGCTGTGTCTTTTTGATTTTATTTTCCCTAAGCTATAGGACCATAAGTGTAAGTGCCCTAGGCTCTGTTGCTTTGTTTTTTCGATGTTTCAGGAAACACCATACACTTCTCCCGAGTGTCTGTTCACAATTTACATCCCGCCCATCAGCATAACAAGGCTCCCAGTTCTCCATGGCCTGTCCTGCCTTTCTGGATTTTACACTTTTTTCAGATGACCCTTTTCACCGGGGGAAAGTGAGACTTCATTGTAGTGCAGATTTCCTTTGCAAGCTTGCTTGGTTGGCCAAAAAGGGCGTATGCGTTTTTTCCTGAATATATTCAGGAAAAAACGCATACGCCCTTTTTGGCCAAGTGCATCATTGTGGACGTTCTGCCTCTTTTCATATGCTTTCAATGCAATTCCAGTCTACCTCCTGAAATCGGTTTCCTGCAATTCTGCCCCGCTTTCAAGTCCTCTTGGCAGCCTTACTTCAGTATATTTTTGGACGATAGCTGTCATTTACATCTCAGCAGTTTTGTGAATTACAGTGCCCCTGAACTCCTTTCTTCAATTCGCTATCTTGTGCGCTGGCCGCAACACCGCAGGATGGCTTCAGGCCCTAATCTGGTTCCAGCATGGCACGCTGAGTCTTTGGTTATTTCCTCTTCCTGGTGGGAAATGAGAGTTCAATTTGCCCGTCCAGACACCTCCAGCTAGTTTCTCATTGGTTCTCCCTATTCCTGTTCATCTTCCTCAGAAATTGCAAACTGGGCCAAACAGGAGGTTAAAGGCGCTGACTCTCCAAGTGGGGAGAGTGTTAGTAAAGCGTCTGGAATGTTGCACCCGAGTACCAGGCGAGGAAATCTGAGACATATTTGAACACCTCTCCCGTTCACACGGTTGATCATACTCTGGGTTCCACATGCATGTTTTAGCTGAAGGAAGAATACCTTAAACCTGGAGAGTTGAGACCCGTGGAATGGGTACCATGCAATATGACTTCAAAGGGTCTTCGTTTGCTCACCGAACCTCTCCAATCCTATCACTGCTGCGTTTATGCCCCTGTACACACGCTTGATTCTCTTTTGGAGACATAGCAATCCATAGGTTTTAAGATACTTACTAGTCAGGTACATTCTTAGGCGTTTCATATGGGGTGTTGAGTCCATTTCGTTGAGCAAGGAGTAGCTCTTGTCTACTCCATATTTGGCTTAAGGAACTTTATCTGTGCTCATTTCAATCTCTGGTTTTATGCAGCACCCCAACTCACCTTTCCCCTTAAGCAAGCGTAAGTTGATTTTCTCAATTTGAGACCCTGGTCTGTTTGGAATTCAGTTCCTGTGTAGCCAAGTTTACATTCCGTGTATTAGTGATAACTTTTGATGTTTCTTTTTCTGTGTGACTTATTTCAGTTAGAATCATCGTACCTGAATCCACTCATTATGCTGCTATGGGCCTGATGACATAGATTTCATTGCTGAGTGATACTGCATTGTACGTAAGTACCACAAGTTCTTTATCCATTTTTCACTTTCTGTGATATTGAACTTGTACGGTAAACGAGGTTCTTGTAAACAGAGGCGTCCCAAATTTGGGGTGGCTGTGTCTTTTTGATTTTAATTTCCCTAAGCTATAGGACCATAAGTGGAAGTGCCCTAGGCTCTGTTGCTTTGTTTTTTCGATGTTTCAGGTACACCATACACTTCTCCCGAGTGTCTGTTGGCAATTTACATCCCGCCCATCAGCATAACAAGGCTCCCAGTTCTCCATGGCCTGTCCTGCCTTTCTGGATTTTACACTTTTTTCAGATGGCCTTTTTGACCGGGGGGAAGTGAGACTTCATTGTAGTGCAGATTTCCTTTGCAAGCTTGCTTGGTTGGCCAAAAAGGGCGTATGCGTTTTTTCCTGAATATATTCAGGAAAAAACGCATACGCCCTTTTTGGCCAAGTGCATCATTGTGGACGTTCTGCCTCTTTTCGTATGCTTTCAATGAAATTCCAGTCTACCTCCTGAAATCGGTTTCCTGCAATTCTGCCCCGCTTTCAAGTCCTCTTGGCAGCCTTACTTCAGTATATTTTTGGACGATAGCTGTCATTTATAACTCTGCAGGTTTGTGAATTACAGTGCCCCTGAGCTCTTTCTTCAACTCGCTTTCTTGTGAGCTGGCCGCACACCACAGGATGGCTTCAGGCCCTAATCTGGTTCCGGCACGGCACGCTGAGACTTTGGTTATTTCCTCTTCCTGGTGGGAAATGAGAGTTAAATTTGCCCGTCCAGACACCTCCAGCTAGTCTCTCATTGGTTCTCCCTATTCCTGTTCATCTTCCGCAGAAATTGCAAACTGGGCCAAACAGGAGGTTAAAGGGACTGACTCTCCATGTGGGGAGAGTGTTAGTAAAGCGTCTGGAATGTTGCACCTGAGTACCAGGGTACGAAAACTGAGACATATTTGAAAACGTCTCCCGATAACATGGTTGATCATACTCTAGGTTTCACGTGCATGTTTTAGCTGAAGGAAGAATACCTTAAACCTGGAGAGTTGAGACCCGTGGAATGGGTACCATGCAATATGACTTCAAAGGGTCTGCATTTGCTCACCGAACCTCTCCAATCCTATCACTGCTGCGTTTATGCCCCTGTACACACGCTTGATTCTCTTTCAGAAACATAGCAATCCATAGGTTTTAAGATACTTACTAGTCAGGTACATTCTTTAGCGTTTAATATGCGGTGTTGAGTCCATTTCGTTGAGCAAGGAGTAGCTCTTGTCTATTCCATATTTGGCTTAAGGAACTTTATCTGTGCTCATTTCCATCTCTGGTTTTATGCAGCACCCCAACTCACCTTTCCCCTTAAGCAAGCATAAGTTGGTTTTCTAAATTTGAGACCCTGTTCTGTTTTGGAATTCAGTTCCTGTGTAGCCAAGTTTACATTCCGTGTATTAGTGATATCTTATGATGTTTCTTTTTCTGTGTGACTTATTTCAGTTAGAATCATCATACCTGAATCCACTCATTGTGCTGCTAAGGGCCTGATGACATAGATTTCATTGCTGAGTGATACTGCATTGTACGTAAGTACCACAAGTTATTTATCCATTTTTCACTTTCTGCGATGTTGAACTTGTACGGTAAACGAGGTTCTTGTAAACAGAGGCCTCCCAAACTTTGGGGTTGCTGTGTCTTTTTGATTTTAATTTCTCTAAGCTATAGGACCATAAGTGGAAGAGCCCTAGGCTCTGTTGCTTTGTTTTTTAGATGTTTCAGGAAACACCATACACTTCTCCCGAGTGTCTGTTGGCAATTTACATCCCGCCCATCAGCATAACAAGGCTCCCAGTTCTCCATGGCCTGTCCTGCCTTTCTGGATTTTACACTTTTTTCAGATGGCACTTTTGACCGGGGGGAAGTGAGACTTTATTGTAGTGCAGATTTCCTTTGCAAGCTTGCTTGGTTGGCCAAAAAGGGCGTATGCGTTTTTTCCTGAATATATTCAGGAAAAAACGCATACACCCTTTTTGGCCAATTGCATCATTGTGGACGTTCTGCCTCTTTTCGTATGCTTTCAATGCAATTCCAGTCTACCTCCTGAAATCGGTTTCCTGCAATTCTGCCCCGCTTTCAAGTCCTCTTGGCAGCCTTACTTCAGTATATTTTTGGACGATACCTGTCATTTATAACTCTGCAGGTTTCTGAATTACAGTGCCCCTGAGCTCCTTTCTTCAACTCGCTTTCTTGTGAGCTGACCGCAACACCGCAGGATGGCTTCAGGCCCTAATCTGGTTCCGGCACGGCACGCTGAGCCTTTGGTTAATTCCTCTTCCTGGTGGGAAATGAAAGTTAAATTTGCCCGTCCAGACACCTCCAGCTAGTCTCTCATTGGTTCTCCCTATTCCTGTTCATCTTCCGCAGAAATTGCAAACTGGGCCAAACAGGAGGTTAAAGGGACTGACTCTCCAAGTCGGGAGAGTGTTAGTAAAGCGTCTGGAATGTTGCACCCGAGTACCAGGGTACAAAAACTGAGACATATTTGAACACGTCTCCCGATCACATGGTTGATCATACTGTAGGTTCCACATGCATGTTTTAGCTTAAGGAAGAATACCTTAAACCTGGGTAGTTGAAACCCGTGGAAAGGGTACCATGCAATATGACTTCAAAGGGTCTTCATTTGCTCACCGAACCTCTCCAATCCTATCACTGCTGCGTTTATGCCCCTGTACACATGCTTGATTCTCTTTCGGAGACATAGCAATCCATAGGTTTTAAGATACTTACTACTCATGTACATTATTAGGCGTTTAATATTCGGTGTTGCGTCCATTTCGTTGAGCAAGGAGTAGCTCTTGTCTATTCCATATTTGGCTTAAGGAACTTTATCTGTGCTCATTTCCATCTCTGGTTTTATGCAACACCCCAACTCACCTTTCCCCTTAAGCAAGCATAAGTTGGTTTTCTAAATTTGAGACCCTGTTCTGTTTTGGAATTCAGTTCCTGTGTAGCCAAGTTTACATTCCGTGTATTAGTGATATCTTATGATGTTTCTTTTTCTGTGTGACTTATTTCAGTTAGAATCATCATACCTGAATCCACTCATTGTGCTGCTAAGGGCCTGATGACATAGATTTCATTGCTGAGTGATATTGCTTTGTAAGTAAATACCACAACTTCTTTATCCATTTTTCACTTTCTGCGATGTTGAATTTGTACGGTAAACGAGGTTCTTGTAAACAGAGGCGTCCCAAACTTTGGGGTGGCTGTGTCTTTTTTATTTTAATTTCCCTAAGCTATAGGACCATAAGTGGAAGTGCCCTAGGCTCTGTTGCTTTGTTTTTTTAGATGTTTCAGGAAACACCATACACTTCTCGAGAGTGTCTGTTGGCAATTTACATCCCGCCCATCAGCATAACAAGGCTCCCAGTTCTCCATGGCCTGTCCTGCCTTTCTGGATTTTACACTTTTTTCAGATGGCCCTTTTGCCCGGGGGGAAGTGAGACTTCATTGTAGTGCAGATTTCCTTTGCAAGTTTGCTTGGTTGGCCAAAAAGGGCGTATGCGTTTTTTCCTGAATATATTCAGGAAAAAACGCATACGCCCTTTTTGGCCAAGTGCATCATTGTGGACGTTCTGCCTCTTTTCCTATGCTTTCAATGCAATTCCAGTGTACCTCCTGAAATTGGTTTCCTGCAATTCTGCCCCGCTTTCAAGTCCTCTTGGCAGCCTTACTTCAGTATATTTTTGGACGATAGCTGTCATTTATAACTCTGCAGGTTTGTGAATTACAGTGCCCCTGAGCTCCTTTCTTCAACTCGCTTTCTTTTGAGCTGGCCGCAACACCGCAGGATGGCTTCAGGCCCTAATCTGGTTCCGGCACGGCACGCTGAGCCTTTGGTTATTTCCTCTTCCTGGTGGGAAATGAGAGTTCAATTTGCCCGTCCAGACACCTTCAGCTAGTCTCTCATTGGTTCTCCCTATTCCTGTTCATCTTCTGCAGAATTTGCAAACTGGGCCAAACAGGAGTTTAAAGGTGCTGACTCTCCAAGTGGGGAGAGTGTTAGTAAAGTGTCTGGAATGTTGCACCCGAGTACCAGGGTACGAAAAATGAGACATATTTGAACACGTCTCCCATTCAAATGGTTGATCATACTCCTGGTTCCACAGGCATGTTTTAGCTGAAGGAAGAATACCTTAAAACTGGGTAGTTGAAACCCGTGGAACGGGTACCATGCAATATGACTTCAAATGGTCTTCATTTGCACACCGAACCTCTCCAATCCTATCACTGCTGTGTTTATGCCCCTGTACACACGCATGATTCTCTTTCGGAGACATAGCAATCCATAGGTTTTAAGATACTTACTAGTCAGGTACATTCTTAGGCGTTTAATATGGGGTGTTGAGTCCATTTCGTTGAGCAAAGAGTAGCTCTTGTCTATTCCATATTTGGCTTAAGGAACTTTATCTGTGCTCATTTCAATCTCTGGTTTTATGCAGCACCCCAACACACCTTTCCCCTTAAGCAAGCATAAGTTGCTTTTCTTAATTTGAGACCCTGTTCTGTTTTGGAATTCAGTTCCTGTGTAGCCAAGTTTACATTCCGTGTATTACTGATATCTTATGATGTTTCATTTTCTGTGTGACTTATTTCAGTTAAAATCATCGTACCTGAATCCACTCATTATGCTGCTACGGGCCTGATGACATAGATTTCATTGCTGAGTGATACTGCATTGTA
Organism: Stenella coeruleoalba; assembly: GCF_951394435.1. Taxonomy (NCBI): domain Eukaryota; kingdom Metazoa; phylum Chordata; class Mammalia; order Artiodactyla; family Delphinidae; genus Stenella; species Stenella coeruleoalba. The sequence continues at coordinate 73,664 of NW_027645953.1, forward strand.
CGTAAGTACCTCAAGTTCTTTATCCATTTTTCACTTTCTGTGATATTGAACTTGTACGGTAAACGAGGTTCATGTAAACAGAGGCGTCCCAAATTTGGGGTGGCTGTGTCTTTTTTTATTTTAATTTCCCTAAGCTATAGGACCATAAGTGGAAGTGCCCTAGGCTTTGTTGCTTTGTTTTTTCGATGTTTCAGGAAACACCATACACTTCTCCCGAGTGTCTGTTGGCAATTTACATCCCGCCCATCAGCATAACAAGGCTCCCAGTTCTCCATGGCCTGTCCTGCCTTTCTGGATTTTACACTTTTTTCAGATGGCCCTTTTGACCGGGGGGAAGTGAGACTTCATTGTAGTGCAGATTTCCTTTGCAAGCTTGCTTGGTTGGCCAAAAAGGGCGTATGCGTTTTTTCCTGAATATATTCAGGAAAAAACGCATACGCCCTTTTTGGCCAAGTGCATCATTGTGGACGTTCTGCCTCTTTTCGTATGCTTTCAATGCAATTCCAGTCTACCTCCTGAAATCGGTTTCCTGCAATTCTGCCCCGCTTTCAAGTCCTCTTGGCAGCCTTACTTCAGTATATTTTTGGACGATAGCTGTCATTTATAACTCTGCAGGTTTGTGAATTACAGTGCCCCTGAGCTCTTTCTTCAACTCGCTTTCTTGTGAGCTGGCCGCACACCACAGAATGGCTTCAGGCCCTAATCTGGTTCCGGCATGGCACGCTGAGCCTTTGGTTATTTCCTCTTCCTGGTGGGAAATGAGAGTTAAATTTGCCTGTCCAGACACCTCCAGCTAGTCTGTCATTGGTTCTCCCTATTCCTGTTCATCTTCCGCAGAAATTGCAAACTGGGCTAAACAGGAGGTTAAAGGCGCTGACTCTCCAAGTGGGGAGAGTGTTAGTAAAGCGTCTGGAATGTTGCACCCGAGTACCAGGGGAGGAAAACTGAGACATATTTTAACACGTCTCCCGATCACACGGTTGATCATACTCTAGGTTCCACATGCATGTTTTAGCTGAAGGAAGAATACCTTAAACCTGGGTAGTTGAAACCCGTGGAATGGGTACCATGCAATATGACTTCAAAGGGTCTTCATTTGCTCACCGAACCTCTCCAATCCTATCACTGCTGCATTTATGTCCCTCTACACATGCTTGATTCTCTTTCGGAGACATAGCAATCCATAGGTTTTAAGATACTTACTAGTCAGGTACATTCTTAGGCGTTTAATATGGGGTTTTGAGTCCATTTCGTTGAGCAAGGAGTAGCTCTTGTCTATTCCATATTTGGCTTAAGGAACTTTATCTGTGCTCATTTCAATCTCTGGTTTTATGCAGCACCCCAACTCACCTTTACCCTTAAGCAAGCATAAGTTGGTTTTCTAAATTTGAGACCCTGTTCTGTTCTGTAATTCAGTTCCTGTGTAGCCAAGTTTACATTCCGTGTATTACTGATATCTTATGATGTTTCTTTTTCTGTGTGACTTATTTCAGTTAGAATCATCATACCTGAATCCACTCATTGTGCTGCTAAGGGCCTGATGACACAGATTTCATTGCTGAGTGATATTGCTTTGTAAGTAAATACCACAACTTCTTTATCCATTTTTCACTTTCTGCGATGTTGAACTTGTACTGTAAACGAGGTTCTTGTAAACAGAGGCGCCCCAAACTTTGGGGTGGCTGTGTCTTTTTGATTTTAATTTCCCTAAGCTATAAAACCATAAGTGGAAGTTCCCTAGGCTCTGTTGCTTTGTTTTTTAGATGTTTCAGGAAACACCATACACTTCTCCAGAGTGGCTGTTGGCAATTTACATCCCGCCCATCAGCATAACAAGGTTCCCTGTTCTCCATGGCCTGTCCTGCCTTTCTGGATTTTACACTTTTTTCAGATGGCCTTTTGACCGGGGGGCAGTGAGACTTCATTGTAGTGCAGATTTCCTTTGCAAGCTTGCTTGGTTGGCCAAAAAGGGCGTATGCGTTTTTTCTGAAAAAAACGCATAGGCTCTTTTTGGCCAAGTGCATCATTGTGGACGTTCTGCCTCTTTTCCTATGCTTTTCATGCAATTCCCGTCTACCTCCTGAAATCAGTTTCCTGCAATTCTGCCCCGCTTTCAAGTCCTCTTGGCAGCCTTCCTTCAATATATTTTTGGACGATAGCTGTCATTTAGAACTCTGCAGGTTTGTGAATTACAGTGCCCCTGTGCTTAGGTTTGTGAATTATAGTGTTTGTGAATTACAGGTTTGTGTAATTACAGATTTGTGAATTACAGTGCCCCTGAGCCGCAGGTTTGTGAATTAGGTTTGTGAATTACAGGTGTCTTAATTACAGTGTGAATGTAATTCACACTGTAGGTTTGTGAATTACAGTGCCCCTGAGCTCCTTTCTTCAACTCGCTTTCTTGTGAGCTGGCCGCAAAACCGCAGGATTGCTTCAGGCCCTAATCTGGTTCCGGCACTGCACGCTGAGCCTTTGGTTCAATCCTCTTCCTGGTGGGAAATCAGAGGTAAAATTGCCCGTCCAGACCCCTACCTCACTCTCAGCCCCTTGGTGATGTGGGTCCTCTGGATTGTGGCCACCTTTGCTGGGTTCCTCACCTTTTGATGATGTGGCCCCACTGGTGTGTGGACACTCCTGTCTGGTTCCCATCCACTTGGTTATGTGGACCCCCTGGTGAGAGTCTGATCCTGGCTGTGTTCCTCACCCTTCTGTGAGGTAGGCCCTAGCTGTGAGGTCAATCCTTCCTGGTTGGCACCCATTGCCTTGGCGATGTAAGCCGTGTGGTGGCCATTGGTGTGTGCTAAGAATCTCCTCCCCTCGGTGATGATGGCCCTCTGTCATCAGGCCCTAACTGCTGGGCTTCCCACGTTTTCTGATGGGAGCCCAGTGATGCCAGGACACTCCTGTCAGTTTCCCATCCCCATGGGGATGTGGGCCTTCTGCTCTGAGGTCCCAACACCTGGGTTGCTCACAGTTTCATGATGTGGGCTCTCTGGTGTGAGTTCACTCCTGCCTGGATCCCATAGCTTCTGTGCTCTCGGCCGCCTGCTGGGAGGTTCCAACTGCTGGATTCCTCACATTTCTTATTCTTTGGGCCCTCTGTTTTTAGGCTCCTCCTGCCTGCCTCACTCCCATCCCCTTGGTGATGTGTGTCCTCTGGTTTGAGGCCACATGTGCTGGGTTCCTCACCTTTCGATGATGTGGCCCCACTCTTGTGAGGACACTCCTGCCTGGTTCCCATCACCTTGGTGATGTGGGCCCTCTGGTGAGAGTCTGATCCTGGCTGGGTTCCTGAACCTTCTGTGAGGTGGGCCCTCTGCTGTGAGGTCACTCCTGCCTGTCTGGCACATGTCACCTTGGCGACGTGGGCACTCTGGTGGCAGTTGGAGCCTGCTGGTAGCCTCCTCCCCTCGGTGATGAGGGCCCTCTTGCGTCAGGCCGTAACTGCTGGGCTCCCCACATTTTCTGATGTGCGCCAAGTGAGCGAGGACACTCCTGCCAGGTTCCCATCCCCATGGGGATGTGCGCCTTCTGCTCTGAGGTCAAAATGGCTGGCTTGCTCACAGTTCCATGATGTGGGCCCTCTGCTGTGAGTTCACTCCATCCAGGATCCCTATTGCCGGTGCTCTGGGCTGCCGGCTGGGAGGTTCCAACTGCTGGATTCCTCACCTAATTTATTCTTTGGGCCCTCTGTTGTGAGGCTCCTCCTGCCTGCCTCACTCCCAGCCCCTTGGTGATGTGTATCCTCTGGTTTGAGGCCACATGTGCTGCGTTCCTCACCTTTCGATGATGTTGTCCCACTGGTGTGGGGACACTCCTGCCTGGTTCCCATCCCCTTGGTGATGTGGGCCCTCTGGTGAGAGTCTGATCCTGGCTGGGTTCCTCACCCTTCTGTGAGGTGGGCCCTCTTCTGTGTGGTCACTCCTGCCTGGCTGGCACAGGTCGCCTTGGAGACGTGGGCCCTCTGGTGGCAGTTGGAGCCTGCTGGGAGCCTCCTACCTTCTGCGATGAGGGCCCTCTGGCGTCAGGCCCTAACTGCTGGGCTCCCCACATTTTCTGATGTGCGCCCTGTGGTGCGAGGACACTCCTGCCAGGTTCCCATCCCCATGGTGATGTGGGCCCTGTGGTTAGAGTCTGATCCTGGCTGGGTTCCTCACCCTTCTGTGAGGTGGGCCCTCTGCTGTGAGGTCACTCCTGCCTGGCTGGCACACCTCGCCTTGGCAACGTCGGCCCTCTGGTGGCAATTGGAGCCTGCTGACAGCATCCTCCCCTCGGAGATGAGGGCCCTCTGGCGAGAGGCCCTAACTGCTAGGCTCCCCACATTTTCGGTTGTGCGCCCAGTGGTGCGAGGACACTCCTGCAAGGTTCCCATCCCCATGGGGATGTGGGCCTTCTGCTCTGTGGTCCCCACGGCTGGGTTGCTCACTTTCATGATGTGGGGTCTCTGGTGTTAGTTCACTTCGGCCTGGATCCCATAGCCTCTGTGCTCTTGGTCGCCTGCTGGGAGGCTCCAACTGCTGGATTCCTCAACTTATTTATTCTTTGGGCCCTCTGTTGTGAGGTTCCTCCTGCCTGCCTCACTCCCAGCCCCTTGGAACTGAGTGTCCAATTGTTTGAGGCCACATGTGCTGGGTTCCTCAACTTTTGATGATGTGGCCCCACTGGTGTGAGGACACTCCTGCCTGGTTCCCATCCCCTTAATGATGTGAGCCCTCTGGTGAGAGTCTGATCCTGGCAGGGTTCCTCATCCTCTGTGAGGTGGACCCTCTGCTGTGAGGTCACTCCTGCATGGCTGGCACACCTCGACTTGGTGACGTCGGCTCTCTGGAGGCAGTTAGAGCATGCTGGGATCCTCGTCCCCTCGGTGATGAGTGCCCTCTAGCGTCAGGCCCTAACTGCTGGGCTCCGCACCTTCTCTGATGTGAGCCCAGTGATGCCAGGGCACTCCTGTCAGGTTCCCATCCCCATGGGGATGTGGGCCTTCTGCTCTGAGGTCCCAACACCTGGGTTGCTCACAGTTTCATGATGTGGGCTCTCTGGTGTGAGTTCACTCCTGCCTGGATCCCATAGCTTCTGTGCTCTCGGCCGCCTGCTGGGAGGTTCCAACTGCTGGATTCCTCACATTTCTTATTCTGTGGTCCCTCTGTTTTGAGGCTCCTCCTGCCTGCCTCACTCCCAGCCACTTTGAGATGCATGTCCGCTGGTTTGGGGCCACATGTGCTGGGTTCCTCAACTTTCGATCATGTGGACCCACTGGTGTGAGGACACTCCTGCCTGGTTCCCATCCCTTTAAAGATGTGAGCCCTCTGGTGAGAGTCTGATACTGGCTGGGTTCCTCACCCTTCTGTGTGGTGGGCCGTCTCCTGTGAGGTCATTCCTTCATGGTTGGCACTCCTCGCCTTGGTGACGTTGGCCCTCTGGTGTCAGTTGGAGCCTGCTGGGAGTGTCCTCCCCTCAGTGATGAGGGCCCTCTGAGAGCTCATTTCTTCAACTGGCTTTCTTGTGACCTGGCCGCAACACCGCAGGATTGCTTCAGGCCCTAATCTGGTTCCGGCACGGCACGCTGAGCCTTTGGTTAATTCCTCTTCCTGGTGGGAAATGAGAGTTAAATTTGCCCGTCCAGACACCTCCAGCTAGTCTCTCATTGGTTCTCCCTATTCCTGTTCATCTTCCGCAGAAATTGCAAACTGGGCCAAACAGGAGGTTAAAGGTGCTGACTCTCCAAGTGGGGAGAGTGTTAGTAAAGCGTCTGGAATGTTGCACCCGAGTACCAGGGGAGGAAAACTGAGACATATTTGAACACGTCTCCCGTTCACATGATTGATCATATTCTGGGTTACACATGCATGATTTAGCTGAAGGAAGAATACCTTAAACCTGGAGAGTTGAGACCCGTGGAATGGGTACCATGCAATATGACTTCAAAGCGTCTTCATTTGCTCAAAGAACCTATCCAATCCTATCACTGCTGTGTTTATGCCCCTGTACACACGCATGATTCTCTTTCGGAGACATAGCAATCCATAGGTTTTAAGATACTTACTAGTCAGGTACATTCTTAGGCGTTTAATATGGGGTGTTGTGTCCATTTCGTTGAGCAAAGAGTAGCTCTTGTCTATTCCATATTTGGCTTAAGGAAGTTTATCTGTGCTCATTTCAATCTCTGGTTTTATGCAGCACCCCAACTCACCTTTCCCCTTAAGCAAGCATAAGTTGGTTTTCTAAATTTGAGACCCTGTTCTGTTTTGGAATTCAGTTCCTGTGTAGCCAAGTTTACATTCCGTGTATTACTGATATCTTATGATGTTTCATTTTCTGTGTGACTTATTTCAGTTAGAATCATCGTACCTGAATCCACTCATTTATGCTGCTACGGGCCTGATGACATAGATTTCATTGCTGAGTGATACTGCATTGTACGTAAGTACCTCAAGTTCTTTATCCATTTTTCACTTTCTGCGATGTTGAACTTGTACTGTAAACGAGGTTCTTGTAAACAGAGGCGTCCCAAACTTTGGGGTGGCTGTGTCTTTTTGATTTTAATTTCCCTAAGCTATAGGACCATAAGTGGAAGTGCCCTATGCTCTGTTGCTTTGTTTTTTCGATGTTTCAGGAAACACCATACACTTCTCCCGAGTGTCTGTTGGCAATTTACATCCCGCCCATCAGCATAACAAGGCTCCCAGTTCTCCATGGCCTGTCCTGCCTTTCTGGATTTTACACTTTTTTCAGATGGCCCTTTTGCCCGGGGGGAAGTGAGACTTCATTGTATTGCAGATTTCTTTGCAAGTTTGCTTGGTTGGCCAAAAAGGGCGTATGCGTTTTTTCCTGAATATATTCAGGAAAAAACGCATACGCCCTTTTTGGCCAAGTGCATTATTGTGGACGTTCTGCCTCTTTTCCTATGCTTTCAATGCAATTCCAGTCTACCTCCTGAAATTGGTTTCCTGCAATTCTGCCCCGCTTTCAAGTCCTCTTGGCAGCCTTACTTCAGTATAATTTTGGACGATAGCTGTCATTTATAACTCTGCAGGTTTGTGAATTACAGTGCCCCTGAGCTCCTTTCTTCAACTCGCTTTCTTTTGAGCTGGCCGCAACACCGCAGGATGGCTTCAGGCCCTAATCTGGTTCCGGCACGGCACGCTGAGCCTTTGGTTATTTCCTCTTCCTGGTGGGAAATGAGAGTTAAATTTGCCCGTCCAGACACCTCCAGCTAGTCTCTCATTGGTTCTCCCTATTCCTGTTCATCTTCTGCAGAAATTGCAAACTGGACCAAACAGGAGGTTAAAGGTGCTGACTCTCCAAGTGGGGAGAGTGTTAGTAAAGCGTCTGGAATGTTGCACCCGAGTACCAGCGTACGAAAAATGAGACATATTTGAACACGTCTCCCATTCAAATGGTTGATCATACTCCTGGTTCCACATGCATGTTTTAGCTGAAGGAAGAATACCTTAAACCTGGAGAGTTGAGACCCGTGGAATGGGTACCATGCAATATGACTTCAAAGGGTCTTCATTTGCTCACCGAACCTCTCCAGTCCTATCACTGCTGCGTTTATGCCCCTGTACACATGCTTGATTCTCTTTCAGAGACATAGCAATCCATAGGTTTTAATATACTTACTAGTCAGGTACATTCTTAGGCGTTTAATATGCGGTGTTGATTCCATTTCGTTGAGCAAGGAGTAGCTCTAGTCTATTCCATATTTGGCTTAAGGAACTTTATCTGTGCTCATTTCAATCTCTGGTTTTATGCAGCACCCCAACTCACCTTTACCCTTAAGCAAGCATAAGTTGGTTTTCTCAATTTGAGACCCTGTTCTGTTCTGTAATTGAGTTCCTGTGTAGCCAAGTTTACATTCAGTGTATTACTGAAATCTTATGATGTTTCTTTTTCTGTGTGATTTATTTCAGTTAGAATCATCATACCTGAATCCACTCATTGTGCTGCTACGGGCCTGATGACATAGATTTCATTGCTGAGTGATACTGCATTGTACGAAAGTACCACAAGTTCTTTATCCATTTTTCACTTTCTGTGATATTGAACTTGTACGATAAACGAGCTTCTTGTAAACAGAGGCGTCCCAAACTTTGGGGTGGCTGTGTCTTTTTGATTTTAATTTCCCTAAATTATAGAACCATAAGTGGAAGTGCCCTAGGCTCTGTTGCTTTGTTTTTTAGATATTTCAGGAAACACCATACACTTCTCCCGAGTGTCTGTTTGCAATTTACATCCCGCCCATCAGCATAACAAGGCTCCCAGTTCTCCATGGCCTGTCCTGCCTTTCTGGATTTTACACTTTTTTCAGATGGCCCTTTTGACCAGGGGGAAGTGAGACTTCATTGTAGTGCAGATTTCCTTTACAAGCTTGCTTGGTTGACCAAAAAGTGCGTATGAATTTTTTCCTGAATATATTCAGGAAAAAACGCATACGCCCTTTTTGGCCAAGTGCATCATTGTGGACGTTCTGCCTCTTTTCCTATGCTTTCAATGCAATTCCAGTCTACCTCCTGAAATCGGTTTCCTGCAATTCTGCCCCGCTTTCAAGTCCTCTTGGTAGCCTTACTTCAGTATATTTTTGGACGATAGCTGTCATTTATAACTCTGCAGGTTTGTGAATTACAGTGCCCCTGAGCTCCTTTCTTCAACTCGCTTTCTTGTGACCTGGCCGCAACACCGCATGATGGCTTCAGGCCCTAATCTGGTTCCGGCACGGCACGCTGAGCCTTTGGTTAATTCCTCTTCCTGGTGGGAAATGAGAGTTAAATTTGCCCGTCCAGACACCTCCAGCTAGTCTCTCATTGGTTCTCGCTATTCCTGTTCATCTTCCGCAGAAATTGCAAACTGGGCCAAACAGGAGGTTAAAGGGACTGACTCTCCAAGTCGGGAGAGTGTTAGTAAAGCGTCTGGAATGTTGCACCCGAGTACCGGGGTACGAAAACTGAGACATATTTGAACACGTCTCCCGATCACACGGTTGATCATACTCTAGGTTCCACATGCATGTTTTAGCTGAAGGAAGAATACCTTAAACCTGGGTAGTTGAAACCCGTGGAATGGGTACCATGCAATATGACTTCAAAGGGTCTTCATTTGCTCACCGAACCTCTCCAATCCTATCACTGCTGCATTTATGTCCCTCTACACATGCTTGATTCTCTTTCGGAGACATAGCAATCCATAGGTTTTAAGATACTTACTAGTCAGGTACATTCTTAGGCGTTTAATATGCGGTGTTGAGTCCATTTCGTTGAGCAAGGAGTAGCTCTTGTCTATTCCATATTTGGCTTAAGGAACTTTATCTGTGCTCATTTCAATCTCTGGTTTTATGCAGCACCCCAACTCACCTTTCCCCTTAAGCAAGCATAAGTTGGTTTTCTAAATTTGAGACCCTGTTCTGTTCTGTAATTCAGTTCCTGTGTAGCCAAGTTTACATTCCGTGTATTACTGATATTATGATGTGTCTTTTTCTGTGTGACTTATTTCAGTTAGAATCATCATACCTGAATCCACTCATTGTGCTGCTAAGGGCCTGATGACATAGATTTCATTGCTGAGTGATATTGCTTTGTAAGTAAATACCACAACTTCTTTATCCATTTTTCACATTCTGCGATGTTGAACTTGTACTGTAAACGAGGTTCTTGTAAACAGAGGCGTCCCAAACTTTGGGGTGGCTGTGTCTTTTTGATTTTAATTTCCCTACGCTATAGGACCATAAGTGGCAGTGCCCAAGGCTCTGTTGCTTTGTTTTTTAGATGTTTCAGGAAACACCATACACTTCTCCCGAGTGTCTGTTGGCAATTTACATCCCGCCCATCAGCATAACAAGCCTCCCGTTTCTCCATGGCCTGTCTTGCCTTTCTGGATTTTACACTTTTTTCAGATGGCCCTTTTGACCGCGGGGAAGTGAGACTTCATTGTAGTGCAGATTTCCTTTGCAAGCTTGCTTGGTTGGGCAAAAGGGCCTATGCGTTTTTTCCTGAATATATTGAGGAAAAAACGCATACGCACTTTTTGGCCAAGTGCATCATTGTGGACGTTCTGCCTCTTTTCCTATGCTTTCAATGCAATTCCAGTCTACCTCCTGAAATCGGTTTCCTGCCATTCTGCCCCGCTTTCAAGTCCTCTTGACAGCCTTACTTCAGTATATTTTTGGACGATAGCTGTCATTTATAACTCTGCAGGTTTGTGAATTACAGTGTCCCTGAGCTCCTTTCTTCAACTCGCTTTCTTGTGACCTGGCCGCAACACCGCAGGATGGCTTCAGGCCCTAATCTGGTTCCGGCACGGCACGCTGAGCCTTTGGTTAATTCCTCTTCCTGGTGGGAAATGAGAGTTAAATTTGCCCGTCCAGACACCTCCAGCTAGTCTCTCATTGGTTCTCGCTATTCCTGTTCATCTTCCGCAGAAATTGCAAACTGGGCCAAACAGGAGGTTAAATGCGCTGACTCTCCAAGTGGGGAGAGTGTTAGTAAAGCGTCTGGAATGTTGCACCCGAGGACCAGGAGAGGAAAACTGAGACATATTTGAACACGTCTCCCGTTTACATGGTTGATCATACTCTAGGTTCCACTTGCATGTTTTAGCTGAAGGAAGAATACCTTAAACCTTGAGAGTTGAGACCTGTGTAATGGGTACCATGCAATATGACTTCAAAGGGTCTTCATTTGCTCACCGAACCTCTCCAATCCTATCACTGCTGCGTTTATGCCCCTGTACACATCCTTGATTCTCTTTCGGAGACATAGCAATCCATAGGTTTTAAGATACTTACTAGTCAGGTACATTCTTAGGCGTTTAATATGCGGTGTTGAGTCCATTTCGTTGAGCAAGGAGTAGCTCTTGTCTATTCCATATTTGGCTTAAGGAACTTTATCTGTGCTCATTTCAATCTCTGGTTTTATGCAGCACCCCAACTCACCTTTACCCTTAAGCAAGCATAAGTTGGTTTTCTCAATTTGAGACCCTGTTCTGTTCTATAATTCAGTTCCTGTGTAGCCAAGTTTACATTCCGTGTATTACTGATATCTTATGATGTTTCTTTTTCTGTGTGACTTATTTCAGTTAGAATCATCATACATGAATCCACTCATTATGCTGCTAAGGGCCTGATGACATAGATTTCATTGCTGAGTGATATTGCATTGTAAGTAAATACCACAACTTCTTTATCCATTTTTCACTTTCTGCGATGTTGAACTTGTACTGTAAACGAGGTTCTTGTAAACAGAGGCGTCCCAAACTTTGGGGTGGCTGTGTCTTTTTGATTTTAATTTCCCTAAGCTATAGGACCATAAGTGGAAGTGCCCTAGGCTCTGTTGCTTTGTTTTTTAGATGTTTCAGGAAACACCATACAGGTCTCCTGAGTGTCTGTTGGCAATTTACATCCCGCCCATCAGCATAACAAGGCTCCCAGTTCTCCATGGCCTGTCCTGCCTTTCTGGATTTTACACTCTTTTCTGATGGCCCTTTTGACCGGGGGGAAGTGAGACTTCATTGTAGTGCAGATTTCCTTTGCAAGCTTGCTTGGTTGGCCAAAAAGGGCGTATGCGTTTTTTCCTGAATATATTCAGGAAAAAACGCATACGCCCTTTTTGGCCAAGTGCATCATTGTGGACGTTCTGCCTCTTTTCCTATGCTTTCAATGCAATTCCAGTCTACCTCCTGAAATCGGTTTCCTGCAATTCTGCCCCGCTTTCAAGTCCTCTTGGCAGCCTTACTTCAGTATATTTTTGGACGATAGCTGTCATTTATAACTCTGCAGGTTTGTGAATTACAGTGCCCCTGAGCTCCTTTCTTCAACTCGCTTTCTTGTGAGCTGGCCGCAACACCGCAGGATGGCTTCAGGCCCTAATCTGGATCCGGCACGATACGCTGAGCCTTTGGTTAATTCCTCTTCCTGGCGGGAAATGAGAGTTAAATTTGCCCGTCCAGACACCTCCAGCTAGTCTCTCATTGGTTCTCGCTATTCCTGTTCATATTCCGCAGAAATTGCAAACTGGGCCAAACAGGAGGTTAAAGGGACTGACTCTCCAAGTCGGGAGAGTGTTAGAAAAGTGTCTGGAATGTTGTACCCGAGTACCAGGGTACAAAACCTGAGACATATTTGAACACGTCTCCCAATCACATGGTTGATCATACTCTAGGTTCCACATGCATGTTTTAGCTGAAGGAAGAATACCTTAAACCTGGAGAGTTGAGACCCATGTAATGGGTACCATGCAATATGACTTCAAAGGGTCTTCATTTGCTCACCGAACCTCTCCAATCCTATCACTGCTGCGTTTATGCCCCTGTACACACGCTTGATTCTCTTTTGGAGACATAGCAATCCATAGGTTTTAAGATACTTACTAGTCAGGTACATCCTTAGGCGTTTAATATGGGGTGTTGAGTCCATTTCGTTGAGCAAGGAGTAGCTCTTGTCTATTCCATATTTGGCTTAAGGAACTTTATCTGTGCTCATTTCAATCTCTGCTTTTATGCAGCACCCCAACTCACCTTTCCCCTTAAGCAAGTATAAGTTGGTTTTCTAAATTTGAGACCCTGTTCTGTTTTGGAATTCAGTTCCTGTGTAGCCAAGTTTACATTCCGTGTATTACTGATATCTTATGATGTTTCTTTTTCTGTGTGACTTATTTCAGTTAGAATCATCGTACCTGAATCCACTCATTATGCTGCTACGGGCCTGATGACATAGATTTCATTGTTGAGTCATACTGTATTGTACGTAAGTACCACAAGTTCTTTATCCATTTTTCACTTTCTGTGATATTGAACTTGTACGGTAAACGAGGTTCTTGTAAACAGAGGCGTCCCAGACTTTGGAGTGGCTGTGTCTTTTTGATTTTAATTTCCCTAAGCTATAGGACCATAAGTGGAAGTGCCCTAGGCTCTGTTGCTTTGTTTTTTAGATGTTTCAGGAAACACCATACACTTCTCCCGAGTGTCTGTTGGCAATTTACATCCCCCCCATCAGCATAACAAGGCTCCCAGTTCTCCATGGCCTGTCCTGCCTTTCTGGATTTTACACTTTTTCAGATGTCCCTTTTGACCGGGGGGAAGTGAGACTTCATTGTAGTGCAGATTTCCTTTGCAAGCTTGCTTGGTTGGCCAAAAAGGGCGTATGCGTTTTTTCCTGAATATATTCAGGAAAAAACGCATACGCCCTTTTTGGCCAAGTGCATCATTGTGGACGTTCTGCCTCTTTTCCTATGCTTTCAATGCAATTCCAGTCTACCTCCTGAAATCGGTTTCCTGCAATTCTGCCCTGCTTTCAAGTCCTCTTGGCAGCCTTACTTCAGTATATTTTTGGACGATAGCTGTCATTTATAACTCTGCAGGTTTGTGAATTACAGTGCCCCTGAGCTCCTTTCTTCAACTCGCTTTCTTGTGACCTGGCCGCAACACCGCAGGATGGCTTCAGGCCCTAATCTGCTTCCGGCTCGGCACGCTGAGCCTTTGGTTATTTCCTCTTTCTGGTGGGAAATCAGAGTTAAGTTTGCCCGTCCAGACACCTCCAGCTAGTCTCTCATTGGTTCTCGCTATTCCTGTTCATCTTCCGCAGAAATTGCAAACTGGACCAAACAGGAGGTTAAAGGGACTCACTCTCCAAGTAGGGAGAGTTTTAGTAAAGCGTCTGGAATGTTGCACCCGAGTACCAGGGTACGAAAACTGAGACATATTTGAACACGTCTCCCGATCACATGGTTGATCATACTCTAGGTTCCACATGCATGTTTTAGCTGAAGGAAGAATTCCTTAAACCTGGGTAGTTGAAACCCGTGGAATGGGTCCCATGCAATATGACTTCAAAGGGTCTTCATTTGCTCACCGAACCTCTCCAATCCTATCACTGCTGCGTTTATTACCCTGTACACATGCTTGATTCTCTTTCGGAGACATAGCAATCCATAGGTTTTAAGATACTTACTAGTCAGGTACATTCTTAGGCGTTTAATATGCGGTGTTGAGTCCATTTCATTGAGCAAGGAGTAGCTCTTGTCTATTCCATATTTGGCTTAAGGAACTTTATCTGTGCTCATTTCAATCTCTCGTTTTATGCAGCACCCCAACTCACCTTTCCCCTTAAGCAAGTATAAGTTGGTTTTCTAAATTTGAGACGCTGTTCTGTTCTGTAATTCAGTTCCTGTGTAGCCAAGTTTACATTCTGTGTATTACTGATATCTTATGATGTTTCTTTTTCTGTGTGACTTATTTCAGTTAGAATCATCATACCTGAATCCACTCATTGTGCTGCTAAGGGCCTCATGACATAGATTTCATTGCTGAGTGATATTGCTTTGTAAGTAAATACCACAAGTTCTTTATCCATTTTTCACTTTCTGCGATGTTGAACTTGTACGGTAAACGAGGTTCTTGTAAACAGAGGTGTCCCAAGCTTTGGAGTGGCTGTGTCTTTTTGATTTTAATTTCGCTAAGCTATTGGACCATAAGTGGAAGTGCCCTAGGCTCTGTTGCTTTGTTTTTTAGATGTTTCAGGAAACACCATACACTTCTCCCGAGTGTCTGTTGGCAATTTACATCCCGCCCATCAGCATAACAAGGCTCCCAGTTCTCCATGGCCTGTCCTGCCTTTCTGGATTTTACACTTTTTTCAGATGGCCCTTTTGACCGGGGGGAAGTGAGACTTCATTGTAGTGCAGATTTCCTTTGCAAGCTTGCTAGGTGGCCAAAAAGGGCGTATGCGTTTTTTCCTGAATATATTCAGGAAAAAACGCATACGCCCTTTTTGGCCAAGTGCATCATTGTGGACGTTCTGCCTCTTTTCCTATGCTTTCAATGCAATTCCAGTCTACCTCCTGAAATCAGTTTCCTGCAATTCTGCCCCGCTTTCAAGTCCTCTTGGCAGCCTTACTTCAGTATATTTTTGGACGATAGCTGTCATTTATAACTCTGCAGGTTTGTGAATTACAGTGCCCCTGAGCTCGTTTCTTCAACTCGCTTTCTTGTGACCTGGCCGCAAAACCGCAAGATGGCTTCAGGCCCTAATCTGGTTCCGGCATGGCACGCTGAGCCTTTGGTTAATTCCTCTTCCTGGTGGGAAATGAGAGTTAAATTTGCCCGTCCAGACACCTCCAGCTAGTCTCTCATTGGTTCTCGCTATTCCTGTTCATCTTCCGCAGAAATTGCAACCTGGGCCAAACAGGAGGTTAAAGGGACTGACTCTCCAAGTCAGAAGAGTGTTAGTAAAGCGTCTGGAATGTTGAACCCGAGTACCAGGGTACGAAAACTGAGACATATTTGAACACGTCTCCCTATCACATGGTTGATCATACTCTAGGTTCCACATGCATGTTTTAGCTGAAGGAAGAATACCTTAAACCTGGGTAGTTGAAACCCGTGGAATGGGTACCATGCAATATGACTTCAAAGGGTCTTCATTTGCTCACCGAACCTCTCCAATCCTATCACTGCTGCGTTTATGCCCCTGTACACATGCTTCATTCTTTTTTGGAGACATAGCAATCCATAGGTTTTAAGATACTTACTAGTCAGGTACATTCTTAGGCCTTTAATATGCGGTGTTGAGTCCATTTCGTTGAGCAAGGAGTAGCTCTTGTCTATTCCATATTTGGCTTAAGGAACTTTATCTGTGCTCATTTCAATCTCCGGTTTTATGCAGCACCCCAACTCACCTTTCCCCTTAAGCAAGCATAAGTTGGTTTTCTAAATTTGAGACCCTGTTCTGTTCTGGAATTCAGTTCCTGTGTAGCCAAGTTTACATTCCGTGTATTACTGATATCTTATGATGTTTCTTTTTCTGTGTGACCTATTTCAGTTAGAATCATCATACCTGAATCCACTCATTGTGCTGCTAAGGGCCTGATGACATAGATTTCATTGCTGCGTGATATTGCATTGTACGTAAGTACCACAACTTCTTTATCCATTTTTCACTTTCTGCGATATTGAACTTATACCGTAAACGAGGTTCTTGTAAACGGAGCCATCCCAAACTTTGGGGTGGCTGTGTCTTTTTGATTTTAATTTCCCTAAGCTATAGGACCATAAGTGCAAGTGCCCTAGGCTCTGTTGCTTTGTTTTTTAGATGTTTCAGGAAACACCATACACTTCTCCCGAGTGTCTGTTGGCAATTTACATCCCGCCCATCAGCATAATAAGGCTCCCAGTTCTCCATGGTCTGTCCTGCCTTTCTGGATTTTACACTTTTTTCAGATGGCCCTTTTGACCGGGGGGAAGTGAGACTTCATTGTAGTGCAGATTTCCTTTGCAAGTTTGCTTGGTTGGCCAAAAAGTCCGTATGCGTTTTTTCCTGAATATATTCAGGAAAAAACGCATACGCCCTTTTTGGCCAAGTGCATCATTTTGGACGTTCTGCCTCTTTTCCTATGCTTTCGATGCAATTCCAGTCTACCTCCTGAAATCGGTTTCCTGCAATTCTGCCCCGCTTTCAAGTCCTCTTGGCAGCCTTACTTCAGTATATTTTTGGACGATACCTGTCATTTATAACTCTGCAGGTTTGTGAATTACAGTGCCCCTGAGCTCCTTTCTTCAACTCGCTTTCTTGTGAGCTGGCCGCAACACCGCAGGATGGCTTCAGGCCCTAATCTGGTTCCGGCACGGCACGCTGAGCCTTTGGTTAATTCCTCTTCCTGGTGGGAAATGAGAGTTAAATTTGCCCGTCCAGACACCTCCAGCTAGTCTCTCATTGGTTCTCGCTATTCCTGTTCATCTTTCACAGAAATTGCAAACTGGACCAAACAGGAGGTTAAAGGGACTCACTCTCCAAGTCGGGAGAGTTTTAGTAAAGCGTCTGGAATGTTGCACCCGAGTACCAGGGTACGAAAACTGAGACATATTTGAACACGTCTCCCGATCACATGGTTGATCATACTCTACGTTCCACATGCATGTTTTAGCTGAAGGAAGAATTCCTTAATCCTGGGTAGTTGAAACCCGTGGAATGGGTCCCATGCAATATGACTTCAAAGGGTCTTCATTTGCTCACCGAACCTCTCCAATCCTATCACTGCTGCGTTTATTACCCTGTACACATGCTTGATTCTCTTTCGGAGACATAGCAATCCATAGGTTTTAAGATACTTACTAGTCAGGTACATTCTTAGGCGTTTAATATGCGGTGTTGAGTCCATTTCATTGAGCAAGGAGTAGCTCTTGTCTATTCCATATTTGGCTTAAGGAACTTTATCTGTGCTCATTTCAATCTCTGGTTTTATGCAGCACCCCAACTCACCTTTCCCCTTAAGCAAGCATAAGTTGGTTTTCTAAATTTGAGACCCTGTTCTGTTCTGGAATTCAGTTCCTGTGTAGCCAAGTTTACATTCCGTGTATTACTGATATCTTATGATGTTTCTTTTTCTGTGTGACTTATTTCAGTTAGAATCATCATACCTGAATCCACTCATTGTGCTGCTAAGGGCCTGATGAAATAGATTTCATTGCTGAGTGATATTGCTTTGTAAGTAAATACCACAAGTTCTTTATCCATTTTTCACTTTCTGCGATGTTGAACTTGTACTGTAAACGAGGTTCTTGTAAACAGAGGCGTCCCAAATTTTGGGGTGGCTGTGCCTTTTTGATTTTAATTTCCCTAAGCTATAGGACCATAAGTGGAAGTGCCCTAGGCTCTGTTGCTTTGTTTTTTAGATGTTTCAGGAAACACCATACACTTCTCCCGAGTGTCTGTTGGCAATTTACATCCCGCCCATCAACATAACAAGGCTCCCAGTTCTCCATGGCCTGTCCTGCCTTTCTGGATTTTACACTTTTTTCAGATGGCCCTTTTGACCGGGGGGAAGTGAGACTTCATTGTAGTGCAG
This sequence comes from Stenella coeruleoalba, assembly GCF_951394435.1. NCBI lineage: Eukaryota > Metazoa > Chordata > Mammalia > Artiodactyla > Delphinidae > Stenella > Stenella coeruleoalba. The sequence continues at coordinate 91,495 of NW_027645953.1, forward strand.
ATTTCCTTTGCAAGCTTGCTTGGTTGGCCAAAAAGGGCGTATGTGTTTTTTCCTGAATATATTCAGGAATAAACGCATACGCCCTTTTTGGCCAAGTGCATCATTGTGGACGTTCTGCCTCTTTTCCTATGCTTTCAATGCAATTCCAGTCTACCTCCTGAAATCGGTTTCCTGCAATTCTGCTCCGATTTCAAGTCCTCGTGGCAGCCTTACTTCAGTATATTTTTGGACGATAGCTGTCATTTATAACTCTGCAGGTTTGTGAATTACAGTGCCCCTGAGCTCCTTTCTTCAACTCGCTTTCTTGTGAGCTGGCCGCAACACCGCAGGATGGCTTCAGGCCCTAATCTGGATCCGGCACGGTACGCTGAGCCTTTGGTTAATTCCTCTTCCTGGTGGGAAATGAGAGTTAAATTTGCCCGTCCAGACACCTCCAGCTAGTCTCTCATTGGTTCTCGCTATTCCTGTTCATCTTCCGCAGAAATTGCAAACTGGACCAAACAGGAGGTTAAAGGGACTCACTCTCCAAGTCGGGAGAGTTTTAGTAAAGCGTCTGGAATGTTGCACCCGAGTACCAGGGTACAAAAACTGAGACATATTTGAACACGTCTCCCGATCACATGGTTGATCATACTCTAGGTTCCACATGCATGTTTTAGCAGAAGGAAGAATTCCTTAAACCTGGGTAGTTGAAACCCGTGGAATGGGTCCCATGCAATATGACTTCAAAGGGTCTTCATTTGCTCACCGAACCTCTCCAATCCTATCACTGCTGCGTTTATTACCCTGTACACATGCTTGATTCTCTTTCGGAGACATAGCAATCCATAGGTTTTAAGATACTTACTAGTCAGGTACATTCTTAGGCGTTTAATATGCGGTGTTGAGTCCATTTCATTGAGCAAGGAGTAGCTCTTGTCTATTCCATATTTGGCTTAAGGAAATTTATCTGTGCTCATTTCAATCTCTGGTTTTATGCAGCACCCCAACTCACCTTTCCCCTTAAGCAAGTATAAGTTGGTTTTCTAAATTTGAGACGCTGTTCTGTTCTGTAATTCAGTTCCTGTGTAGCCAAGTTTACATTCTGTGTATTACTGATATCTTATGATGTTTCTTTTTCTGTGTGACTTATTTAAGTTAGAATCATCATACCTGAATCCACTCATTGTGCTGCTAAGGGCCTCATGACATAGATTTCATTGCTGAGTGATATTGCTTTGTAAGTAAATACCACAAATTCTTTATCCATTTTTCACTTTCTGCGATGTTGAATTTGTACGGTAAACGAGGTTCTTGTAAACAGAGGTGTCCCAAACTTTGGAGTGGCTGTGTCTTTTTGATTTTAATTTCCCTAAGCTATAGGACCATAAGTGGAAGTGCCCTAGGCTATGTTGCTTTGTTTTTTAGATGTTTCAGGAAACACCATACACTTCTCCCGAGTGTCTGTTGGCAATTTACATCCCGCCCATCAGCATAAAAAGGCTCCCAGTTCTCCATGGCCTGTCCTGCCTTTCTGGATTTTACACTTTTTTCAGATGGCCCTTTTGACCGGGGGGAAGTGAGACTTCATTGTAGTGCAGATTTCCTTTGCAAGCTTGCTAGGTGGTCAAAAAGGGCGTATGCGTTTTTTCCTGAATATATTCAGGAAAAAACGCATACGCCCTTTTTGGCCAAGTGCATCATTGTGGACGTTCTGCCTCTTTTCCTATGCTTTCAATGCAATTCCAGTCTACCTCCTGAAATCAGTTTCCTGCAATTCTGCCCCGCTTTCAAGTCCTCTTGGCAGCCTTACTTCAGTATATTTTTGGACGATAGCTGTCATTTATAACTCTGCAGGTTTGTGAATTACAGTGCCCCTGAGCTCCTTTCTTCAACTCGCTTTCCTGTGACCTGGCCGCAAAACCGAAGGATGGCTTCAGGCCCTAATCTGGTTCCGGCATGGCACGCTGAGCCTTTGGTTAATTCCTCTTCCTGGTGGGAAATGAGAGTTAAATTTGCCCGTCCAGACACCTCCAGCTAGTCTCTCATTGGTTCTCGCTATTCCTGTTCATCTTCCGCAGAAATTGCAATCTGGGCCAAACAGGAGGTTAAAGGGACTGACTCTCCAAGTCAGAAGAGTGTTAGTAAAGCGTCTGGAATGTTGCACCCGAGTACCAGGGTACGAAAACTGAGACATATTTGAACACGTCTCCCGATCACATGGTTGATCATATTCTAGGTTCCACATGCATGTTTTAGCTGAAGGAAGAATACCTTAAACCTGGGTAGTTGAAACCCGTGGAATGGGTACCATGCAATATGACTTCAAAGGGTCTTCATTTGCTCACCGAACCTCTCCAATCCTATCACTGCTGCGTTTATGCCCCTGTACACATGCTTCATTCTCTTTTGGAGACATAGCAATCCATAGGTTTTAAGATACTTACTAGTCAGGTACATTCTTAGCCGTTTAATATGCGGTGTTGTGTCCATTTCGTTGAGCAAGGAGTAGCTCTTGTCTATTCCATATTTGGCTTAAGGAACTTTATCTGTGCTCATTTCAATCTCTGGTTTTATGCAGCACCCCAACTCACCTTTCCCCTTAAGCAAGCATAAGTTGGTTTTCTAAATTTGAGACCCTGTTCTGTTCTGGAATTCAGTTCCTGTGTAGCCAAGATTACATTCCGTGTATTACTGATATCTTATGATGTTTCTTTTTCTGTGTGACCTATTTCAGTTAGAATCATCATACCTGAATCCACTCATTGTGCTGCTAAGGGCCTGATGACATAGATTTCATTGCTGCGTGATATTGCATTGTACGTAAGTACCACAACTTCTTTATCCATTTTTCACTTTCTGCGATATTGAACTTATACCGTAAACGAGGTTCTTGTAAATGGAGCCATCCCAAACTTTGGTGTGGCTGTGTCTTTTTGATTTTAATTTCCCTAAGCTATAGGACCATAAGTGGAAGTGCCCTAGGCTCTGTTGCTTTGTTTTTTAGATGTTTCAGGAAACACCATACACTTCTCCCGAGTGTCTGTTGGCAATTTACATCCCGCCCATCAGCATAACAAGGCTCCCAGTTCTCCATGGCCTTTCCTGCCTTTCTGGATTTTACACTTTTTTCAGATGGCCCTTTTGACCGGGGGGAAGTGAGACTTCATTGTAGTGCAGATTTCCTTTGCAAGCTTGCTAGGTGGTCAAAAAGGGCGTATGCGTTTTTTCCTGAATATATTCAGGAAAAAACGCATACGCCCTTTTTGGCCAAGTGCATCATTGTGGACGTTCTGCCTCTTTTCCTATGCTTTCAATGCAATTCCAGTCTACCTCCTGAAATCAGTTTCCTGCAATTCTGCCCCGCTTTCAAGTCCTCTTGGCAGCCTTACTTCAGTATATTTTTGGACGATAGCTGTCATTTATAACTCTGCAGGTTTGTGAATTACAGTGCCCCTGAGCTCCTTTCTTCAACTCGCTTTCTTGTGACCTGGCCGCAACACCGCAGGATGGCTTCAGGCCCTAATCTGGTTCCGGCACGGCACGCTGAGCCTTTGGTTAAATCCTCTTCCTGGTGGGAAATGAGAGTTAATTTGCCCGTCCAGACACCTCCAGCTAGTCTCTCATTGGTTCTCGCTATTCCTGTTCATCTTCCGCAGAAATTGCAAACTGGGCCAAACAGGAGGTTAAAGGGACTGACTCTCCAAGTCGGGAGAGTGTTAGTTAAGCATCTGGAATGTTGCACCCGAGTACCAGGGTACGAAAACTGAGACATATTTGAACACGTCTCCCGATCACATGGTTGATCATACTCTAGGTTCCACATGCATGTTTTAGCTGAAGGAAGAATACCTTAAACCTGGGTAGTTGAAACCCGTGGAATGGGTACCATGCAATATGACTTCAAAGGGTCTTCATTTGCTCACCGAACCTCTCCAATCCTATCACTGCTGCGTTTATGCCCCTGTACACATGCTTCATTCTCTTTTGGAGACATAGCAATCCATAGGTTTTAAGATACTTACTAGTCAGGTACATTCTTAGGCGTTTAATATGCGGTGTTGAGTCCATTTCGTTGAGCAAGGAGTAGCTCTTGTCTATTCCATATTTGGCTTAAGGAACTTTATCTGTGCTCATTTCAATCTCTGGTTTTATGCAGCACCCCAACTCACCTTTCCCCTTAAGCAAGCATAAGTTGGTTTTCTAAATTTGAGACCCTGTTCTGTTCTGGAATTCAGTTCCTGTGTAGCCAAGTTTACATTCCGTGTATTACTGATATCTTATGATGTTTCTTTTTCTGTGTACCTATTTCAGTTAGAATCATCATACCTGAATCCACTCATTGTGCTGCTAAGGGCCTGATGACATAGATTTCATTGCTGCGTGATATTGTATTGTACGTAAGTACCACAACTTCTTTATCCATTTTTCACTTTCTGCGATATTGAACTTATACCGTAAACGAGGTTCTTGTAAACGGAGCCATCCCAAACATTGGGGTGGCTGTGTCTTTTTGATTTTAATTTCCCTAAGCTATAAAACCATAAGTGGAAGTTCCCTAGGCTCTGTTGTTTTGTTTTTTAGATGTTTCAGGAAACACCATACACTTCTCCAGAGTGTCTGTTGGCAATTTACATCCCGCCCATCAGCATAACAAGGTTCCCTGTTCTCCATGGCCTGTCCTGCCTTTCTGGATTTTACACTTTTTTCAGATGGCCCTTTTGACCGGGGGGGCAGTGAGACTTCATTGTAGTGCAGATTTCCTTTGCAAGCTTGCTTGGTTGGCCAAAAAGGGCGTTTTCGTTTTTTCTGAAAAAAACGCATAGGCTCTTTTTGGCCAAGTGCATCATTGTGGACGTTCTGCCTCTTTTCCTATGCTTTTCATGCAATTCCAGTCTACCTCCTGAAATCGGTTTCCTGCAATTCTGCCCCGCTTTCAAGTCCTCTTGGCAGCCTTACTTCAATATATTTTTGGACGATAGCTGTCATTTAGAACTCTGCAGGTTTGTGAATTACAGTGCCCCTGTGCTTAGGTTTGTGAATTATAGTGTTTGTGAATTACAGGTTTGTGTAATTACAGATTTGTGAATTACAGTGCCCCTGAGCTGCAGGTTTGTGAATTAGGTTTGTGAATTACAGGTGTCTTAATTACAGTGTGAATGTAATTCACACTGTACGTTTGTGAATTACAGTGCCCCTGAGCTCTTTTCTTCAACTCGCTTTCTTGTGACCTGGCCGCAACACCGCAGGATGGCTTCAGGCCCTAATCTTGTTCCGGCACGGCACGCTGAGCCTTTGGTTAATTCCTCTTCCTGGTGGGAAATGAGAGTTAAATTTGCCCGTCCAGACACCTCCAGCTAGTCTCTCATTGGTTCTCGCTATTCCTGTTCATCTTCCGCAGAAATTGCAAACTGGGGCAAACAGGAGGTTAAAGGCGCTGACTCTCCAAGTTGGGAGAGTGTTAGTAAAGCGTCTGGAATGTTGCACCCGAGTACCAGGGGAGGAAAACTGAGACATATTTGAACACGTCTCCCGTTCACACGGTTGATCATACTCTGGGTTCCACATGCATGTTTTAGCTGAAGGAAGAATACCTTAAACCTGGGTAGTTGAAACCCGTGGAACGGGTACCATGCAATATGACTTCAAAGGGTCTTCGTTTGCTCACCGAACCTCTCCAATCCTATCACTGCTGCGTTTATGACCCTGTACACACGGTTGATTCTCTTTTGGAGACATAGCAATCCATAGGTTTTAAGATACTTACTAGTCAGGTACATTCTTAGGCGTTTAATATGGGGTGTTGAGTCCATTTCGTTGAGCAAGGAGTAGCTCTTGTCTATTCCATATTTGGCTTAAGGAACTTTATCTGTGCTCATTTCAATCTCTGCTTTTATGCAGCACCCCAACTCACCTTTCCCCTTAAGCAAGCATAAGTTGGTTTTCTCAATTTGAGACCCTGTTCTGTTTTGGAATTCAGTTCCTGTGTAGCCAAGTTTACATTCCGTGTATTAGTGATATCTTATGATGTTTCTTTTTCTGTGTGACTTATTTCAGTTAGAATCATCGTACCTGAATCCACTCATTATGCTGCTACGGGCCTGATGACATAGATTTCATTGCTGAGTGATACTACATTGTACGTAAGTACCACAAGTTCTTTATCCATTTTTCACTTTCTGTGATATGGAACTTGTACGGTAAACGAGGTTCTTGTAAACAGAGGCGTCCCAAACTTTGGGGTGGCTGTGTCTTTTTGATTTTAATTTCCCTAAGCTATAGGACCATAAGTGGAAGTGCCCTAGGCTATGTTGCTTTGTTTTTTAGATGTTTCAGGAAACACCATACACTTCTCCCGAGTGTCTGTTGGCAGTTTACATCCCGCCCATCAGCATAACAAGGCTCCCAGTTCTCCATGGCCTGTCCTGCCTTTTTGGATTTTACACTTTTTCAGATGGCCCTTTTGACCGGGGGGAAGTGAGACTTCATTGTAGTGCAGATTTCCTTTGCAAGCTTGCTTGGTTGGCCAAAAAGGGCGTATGCGTTTTTTCCTGAATATATTCAGGAAAAAACGCATACGCCCTTTTTGGCCAAGTGCATCATTGTGGACGTTCTGCCTCTTTTCCTATGCTTTCAATGCAATTCCAGTCTACCTCCTGAAATCGGTTTCCTGCAATTCTGCCCCGCTTTCAAGTCCTCTTGGCAGCCTTACTTCAGTATATTTTTGGACGATAGCTGTCATTTATAACTCTGCAGGTTTGTGAATTACAGTGCCCCTGAGCTCCTTTCTTCAACTCGCTTTCTTGTGAGCTGGCCGCAACACCGCAGGATGGCTTCAGGCCCTAATCTGGTTCCGGCACGGCACGCTGAGCCTTTGGTTAATTCCTCTTCCTGGTGGGAAATGAGATTTAATTTGCCCGTCCAGACACCTCCAGCTAGTCTCTCATTGGTTCTCGCTATTCCTGTTCATCTTCCGCAGAAATTGCAAACTGTGCCAAACAGCAGGTTAAAGGGACTGACTCTCCAAGTCGGGAGAGTGTTAGTAAAGCGTCTGGAATGTTGCACCCGAGTACCAGGGGAGGAAAACTGAGACATATTTGAACACGTCTCCCGTTCACATGGTTGATCATACTCTGGGTTCCACATGCATGTTTTAGCTGAAGGAAGAATACCTTAAACCTGGAGAGTTGAGACCCGTATAATGGGTACCATGCAATATGACTTCAAAGGGTCTTCATTTGCTCACTGAACCTCTCCAATCCTATCACTGCTGCGTTTATGCCCCTGTACACACGCTTGATTCTCTTTTGGAGACATAGCAATCCATAGGTTTTAAGATACTTACTAGTCAGGTACATTCTTAGGCGTTTAATATGGGGTTTTGAGTCCATTTCGTTGAGCAAGGAGTAGCTCTTGTCTATTCCATATTTGACTTAAGGAACTTTATCTGTGCTCATTTCAATCTCTGGTTTTATGCAGCACCCCAACTCACCTTTCCCCTTAAGCAAGCATAAGTTGGTTTTCTAAATTTGAGACCCTGTTCTGTTTTGGAATGCAGTTCCTGTGTAGCCAAGTTTACATTCCGTGTATTAGTGATATCTTATGATGTTTCTTTTTCTGTGTGACTTATTTCAGTTAGAATCATCGTACCTGAATCCACTCATTATGCTGCTACGGGCCTGATGACACAGATTTCATTGCTGAGTGATACTGCATTGTACGTAAGTACCACAAGTTCTTTATCCATTTTTCACTTTCTGCGATGTTGAACTTGTACTGTAAACGAGGTTCTTGTAAACAGAGCCGTTCCAAACTTTGGGGTGGCTGTGTCTTTTGTATTTAAATTTCCCTAAGCTATAGGACCATAAGTGGAAGTGCCCTAGGTTCTGTTGCTTTGTTTTTTAGATGTTTCAGGAAACACCATACACTTCTCCCCAGTGGTTGTTGGCAATTTACATCCCGCCCATCAGCATAACAAGGCTCCCAGTTCTCCATGGCCTGTCCTGCCTTTCTGGATTTTACACATTTTTCAGATGGCCCTTTTGACCGGGGGGAAGTGAGACTTCATTTAGTGCAGATTTCCTTTGCAAGCTTGCTTGGTTGGCCAAAATGGGCGTATGCGTTTTTTCCTGAATATATTCAGGAAAAAACGCATACGCCCTTTTTGGCCAAGTGCATCATTGTGGACGTTCTGCCTCTTTTCCTATGCTTTCAATGCAATTCCAGTCTACCTCCTGAAATCGGTTTCCTGCAATTCTGCCCTGCTTTCAAGTCCTCTTGGCAGCCTTACTTCAGTCTATTTTTGGACGATAGCTGTCATTTATAACTCTGCAGGTTTGTGAATTACAGTGCCCCTGAGCTCCTTTCTTCAACTTGTTTCTTGTGACCTGGCCGCAACACCGCAGGATGGCTTCAGGCCCTAATCTGGTTCCGGCACGGCACACTGAGCCTTTGGTTATTTCCAATTCCTGGTGGGAAATGAGAGTTAAATTTGCCCGTCCAGACACCTCCAGCTAGCCTCTCATTGGTTCTCGCTATTTCTGTTCATCTTCCGCAGAAATTGCAAACTGGGCCAAACAGGAGGTTAAAGGTGCTGACTCTCTAAGTGGGGAGAGTGTTAGTAAAGCGTCTGGAATGTTGCACCCGAGTACCAGGGGAGGAAAACTGAGACATATTTGAACACGTCTCCCGTTCACATGGTTGATCATACTTGGGTTCCACATGCATGTTTTAGCTGAAGGAAGAATACCTTAAACCTGGAGAGTTGAGACCCGTGTAATGGGTACCATGCAATATGACTTCAAAGGGTCTTCATTTGCTCACCGAACCTCTCCAATCCTATCACTGCTGCGTTTATGCCCCTGTACACATGCTTGATTCTCTTTTGGAGACATAGCAATCCATAGGTTTTACGATACTTACTAGTCAGGTACATTGTTAGGCGTTTAATATGCGGTGTTGAGTCCATTTCGTTGAGCAAGGAGTAGCTCTTGTCTATTCCATATTTGGCTTAAGGAACTTTATCTGTGCTCATTTCAATCTCTGGTTTTATGCAGCACCCCAACTCACCTTTCCCCTTAAGCAAGCATAAGTTGGTTTTCTAAATTTGAGACCCTGTTCTGTTCTGTAATTCAGTTCCTGTGTAGCCAAGTTTACATTCCGTGTATTACTGATATCTTATGATGTTTCTTTTTCTGTGTGACTTATTTCAGTTAGAATCATCATACCTGAATCCACTCATTGTGCTGCTAAGGGCCTGATGACACAGATTTCATTGCTGAGTGATATTGCTTTGTAAGTAAATACCACAACTTTATTTCCATTTTTCACTTTCTGTGATGTTGAACATGTACTGTAATCGAGGTTCTTGTAAACAGAGCCGTTCCAAACTTTGGGGTGGCTGTGTCTTTTTGATTTTAAATTCCCTAACCTATAGGACCATAAGTGGAAGTGCCCTAGGTTCTGTTGCTTTGTTTTTTAGATGTTTCAGGAAACACCATACACTTCTCCCGAGTGGTTGTTGGCAATTTACATCCCGCCCATCAGCATAACAAGGCTCCCAGTTCTCCATGGCCTGTCCTGCCTTTCTGGATTTTACACTTTTTTCAGATGGCCCTTTTGACCGGGGAGAAGTGAGACTTCATTGTAGTGCAGATTTCCTTTGCAAGCTTGCTTGGTTGGCCAAAAAGTGCGTATGCGTTTTTTCCTGAATATATTCAGGAAAAAACGCATACGCCCTTTTTGGCCAAGTGCATCATTGTGGACGTTCTGCCTCTTTTCCTATGCTTTCAATGCAATTTCAGTCTACCTCCTGAAATCGGTTTCCTGCAATTCTGCCCCGCTTTCAAGTCCTCTTGGCAGCCTTACTTCAGTCTATTTTTGGACGATAGCTGTCATTTATAACTCTGCAGGTTTGTGAATTACAGTGCCCCTGAGCTCCTTTCTTCAACTCGCTTTCTTGTGACCTGGCCGCAACACCGCAGAATGGCTTCAGGCCCTAATCTGGTTCTGGCACGGCACGCTGAGCCTTTGGTTAATTCCTCTTCCTGGTGGGAAATGAGAGTTAAATTTGCCCGTCCAGACACCTCCAGCTAGCCTCTCATTGGTTCTCGCTATTCCTGTACATCTTCCGCAGAAATTGCAAACTGGGCCAAACAGGAGGTTAAAGGCACTGACTCTCCAAGTCGGGAGAGTGTTAGTAAAGCGTCTGGAATGTTGCACCCGAGTACCAGGGTACGAAAACTGAGACATATTTGAACATGTCTCCCGATCACATGGTTGATCATACTCTAGGTTCCACATGCATGTTTTAGGTGAAGGAAGAATACCTTAAACCTGGGTAGTTGAAACCCGTGGAATGGGTACCATGCAATATGACTTCAAAGGGTCTTCATTTGCTCACCGAACCTCTCCAATCCTATCACTGCTGCGTTTATGACCCTGTACACATGCTTGATTCTCTTTCGGAGACATAGCAATCCATAGGTTTTAAGATACTTACTAGTCAGGTACATTCTTAGGTGTTTAATATGCGGTGTTGAGTCCATTTCGTTGAGCAAGGAGTAGCTCTTGTCTATTCCATATTTGGCTTAAGGAACTTTATCTGTGCTCATTTCAATCTCTGGTTTTATGCAGCACCCCAACTCACCTTTACCCTTAAGCAAGCATAAGTTGGTTTTCTAAATTTGAGACCCTGTTCTGTTCTGTAATTCAGTTCCTGTGTAGCCAAGTTTACATTCCGTGTATTACTGATATCTTATGATGTTTCTTTTTCTGTGTTTCTTATTTCAGTTAGAATCATCATACCTGAATCCACTCATTGTGCTGCTAAGGGCCTGATGACATAGATTTCATTGCTGAGTGATATTGCTTTGTAAGTAAATACCACAACTTCTTTATCCATTTTTCACTTTCTGCGATGTTGAACTTGTACTGTAAACGAGGTTCTTGTAAACAGAGCCTTTCCAAACTTTGGGGTGGCTGTGTCTTTTTGATTTTAAATTCCCTAAGCTATAGGACCATAAGTGGAAGTGCCCTAGGCTCTGTTGCTTTGTTTTTTAGATGTTTCAGGAAACACCATAAACTTCTCCCAAGTGTCTGTTGGCAATTTACATCCCGCCCATCAGCATAACAAGGCTCCCAGTTCTCAATGGCCTGTTGCCTTTCTGGATTTTACACTTTTTTCAGATGGCCCTTTTGACCGGGGAGAAGTGAGACTTCATTGTAGTGCAGATTTCCTTTGCAAGCTTGCTTGGTTGGCCAAAAAGGTCGTATGCGTTTTTTCCTGAATATATTCAGGAAAAAACGCATACGCCCTTTTTGGCCAAGTGCATCATTGTGGACGTTCTGCCTCTTTTCCTATGCTTTCAATGCAATTCCAGTCTACCTCCTGAAATCGGTTTCCTGCAATTCTGCCCCGCTTTCAAGTCCTCTTGGCAGCCTTACTTCAGTCTATTTTTGGACGATAGCTGTCATTTATAACTCTGCAGGTTTGTGAATTACAGTGCCCCTGAGCTCCTTTCTTCAACTCGCTTTCTTGTGACCTGGCCGCAACACCGCAGGATGGCTTCAGGCCCTAATCTAGTTCCGGCACGGCATGCTGAGCCTTTGGTTAATTCCTCTTCCTGGTGGGAAATGAGAGTTAAATTTGCCCGTCCAGACACCTCCAGCTAGCGTCTCATTGGTTCTCGCTATTCCTGTTCATCTTCCGCAGAAATTGCAAACTGGGCCAAACAGGAGGTTAAAGGGACTGACTCTCCAAGTCGGGAGAGTGTTAGTAAAGCGTCTGGAATGTTGCACCCGAGTACCAGGGGAGGAAAACTGAGACATATTTGAACACGTCTCCCGTTCACATGGTTGATCATACTCTGGGTTCCACATGCATGTTTTAGCTGAAGGAAGAATACCTTAAACCTGGAGAGTTGAGACCCGTGGAATGGGTACCATGCAATATGATTTCAAAGGGTCTTCATTTGCTCACCGAACCTCTCCAATCCTATCACTGCTGCGTTTATGCCCCTGTACACATGCTTGATTCTCTTTCGGAGACATAGCAATCCATAGGTTTTAAGATACTTACTAGTCAGGTACATTCTTAGGCATTTAATATGCGGTGTTGAGTCCATTTCGTTGAGCAAGGAGTAGCTCTTGTCTATTCCATATTTGGCTTAAGGAACTTTATCTGTGCTCATTTCAATCTCTGGTTTTATGCAGCTCCCCAACTCACCTTTACACTTAAACAAGCATAAGTTGGTTTTCTAAATTTGAGACCCTGTTCTGTTCTGTAATTCAGTTCCTGTGTAGCCAAGTTTCCATTCCGTGTATTACTGATATCTTATGATGTTTCTTTTTCTGTGTGACTTATTTCAGTTAGAATCATCATACCTGAATCCACTCATTGTGCTGCTAAGGGCCTGATGACACAGATTTCATTGCTGAGTGATATTGCTTTGTAAGTAAATACCACAACTTCTTTATCCATTTTTCACTTTCTGCGATGTTGAACTTGTACTGTAAACGAGGTTCTTGTAAACAGAGCCGTTCCAAACTTTGGGGTGGCTGTGTCTTTTTGATTTTAATTTCCCTAAGCTATAGGACCATAAGTGGAAGTGGCCTAGGTTCTGTTGCTTTGTTTTTTAGATGTTTCAGGAAACACCATACACTTCTCCCGAGTGGTTGTTGGCAATTTACATCCCGCCCATCAGCATAACAAGGCTCCCAGTTCTCCATGGCCTGTCCTGCCTTTCTGGATTTTACACTTTTTTCAGATGGCCCTTTTGACCGGGGGGAAGTGAGACTTCATTGTAGTGCAGATTTCCTTTGCAAGCTTGCTTGGTTGGCCAAAAAGGGCGTATGCGTTTTTTCCTGAATATATTCAGGAAAAAACGCATACGCCCTTTTTGGCCAAGTGCATCATTGTGGACGTTCTGCCTCTTTTCCTATGCTTTCAATGCAATTCCAGTCTACCTCCTGAAATCGGGTTCCTGCAATTCTGCCCCGCTTTCAAGTCCTCTTGGCAGCCTTACTTCAGTCTATTTTTGGACGATAGCTGTCATTTATAACTCTGCAGGTTTGTGAATTACAGTGCCCCTGAGCTCCTTTCTTCAACTCGCTTTCTTTTGAGCTGGCCGCAACACCGCAGGATGGCTTCAGGCCCTAATCTGGTTCCGGTACGGCACGCTGAGCCTTTGGTTATTTCCTCTTCCTGGTGGGAAATGAGAGTTAAATTTGCCCGTCCAGACACCTCCAGCTAGCCTCTCATTTGTTCTCGCTATTCCTGTTCATCTTCCGCAGAAATTGCAAACTGTGCCAAAAAGGAGGTTAAAGGCGCTGACTCTCCAAGTGGGGAGAGTGTTAGTAAGGCGTCTGGAATGTTGCACCCGAGTACCAGGGGAGGAAAACTGAGACATATTTGAACACGTCTCCCTATCACATGGTTGATCATACTCTGGGTTCCACATGCATGTTTTAGCTGAAGGAAGAATACCTAAAACCTGGGTAGTTGAACCCCGTAGAATGGGTACCATGCAATATGACTTCAAAGGGTCTTCATTTGCTCACCGAACCTCTCCAATCCTATCACTGCTGCGTTTATGCCCCTGTACACACGCTTGATTCTCTTTCGGAGACATAGCAATCCATAGGTTTTAAGATACTTACTAGTCAGGTACATTATTAGGCGTTTAATATGGGGTTTTGAGTCCATTTCGTTGAGCAAGGAGTAGCTCTTCTCTATTCCATATTTGGCTTAAGGAACTTTATCTGTGCTCATTTCAATCTCTGGTTTTATGCAGCACCCCAACTCACCTTTCCCCTTAAGCAAGCATAAGTTGGTTTTCTAAATTTGAGACCCTGTTCTGTTTTGGAATGCAGTTCCTGTGTAGCCAAGTTTACATTCCGTGTATTAGTGATATCTTATGACATTTCTTTTTCTGTGTGACTTATTTCAGTTAGAATCATCGTACCTAAATCCACTCATTATGCTGCTACGGGCCTGATGACATAGATTTCATTGCTGAGTGATACTGCATTGTACGTAAGTACCACAAGTTCTTTATCCATTTTTCACTTTCTGTGATATTGAACTTGTACGGTAAACGAGGTTCTTGTAAACGGAGGCGTCCCAAACTTTGGGGTGGCTGTGTCTTTTTGATTTTAATTTCCCTAAGCTATAGGACCATAAGTGGAAGTGCCCTAGGCTCTGTTGCTTTGTTTTTTAGATGTTTCAGGAAACACCATACACTTCTCCTGAGTGTCTGTTGGCAACTTACATCCCGCCCATCAGCATAACAAGGCTCCCAGTTCTCCATGGCCTGTCCTGCCTTTCTGGATTTTACACTTTTTTCAGATGGCCCTTTTGACCGGGGAGAAGTGAGACTTCATTGTAGTGCAGATTTCCTTTGCAAGTTTGCTTGGTTGGCCAAAAAGGGCGTATGCGTTTTTTCCTGAATATATTCAGGAAAAAACGCATATGCCCTTTTTGGCCAAGTGCATCATTGTGGACGTTCTGCCTCTTTTCCTATGCTTTCAATGCAATTCCAGTCTACCTCCTGAAATCGGTTTCCTGCAATTCTGCCCCGCTTTCAAGTCCTCTTGGCAGCCTTACTTCAGTCTATTTTTGGACGATAGCTGTCATTTATAACTCTGCAGGTTTGTGAATTACAGTGCCCCTGAGCTCCTTTCTTCAACTCGCTTTCTTGTGACCTGGCCGCAACACCGCAGGATGTCTTCAGGCCCTAATCTGGTTCTGGCACGGCACGCTGAGCCTTTGGTTAATTCCTCTTCCTGGTCAGAAATGAGAGTTAAATTTGCCCATCCAGACACCTCCAGCTAGTCTCTCATTGGTTCTCGCTATTCCTGTTCATCTTCCGCAGAAATTGCAAATTGGGCCAAACAGGAGGTTAAAGGGACTGACTCTCCAAGTGGGGAGAGTGTTAGTAAAGCGTTTGGAATGTTGCACCCGAGTACCAGGGTACGAAAACTGAGACATATTTGAACACGTCTCCCGATCACATGGTTGATCATACTCTAGGTTCCACATGCATGTTTTAGCTGAAGGAAGAATACCTTAAACCTGGGTAGTTGAAACCTGTGGAATGGGTACCATGCAATATGACTTCAAAGGGTCTTCATTTGCTCACCGAACCTCTCCAATCCTATCACTGCTGCGTTTATGCCCCTGTACACATGCTTGATTCTCTTTCGGAGACATAGCAATCCATAGGTTTGAAGATACTTACTAGTCAGGTACATTCTTAGGCGTTTAATATGCGGTGTTGAGTCCATTTCGTTGAGCAAGGAGTAGCTCTTGTCTATTCCATATTTGGCTTAAGGAACTTTATCTGTGCTCATTTCAATCTCTGGTTTTATGCAGCACCCCAACTCACCTTTACCCTTAAGCAAGCATAAGTTGGTTTTCTAAATTTGAGACCCTGTTCTGTTCTGTAATTCAGTTCCTGTGTAGCCAAGTTTACATTCCGTGTATTACTGATATCTTATGATGTTTCTTTTTCTGTGTGACTTATTTCAGTTAGAATCATCATACCTGAATCCACTCATTGTGCTGCTAAGGGCCTGATGACATAGATTTCATTGCTGAGTGATATTGCTTTGTAAGTAAATACCACAATTTCTTTATCCATTTTTCACTTTCTGCTATGTTGAACTTGTATTGTAAAAGAGGTTTTTGTAAACAGAGCCGTTCCAAACTTTCGGGTGGCTGTGTCTTTTTGATTTTAATTTCCCTAAGCTATAGGACCATAAGTGGCAGTGCCCTAGGCTTTGTTGCTTTGTTTTTTAGATGTTTCAGGAAACACCATACACTTTTCCCGAGTGTCTTTTGGCAATATACATCCCGCCCATCAGCATAACAAGGCTCCCAGTTCTCCATGGCCTGTCCTGCCTTTCTGGATTTTACACTTTTTTCAGATGGCCCTTTTGACCGGGGGGAAGTGAGACTTCATTGTAGTGCAGATTTCCTTTGCAAGCTTGCTTGGTTGGCCAAAAAGGACGTATGCGTTTTTTCCTGAATATATTCAGGAAAAAACGCATACGCCCTTTTTGGCCAAGTGCATCATTGTGGACGTTCTGCCTCTTTTCCTATGCTTTCAATGCAATTCCAGTCTACCTCCTGAAATCGGTTTCCTGCAATTCTGCCCCGCTTTCAAGTCCTCTTGGCAGCCTTACTTCAGTCTATTTTTGGACGATAGCTGTCATTTATAACTCTGCAGGTTTGTGAATTACAGTGCCCCTGAGCTCCTTTCTTCAACTCGCTTTCTTTTGAGCTGGCCGCAACACCGCAGGATGGCTTCAGGCCCTAATCTGGTTCCGGCACGGCACGCTGAGCCTTTGGTTAATTCCTCTTCCTGGTGGGAAATGAGAGTTAAATTTGCCCGTCCAGACACCTCCAGCTAGTCTCTCATTGGTTCTCGCTATTCCTGTACATCTTCCGCAGAAATTGCAAACTGGGCCAAACAGGAGGTTAAAGGGACTGACTCTCCAAGTCGGGAGAGTGTTAGTAAAGCGTCTGGAATGTTGCACGCGAGTACCAGGGTACGAAAACTGAGACATATTTGAACACGTCTCCCGATCACATGGTTGATCATACTCTAGGTTCCACATGCATGTTTTAGCTGAAGGAAGAATACCTTAAACCTTGGTAGTTGAAACCCATTTAATGGGTACCATGCAATATGACTTCAAAGGGTCTTCATTTGCTCACCGAACCTCTCCAATCCTATCACTGCTGCGTTTATGCCCCTGTACACATGCTTGATTCTCTTTCGGAGACATAGCAATCCATAGGTTTTAAGATACTTACTAGTCAGGTACATTCTTAGGCGTTTAATATGCGGTGTTGAGTCCATTTCGTTGAGCAAGGAGTAGCTCTTGTCTATTCCATATTTGGCTTAAGGAACTTTATCTGTGCTCATTTCAATCTCTGGTTTTATGCAGCACCCCAACTCACCTTTCCCCTTAAGCAAGCATAAGTTGGTTTTCTAAATTTGAGACACTGTTCTGTTCTGTAATTCAGTTCCTGTGTAGCCAAGTTTCCATTCCGTGTATTACTGATATCTTATGATATTTCTTTTTCTGTGTGACTTATTTCAGTTAGAATCATCGTACCTGAATCTACTCATTATGCTGCTACGGGCCTGATGACATAGATTTCATTGCTGAGTGATACTGCATTGTACATAAGTACCACAAGTTCTTTATCCATTTTTCACTTTCTGTGATATTGAACTTGTACGGTAAACGAGGTTCTTGTAAACAGAGGCGTCCTAAACTTTGGGGTGGCTGTGTCTTTTTGATTTTAATTTCCCTAAGCTATAGGACCATAAGTGGAAGTGCCCTAGGCTCTGTTGCTTTGTTTTTTAGATGTTTCAGGAAACACCATACACTTCTCCCGAGTGTCTGTTGGCAATTTACATCCCGCCCATCAGCATAACAAGGCTCCCAGTTCTCCATGGCCTGTCCTGCCTTTCTGGATTTTACACTTTTTTTCAGATGGCCCTTTTGACCGGGGGGAAGTGAGACTTCATTGTAGTGCAGATTTCCTTTGCAAGTTTGCTTGGTTGGCCAAAAAGGGCGTATGCGTTTTTTCCTGAATATATTCAGGAAAAAACGCATACGCCCTTTTTGGCCAAGTGCATCATTGTGGACGTTCTGCCTCTTTTCCTATGCTTTCAATGCAATTCCAGTCTACCTCCTGAAATCGGTTTCCTAAAATTCTGCCTCGCTTTCAAGTCCTCTTGGCAGCCTTACTTCAGTCTATTTTTGGACGATAGCTGTCATTTATAACTCTGCAGGTTTGTGAATTACAGTGCCCCTGAGCTCCTTTCTTCAACTCGCTTTCTTGTGACCTGGCCGCAACACCGCAGGATGGCTTCACGCCCTAATCTTGTTCCGGCACGGCACGATGAGCCTTTGGTTAATTCCTCTTCCTGGTGGGAAATGAGAGTTAAATTTGCCCGTTCAGACACCTACAGCTAGTCTCTCATTGGTTCTCACTATTCCCGTTCATCTTCCGCAGAAATTGCAAACTGGGCCAAACAGGAGGTTAAAGGGACTGACTCTCCAAGTCGGGAGAGTGTTAGTAAAGCGTCTGGAATGTTGCACCCGAGTACCAGGGGAGGAAAACTGAGACATATTTGAACACGTCTCCCGTTCACATGGTTGATCATACTCTGGGTTCCACATGCATGTTTTAGCTGAAGGAAGAATACCTTAAACCTGGAGAGTTGAGACCCGTGGAATGGGTACCATGCAATATGATTTCAAAGGGTCTTCATTTGCTCACCGAACCTCTCCAATCCTATCACTGCTGCGTTTATGCCCCTGTACACATGCTTGATTCTCTTTCGGAGACATAGCAATCCATAGGTTTTAAGATACTTACTAGTCAGGTACATTCTTAGGCATTTAATATGCGGTGTTGAGTCCATTTCGTTGAGCAAGGAGTAGCTCTTGTCTATTCCATATTTGGCTTAAGGAACTTTATCTGTGCTCATTTCAATCTCTGGTTTTATGCAGCTCCCCAACTCACCTTTACACTTAAACAAGCATAAGTTGGTTTTCTAAATTTGAGACCCTGTTCTGTTCTGTAATTCAGTTCCTGTGTAGCCAAGTTTCCATTCCGTGTATTACTGATATCTTATGATGTTTCTTTTTCTGTGTGACTTATTTCAGTTAGAATCATCATACCTGAATCCACTCATTGTGCTGCTAAGGGCCTGATGACACAGATTTCATTGCTGAGTGATATTGCTTTGTAAGTAAATACCACAACTTCTTTATCCATTTTTCACTTTCTGCGATGTTGAACTTGTACTGTAAACGAGGTTCTTGTAAACAGAGCCGTTCCAAACTTTGGGGTGGCTGTGTCTTTTTGATTTTAATTTCCCTAAGCTATAGGACCATAAGTGGAAGTGGCCTAGGTTCTGTTGCTTTGTTTTTTAGATGTTTCAGGAAACACCATACACTTCTCCCGAGTGGTTGTTGGCAATTTACATCCCGCCCATCAGCATAACAAGGCTCCCAGTTCTCCATGGCCTGTCCTGCCTTTCTGGATTTTACACTTTTTTCAGATGGCCCTTTTGACCGGGGGGAAGTGAGACTTCATTGTAGTGCAGATTTCCTTTGCAAGCTTGCTTGGTTGGCCAAAAAGGGCGTATGCGTTTTTTCCTGAATATATTCAGGAAAAAACGCATACGCCCTTTTTGGCCAAGTGCATCATTGTGGACGTTCTGCCTCTTTTCCTATGCTTTCAATGCAATTCCAGTCTACCTCCTGAAATCGGGTTCCTGCAATTCTGCCCCGCTTTCAAGTCCTCTTGGCAGCCTTACTTCAGTCTATTTTTGGACGATAGCTGTCATTTATAACTCTGCAGGTTTGTGAATTACAGTGCCCCTGAGCTCCTTTCTTCAACTCGCTTTCTTTTGAGCTGGCCGCAACACCGCAGGATGGCTTCAGGCCCTAATCTGGTTCCGGTACGGCACGCTGAGCCTTTGGTTATTTCCTCTTCCTGGTGGGAAATGAGAGTTAAATTTGCCCGTCCAGACACCTCCAGCTAGCCTCTCATTTGTTCTCGCTATTCCTGTTCATCTTCCGCAGAAATTGCAAACTGTGCCAAAAAGGAGGTTAAAGGCGCTGACTCTCCAAGTGGGGAGAGTGTTAGTAAGGCGTCTGGAATGTTGCACCCGAGTACCAGGGGAGGAAAACTGAGACATATTTGAACACGTCTCCCTATCACATGGTTGATCATACTCTGGGTTCCACATGCATGTTTTAGCTGAAGGAAGAATACCTAAAACCTGGGTAGTTGAACCCCGTAGAATGGGTACCATGCAATATGACTTCAAAGGGTCTTCATTTGCTCACCGAACCTCTCCAATCCTATCACTGCTGCGTTTATGCCCCTGTACACACGCTTGATTCTCTTTCGGAGACATAGCAATCCATAGGTTTTAAGATACTTACTAGTCAGGTACATTATTAGGCGTTTAATATGGGGTTTTGAGTCCATTTCGTTGAGCAAGGAGTAGCTCTTCTCTATTCCATATTTGGCTTAAGGAACTTTATCTGTGCTCATTTCAATCTCTGGTTTTATGCAGCACCCCAACTCACCTTTCTCCTTAAGCAAGCATAAGTTGGTTTTCTAAATTTGAGACCCTGTTCTGTTTTGGAATGCAGTTCCTGTGTAGCCAAGTTTACATTCCGTGTATTAGTGATATCTTATGACATTTCTTTTTCTGTGTGACTTATTTCAGTTAGAATCATCGTACCTAAATCCACTCATTATGCTGCTACGGGCCTGATGACATAGATTTCATTGCTGAGTGATACTGCATTGTACGTAAGTACCACAAGTTCTTTATCCATTTTTCACTTTCTGTGATATTGAACTTGTACGGTAAACGAGGTTCTTGTAAACGGAGGCGTCCCAAACTTTGGGGTGGCTGTGTCTTTTTGATTTTAATTTCCCTAAGCTATAGGACCATAAGTGGAAGTGCCCTAGGCTCTGTTGCTTTGTTTTTTAGATGTTTCAGGAAACACCATACACTTCTCCTGAGTGTCTGTTGGCAACTTACATCCCGCCCATCAGCATAACAAGGCTCCCAGTTCTCCATGGCCTGTCCTGCCTTTCTGGATTTTACACTTTTTTCAGATGGCCCTTTTGACCGGGGAGAAGTGAGACTTCATTGTAGTGCAGATTTCCTTTGCAAGTTTGCTTGGTTGGCCAAAAAGGGCGTATGCGTTTTTTCCTGAATATATTCAGGAAAAAACGCATATGCCCTTTTTGGCCAAGTGCATCATTGTGGACGTTCTGCCTCTTTTCCTATGCTTTCAATGCAATTCCAGTCTACCTCCTGAAATCGGTTTCCTGCAATTCTGCCCCGCTTTCAAGTCCTCTTGGCAGCCTTACTTCAGTCTATTTTTGGACGATAGCTGTCATTTATAACTCTGCAGGTTTGTGAATTACAGTGCCCCTGAGCTCCTTTCTTCAACTCGCTTTCTTGTGACCTGGCCGCAACACCGCAGGATGTCTTCAGGCCCTAATCTGGTTCTGGCACGGCACGCTGAGCCTTTGGTTAATTCCTCTTCCTGGTCAGAAATGAGAGTTAAATTTGCCCATCCAGACACCTCCAGCTAGTCTCTCATTGGTTCTCGCTATTCCTGTTCATCTTCCGCAGAAATTGCAAATTGGGCCAAACAGGAGGTTAAAGGGACTGACTCTCCAAGTGGGGAGAGTGTTAGTAAAGCGTTTGGAATGTTGCACCCGAGTACCAGGGTACGAAAACTGAGACATATTTGAACACGTCTCCCGATCACATGGTTGATCATACTCTAGGTTCCACATGCATGTTTTAGCTGAAGGAAGAATACCTTAAACCTGGGTAGTTGAAACCTGTGGAATGGGTACCATGCAATATGACTTCAAAGGGTCTTCATTTGCTCACCGAACCTCTCCAATCCTATCACTGCTGCGTTTATGCCCCTGTACACATGCTTGATTCTCTTTCGGAGACATAGCAATCCATAGGTTTGAAGATACTTACTAGTCAGGTACATTCTTAGGCGTTTAATATGCGGTGTTGAGTCCATTTCGTTGAGCAAGGAGTAGCTCTTGTCTATTCCATATTTGGCTTAAGGAACTTTATCTGTGCTCATTTCAATCTCTGGTTTTATGCAGCACCCCAACTCACCTTTACCCTTAAGCAAGCATAAGTTGGTTTTCTAAATTTGAGACCCTGTTCTGTTCTGTAATTCAGTTCCTGTGTAGCCAAGTTTACATTCCGTGTATTACTGATATCTTATGATGTTTCTTTTTCTGTGTGACTTATTTCAGTTAGAATCATCATACCTGAATCCACTCATTGTGCTGCTAAGGGCCTGATGACATAGATTTCATTGCTGAGTGATATTGCTTTGTAAGTAAATACCACAATTTCTTTATCCATTTTTCACTTTCTGCTATGTTGAACTTGTATTGTAAAAGAGGTTTTTGTAAACAGAGCCGTTCCAAACTTTCGGGTGGCTGTGTCTTTTTGATTTTAATTTCCCTAAGCTATAGGACCATAAGTGGCAGTGCCCTAGGCTTTGTTGCTTTGTTTTTTAGATGTTTCAGGAAACACCATACACTTTTCCCGAGTGTCTTTTGGCAATATACATCCCGCCCATCAGCATAACAAGGCTCCCAGTTCTCCATGGCCTGTCCTGCCTTTCTGGATTTTACACTTTTTTCAGATGGCCCTTTTGACCGGGGGGAAGTGAGACTTCATTGTAGTGCAGATTTCCTTTGCAAGCTTGCTTGGTTGGCCAAAAAGGACGTATGCGTTTTTTCCTGAATATATTCAGGAAAAAACGCATACGCCCTTTTTGGCCAAGTGCATCATTGTGGACGTTCTGCCTCTTTTCCTATGCTTTCAATGCAATTCCAGTCTACCTCCTGAAATCGGTTTCCTGCAATTCTGCCCCGCTTTCAAGTCCTCTTGGCAGCCTTACTTCAGTCTATTTTTGGACGATAGCTGTCATTTATAACTCTGCAGGTTTGTGAATTACAGTGCCCCTGAGCTCCTTTCTTCAACTCGCTTTCTTTTGAGCTGGCCGCAACACCGCAGGATGGCTTCAGGCCCTAATCTGGTTCCGGCACGGCACGCTGAGCCTTTGGTTAATTCCTCTTCCTGGTGGGAAATGAGAGTTAAATTTGCCCGTCCAGACACCTCCAGCTAGTCTCTCATTGGTTCTCGCTATTCCTGTACATCTTCCGCAGAAATTGCAAACTGGGCCAAACAGGAGGTTAAAGGGACTGACTCTCCAAGTCGGGAGAGTGTTAGTAAAGCGTCTGGAATGTTGCACGCGAGTACCAGGGTACGAAAACTGAGACATATTTGAACACGTCTCCCGATCACATGGTTGATCATACTCTAGGTTCCACATGCATGTTTTAGCTGAAGGAAGAATACCTTAAACCTTGGTAGTTGAAACCCATTTAATGGGTACCATGCAATATGACTTCAAAGGGTCTTCATTTGCTCACCGAACCTCTCCAATCCTATCACTGCTGCGTTTATGCCCCTGTACACATGCTTGATTCTCTTTCGGAGACATAGCAATCCATAGGTTTTAAGATACTTACTAGTCAGGTACATTCTTAGGCGTTTAATATGCGGTGTTGAGTCCATTTCGTTGAGCAAGGAGTAGCTCTTGTCTATTCCATATTTGGCTTAAGGAACTTTATCTGTGCTCATTTCAATCTCTGGTTTTATGCAGCACCCCAACTCACCTTTCCCCTTAAGCAAGCATAAGTTGGTTTTCTAAATTTGAGACACTGTTCTGTTCTGTAATTCAGTTCCTGTGTAGCCAAGTTTCCATTCCGTGTATTACTGATATCTTATGATATTTCTTTTTCTGTGTGACTTATTTCAGTTAGAATCATCGTACCTGAATCTACTCATTATGCTGCTACGGGCCTGATGACATAGATTTCATTGCTGAGTGATACTGCATTGTACATAAGTACCACAAGTTCTTTATCCATTTTTCACTTTCTGTGATATTGAACTTGTACGGTAAACGAGGTTCTTGTAAACAGAGGCGTCCTAAACTTTGGGGTGGCTGTGTCTTTTTGATTTTAATTTCCCTAAGCTATAGGACCATAAGTGGAAGTGCCCTAGGCTCTGTTGCTTTGTTTTTTAGATGTTTCAGGAAACACCATACACTTCTCCCGAGTGTCTGTTGGCAATTTACATCCCGCCCATCAGCATAACAAGGCTCCCAGTTCTCCATGGCCTGTCCTGCCTTTCTGGATTTTACACTTTTTTTCAGATGGCCCTTTTGACCGGGGGGAAGTGAGACTTCATTGTAGTGCAGATTTCCTTTGCAAGTTTGCTTGGTTGGCCAAAAAGGGCGTATGCGTTTTTTCCTGAATATATTCAGGAAAAAACGCATACGCCCTTTTTGGCCAAGTGCATCATTGTGGACGTTCTGCCTCTTTTCCTATGCTTTCAATGCAATTCCAGTCTACCTCCTGAAATCGGTTTCCTAAAATTCTGCCTCGCTTTCAAGTCCTCTTGGCAGCCTTACTTCAGTCTATTTTTGGACGATAGCTGTCATTTATAACTCTGCAGGTTTGTGAATTACAGTGCCCCTGAGCTCCTTTCTTCAACTCGCTTTCTTGTGACCTGGCCGCAACACCGCAGGATGGCTTCACGCCCTAATCTTGTTCCGGCACGGCACGATGAGCCTTTGGTTAATTCCTCTTCCTGGTGGGAAATGAGAGTTAAATTTGCCCGTTCAGACACCTACAGCTAGTCTCTCATTGGTTCTCACTATTCCCGTTCATCTTCCGCAGAAATTGCAAACTGGGCCAAACAGGAGGTTAAAGGGACTGACTCTCCAAGTGGGGAGAGTGTTAGTAAAGCGTCTGGAATGTTGCACCCGAGTACCATGGTACGAAACCTGAGACATATTTGAACACGTCTCCCGATCAAATGGTTGATCATACTCTAGGTTCCACATGCATGTTTTAGCTGAAGGAAGAATACCTTAAACCTGGAGAGTTGAGACCCCTGGAATGGGTACCATGCAATATGACTTCAAAGGGTCTTCATTTGCTCACCGAACCTCTCCAATCCTATCACTGCTGCGTTTATGCCCCTGTACACATGCTTGATTCTCTTTCGGAGACATAGCAATCCATAGGTTTTAAGATACTTACTAGTCAGGTACATTCTTAGGCGTTTAATATGCGGTGTTGAGTCCATTTCGTTGAGCAAGGAGTAGCTCTTGTCTATTCCATATTTGGCTTAAGGAACTTTACCTGTGCTCATTTCAATCTCTGGTTTTATGCAGCACCCCAACTCACCTTTCCCCTTAAGCAAGCATAAGTTGGTTTTCTAAATTTGAGACCCTGTTCTGTTCTGTAATTCAGTTCCTGTGTAGCCAAGTTTCCATTCCGTGTATTACTGATATCTTATGATGTTTCTATTTCTGTGTGACTTATTTCAGTTAGAATCATCATACCTGAATCCACTCATTGTGCTGCTAAGGGCCTGATGACATAGATTTCATTGCTGAGTGATATTGCTTTGTAAGTGAATACCACAACTTCTTTATCCATTTTTCACTTTCTGCGATGTTGAACTTGTACTGTAAACGAGGTTCTTGTAAACAGAGCCGTTCCAAACTTTGAGGTGGCTGTGTCTTTTTGATTTTAATTTCCCTACTCTATGGGACCATAAGTGGAAGTGCCCTAGGGTCTGTTGCTTTGTTTTTTAGATGTTTCAGGAAACACCATACACTTCTCCCAAGTGTCTGTTGGCAATTTACCTCCCGCCCATCAGCATAACAAGGCTCCCAGTTCTCCATGGCCTGTCCTGCCTTTCTGGATTTTACACTTTTTTCAGATGGCCCTTTTGCCCGGGGGGAAGTGAGACTTCATTGTAGTGCAGATTTCCTTTGCAAGCTTGCTTGGTTGGCCAAAAAGGGCGTATGCGTTTTTTCCTGAATATATTCAGGAAAAAACGCATACGCCCTTTTTGGCCAAGTGCATCATTGTGGACGTTCTGCCTCTTTTCCTATGCTTTCAATGCAATTCCAGTCTACCTCCTGAAATCGGTTTCCTGCAATTCTGCCCCGCTTTCAAGTCCTCTTGGCAGCCTTACTTCAGTATATTTTTGGACGATAGCTGTCATTTATAACTCTGCAGGTTTGTGAATTACAGTGCCCCTGAGCTCCTTTCTTCAACTCGCTTTCTTGTTACCTGGCCGCAACACCGCAGGATGGCTTCAGGCCCTAATCTGGTTCCGGCACGGCACGCTGAGCCTTTGGTTAATTCCTCTTCCTGGTGGGAAATGAGAGTTAAATTTGCCCGTCCAGACACCTCCAGCTAGCCTCTCATTGGTTCTCGCTATTCCTGTTCATCTTCCGCAGAAATTGCAAACTGGACCAAACAGGAGGTTAAAGGGACTGACTCTCCAAGTCGGGAGAGTGTTAGTAAAGCGTCTGGAATGTTGCACCCGAGTACCAGGGGAAGAAAACTGAGACATATTTGAACACGTCTCCCGTTCACATGGTTGATCATACTCTGGGTTCCACATGCATGTTTTAGCTGAAGGAAGAATACATTAAACCTGGAGAGTTGAGACCCGTGTAAAGGGTACCATGCAATATGACTTCAAAGGGTCTTCATTTGCTCACCGAACCTCTCCAATCCTATCACTGCTGCGTTTATGCCCCTGTACACATGCTTGATTCTCTTTCGGAGACATAGCAATCCATAGGTTTTAAGATACTTACTAGTCAGGTACATTCTTAGGCATTTAATATGCGGTGTTGAGTCCATTTCGTTGAGCAAAGAGTAGCTCTTGTCTATTCCATATTTGGCTTAAGGAACTTTATCTGTGCTCATTTCAATCTCTGGTTTTATGCAGCACCCCAACTCACCTTTACCCTTAAGCAAGCATAAGTTGGTTTTCTAAATTTGAAACCCTGTTCTGTTCTGTAATTCAGTTCCTGTGTAGCCAAGTTTCCATTCCGTGTATTACTGATATCTTATGATGTTTCTTTTTCTGTGTGACTTATTTCAGTTAGAATCATCATACCTGAATCCACTCATTGTGCTGCTAAGGGCCTGATGACATAGATTTCATTGCTGAGTGATATTGCTTTGTAAGTGAATACCACAACTTCTTTATCCATTTTTCACTTTCTGCGATGTTGAACTTGTACTGTAAACGAGGTTCTTGTAAACAGAGCCGTTCCAAACTTTGGGGTGGCTGTGTCTTTTTAATTTTAATTTCCCTAAACTATAGGACCATAAGTGGAAGTGCCCTAGGTTCTGTTGCTTTGTTTTTTAGATGTTCCAGGAAACACCATACACTTCTCCTGAGTGGTTGTTGGCAATTTACATCCCGCCCATCAGCATAACAAGGCTCCCAGTTCTCCATGGCCTGTCCTGCCTTTCTGGATTTTACACTTTTTTCAGATGGCCCTTTTGACAGGGGGGATGTGAGACTTCATTGTAGTGCAGATTTCCTTTGCAAGCTTGCTTGGTTGGCCAAAAAGGGCGTATACGTTTTTTCCTGAATATATTCAGGAAAAAACGCATACGCCCTTTTTGGCCAAGTGCATCATTGTGGACGTTCTGCCTCTTTTCCTATGCTTTCAATGCAATTCCAGTCTACCTCCTGAAATCGGTTTCCTGCAATTCTGCCCCGCGTTCAAGTCCTCTTGGCAGCCTTACTTCAGTATATTTTTGGACGATAGCTGTCATTTATAACTCTGCAGGTTTGTGAATTACAGTGCCCCTGAGCTCCTTTCTTCAACTCGCTTTATTTTGAGCTGGCCGCAACACCGCAGGATGGCTTCAGGCCCTAATCTGGTTCCGGTACGGCACGCTGAGCCTTTCGTTATTTTCTTTTCCTGGTGGGAAATGAGAGTTAAATTTGCCCGTCCAGACACCTCCAGCTAGCCTCTCATTGGTTCTCGCTATTCCTGTTCATCTTCCGCAGAATTTGCAAACTGGGCCAAACAGGAGGTTAAAGGTGCTGACTCTCCAAGTGGGGAGAGTGTTAGTAAAGCGTCTGGAATGTTGCACCCGAGTACCAGGGGAGGAAAACTGAGACATATTTGAACACGTCTCCCGTTCACATGGTTGATCATACTTGGGTTCCACATGCATGTTTTAGCTGAAGGAAGAATACCTTAAACCTGGAGAGTTGAGACCCGTGTAATGGGTACCATGCAATATGACTTCAAAGGGTCTTCATTTGCTCACCGAACCTCTCCAATCCTATCACTGCTGCGTTTATGCCCCTGTACACATGCTTGATTCTCTTTTGGAGACATAGCAATCCATAGGTTTTACGATACTTACTAGTCAGGTACATTGTTAGGCGTTTAATATGCGGTGTTGAGTCCATTTCGTTGAGCAAGGAGTAGCTCTTGTCTATTCCATATTTGGCTTAAGGAACTTTATCTGTGCTCATTTCAATCTCTGGTTTTATGCAGCACCCCAACTCACCTTTCCCCTTACGCAAGCATAAGTTGGTTTTCTAAATTTGAGACCCTGTTCTGTTCTGTAATTCAGTTCCTGTGTAGCCAAGTTTACATTCCGTGTATTACTGATATCTTATGATGTTTCTTTTTCTGTGTGACTTATTTCAGTTAGAATCATCATACCTGAATCCACTCATTGTGCTGCTAAGGGCCTGATGACACAGATTTCATTGCTGAGTGATATTGCTTTGTAAGTAAATACCACAACTTTTTTATCCATTTTTCACTTTCTGCGATGTTGAACATGGACTGTAATCGAGGTTCTTGTAAACAGAGCCGTTCCAAACTTTGGGGTGGCTGTGTCTTTTTGATTTTAAATTCCCTAATCTATAGGACCATAAGTGGAAGTGCCCTAGGTTCTGTTGCTTTGTTTTTTAGATGTTTCAGGAAACACCATACACTTCTCCTGAGTGGTTGTTGGCAATTTACATCCCGCCCTTCAGCATAACAAGGCTCCCAGTTCTCCATGGCCTGTCCTGCCTTTCTGGATTTTACACTTTTTTCAGATGGCCCTTTTGACCGGGGGGAAGTGAGACTTCATTGTAGTGCAGATTTCCTTTGCAAGCTTGCTTGGTTGGCCAAAAAGGGCGTATGCGTTTTTTCCTGAATATATTCAGGAAAAAACGCATACGCCCTTTTTGGCCAAGTGCATCATTGTGGACGTTCTGCCTCTTTTCCTATGCTTTCAATGCAATTCCAGTCTACCTCCTGAAATCGGTTTCCTGCAATTCTGCCCCGCTTCCAAGTCCTCTTGGCAGCCTTACTTCAGTATATTTTTGGACGATAGCTGTCATTTATAACTCTGCAGGTTTGTGAATTACAGTGCCCCTGAGCTCCTTTCTTCAACTCGCTTTCTTGTGACCTGGCCGCAACACCGCAGGATGGCTTCAGGCCCTAATCTGGTTCCGGCCCGGCATGCTGAGCCTTTGGTTAATTCCTCTTCCTGGTGGGAAATGAGAGTTAAATTTGCCCGTCCAGACACCTCCAGCTAGCCTCTCATTGGTTCTCGCTATTCCTGTTCATCTTCCGCAGAAATTGCAAACTGGGCCAAACAGGAGGTTAAAGGGACTGACTCTCCAAGTCGGGAGAGTGTTAGTAAAGCGTCTGGTATGTTGCACCCGAGTACCAGGGGAGGAAAACTGAGACATATTTGAACACGACTCCCGTTCACATGGTTGATCATACTCTGGGTTCCACATGCATGTTTTAGCTGAAGGAAGAATACCTTAAACCTGGAAAGTTGAGACCCGTGTAATGGGTACCATGCAATATGACTTCAAAGGGTCTTCATTTGCTCACCGAACCTCTCCAATCCTATCACTGCTGCGTTTATGCCCCTGTACACAGGCTTGATTCTCTTTTGGAGACATAGCAATCCATAGGTTTTAAGATACTTACTAGTCAGGTACATTCTTAGGCGTTTAATATGGGGTTTTGAGTCCATTTCGTTGAGCAAGGAGTAGCTCTTGTCTATTCCATATTTGGCTTAAGGAACTTTATCTGTGCTCATTTCAATCTCTGGTTTTATGCAGCACCCCAACTCACCTTTCCCCTTAAGCAAGCATAAGTTGGTTTTCTAAATTTGAGACCCTGTTCTGTTTTGGAATGCAGTTCCTGTGTAGCCAAGTTTACATTCCGTGTATTAGTGATATCTTATGATGTTTCTTTTTCTGTGTGACTTATTTCAGTTAGAATCAACATACCTGAATCCACTCATTGTGCTGCTAAGGGCCTGATGACACAGATTTCATTGCTGAGTGATATTGCTTTGTAAGTAAATACCACAACTTTTTTATCCATTTTTCACTTTCTGCGATGTTGAACTTGTACGGTAAACGAGGTTCTTGTAAACGGAGCCTTTCGAAACTTTGGGGTGGCTGTGTCTTTTTGATTTTAAATTCCCTAAGCTATAGGACCATAAGTGGAAGTGCCCTAGGCTCTGTTGCTTTGTTTTTTGGATGTTTCTGGAAACACCATACACTTCTCCCGGGTGGTTGTTGGCAATTTACATCCCGCCCTTCAGCATAACAAGGCTCCCAGTTCTCCATGGCCTGTCCTGCCTTTCTGGATTTTACACTTTTTTCAGATGGCCCTTTTGACCGGGGGGAAGTGAGACTTCATTGTAGTGCAGATTTCCTTTGCAGGTTTGCTTGGTTGGCCAAAAAGGGCGTATGCGTTTTTTCCTGAATATATTCAGGAAAAAACGCATACGCCCTTTTTGGCCAAGTGCATCATTGTGGACGTTCTGCCTCTTTTCCTATGCTTTCAATGCAATTCCAGTCTACCTCCTGAAATCGGTTTCCTGCAATTCTGCCCCGCTTTCAAGTCCTCTTGGCAGCCTTACTTCAGTCTATTTTTGGGCGATAGCTGTCATTTATAACTCTGCAGGTTTGTGAATTACAGTGCCCCTGAGCTCCTTTCTTCAACTCGCTTTCTTGTGACCTGGCCGCAACACCGCAGAATGGCTTCAGGCCCTAATCTGGTTCTGGCATGGCATGCTGAGCCTTTGGTTAATTCCTCTTCCTGGTGGGAAATGAGAGTTAAATTTGCCCATCCAGACACCTCCAGCTAGTCTCTCATTGGTTCTCGCTATTCCTGTTCATCTTCCACAGAAATTGCAAAGTGGGCCTAACAGGAGGTTAAAGGGACTGACTCTCCAAGTGGGGAGAGTGTTAGTAAAGCGTCTGGAATGTTGCACCCGAGTACCAGGGGAGGAAAACTGAGACATATTTGAACACGTCTCCCGATCACATGGTTGATCATACTCTAGGTTCCACATGCATGTTTTAGCTGAAGGAAGAATACCTAAAACCTGGGTAGTTGAAACCCGTGGAATGGGTACCATGCAATATGACTTCAAAGGGTCTTCATTTGCTCACGAACCTCTCCAATCCTATCACTGCTGCGTTTATGCCCCTGTACACATGCTTGATTCTCTTTCGGAGACATAGCAATCCATAGGTTTTAAGATACTTACTAGTCAGGTACATTCTTAGGCGTTTAATATGCGGTGTTGAGTCCATTTCGTTGAGCAAGGAGTAGCTCTTGTCTATTCCATATTTGGCTTAAGGAACTTTATCTGTGCTCATTTCAATCTCTGGTTTTATGCAGCACCCCAACTCACCTTTACACTTAAGCAAGCATAAGTTGGTTTTCTAAATTTGAGACCCTGTTCTGTTCTGTAATTCAGTTCCTGTGTAGCCAAGTTTCCATTCCGTGTATTAGTGATATCTTATGATGTTTCTTTTTCTGTGTGACTTCTTTCAGTTAGAATCATCGTACCTGAATCCACTCATTATGCTGCTACGGCCCTGATGACATAGATTTCATTGCTGAGTGATACTGCATTGTACGTAAGTACCACAAGTTCTTTATCCATTTTTCACTTTCTGTGATATTGAACTTGTACGGTAAACGAGGTTCTTGTAAACGGAGGCGTCCCAAATTTTGGGGTGGCTGTGTCTTTTTGATTTTAATTTCCCTAAGCTATAGGACCATAAGTGGAAGTGCCCTAGGCTCCGTTGTTTTGTTTTTTAGATGTTTCAGGAAACACCATACACTTCTCCTGAGTGTCTCTTGGCAATTTACATCCCGCCCATCAGCATAACAAGGCTCCCAGTTCTCCATGGCCTGTCCTGCCTTTCTGGATTTTACACTTTATTCAGATGGACCTTTTGACCCGGGAGAAGTGAGACTTCATTGTAGTGCAGATTTCCTTTGCAAGCTTGCTTGATTGGCCAAAAAGTGCGTATGCGTTTTTTCCTGAATATATTCAGGAAAATATGCATACGCCCTTTTTGGCCAAGTGCATCATTGTGGACGTTCTGCCTCTTTTCCTATGCTTTCAATGCAATTCCAGTCTACCTCCTGAAATCGGTTTCCTGCAATTCTGCCCCACATTCAAGTCCTCTTGGCAGCCTTACTTCAGTATATTTTTGGACGATAGCTTTCATTTATAACTCTGCAGGTTTGTGAATTACAGTGCCCCTGAGCTCCTTTCTTCAACTCGCTTTCTTTTGAGCTGGCCGCAACACCGCAGGATGTCTTCAGGCCCTAATCTGGTTCTGGCACGGCACGCTGAGCCTTTGGTTAATTCCTCTTCCTGGTGGGAAATGAGAGTTAAATTTGCCCATCCAGACACCTCCAGCTAGTCTCTCATTGGTTCTCGCTATTCCTGTTCATCTTCCACAGCAATTGCAAACTGAGCCAATCAGGAGGTTAAAGGGACTGACTCTCCAAGTGGGGAGAGTGTTAGTAAAGCGTCTGGAATGTTGCACCCGAATACCAGGGTATGAAAACTGAGACATATTTGAACACGTCTCCCGATCACATGGTTGATCATACTCTAGGTTCCACATGCATGTTTTAGCTGAAGGAAGAATACCTTAAACCTGGGTAGTTGAAACCCGTGGAATGGGTACCATGCAATATGACTTCAAAGGGTCTTCATTTGCTCACCGAACCTCTCCAATCCTATCACTGCTGCGTTTATGCCCCTGTACACATGCTTGATTCTCTTTCGGAGACATAGCAATCCATAGGTTTTAAGATACTTACAAGTCAGGTACATTATTAGGCGTTTAATATGGGTTGTTGAGTCCATTTCGTTGAGCAAGGAGTAGCTCTTGTCTATTCCATATTTGGCTTAAGGAACTTTATCTGTGCTCATTTCAATCTCTGGTTTTATGCAGCACCCCAACTCACCTTTACCCTTAAGCAAGCATAAGTTGTTTTTCTAAATTTGAAACCCTGTTCTGTTCTGTAATTCAGTTCCTGTGTAGCCAAGTTTACATTCCGTGTATTACTGATATCTTATGATGTTTCTTTTTCTGTGTGACTTATTTCAGTTAGAATCATCATACCTGAATCCACTCATTGTGCTGCTAAGGGCCTGATGACACAGATTTCATTGCTGAGTGATATTGCTTTGTAAGTAAATACCACAACTTTTTTATCCATTTTTCACTTTCTGCGATGTTGAACTTGTACGGTAATCGAGGTTCTTGTAAACAGAGCCTTTCGAAACTTTGGGGTGGCTGTGTCTTTTTGATTTCAAATTCCCTAAGCTATAGGACCATAAGTGGAAGTGCCCTAGGCTCTGTTGCTTTGTTTTTCAGATGTTTCAGGAAACACCATACACTGCTCCAGAGTGTCTGTTGGCAGTTTACATCCCGCCCATCAGCATAACAAGGCTCCCAGTTCTCCATGGCCTGTCCTGCCTTTCTGGATTTTACACTTTTTTCAGATGGCCCTTTTGACCGGGGGGAAGTGAGACTTCATTGTAGTGCAGATTTCCTTTGCAAGCTTGCTTGGTTGGCCAAAAAGGGCGTATGCGTTTTTTCCTGAATATATTCAGGAAAAAACGCATACGCCCTTTTTGGCCAAGTGCATCATTGTGGACGTTCTGCCTCTTTTCCTATGCTTTCAATGCAATTCCAGTCTACCTCCTGAAATCGGTTTCCTGCAATTCTGCCCCGCTTTCAAGTCCTCTTGGCAGCCTTACTTCAGTCTATTTTTGGACGATAGCTGTCATTTATAACTCTGCAGGTTTGGGAATTAGACTGCCCCTGAGCTCCTTTCTTCAACTCGCTTTCTTTTGAGCTGGCCGCAACACCGCAGGATGGCTTCAGGCCCTAATCTGGTTCCGGCACGGCACACTGAGCCTTTGGTTATTTCCTCTTCCTGGTGGGAAATGAGAGTTAAATTTGCCCGTCCAGACACCTCCAGCTAGCCTCTCATTGGTTCTCGCTATTCCTGTTCATCTTCCGCAGAAATTGCAAACTGGGCCAAACAGGAGGTTAAAGGCGCTGACTCTCCAAGTGGGGAGAGTGTTAGTAAAGCGTCTGGAATGTTGCACCCGAGTACCAGGGGAAGAAAACTGAGACATATTTGAACACGTCTCCCGTTCACATGGTTGATCATACTTGGGTTCCACATGCATGTTTTAGCTGAAGGAAGAATACCTTAAACCTGGGTAGTTGAAACCCGTGGAATGGGTACCATGCAATATGACTTCAAAGGGTCTTCATTTGCTCACCGAACCTCTCCAATCCTATCACTGCTGCGTTTATGCCCCTGTACACATGCTTGATTCTCTTTCGGAGACATAGCAATCGATAGGTTTTAAGATACTTACAAGTCAGGTACATTCTTAGGCGTTTAATATGCGGTGTTGAGTCCATTTCGTTGAGCAAGGAGTAGCTCTTGTCTATTCCATATTTGGCTTAAGGAACTTTATCTGTGCTCATTTCAATCTCTGGTTTTATGCAGCACCCCAACTCACCATTACCCTTAAGCAAGCATAAGTTGTTTTTCTAAATTTGAAACCCTGTTCTGTTCTGTAATTCAGTTCCTGTGTAGCCAAGTTTCCATTCCGTGTATTACTGATATCTTATGATGCTTCTTTTTCTGTGTGACTTATTTCAGTTAGAATCATCATACCTGAATCCACTCATTGTGCTGCTAAGGGCCTGATGACACAGATTTCATTGCTGAGTGATATTGCTTTGTAAGTAAATACCACAACTTTTTTATCCATTTTTCACTTTCTGCGATGTTGAACTTGTACGGTTATCGAGGTTCTTGTAAACAGAGCCTTTCGAAACTTTGGGGTGGCTGTGTCTTTTTGATTTTAATTTCCCTAAGCTATAGGACCATAAGTGGAAGTGCACTAGGCTCTGTTGCTTTGTTTTTTAGATGTTTCAGGAAACACCATACACTTCTCCTGAGAGTCTGTTGGCAATTTACATCCCGCCCATCAGCATAACAAGGTTCCCAGTTCTCCATGGCCTGTCCTGCCTTTCTGGATTTTACACTTTTTTCAGATGGCCCTTTTGACGGGGGGGAAGTGAGACTTCATTGTAGTGCAGATTTCCTTTGCAAGCTTGCTTGGTTGGCCAAAAAGGGCGTATGCGTTTTTTCCTGAATATATTCAGGAAAAAACGCATACGCCCTTTTTGGCCAAGTGCATCATTGTGGACGTTCTGCCTCTTTTCCTATGCTTTCAATGCAATTCCAGTCTACCTCCTGAAATCGGTTTCCTGCAATTCTGCCCCACTTTCAAGTCCTCTTGGCAGCCTTACTTCAGTCTATTTTTGGACGATAGCTGTCATTTATAACTCTGCAGGTTTGGGAATTACAGTGCTCCTGAGCTCCTTTCTTCAACTCGCTTTCTTTTGAGCTGGCCGCAACACCGCAGGATGGCTTCAGGCCCTAATCTGGTTCCGGCACGGCACACTGAGCCTTTGGTTATTTCCTCTTCCTGGTGGGAAATGAGAGTTAAATTTGCCCGTCCAGACACCTCCAGCTAGCCTCTCATTGGTTCTCGCTATTCCTGTTCATCTTCCGCAGAAATTGCAAACTGGGCCAAACAGGAAGTTAAAGGGACTGACTCTCCAAGTCGGGAGAGAGTTAGTAAAGCGTCTGGAATGTTGCACCCGAGTACCAGGGTACGAAAACTGAAACATATTTGAACACGTCTCCCGATCACATGGTTGATCATACTCTAGGTTCCACATGCATGTTTTAGCTGAAGGAAGAATACCTTAAACCTGGGTAGTTGAAACCCGTGGAATGGGTACCATGCAATATGACTTCAAAGGGTCTTCATTTGCTCACCGAACCTCTCCAATCCTATCACTGCTGCGTTTATGCCCCTGTACACATGCTTGATTCTCTTTCGGAGACATAGCAATCCATAGGTTTTAAGATAGTTACTAGTCAGGTACATTCTTAGGCGTTTAATATGCGGTGTTGAGTCCATTTCGTTGAGCAAGGAGTAGCTCTCGTCTATTCCATATTTGGCTTAAGGAACTTTATCTGTGCTCATTTCAATCTCTGGTTTTATGCAGCACCCCAACTCACCTTTACCCTTAAGCAAGCATAAGTTGGTTTTCTAAATTTGAGACCCTGTTCTGTTCTGTAATTCAGTTCCTGTGTAGCCAAGTTTCCATTCCGTGTATTACTGATATCTTATGATGTTTCGTTTTCTGTGTGACTTATTTCAGTTAGTATCATCATACCTGAATCCACTCATTGTGCTGCTAAGGGCCTGATGACATAGATTTCATTGCTGAGTGATATTGCTTTGTAAGTAAATACCACAACTTCTTTATCCATTTTTCACTTTCTGCGATGTTGAACTTGTACTGTAAACGAGGTTCTTGTAAACAGAGCCGTTCCAAACTTTTGGGTGGCTGTGTCTTTTTGATTTTAATTTCCCTAATCTATAGGACCATAAGTGGAAGTGCCCTAGGCTCTGTTGCTTTGTTTTTTAGATGTTTCAGGAAACACCATACACTTCTCCCAAGTGTCTGTTGGCAATTTACATCCTGCCCATCAGCATAACAAGGCTCCCAGTTCTCAATGGCCTGTTGCCTTTCTGGATTTTACACTTTTTTCAGATGGCCCTTTTGACCGGGGGGAAGTGAGACTTCTTTGTAGTGCAGATTTCCTTTGCAAGCTTGCTTGGTTGGCCAAAAAGTGCATATGGGTTTTTTCCTGAATATATTCAGGAAAAAACGCATACGCCCTTTTTGTCCAAGTGCATCATTGTGGACGTTCTGCCTCTTTTCCTATGCTTTCAATGCAATTCCAGTCTACCTCCTGAAATCGGTTTCCTGCAATTCTGCCCCGCTTTCAAGTCCTCTTGGCAGCCTTACTTCAGTCTATTTTTGGACGATAGCTGTCATTTATAACTCTGCAGGTTTGTGAATTACAGTGCCCCTGAGCTCCTTTCTTCAACTTGTTTCTTGTGACCTGGCCGCAACACCGCAGGATGGCTTCAGGCCCTAATCTGGTTCCGGCACGGCACGCTGAGCCTTTGGTTATTTCTTCTTCCTGGTGGGAAATGAGAGTTAAATTTGCCCGTCCAGACACCTCCAGCAAGCCTCTCATTGTTTCTCGCTATTCCTGTTCATCTTCCGCAGAAACTGCAAACTGGGCCAAACAAGCGGTTAAAGGGACTGACTCTCCAAGTCGGGAGAGGGTTAGTAAAGCGTCTGGAATGTTGCACCTGAGTACCAGGGTACGAAAACTGAGACATATTTGAACACGTCTCCCGATCACATTGTTGATCATACTCTAGGTTCCACATGCATGTTTTAGCTGAAGGAAGAATACCTTAAACCTGGGTAGTTGAAACCCGTGGAATGGGTACCATGCAATATGACTTCAAAGGGTTTTCATTTGCTCACCGAACCTCTCCAATCCTATCACTGCTGCGTTTATGCCCCTGTACACATGCTTGATTCTCTTTCGGAGACATAGCAATCCATAGGTTTTAAGATATTTACAAGTCAGGTACATTCTTAGGCGTTTAATATGCGGTGTTGAGTCCATTTTGTTGAGCAAGGAGTAGCTCTTGTCTATTCCATATTTGGCTTAAGGAACTTTATCTGTGCTCATTTCAATCTCTGGTTTTATGCAGAACCCCAACTCACCTTTCCCCTTAAGCAAGCATAAGTTGGTTTTCTAAATTTGAGACCCTGTTCTGTTCTGTAATTCAGTTCCTGTGTAGCCAAGTTTCCATTCCGTGTATTACTGATATCTTATGATGTTTCTTTTTCTGTGTGACTTATTTCAGTTAGAATCATCATACCTGAATCCACTCATTGTGCTGCTAAGGGCCTGATGACACAGATTTCATTGCTGAGTGATATTGCTTTGTAAGTAAATACCACAACTTCTTTATCCATTTTTCACTTTCTGCGATGTTGAACTTGTACTGTAAACGAGGTTCTCGTAAACAAAGCCGTTCGAAACTTTGGGGTGGCTGTGTCTTTTTGATTTTAATTTCCCTAAGCTATAGGACCATAAGTGGAAGTGCCCTAGGCTCTGTTGCTTTGTTTTTTAGATGTTTCAGGAAACACCATACACTTCTCCCGAGTGTCTCTTGGCAATTTACATCCCGCCCATCAGCATAACAAGGCTCCCAGTTCTCCATGGCCTGTCCTGCCTTTCTGGATTTTACACTTTTTTCAGATGGCCCTTTTGACCGGGGGGAAGTGAGACTTCATTGTAGTGCAGATTTCCTTTGCAAGCTTGCTTGGTTGGCCAAAAAGGGCGTATGCGCTTTTTCCTGAATATATTCAGGAAAAAACGCATACGCCCTTTTTGGCCAAGTGCATCATTGTGGACGTTCTGCCTCTTTTCGTATGCTTTCAATGCAATTCCAGTCTACCTCCTGAAATCGGTTTCCTGCAATTCTGCCCCGCTTTCAAGTCCTCTTGGCAGCCTTACTTCAGTCTATTTTTGGACGATAGCTGTCATTTATAACTCTGCAGGTTTGTGAATTACAGTGCCCCTGAGCTCCTTTCTTCAACTCGCTTTCTTGTGAGCTGGCCGCAACACCGCAGGATGACTTCAGGTCCTAATCTGGTTCAGGCACGGCATGCTGAGCCTTTGGTTAATTCCTCTTCCTGGTGGGAAATGAGAGTTAAATTTGCCCGTCCAGACACCTCCAGCTAGCTTCTCATTGGTTCTCGCTATTCCTGTTTATCTTCCGCAGAAATTGGAAACTGGGCCAAACAGGAGGTTAAAGGGACTGACTCTCCAAGTTGGGAGAGTGTTAGTAAAGCGTCTGGAATGTTGCACCCGAGTACCAGGGTACGAAAACTGAGACATATTTGAACATGTCTCCCGATCACATGGTTGATCATACTCTAGGTTCCACATGCATGTTTTAGCTGAAGGAAGAATACCTTAAACCTGGGTAGTTGAAACCCGTGGAATGGGTACCATGCAATATGACTTCAAAGGGTCTTCATTTGCTCACCGAACCTCTCCAATCCTATCACTGCTGCGTTTATGCCCCTGTACACATGCTTGATTCTCTTTCGGAGACATAGCAATCCATAGGTTTTAAGATACTTACTAGTCAGGTACATTGTTAGGCGTTTAATATGCGGTGTTGAGTCCATTTCGTTGAGCAAGGAGTAGCTCTTGTCTATTCCATATTTGGCTTAAGGAACTTTATCTGTGCTCATTTCAATCTCTGGTTTTATGCAGCACCCCAACTCACCTTTACCCTTAAGCAAGCATAAGTTGGTTTTCTAAATTTGAGACCCTGTTCTGTTCTGTAATTCAGTTCCTGTGTAGCCAAGTTTCCATTCCGTGTATTACTGATATCTTATGATGTTTCTTTTTCTGTGTGACTTATTTCAGTTAGAATCATCGTACCTGAATCCACTCATTATGCTGCTACGGGCCTGATTACATAGATTTCATTGCTGAGTGATACTGTATTGTACGTAAGTTCCACAAGTTCTTTATCCATTTTTCACTCTCTGTGATATTGAACTTGTACGGTAAACGAGGTTCTTGTAAACAGAGGCGTCCCAAACTTTGGGGTGGCTGTGTCTTGTTGATTTTAATTTCCCTAAGCTATAGGACCATAAGTGAAAGTGCCCTAGGCTCTGTTGCTTTGTTTTTTAGATGTTTCAGGAAACACCATACACTTCTCCGGAGTGTCTGTTGGCAATTTACATCCCGCCCATCAGCATAACAAGGCTCCCAGTTCTCCATGGCCTGTCCTGCCTTTCTGGATTTTACACTTTTTTCAGATGGCCCTTTTGACCGGGGAGAAGTGAGACTTCATTGTAGTGCAGATTTCCTTTGCAAGTTTGCTTGGTTGGCCAAAAGGAGCGTATGCGTTTTTTCCTGAATATATTCAGGAAAAACGCATACGCCCTTGTTGGCCAAGTGCATCATTGTGGACGTTCTGCCTCTTTTCCTATGCTTTCAATGCAATTCCAGTCTACCTCCTGAAATCGGTTTCCTGCAATTCTGCCCCGCTTTCAAGTTCTCTTGGCAGCCTTACTTCAGTCTATTTTTGGACGATAGCTGTCATTTATAACTCTGCAGGTTTGTGAATTACAGTGCCCCTGAGCTCCTTTCTTCAACTCGCTTTCTTGTGACCTGGCCGCGAAACCGCAGGATGTCCTCAGGCCCTAATCTGGTTCTGGCACGGCACGCTGAGCCTTTGGTTAATTCCTCTTCCTGGTGGGAAATGAGAGTTAAATTTGCCCATCCAGACACCTCCAGCTAGTCTCTCATTGGTTCTCGCTATTCCTGTTCATCTTCCACAGAAATTGCAAACTGGGCCAAACAGGAGGTTAAAGGGACTGACTCTCCAAGTGGGGAGAGTGTTAGTAAAGCGTCTGGAATGTTGCACCCGAGTACCAGGGTACGAAAACTGAGACATATTTGAACACGTCTCCCGATCACATGGTTGATCATACTCTAGGTTCCACATGCATGTTTTAGCTGAAGGAAGAATACCTTAAACCTGGGTAGTTGAAACCCGTGGAATGGGTACCATGCAATATGACTTCAAAGGGTCTTCATTTGCTCACGAACCTCTCCAATCCTATCACTGCTGCGTTTATGACCCTGTACACATGCTTGATTCTCTTTCAGAGACATAGAAATCCATAGGTTTTAAGATACTTACTAGTCAGGTACATTCTTAGACGTTTAATATGCGGTGTTGAGTCCA
This sequence comes from Stenella coeruleoalba, assembly GCF_951394435.1. Classification (NCBI taxonomy): domain Eukaryota; kingdom Metazoa; phylum Chordata; class Mammalia; order Artiodactyla; family Delphinidae; genus Stenella; species Stenella coeruleoalba. Next base: position 132,032 of record NW_027645953.1, read on the forward strand.
TTTCGTTGAGCAAGGAGTAACTCTTGTCTATTCCATATTTGGCTTAAGGAAGTTTATCTGTGCTCATTTAAATCTCTGGTTTTATGCAGCACCCCAACTCACCTTTACCCTTAAGCAAGCATAAGTTGGTTTTCTAAATTTGAGACCCTGTTCTGTTCTGTAATTCAGTTCCTGTGTAGCCAAGTTACCATTCCGTGTATTACTGATATCTTATGATGTTTCTTTTTCTGTGTGACTTATTTCAGTTAGAATCATCATACCTGAATCCACTCATTGTGCTGCTAAGGGCCTGATGACACAGATTTCATTGCTGAGTGATATTGCTTTGTAAGTAAATACTACAACTTCTTTATCCATTTTTCACTTTCTGCGATGTTGAACTTGTACTGTAAACGAGGTTCTTGTAAACAGAGGCGTCCCAAACTTTGGGGTGGCTGTGTCTTTTTGATTTTAATTTCCCTAAGCTATAGGACCATAAGTGGCAGTGCCCTAGGCTCTGTTGCTTTGTTTTTTAGATGTTTCAGGAAACACCATACACTTCTCCTAAGTGTCTGTTGGCAATTTACATCCCGCCCATCAGCATAACAAGGCTCCCAGTTCTCCATGGCCTGTCCTGCCTTTCTGGATTTTACACTTTTTTCAGATGGCCCTTTTGACCGGGGGGAAGTGAGACTTCATTGTAGTGCAGATTTCCTTTGCAAGCTTGCTTGGTTGGCCAAAAAGGGCGTATGCGTTTTTTCCTGAATATATTCAGGAAAAAACGCATACGCCCTTTTTGGCCAAGTGCATCATTGTGGACGTTCTGCCTCTTTTCCTATGCTTTCAATGCAATTCCAGTCTACCTCCTGAAATCGGTTTCCTGCAATTCTGCCCCGCTTTCAAGTCCTCTTGGCAGCCTTACTTCAGTCTATTTTTGGACGATAGCTGTCATTTATAACTCTGCAGGTTTGTGAATTACAGTGCCCCTGAGCTCCTTTCTTCAACTCGCTTTCTTGTGACCTGGCCGCAACACTGCAGGATGGCTTCAGGCCCTAATCTGGTTCCGGCACGGCACACTGAGCCTTTGGTTATTTCCTCTTCCTGGTGGGAAATGAGAGTTACATTTGCCCGTCCAGACACCTCCAGCTAGTCTCTCATTGGTTCTCGCTATTCCTGTTCATCTTCCACAGAAATTGCAAACTGGGCCAAACAGGAGGTTAAAGGGACTTACTCTCCAAGTCGGGAGAGTGTTAGTAAAGCGTCTGGAATGTTGCATCCGAGTACCAGGGTACGAAAACTGAGACATATTTGAACACGTCTCCCGTTCACATGGTTGATCATACTCTGGGTTCCACATGCATGTTTTAGCTGAAGGAAGAATACCTTAAACCTGGAGAGTTGAGACCCGTGTAATGGGTACCATGCAATATGACTTCAAAGGGTCTTCATTTGCTCACCGATCCTCTCCAATCCTATCACTGCTGCGTTTATGCCGCTGTACACATGCTTGATTCTCTTTCGGAGACATAGCAATCCATAGGTTTTAAGATACTTACTAGTCAGGTACATTCTTAGGCGTTTAATATGGGGTTTTGAGTCTATTTCGTTGAGCAAGGAGTAGCTCTTGTCTATTCCATATTTGGCTTAAGGAACTTTATCTGTGCTCATTTCAATCTCTGGTTTTATGCAGCACCCCAACTCACCTTTCCCCTTAAGCAAGCATAAGTTGGTTTTCTAAATTTGAGACCCTGTTCTGTTTTGGAATGCAGTCCTGTGTAGCCAAGTTTACATTCCGTGTATTAGTGATATCTTATGATGTTTCTTTTTCTGTGTGACTTATTTCAGTTAGAATCATCGTACCTGAATCCACTCATTATGCTGCTACGGGCCTGATGACATAGATTTCATTGCTGAGTGATACTGCATTGTACGTAAGTACCACAAGTTCTTTATCCATTTTTCACTTTTTGTGATATTGCACTTGTACGGTAAATGAGGTTCTTGTAAACGGAGGCGTCCCAAACTTTGAGGTGGCTGTGTCTTTTTGATTTTAATTTCCCTAAGCTATAGGACCATAAGTGGAAGTGCCGTAGGCTCTGTTGCTTTGTTTTTTAGATGTTTCAGGAAACACCATACACTTCTCCCGAGTGGTTGTTGCCAATTTACATCCCGCCCGTCAGCATAACAAGGCTCCCAGTTCTCCATGGCGTGTCCTGCCTTTCTGGATTTTACACTTTTTTCAGATGGCCCTTTTGACCGGGGAGAAGTGAGACTTCATTGTAGTGCAGATTTCCTTTGCAAGTTGCTTGGTTGGCCAAAAAGTGCGTATGCGTTTTTTCCTGAATATATTCAGGAAAAAACGCATACGCCCTTTTTGGCCAAGTGCATCATTGTGGACGTTCTGCCTCTTTTCCTATGCTTTCAATGCAATTCCAGTCGACCTCCTGAAATCGGTTTCCTGCAATTCTGCCCCGCTTTCAAGTCCTCTTGGCAGCCTTACTTCAGTCTATTTTTGGAAGATAGCTGTCATTTATAACTCTGCAGGTTTGTGAATTACAGTGCCCCTGAGCTCCTTTCTTCAACTCGCTTTCTTTTGAGCTGGCCGCAACACCGCAGGAGGTCTTCAGGCCCTAATCTGGTTCTGGCATGGCACGCTGAGCCTTTGGTTAATTCCTCTTCCTGGTGGGAAATGAGAGTTAAATTTGCCCATCCAGACACCTCCAGCTAGTCTCTCATTGGTTCTCGCGATTCCTGTTCATCTTCCACAGAAATTGCAAACTGGGCCAAACAGGAGGTTAAAGGGACTGACTCTCCAAGTGGGGAGAGTGTTAGTAAAGCGTCTGGAATGTTACACCCGAGTACCAGGGTACGAAAACTGAGACATATTTGAACACGTCTCCCGATCACATGGTTGATCATACTCTAGGTTCCACATGCATGTTTTAGCTGAAGGAAGAATACCTTAAACCTGGGTAGTTGAAACCCGTGGAATGGGTACCATGCAATATGACTTCAAAGGGTCTTCATTTGCTCACAAACCTCTCCAATCCTATCACTGCTGCGTTTATGACCCTGTACACATGCTTGATTCTCTTTCGGAGACATAGCAATCCATAGGTTTTAAGATACTTACTAGTCAGGTACATTCTTAGATGTTTAATATGCGGTGTTGAGTCCATTTCGTTGAGCAAGGAGTAGCTCTTGTCTATTCCATATTTGGCTTAAGGAACTTTATCTGTGCTCATTTCAATCTCTGGTTTTATGCAGCACCCCAACTCACCTTTCCCCTTAAGCAAGCATAAGTTGGTTTTCTAAATTTGAGACCCTGTTCTGTTTTGGAATGCAGTTCCTTTGTAGCCAAGTTTACATTCCGTGTATTAGTGATATCTTATGATATTTCTTTTTCTGTGTGACTTATTTCAGTTAGAATCATCGTACCTGAATCCACTCATTATGCTGCTACGGGCCTGATGACATAGATTTCATTGCTGAGTGATACTGCATTGTACGTAAGTACCACAAGTTCTTTATCCATTTTTCACTTTCTGCGATGTTGAACTTGTACGGTAAACGAGGTTCTTGTAAACGGAGGCGTCCCAAACTTTGGGGTGGCTGTGTCTTTTTGATTTTAATTTCCCTAAGCTATAGGACCATAAGTGGAAGTGCCCTAGGCTCTGTTGCTTTGTTTTTTAGATGTTTCAGGAAACACCATACACTTCTCCCGAGTGGTTGTTGGCAATTTACATCCCGCCCTTCAGCATAACAAGGCTCCCAGTTCTCCATGGCCTGTCCTGCCTTTCTGGATTTTACACTTTTTTCAGATGGCCCTTTTGACCGGCGGGAAGTGAGACTTCATTGTAGTGCAGATTTCCTTTGCAAGCTTGCTTGGTTGGCCAAAAAGGGCGTATGCGTTTTTTCCTGAATATATTCAGGAAAAAACGCATACGCCCTTTTTGGCCAAGTGCATCATTGTGGACGTTCTGCCTCTTTTCCTATGCTTTCAATGCAATTCCAGTCTACCTCCTGAAATCGGTTTCCTGCAATTCTGCCCCGCTTTCAAGTCCTCTTGGCAGCCTTACTTCAGTCTATTTTTGGACGATAGCTGTCATTTATAACTCTGCAGGTTTGTGAATTACAGTGCCCCTGAGCTCCTTTCTTCAACTCGCTTTCTTGTGACCTGGCCGCAACACCGCAGGATGGCTTCAGGCCCTAATCTGGTTCCGGCACGACACACTGAGCCTTTGGTTATTTCCTCTTCCTGGTGGGAAATGAGAGTTAAATTTGCCCGTCCAGACACCTCCAGCTAGTCTCTCATTCATTCTCGCTATTCCTGTTCATCTTCCGCAGAAATTGCAAACTGGGCCAAACAGGACGTTAAAGGCGCTGACTCTCCAAGTGGGGAGAGTGTTAGTAAAGCGTCTGGAATGTTGCACCCGAGTACCAGGGTACGAAAACTGAGACATATTTGAACACGTCTCCCGATCACATGGTTGATCATACTCTAGGTTCCACATACATGTTTTAGCTGAAGGAAGAATACCTTAAACCTGGGTAGTTGAAACCCGTGGAATGGGTACCATGCAATATGACTTCAAAGGGTCTTCATTTGCTCACCGAACCTCTCCAATCCTATCACTGCTGCGTTTATGCCACTGTACACATGCTTGATTCTCTTTCGGAGACATAGCAATCCATAGGTTTTAAGATACTTACTAGTCAGGTACATTCTTAGGCGTTTAATATGCGGTGTTGAGTCCATTTCATTGAGCAAGGAGTAGCTCTTGTCTATTCCATATTTGGCTTAAGGAACATTATCTGTGCTCATTTCAATCTCTGATTTTATGCAGCACCCCAACTCACCTTTACCCATAAGCAAGCATAAGTTGGTTTTCTAAATTTGAGACCCTGTTCTGTTCTGTAATTCAGTTCCTGTGTAGCCAAGTTTACATTCCGTGTATTACTGATATCTTATGATGTTTCTTTTTCTGTGTGACTTATTTCAGTTAGAATCATCATACCTGAATCCACTCATTGTGATGCTAAGGGCCTGATGACATAGATTTCATTGCTGAGTGATATTGCTTTGTAAGTAAATACCACAACTTCTTTCTCCATTTTTCACTTTCTGCGATGTTGAACTTGTACTGTAATCGAGGTTCTTGTAAACAGAGCCTTTCGAAACTTTGGGGTGGCTGTGTCTTTTTGATTTTAATTTCCCTAAGCTATAGGACCATAAGTGGAAGTGCCCTAGGCTCTGTTGCTTTGTTTTTTAGATGTTTCAGGAAACACCATACACTTCTCCCGAGTGGTTGTTGGCAATTTACATCCCGCCCTTCAGCATAACAAGGCTCCCAGTTCTCCATGGCCTGTCCTGCCTTTCTGGATTTTACACTTTTTTCAGATGGCCCTTTTGACCGGGGGGAAGTGAGACTTCATTGTAGTGCAGATTTCCTTTGCAAGCTTGCTTGGTTGGCCAAAAAGGGCGTATGCGTTTTTTCCTGAATATATTCAGGAAAAAACGCATACGCCCTTTTTGGCCAAGTGCATCATTGTGGACGTTCTGCCTCTTTTCCTATGCTTTCAATGCAATTCCAGTCTACCTCCTGAAATCGGTTTCCTGCAATTCTGCCCCGCTTTCAAGTCCTCTTCGCAGCCTTACTTCAGTCTATTTTTGGACGATAGCTGTCATTTATAACTCTGCAGGTTTGTGAATTACAGTGCCCCTGAGCTCCTTTCTTCAACTCGCTTTCTTGTGAGCTGGCCGCAACACCGCAGGAGGTCTTCAGGCCCTAATCTGGTTCTGGCATGGCACGCTGAGCCTTTGGTTAATTCCCCTTCCTGGTGGGAAATGAGAGTTAAATTTGCCCATCCAGACACCTCCAGCTAGTCTCTCATTGGTTCTCGCTATTCCTGTTCATCTTCCGCAGAAATTGCAAACTGGGCCAAACAGGAGGTTAAAGGGACTGACTCTCCAAGTCGGGAGAGTGTTAGTAAAGCGTCTGGAATGTTGCACCCGAGTACCAGGGGAGGAAAACTGAGACATATTTGAACACGTCTCCCGATCACATGGTTGATCATACTCTAGGTTCCACATGCATGTTTTAGCTGAAGGAAGAATACCTTAAACCTGGGTAGTTGAAACCCGTGGAATGGGTACCATGCAATATGACTTCAAAGGGTCTTCATTTGCTCACCGAACCTCTCCAATCCTATCACTGCTGCGTTTATGCCACTGTACACATGCTTGATTCTCTTTCGGAGACATAGCAATCCATAGGTTTTAAGATACTTACTAGTCAGCTACATTCTTAGGCGTTTAATATGCGGTGTTGAGTCCATTTCGTTGAGCAAGGAGTAGGTCTTGTCTATTCCATAGTTGGCTTAAGGAACTTTATCTGTGCTCATTTCAATCTCTGGTTTTATGCAGCACCCCAACTCACCTTTCCCCTTAAGCAAGCATAAGTTGGTTTTCTATATTTGAGACCCTGTTCTGTTTTGGAATGCAGTTCCTGTGTAGCCAAGTTTACATTCCGTGTATTAGTGATATCTTATGATGTTTCTTTTTCTGTGTGACTTATTTCAGTTAGAATCATCGTACCTGAATCCACTCATTATGCTGCTACAGGCCTGATGACATAGATTTCATTGCTGAGTGATACTGCATTGTACGTAAGTACCACAAGTTCTTTACCCATTTTTCACTTTCTGCAATATTGAACTTGTACGGTAAACGAGGTTCTTGTAAACAGAGGCGTCCCAAACTTTGGGGTGGCTGTGTCTTTTTGATTTTAATTTCCCTAAGCTATAGGACCATAAGTGGAAGTGCCCTAGGCTCTGTTGCTTTGTTTTTTAGATGTTTCAGGAAACACCATACACTTCTCCAGAGTGGCTGTTGGCAATTTACATCCCGCCCATCAGCATAAGAAGGCTCCCAGTTCTCCATGGCCTGTCGTGCCTTTATGGATTTTACACTTTTTTCAGATGGCCCTTTTGACCGGGGGGAAGTGAGACTTCATTGTAGTGCAGATTTCCTTTGCAAGCTTGCTTGGTTGGCCAAAAAGGGCGTATGCGTTTTTTCCTGAATATATTCAGGAAAAAACGCATACGCCCTTTTTGGCCAAGTGCATCATTGTGGACGTTCTGCCTCTTTTCCTATGCTTGCAATGCAATTCCAGTCTACCTCCTGAAATCGGTTTCCTGCAATTCTGCCTTGCTTTCAATGCCTCTTCATAGCCTTACCTCAATATATTTTTTAAAAATAGTTGGCCTTTATAACTCTGCAGGTTTTTGAATTGCAGTGGCCCTTAGCTCCATTTTTTTAGCTCTTATTTTTGTGGTCTTGCCCCGTAACCACAGGATTCCTTGAAGCCCTATTTTTCTTCTGGGGCACCTTGCTGTGCCTTTGGTTAATTCTTCTTACTGATGTGATATTAGAGTGACATGTGCCCATTGAAACCGCTACAGCTAGTTTCTCACTGGTTCCCCCTATTCCCATTCATCCTCTGCACTAACTGCAGACTGTGCGATACCAGAACTTAAAGGCATTGACTCCATGTGGGGATGTTGTTAGTAAAGCGGCTGGAATGTCGATCCGGAGCCCCAGGAGAGGAAAAATGAGGTGCGTTTTAGAAACCTTTCCCGATCATATGGTATACCAGTCGCTGGGTTTCCCAAGCATGGTTTAGCTGTAGGAAGATTCCCTTCAACCTGGAGTGTTGGGACCCTTGGACTGAGTAGCATGAAGTATTGCATTAAACTTTCGGCAGTTGCTCACCAAAGCTCACCAATCCTGTCAGCCCCAAGTGTCCAGCCTTATGTCTTATCCAGCTTTGGGTTTATATGTGGTCAATCCAGGTTGCATCACAGCCCCTGAGCGAATTTTGTAAGAATTTTTCTCTCTTTCATTGTTTCAGCGTTTTGTTTTTAAAATTTATTTCTATAATGGGGTTTAGCTCCTTTTCACTGCTGTGTTTGTGCCGCTCTGCACACACTTGATTCCCTTATGGAGATATATCAATACATGGGTTTTAAGATTCTTATTCCTCAGATATATTTCTCTGCGGTGTATAGGGTGTGTTGAGGCCTGTTCATTGAGCAAGGTGTAGATCTTGTCTAATACCTATTTGGTTTATTGAACGGTATCTGTGCTAATTTCAAACTCTGGTTTTATGCATCACCCCACCTCTCCTTTCCCCTTAAGCTGACATAAGTGTGTTTTCTAAATGTGAGACACTGTTCTGTTCTGTAATTCATTTCTTGTGCAGCCATATTTACCCTCCCTCTATAAGTGATATCTTATGATATGTTTCTTTTTCTGTTTGACTTATTTCAAGTAGTATTATCGGACCTAAATCCACTCTTTATCCTTCTACTAGCCTTATTACATTGATTTCATGGTGAAGAGATATTCCATTGTACATAAGTACCACATCTTCTTTATCCATTGTTCTCTTTCCTGGGATATTTAAGGTGTACTGAAGTTGAGGTTCTTGTAAACAGAGTAGCCCTAAACTGTGGTGTGCTTGTGTCTTGTTGATTTTTAGACTTCCCTAGATATACTCCCATGATTGGAAGTGTCCTATGCTCTGTAGCTCTGTTTTTTAGATGATTTAGGAACCACCATACACTTCTCCAGAGTGGCTCTCGGCAGTTCACACACTGCCCATCAGCGTATAAAGGCTCCCTGTTCTCCATGGCCTGTCCTGCATTTCTGGTTTTTACAATTTTTTAGGATGGCCCTTTTGACCGGTGGGAAGTGAGACTTCTTTGTTGTGCACATTTGCATTGCTTGCTTGCTTCGTTGCCCATAAAGTGCGTATGCGTTTTTTCCTGGATATAATCAGGAAAAAACGCATACGCCCTTTTGGGCCAACTGCATCATTGTCGAAATTCTGCCGCTTTTCATGTGCGTTAAAGACGAGTCCAATCTATCTCTTGAAATCTGTTTCTTGCAATTCTGTCTTGCATTCAGATCCTCTTATTTGCCTTGCCTCAACATATTTTTGAACGTTAGTTTTCATTTATAACTCTGCAGGTTTGTGAATTGCAGTGACCCTGAGCTCCATTTTTTAAGTTGCTCTTTTGTGAGCTGGCCTCAAACCCGCAGGATTGCTTCAGGCCCTATTTTGGCTCCGGCGAGGCAGGCTGAGCCTTTCTTTAATTCTTACTCTTAATGGGAAATTAGAGTGATATGTGCCCGTCCAAACCCCTACAACTCTTCTCTCATTGGTTCCCCCTCTTCCCGTTCATCCTCCTCACAATTTGCAAAATGTGTGAAACAGAAGTTTAAATGTGCTGATTCTCCAAGTGGGGAGATTCTAAGTAGCGTGGCTGGAATGGTGAACAGGAGCACCAGGAGAGGATAAATGAGGTGCATTTTAGACACATCTCCCGATCACATGGTGTACAGTCCTCTGGGTTTTCCATGCATGTTTTAGCTGTAGGAAGATCCCTTGAACCTGCAGATTTGGGACCCATTGAATGGGTACCAGGTAGTATTACTTTAAAGGGTGTGCATTTCCTCACCCAACCTCACATTTCTCTTAGCGCAAACAGTTTCCAGCCTTATGTCTCATCCTGCTGTGGGTCTAGATGTGTTCAATCCATGTTGCATCACCGTCCCTGAGGAAAAGTTGTAAGAGGTTTTCTCTGTCTCTCTGTCGTTTATTTTTTTCAATTTATTACTATATTGGTTACAGCTGATTTTCAAAGCTCTGTTTCTTGCTGCTGTACATCCACTTGATTCACGTACAGAGAGACATCAATAAATTCTTTTTCAGATTCTTACCAGTCGTATATATTCTTTTCCGGTGACTTGAGTGTGCTGAGTGCAGTTCTTTTAGCTACCGTGTAGGCCTTGTTGATTATCAGTTTGGTATTTGGAATGGTATCTTTGCTAATTTCAACCTCCTGGATGATGCCTCACCCCTCCCCACCTTTCCCGTTTAGCAGCCTTATGCGTGTTTTCTACATATTTGACTATGTTTTTGTTTTGTAATTTATTTCATGTGTAGCCATTTTGGATTCCACCTTTAAGTGATATCTTATGATATGTGTCTTTTTCTTTTTGAATTCTGTCACTTAGAATGATCATACGTAACTCCTCCGGAGTTGTTACAACTGGCCATATTTCATTGATTTCCAGGCTGAATAATATTCCACTCTACCTAAGTACCACATCTCTATCCATTTTTTCCCTCCAGAGACATTTAAGTTATATCCTAGTCGAGGATCTTTTAAACAGAGAGGGGGTAAACATTGGGGTGCCTGTGTCCTCTCGATTTTTGTTTTTCCCAAGATATACGCCCGTGAGTGCAAGTGCCCTATGCTCTGTAGCTCATTTTTTAGATGCTTTAGTAAACACAATACACTTCTCCAGAATGGCCGTTGGCAATATACATTTCCACTATAAGTCTCACAGGGCTCCCTCTTCTCGTTGCCCTGTCCTGCATTTCTGTTGTTTACGCTTTATGAGGATGGCTCTTCTGACTGATGCGAAGTGATATCTTTTGTGGTATTGACTTCCAGTGCCCACCTGTTTGGTTGGCTAAAAAAGTGTATGCCCTTTTCTTGAATATATACAGAAAAGAACGCATACACCCTTTTTGGCCAACTGCAATGTTGGCAATGTTCAGCTCCTTTTCTTGTGCTTAATGGCGAGTCCTTTCTACCTCCTCAAATCCCTTTCCTGCCATTCTCCCTTGCTTACAAGTCCTTTTCTCTGACTCTCCTCAAGACATTTTTCAGTGATGGATATTTTCAACTCTGCAGTTTTGTGAATTTTACTGCCCCTGAGTTCCATTGTTCAACTCGTGTTTATGGGAACTGGCCACAAAGCAGCGGGATTTCCTCAAGCCCTATACTGTTTCCATGGGCAACCCTAGCCTTTGGTCAATTCGTCTTCCTGATTGGAAATTAGAGTGACATGTGCCTGTCTGAACACCTAGGACTTGTCTCTCATTGTTCCTCATCCTTCCGCTTCATCCTCTGGACAAATTCCAAACTGTACGCAACAGGATGTTGACAGTGCTGACATCTCCAAGTGGGGAGACTGTTAGTAAAGACGCTGGAGGGGTGAACCCGAGCACCAGGAGATGAGGAGATGAGATGCCTTTTCCAAACTCTTCCCGATCAGACGGTATACCATCCTCTGGGTGTGACAGACATGTTTTAGCAGTAGGAAGAGTCCCATTCATGTAAGGAGAACACCAGGGCTTTTTCAAAATCAGTGTCTCCCCGAAACCCAAACTGGGGAATTTTTTAAGCTACGGCTACACATATGTTCATTAAGGGCCTTGGGAAGTAGGCAGAGTCCAAACTTTAGATGATTGAAGTCTTCAGGGTCAGAAGCACTCACCACCAGCTTCCCTTAGGCTACACTTTAACTGTCATTGATAGATGATGTCAATAAAAATATCTATTCTTTTTCAGATTATTTCCCCTTATAGGTTATTGCAAAATGTTGAGTGTAGTTCCCTGTGCTATACAGTAGTTCCTTGTTGATGATCTATTTTATACATAGCAGTGTGTATGTGTTCATTCCAAACTGTTAATTTATCCCTCCTCCCACCTTTCCCCTTTGGTAATAATAAATTATAAGATTTTATACTTCTCAGAAATGGGGGAGCTAAAAGAGAGGTATCATTTTCAATGGAAAAGCATTTAAAACAAGATTGAAGGTTTAACCAAGATTATTAGATGTACATCCTTGGAAAGAAATCACTTCGTTTCTCTAATATTGACCCGACAAATAAGACAAACCTTTTCACTGAACTTGCTTATAAAAAGTGATGGAAATATCAAATGGAAGTGTTAAAAACATCTTATTTTACCCGAGCCTTATACACTGTTCTATGTTAACTACAGTTTGGCTCACACATCTGTTCATTGAGGTTACAATAGTCTCAATTTCTGTTACTGATCCTCCAGAGTGGACCCCAACAAGTGTCCCCCTGCCCAGTGTCATTGGGGCCAACAGATCGAGACTGAGTTTGGTTCACAAGCAAAGGAAACTTTATATTTTGATCAGAGAATGGAGAGGTGAGAGCATGCACTACCCCGTGGGCTGTGGGCTGGGCTGCTGTGTAGAGATCCTGTCAGAGTCAGTGGGAGGGAGGGAGGCGGCGGAGCTCTCGAGGGCCGGGTTGGCTGTAGCTCAGGCTCTATATCGTGGAGTCTGCACTGGGCCCCAGGAGCTGAGGTGTCGACCCAGCCATTCTGCACTAGGAAATCTGGTCTGAAGTGCCGGGTGTGGAACCTCTGCATGCGGGACCCTAGGAGCACGTGAAATTAGACAAAGCACAAAGGATAAAAAAGGTTAGACTTGACTTTATTGCCCAGATTCTACTTTTATCTCCCAGGGATTTTTAATGGGCTTTGCTGGGGACAAACCCCTCCTCTGCCTTTTGTCCCGTTCCTCATTCTTGGAGTGCTGAGGGTGCAGACCCTTCTTCTGTAACTGCTGAGTGCTGAGTTGGGAGCCCTCATACCCTGGGGCGAGGGTCAGAGCTTCTCCCCAGCAGCCTCCCGGTGACGTTGATTGTCCCCAGGACCCCTGCCTCCCTGCTCGTCCACCTGAGCACCAGCATTGGAAGTGTTATAGATTCTAATGACCTTTAAGGGTCCAGGAAAGAGATGTGCAGAGACGCTGTGGGGGCCGGTTTCACCCCGCCCCACATTTGTTCGGCCACCTTAGGCTGACCGTCTCTGCCAGCCTAGATGCTCTGACCAGTAGTCTGCGCTTTCCTCAATTAGGCCCCTGAATTAACGTACAAACAGCACCAGGTGTCAGAGCCCTGCCCGCTCAACTCCCAGACAGTCCAGGGTCAGTGGTGACCAAGGACCATGATGGCTACTGAGTCAACAGCCTTTTGAAGTAAACAGGAGTCCAGCCGGTCTTATTGGCCACCATCATCACGGTGTCTGTAGGCTTTTCTATGGTGACAGTGTGGTATACTGTTCCCCCGCCAAGATTATTAGCTCCCCTCTGGGTGCAGTAAGTCCTGCAAGCAGTAGTCTACTCTTTTGGGACACACTCTTGTTGTTTTATGAGAGAAACTCCAGGTCAAGTGATGTTCACACGAGTCGTCATGGTGCCCTGTTGCCCCCGGTTATCTCTCTGGATGTTGGAGTTGGAGGGCCTCCTCACTCGAGGTCGGTGTGCCCACGGAGCGAACCCTGCAACTTCAGGGCATGGTTGGTGGTTAGGATCACCACGTGGGGTCCTTTTCCCTTAGGAGGGAGGTGGCCTTTTGGGCTGCTGATTTCCAGGTTTTTAGATACCGCCAGTATCTTGGCCAGATGTGGCAGTGGGCCAAGCCCCTTAGTGACCGTAGTTTATCCTACCTGGATGGCATTCTTGCATTGTTCCATTTCAAGTGGTCCCAGTTTTTGCACTAATTCTCCAATGGCGATTCACCTTTCACCGGGAATGTAAAGGTCAAAGGGTTTAGCTAAATTAGGGAGTTCCAGGGCAAGGGTCTGAATTGACTGCTCTTTCCATTCTTGAAAGGCCACTTCTGGATTCTATTCAAAAGGATCATCATCTTTTCCTTTCAGTGTTTCATATAGAGGCCCAGCTAGTAGACTGTAGTTAGGGATCCAGAAGCAGCAAACCCTGGCCTCCCCAGGAACCCCTAAGCTGTCTTCTAGTTTTAGAAAGGGGTAAGGCTGAAAATGGTTTCTTCCCTTTCCTGGGATGGGCTTCTCTGACCTTCTGTGAGAATGAAGCCCAGGCAGGTCACCGCAGTCTGTGATATTTGAGCTTTTTCTTGGACAACTTCTATCCTTTATTGGCTTGGTAGTTCAGAGGCCTCCTTAGTAGGGCTGGTGATCAGAATGTCGTCTGCATATTGAAGGAGGGTTTCCTTTTCCAGAGGTAGAACTTTTAGGTCTTTAGCTAAGCTTTCCCCAAAGATGGTGTGGGAATTTTTGCACCCTTGGGGCCAGACGGCCCGGAAGTATTGTTTTAGTTGTATGTTGAGTCCTGCCACTCACAAGCCAAAATTTCTTGTGACTCTGGGACTAATGGAATACAAAAGAAGGCATCATTGAAGACTAATACAGAATACCATGTCCTGGTGGTTGGTAGAATGACCAGCAGGGTGTAGGAATTAGGAGCAACTGGAGGTATATCCTCGGTGGCTTCACTGACTGTCCTGACATCCTTTACCAGGTCCCCAGCAGCCCATGGGGCTCTCGTGGTCAGACCAATCCCAGAATATGGAGCTCACCTGGGCAGGTACCCCACCCCCACCCCAGCCCACGGGGCTCTCGTGGTCAGGCCCCTCCCAGGATACAGAGCTACCCTTGCAGGTACCGTGGCAGGGCTGGGCACACAGGAACCGTGCACATAGCCCTCATTGCAGAGCACCCCCAGCTCACCTGTCGCTCAGAGCTGACACAGAGCACCTCAGAGCAGGACTTGAACTAACAAACAGCAGCTGCGACAGGTCTGTGACCCTGGGCATCACTCCGTGAGGCCTCCCTCCACCTGGTCTTCCAGAGACTTCCACTGCACCCGGGGCACCAGGCCTCTGTCTCCAACCACCACCCACCCCTCCTCTCCCTGACTCCTGGGTTCCTCTCATTAGGAGAGGGTTTTCTTGAAGTTGTCTCCCACTCATGGGCCAGATAAAATGATTAGAAAACAAGCCAAAGCTGCAGCCCCTTGTCTATCCTGACTCTCAGGAGCCCACACCTGTTCCTTGGACCTGGCCGGTTCAGCAAGTTCCATTTTCTGCAACTGTGAGCCCCTGAGGGGTGATGATTGGCTGACCTGGGCAGCCTTACCATGCCAGCCAGCCCTCCCCAGGTGTGCCTGGGTTGAGATCAATATAAATACCACTCCAGGCAGCAAGAGCCCCTGCAGCCGTGCCTGACGCCATTTTCTCTGCCCTGTCAGCAGTCTCGGGGCTGGGCTGGTGGGAGGGAGTGAGAGGCCACGGCTTTGTGGGTGGCCCAGTGTGAGTGGGGCTCTGCTGGACTTTCTGCAGCAGTTGCCAGGCTGCCACCTGCTAAAGAAGAGGATGTGTCACCCATACCTGCTGCTGGAATTTCTCCCTGGGCAGAGGTGAGGAAGGAAAAAAGCAGTGGAGGCAGGGACAGGACGGGTATCTCAGGCAGGGCAATGGAAATCTTCCAGAAGAGCACCCAGGGCCAGGACCATCCTGGCTGGCCTGCAGGCACCAAGTCGGCCGGCATGCTGTCACTCGTGTGGCTCTATGGCCCTTCCTCTAGGCTTTCAAGTCCTTGTATATATTCAGGTGTTTTACCTGGGACGGGTGGGAATAGTTCAGCAGCAACTGGCCTGGGGCTCAGCTCACGTTTACTCACAGATGCCTCGGCACGGTGCCCCAGCTTTGCAATGAGGACGCTTGTTGCGTGGGGGCTGCTGGCTGAATGGGAGACGATTCCCCACCACTGACCAACTTCAGAATTGTTTACAACTGGAGCAAGTGCCCTGATACGGTTTTCCTCTGTGTAACTGGTGGGTTCTGTGTTTTTTTTCTCTTTTTCGTTTTTGGTTCAAGGTAGATTTTATTCCTCTTTTTTGTATTTACAGATATAAGCATGGAAATAATTTATTCATATAAATACATGTATGTGCAGGGAATAATTGTTTTTTCTGTTTTATTTTTTAAATTTTACTTCTTTTTAATTTTGAATTTTATTTTATATTTTTATACAGCAGGTTCTTATTGGGTATCTATTTTATACATATAAATGTATACATGCCAATCCCAGTCTCTCAACTCCTCCCACCACCACCCCCCCAACAGCTTTCCCCCCTTGTTGTCCATACGTTTGTTGTCTACATCTGTTGCTCTATTTATGCCTTGCAAAATGGTTAATCTGTACAGTTTTTCTAGGTTCCACATATATGCATGAATATACAAGATTTGTTTTTCTCTTTCTGACTTACTTCACTCTGTATGACAGTCTCTAGATCCATCGACGTCTCTACAAATGACCCAATTTCATTCCTTTTCATGGCTTAGTAATATTCCATTTTATATATGTACAACAGCTTTATGCATTCGTCTGTCTGTGGGCATTTAGGTTGCTTCCATTACCTCGATATTGTAAATAGTGATGCAATGAACATTGCAGTGAATGACTCTTTTTGATTTATGGTTTTGTCTGGGTATATGTCCAGTACTGGGATTGCTGTATCATATGGTAATTCTATTGTTAGTTTCTTAAGAAATTCCATATTGTTCTCCATAATGACTGTATCAATTTATATTCCCAACAATAGTGGAAGAGGGTTCCTTTTCTCCACACCCTTTCCAGCATTTTTTGTTTGTAGATTTTCAATGATGCCTATTCTACCAGGTGTGAGGTGATACCTCATTGTTGAATCCATTTCGTTGAGCAAGGGGTAGCTCTTGTCTATTACATATTTGGCTTATGGAACGGTATCTGTGCTAATTTCAAACTCTGCTTTTATGCAGCACCCCAACTCACCTTCCCCCTTAAGCAGGCATAAGTTGGTTTTCTAAACTTGAGACCCTGTTCTGTTTTGTAATTCAGTTCATGTGTAGCCAAGTTCACATTCCGTGTATTAGTGATACCTTATGATGTTTCTTTTTCTGTGTGACTTATTTCACTTAGAATCATCGTGCCTCAATCCACTCATTATGCTGGTACGGGCCTGGTGACATAGATTTCATTGCTGAGTGGTATTCTGTTGTACAGAAGTACCGCAACTTCTTTATCCATTATTTGCTCTCTGGGATATTTAACTTGTGCCGTAGAAGAGATTCCTGTAAAAAGAGCCGTCCCAAATTTTGGGGTTGCTGTGTCTTTTTGATATTAATTTCCCTAAGCTATAGGACCATAAGTGGAAGTGCCCTAGGCTCTGTTGCTTTGTTTTTTAGATGTTTCAGGAAACACCATACACTTCTCCCTAGTGTCTGTTGGCAATTTACATCCCGCCCATCAGCATAACAAGGCTCCCAGTTCTCCATGGCCTGTTGCCTTTCTGGATTTTACACTTTTTTCAGATGGCCCTTTTGACCGGGGGGAAGTGAGACTTCATTGTAGTGCAGATTTCCTTTGCAAGCTTGCTTGGTTGGCCAAAAAGGGCGTATGCGTTTTTTCCTGAATATATTCAGGAAAAAACGCATACGCCCTTTTTGGCCAAGTGCATCATTGTGGACGTTCTGCCTCTTTTCCTATGCTTTCAATGCAATTCCAGTCTACCTCCTGAAATCGGTTTCCTGCAATTCTGCCCCGCTTTCAAGTCCTCTTGGCAGCCTTACTTCAGTCTATTTTTGGACGATAGCTGTCATTTATAACTCTGCAGGTTTGTGAATTACAGTGCCCCTGAGCTCCTTTCTTCAACTCGCTTTCTTGTGACCTGGCCGCAACACCGCAGGATGGCTTCAGGCCCTAATCTGGTTCCGGCCCGGCATGCTGAGCCTTTGGTTAATTCCTCTTCCTGGTGGGAAATGAGAGTTAAATTTGCCCGTCCAGACACCTCCAGCTAGCCTCTCATTGGTTCTCGCTATTCCTGTTCATCTTCCGCAGAAATTGCAAACTGGGCCAAACAGGAGGTTAAAGGGACTGACTCTCCAAGTGGGGAGAGTGTTAGTAAAGCGTCTGGAATGTTGCACCCGAGTACCAGGGGAGGAAAACTGAGACATATTTGAACACGTCTCCCAATCACATGGTTGATCATACTCTAGGTTCCACATGCATGTTTTAGCTGAAGGAAGAATACCTTAAACCTGGGTAGTTGTAACCCGTGGAATGGGTACCATGCAATATGACTTCAAAGGGTCTTCATTTGTTCACCGAACCTCTCCAATCCTATCACTGCTGCGTTTATGTCCCTGTACACATGCTTGATTCTCTTTCGGAGACATAGCAATCCATAGGTTTTAAGATACTTACTAGTCAGGTACATTCTTAGGCGTTTAATATGCGGTGTTGAGTCCATTTCGTTGAGCAAGGAGTAGCTCTTGTCTATTCCATATTTGGCTTAAGGAACTTTATCTGTGCTCATTTCAATCTCTGGTTTTATGCAGCACCCCAACTCACCTTTCCCCTTAAGCAAGCATAAGTTGGTTTTCTAAATTTGAGACCCTGTTCTGTTCTGTAATTCAGTTCCTGTGTAGCCAAGTTTACATTCCGTGTATTACTGATATCTTATGATGTTTCTTTTTCTGTGTGACTTACTTCAGTTAGAATCATCATACCTGAATCCACTCATTGTGATGCTAAGGGCCTGATGACACAGATTTCATTGCTGAGTGATATTGCTTTGTAAGTAAATACCACAACTTCTTTATCCATTTTTCACTTTCTGCGATGTTGAACTTGTACTGTAAACGAGGTTCTTGTAAACAGAGCCGTTCCAAACTTTGGGGTGGCTGTGTCTTTTTGATTTTAATTTCCCTAAGCTATAGGACCATAAGTGGCAGTGCCCAAGGCTCTGTTGCTTTGTTTTTTAGATGTTTCAGGAAACACCATACACTTCTCCCGAGTGGTTGTTGGCAATTTACATCCCGCCCATCAGCATAACAAGGCTCCCAGTTCTCCATGGCCTGTCCTGCCTTTCTGGATTTTACACTTTTTTCAGATGGCCCTTTTGACCGGGGGGAAGTGAGACTTCATTGTAGTGCAGATTTCCTTTGCAAGCTTGCTTGGTTGGCCAAAAAGGGCGTATGCGTTTTTTCCTCAGGAAAAAACGCATACGCCCTTTTTGGCCAAGTGCATCATTGTGGACGTTCTGCCTCTTTTCCTATGCTTTCAATGCAATTCCAGTCTACCTCCTGAAATCGGTTTCCTGCAATTCTGCCCCGCTTTCAAGTCCTCTTGGCAGCCTTACTTCAGTCTATTTTTGGACGATAGCTGTCATTTATAACTCTGCAGGTTTGTGAATTACAGTGCCCCTGAGCTCCTTTCTTCAACTCGCTTTCTTTTGAGCTGGCCGCAACACCGCAGGATGGCTTCAGGCCCTAATCTGGTTCCGGCCCGGCACGCTGAGCCTTTGGTTATTTCCTCTTCCTGGTGGGAAATGAGAGTTAAATTTGCCCGTCCAGACACCTCCAGCGAGCCTCTCATTGGTTCTCGCTATTCCTGTTCATCTTCCGCAGAAATTGCAAACTGGGCCAAACAGGAGGTTAAAGGGACTGACTCTCCAAGTGGGGAGAGTGTTAGTAAAGCGTCTGGAATGTTGCACCCGAGTACCAGGGGAGGAAAACTGAGACATATTTGAACACGTCTCCCGTTCACATGGTTGATCATACTTGGGTTCCACATGCATGTTTTAGCTGAAGGAAGAATACCTTAAACCTGGAGAGTTGAGACCCGTGTAATGGGTACCATGCAATATGACTTCAAAGGGTCTTCATTTGCTCACCGAACCTCTCCAATCCTATCACTGCTGCGTTTATGCCCCTGTACACATGCTTGATTCTCTTTTGGAGACATAGCAATCCATAGGTTTTACGATACTTACTAGTCAGGTACATTCTTAGGCGTTTAATATGCGGTGTTGAGTCCATTTCGTTGAGCAAGGAGTAGCTCTTGTCTATTCCATATTTGGCTTAAGGAACTTTATCTGTGCTCATTTCAATCTCTGGTTTTATGCAGCACCCCAACTCACCTTTCCCCTTAAGCAAGCATAAGTTGGGTTTCTAAATTTGAGACCCTGTTCTGTTCTGTAATTCAGTTCCTGTGTAGCCAAGTTTACATTCCGTGTATTACTGATATCTTATGATGTTTCTTTTTCTGTGTGACTTATTTCAGTTAGAATCATCATACCTGAATCCACTCATTGTGATGCTAAGGGCCTGATGACACAGATTTCATTGCTGAGTGATATTGCTTTGTAAGTAAATACCACAACTTCTTTATCCATTTTTCATTTTCTGCGATGTTGAACTTGTACTGTAAACGAGGTTCTTGTAAACAGAGCCGTTCCAAACTTTGGGGTGGCTGTGTCTTTTTGATTTTAATTTCCCTAAGCTATAGGACCATAAGTGGAAGTGCCCTAGGTTCTGTTGCTTTGTTTTTTAGATGTTTCAGGAAACACCATACACTTCTCCCGAGTGGTTGTTGGCAATTTACATCCCGCCCATCAGCATAACAAGGCTCCCAGTTCTCCATGGCCTGTCCTGCCTTTCTGGATTTTACACTTTTTTCAGATGGCCCTTTTGACCGGGGGGAAGTGAGACTTCATTGTAGTGCAGATTTCCTTTGCAAGCTTGCTTGGTTGGCCAAAAAGGGCGTATGCGTTTTTTCCTGAATATATTCAGGAAAAAACTCATACGCCCTT
The DNA here is from genome assembly GCF_951394435.1 of Stenella coeruleoalba. Taxonomy (NCBI): domain Eukaryota; kingdom Metazoa; phylum Chordata; class Mammalia; order Artiodactyla; family Delphinidae; genus Stenella; species Stenella coeruleoalba. Next base: position 152,298 of record NW_027645953.1, read on the forward strand.
TTTGGCCAAGTGCATCATTGTGGACGTTCTGCCTCTTTTCCTATGCTTTCAATGCAATTCCAGTCTACCTCCTGAAATCGGTTTCCTGCAATTCTGCCCCGCTTTCAAGTCCTCTTGGCAGCCTTACTTCAGTCTATTTTTGGACAATAGCTGTCATTTATAACTCTGCAGTTTTGTCAATTACAGTGCCCCTGAGCTCCTTTCTTCAACTCGCTTTCTTTTGAGCTGGCCGCAACACCGCAGGATGGCTTCAGGCCCTAATCTGGTTCCGGCACGGCACACTGAGCCTTTGGTTATTTCCTCTTCCTGGTGGGAAATGAGAGTTAAATTTGCCCGTCCAGACACCTCCAGCTAGCCTCTCATTGGTTCTCGCTATTCCTGTTCATCTTCCGCAGAAATTGCAAACTGTGCCAAACAGGAGGTTAAAGGCGCTGACTCTCCAAGTGGGGAGAGTGTTAGTAAAGCGTCTGGAATGTTGCACCCGAGTACCAGGGGAGGAAAACTGAGACATATTTGAACACGTCTCCCAATCACATGGTTGATCATACTCTAGGTTCCACATGCATGTTTTAGCTGAAGGAAGAATACCTTAAACCTGGGTAGTTGAAACCCGTGGAATGGGTACCATGCAATATGACTTCAAAGGGTCTTCATTTGCTCACCGAACCTCTCCAATCCTATCACTGCTGCGTTTATGCCCCTGTACACATGCTTGATTCTCTTTCGGAGACATAGCAATCCATAGGTTTTAAGATACTTACTAGTCAGGTACATTCTTAGGCGTTTAATATGGGGTTTTGAGTCCATTTCGTTGAGCAAGGAGTAGCTCTTGTCTATTCCATATTTGGCTTAAGGAACTTTATCTGTGCTCATTTCAATCTCTGGTTTTATGCAGCACCCCAACTCACCTTTCCCCTTAAGCAAGCATAAGTTGGTTTTCTAAATTTGAGACCCTGTTCTGTTTTGGAATGCAGTTCCTGTGTAGCCAAGTTTACATTCCGTGTATTAGTGATATCTTATGATGTTTCTTTTTCTGTGTGACTTATTTCAGTTAGAATCATCGTACCTGAATCCACTCATTATGCTGCTACGGGCCTGATGACACAGATTTCATTGCTGAGTGATACTGCATTGTACGTAAGTACCACAAGTTCTTTATCCATTTTTCACTTTCTGCGATGTTGAACTTGTACTGTAAACGAGGTTCTTGTAAACAGAGGCGTCCCAAACTTTGGGGTGGCTGTGTCTTTTTGATTTTAATTTCCCTAAGCTATAGGACCATAAGTGGCAGTGCCCTAGGCTCTGTTGCTTTGATTTTTAGATGTTTCAGGAAACACCATACACTTCTCCCGAGTGTCTGTTGGCAATTTACATCCCGCCCATCAGCATAACAAGGCTCCCAGTTCTCCATGGCCTGTCCTGCCTTTCTGGATTTTACACTTTTTTCAGATGGCCCTTTTGACCGGGGGGAAGTGAGACTTCATTGTAGTGCAGATTTCCTTTGCAAGCTTGCTTGGTTGGCCAAAAAGGGCGTATGCGTTTTTTCCTGAATATATTCAGGAAAAAACGCATACGCCCTTTTTGGCCAAGTGCATCATTGTGGACGTTCTGCCTCTTTTCCTATGCTTTCAATGCAATTCCAGTCTACCTCCTGAAATCGGTTTCCTGCAATTCTGCCCCGCTTTCAAGTCCTCTTGGCAGCCTTACTTCAGTCTATTTTTGGACGATAGCTGTCATTTATAACTCTGCAGGTTTGTGAATTACAGTGCCCCTGAGCTCCTTTCTTCAACTCGCTTTCTTGTGACCTGGCCGCAACACCGCAGGATGGCTTCAGGCCCTAATCTGGTTCCGGCCCGGCATGCTGAGCCTTTGGTTAATTCCTCTTCCTGGTGGGAAATGAGAGTTAAATTTGCCCGTCCAGACACCTCCAGCTAGCCTCTCATTGGTTCTCGCTATTCCTGTTCATCTTCCGCAGAAATTGCAAACTGGGCCAAACAGGAGGTTAAAGGGACTGACTCTCCAAGTGGGGAGAGTGTTAGTAAAGCGTCTGGAATGTTGCACCCGAGTACCAGGGGAGGAAAACTGAGACATATTTGAACACGTCTCCCGATCACATGGTTGATCATACTCTAGGTTCCACATGCATGTTTTAGCTGAAGGAAGAATACCTTAAACCTGGGTAGTTGAAACCCGTGGAATGGGTACCATGCAATATGACTTCAAAGGGACTTCATTTGCTCACCGAACCTCTCCAATCCTATCACTGCTGCGTTTATGTCCCTGTACACATGCTTGATTCTCTTTCGGAGACATAGCAATCCATAGGTTTTAAGATACTTACTAGTCAGGTACATTCTTAGGCGTTTAATATTGGGTGTTGAGTCCATTTCGTTGAGCAAGGAGTAGCTCTTGTCTATTCCATATTTGGCTTAAGGAACTTTATCTGTGCTCATTTCAATCTCTGGTTTTATGCAGCACCCCAACTCACCTTTCCCCTTAAGCAAGCATAAGTTGGTTTTCTAAATTTGAGACCCTGTTCTGTTCTGTAATTCAGTTCCTGTGTAGCCAAGTTTACATTCCGTGTATTACTGATATCTTATGATGTTTCTTTTTCTGTGTGACTTACTTCAGTTAGAATCATCATACCTGAATCCACTCATTGTGATGCTAAGGGCCTGATGACACAGATTTCATTGCTGAGTGATATTGCTTTGTAAGTAAATACCACAACTTCTTTATCCATTTTTCACTTTCTGCGATGTTGAACTTGTACTGTAAACGAGGTTCTTGTAAACAGAGCCGTTCCAAACTTTGGGGTGGCTGTGTCTTTTTGATTTTAATTTTCCTAAGCTATAGGACCATAAGTGGCAGTGCACTAGGCTCTGTTGCTTTGTTTTTTAGATGTTTCAGGAAACACCATACACTTCTCCCGAGTGGTTGTTGGCAATTTACATCCCGCCCATCAGCATAACAAGGCTCCCAGTTCTCCATGGCCTGTCCTGCCTTTCTGGATTTTACACTTTTTTCAGATGGCCCTTTTGACCGGGGGGAAGTGAGACTTCATTGTAGTGCAGATTTCCTTTGCAAGCTTGCTTGGTTGGCCAAAAAGGGCGTATGCGTTTTTTCCTGAATATATTCAGGAAAAAACGCATACGCCCTTTTTGGCCAAGTGCATCATTGTGGACGTTCTGCCTCTTTTCCTATGCTTTCAATGCAATTCCAGTCTACCTCCTGAAATCGGTTTCCTGCAATTCTGCCCCGCTTTCAAGTCCTCTTGGCAGCCTTACTTCAGTCTATTTTTGGACGATAGCTGTCATTTATAACTCTGCAGGTTTGTGAATTACAGTGCCCCTGAGCTCCTTTCTTCAACTCGCTTTCTTTTGAGCTGGCCGCAACACCGCAGGATGGCTTCAGGCCCTAATCTGGTTCCGGCCCGGCACGCTGAGCCTTTGGTTATTTCCTCTTCCTGGTGGGAAATGAGAGTTAAATTTGCCCGTCCAGACACCTCCAGCGAGCCTCTCATTGGTTCTCGCTATTCCTGTTCATCTTCCGCAGAAATTGCAAACTGGGCCAAACAGGAGGTTAAAGGGACTGACTCTCCAAGTGGGGAGAGTGTTAGTAAAGCGTCTGGAATGTTGCACCCGAGTACCAGGGGAGGAAAACTGAGACATATTTGAACACGTCTCCCGTTCACATGGTTGATCATACTTGGGTTCCACATGCATGTTTTAGCTGAAGGAAGAATACCTTAAACCTGGAGAGTTGAGACCCGTGTAATGGGTACCATGCAATATGACTTCAAAGGGTCTTCATTTGCTCACCGAACCTCTCCAATCCTATCACTGCTGCGTTTATGCCCCTGTACACATGCTTGACTCTCTTTCGGAGACATAGCAATCCATAGGTTTTAAGATACTTACTAGTCAGGTACATTCTTAGGCGTTTAATATGCGGTGTTGAGTCCATTTCGTTGAGCAAGGAGTAGCTCTTGTCTATTCCATATTTGACTTAAGGAACTTTATCTGTGCTCATTTCAATCTCTGGTTTTATGCAGCACCCCAACTCACCTTTACCCTTAAGCAAGCATAAGTTGGTTTTCTAAATTTGAGACCCTGTTCTGTTCTGTAATTCAGTTCCTGTGTAGCCAAGTTTACATTTCGTGTATTACTGATATCTTATGATGTTTCTTTTTCTGTGTGACTTATTTCAGTTAGAATCATCATACCTGAATCCACTCATTGTGATGCTAAGGGCCTGATGACATAGATTTCATTGCTGAGTGATATTGCTTTGTAAGTAAATACCACAACTTCTTTATCCATTTTTCACTTTCTGCGATGTTGAACTTGTACTGTAAACGAGGTTCTTGTAAACAGAGGCGTCCCAAATTTTGGGGTGGCTGTGTCTTTTTGATTTTAATTTCCCTAAGCTATAGGACCATAAGTGGCAGTGCCCTAGGCTCTGTTGCTTTGTTTTTTAGATGTTTCAGGAAACACCATACACTTCTCCCGAGTGGTTGTTGGCAATTTACATCCCGCCCATCAGCATAACAAGGCTCGCAGTTCTCCATGGCCTGTCCTGCCTTTCTGGATTTTACACTTTTTTCAGATGGCCCTTTTGACCGGGGGGAAGTGAGACTTCATTGTAGTGCAGATTTCCTTTGCAAGCTTGCTTGGTTGGCCAAAAAGGGCGTATGCGTTTTTTCCTGAATATATTCAGGAAAAAACGCATACGCCCTTTTTGGCCAAGTGCATCATTGTGGACGTTCTGCCTCTTTTCCTATGCTTTCAATGCAATTCCAGTCTACCTCCTGAAATCGGTTTCCTGCAATTCTGCCCCGCTTTCAAGTCCTCTTGGCAGCCTTACTTCAGTCTATTTTTGGACGATAGCTGTCATTTATAACTCTGCAGGTTTGTGAATTACAGTGCCCCTGAGCTCCTTTCTTCAACTCGCTTTCTTGTGACCTGGCCGCAACACCGCAGGATGGCTTCAGGCCCTAATCTGGTTCCGGCCCGGCATGCTGAGCCTTTGGTTAATTCCTCTTCCTGGTGGGAAATGAGAGTTAAATTTGCCCGTCCAGACACCTCCAGCTAGCCTCTCATTGGTTCTCGCTATTCCTGTTCATCTTCCGCAGAAATTGCAAACTGGGCCAAACAGGAGGTTAAAGGGACTGACTCTCCAAGTGGGGAGAGTGTTAGTAAAGCGTCTGGAATGTTGCACCCGAGTACCAGGGGAGGAAAACTGAGACATATTTGAACACGTCTCCCGATCACATGGTTGATCATACTTGGGTTCCACATGCATGTTTTAGCTGAAGGAAGAATACCTTAAACCTGGAGAGTTGAGACCCGTGTAATGGGTACCATGCAATATGACTTCAAAGGGTCTTCATTTGCTCACCGAACCTCTCCAATCCTATCACTGCTGCGTTTATGCCCCTGTACACATGCTTGATTCTCTTTTGGAGACATAGCAATCCATAGGTTTTACGATACTTACTAGTCAGGTACATTCTTAGGCGTTTAATATGCGGTGTTGAGTCCATTTCGTTGAGCAAGGAGTAGCTCTTGTCTATTCCATATTTGGCTTAAGGAACTTTATCTGTGCTCATTTCAATCTCTGGTTTTATGCAGCACCCCAACTCACCTTTCCCCTTAAGCAAGCATAAGTTGGTTTTCTAAATTTGAGACCCTGTTCTGTTCTGTAATTCAGTTCCTGTGTAGCCAAGTTTACATTCCGTGTATTACTGATATCTTATGATGTTTCTTTTTCTGTGTGACTTATTTCAGTTAGAATCATCATACCTGAATCCACTCATTGTGATGCTAAGGGCCTGATGACACAGATTTCATTGCTGAGTGATATTGCTTTGTAAGTAAATACCACAACTTCTTTATCCATTTTTCACTTTCTGCGATGTTGAACTTGTACTGTAAACGAGGTTCTTGTAAACAGAGCCGTTCCAAACTTTGGGGTGGCTGTGTCTTTTTGATTTTAATTTCCCTAAGCTATAGGACCATAAGTGGAAGTGCCCTAGGTTCTGTTGCTTTGTTTTTTAGATGTTTCAGGAAACACCATACACTTCTCCCGAGTGGTTGTTGGCAATTTACATCCCGCCCATCAGCATAACAAGGCTCCCAGTTCTCCATGGCCTGTCCTGCCTTTCTGGATTTTACACTTTTTTCAGATGGCCCTTTTGACCGGGGGGAAGTGAGACTTCATTGTAGTGCAGATTTCCTTTGCAAGCTTGCTTGGTTGGCCAAAAAGGGCGTATGCGTTTTTTCCTGAATATATTCAGGAAAAAACGCATACGCCCTTTTTGGCCAAGTGCATCATTGTGGACGTTCTGCCTCTTTTCCTATGCTTTCAATGCAATTCCAGTCTACCTCCTGAAATCGGTTTCCTGCAATTCTGCCCCGCTTTCAAGTCCTCTTGGCAGCCTTACTTCAGTCTATTTTTGGACAATAGCTGTCATTTATAACTCTGCAGTTTTGTCAATTACAGTGCCCCTGAGCTCCTTTCTTCAACTCGCTTTCTTTTGAGCTGGCCGCAACACCGCAGGATGGCTTCAGGCCCTAATCTGGTTCCGGCACGGCACACTGAGCCTTTGGTTATTTCCTCTTCCTGGTGGGAAATGAGAGTTAAATTTGCCCGTCCAGACACCTCCAGCTAGCCTCTCATTGGTTCTCGCTATTCCTGTTCATCTTCCGCAGAAATTGCAAACTGTGCCAAACAGGAGGTTAAAGGCGCTGACTCTCCAAGTGGGGAGAGTGTTAGTAAAGCGTCTGGAATGTTGCACCCGAGTACCAGGGGAGGAAAACTGAGACATATTTGAACACGTCTCCCGATCACATGGTTGATCATACTCTGGGTTCCACATGCATGTTTTAGCTGAAGGAAGAATACCTAAAACCTGGGTAGTTGAAACCCGTGGAATGGGTACCATGCAATATGACTTCAAAGGGTCTTCATTTGCTCACCGAACCTCTCCAATCCTATCACTGCTGCGTTTATGCCCCTGTACACATGCTTGATTCTCTTTCGGAGACATAGCAATCCATAGGTTTTAAGATACTTACTAGTCAGGTACATTCTTAGGCGTTTAATATGGGGTTTTGAGTCCATTTCGTTGAGCAAGGAGTAGCTCTTGTCTATTCCATATTTGGCTTAAGGAACTTTATCTGTGCTCATTTCAATCTCTGGTTTTATGCAGCACCCCAACTCACCTTTACCCTTAAGCAAGCATAAGTTGGTTTTCTAAATTTGAGACCCTGTTCTGTTTTGGAATGCAGTTCCTGTGTAGCCAAGTTTACATTCCGTGTATTAGTGATATCTTATGATGTTTCTTTTTCTGTGTGACTTATTTCAGTTAGAATCATCGTACCTGAATCCACTCATTATGCTGCTACGGGCCTGATGACACAGATTTCATTGCTGAGTGATACTGCATTGTACGTAAGTACCACAAGTTCTTTATCCATTTTTCACTTTCTGCGATGTTGAACTTGTACTGTAAACGAGGTTCTTGTAAACAGAGGCGTCCCAAACTTTGGGGTGGCTGTGTCTTTTTGATTTTAATTTCCCTAAGCTATAGGACCATAAGTGACAGTGCCCTAGGCTCTGTTGCTTTGATTTTTAGATGTTTCAGGAAACACCATACACTTCTCCCGAGTGTCTGTTGGCAATTTACATCCCGCCCATCAGCATAACAAGGCTCCCAGTTCTCCATGGCCTGTCCTGCCTTTCTGGATTTTACACTTTTTTCAGATGGCCCTTTTGACCGGGGGGAAGTGAGACTTCATTGTAGTGCAGATTTCCTTTGCAAGCTTGCTTGGTTGGCCAAAAAGGGCGTATGCGTTTTTTCCTGAATATATTCAGGAAAAAACGCATACGCCCTTTTTGGCCAAGTGCATCATTGTGGACGTTCTGCCTCTTTTCCTATGCTTTCAATGCAATTCCAGTCTACCTCCTGAAATCGGTTTCCTGCAATTCTGCCCCGCTTTCAAGTCCTCTTGGCAGCCTTACTTCAGTCTATTTTTGGACGATAGCTGTCATTTATAACTCTGCAGGTTTGTGAATTACAGTGCCCCTGAGCTCCTTTCTTCAACTCGCTTTCTTTTGAGCTGGCCGCAACACCGCAGGATGGCTTCAGGCCCTAATCTGGTTCCGGTACGGCACGCTGAGCCTTTGGTTATTTCATCTTCCTGGTGGGAAATGAGAGTTAAATTTGCCCGTCCAGACACCTCCAGCTAGCCTGTCATTGGTTCTCACTATTCCTGTTCATCTTCCGCAGAAATTGCAAACTGGGCCAAACAGGAGGTTAAAGGTGCTGACTCTCCAAGTGGGGAGAGTGTTAGTAAAGCGTCTGGAATGTTGCACCCGAGTACCAGGGGAGGAAAACTGAGACATATTTGAACACGTCTCCCGTTCACATGGTTGATCATACTTGGGTTCCACATGCATGTTTTAGCTGAAGGAAGAATACCTTAAACCTGGAGAGTTGAGACCCGTGTAATGGGTACCATGCAATATGACTTCAAAGGGTCTTCATTTGCTCACCGAACCTCTCCAATCCTATCACTGCTGCGTTTATGCCCCTGTACACATGCTTGACTCTCTTTCGGAGACATAGCAATCCATAGGTTTTAAGATACTTACTAGTCAGGTACATTCTTAGGCGTTTAATATGCGGTGTTGAGTCCATTTCGTTGAGCAAGGAGTAGCTCTTGTCTATTCCATATTTGACTTAAGGAACTTTATCTGTGCTCATTTCAATCTCTGGTTTTATGCAGCACCCCAACTCACCTTTACCCTTAAGCAAGCATAAGTTGGTTTTCTAAATTTGAGACCCTGTTCTGTTCTGTAATTCAGTTCCTGTGTAGCCAAGTTTACATTTCGTGTATTACTGATATCTTATGATGTTTCTTTTTCTGTGTGACTTATTTCAGTTAGAATCATCATACCTGAATCCACTCATTGTGATGCTAAGGGCCTGATGACATAGATTTCATTGCTGAGTGATATTGATTTGTAAGTAAATACCACAACTTCTTTATCCATTTTTCACTTTCTGCGATGTTGAACTTGTACTGTAAACGAGGTTCTTGTAAACAGAGGCGTCCCAAATTTTGGGGTGGCTGTGTCTTTTTGATTTTAATTTCCCTAAGCTATAGGACCATAAGTGGCAGTGCCCTAGGCTCTGTTGCTTTGTTTTTTAGATGTTTCAGGAAACACCATACACTTCTCCCGAGTGTCTGTTGGCAATTTACATCCCGCCCATCAGCATAACAAGGCTCCCAGTTCTCCATGGCCTGTCCTGCCTTTCTGGATTTTACACTTTTTTCAGATGGCCCTTTTGACCGGGGGGAAGTGAGACTTCATTGTAGTGCAGATTTCCTTTGCAAGCTTGCTTGGTTGGCCAAAAAGGGCGTATGCGTTTTTTCCTGAATATATTCAGGAAAAAACGCATACGCCCTTTTTGGCCAAGTGCATCATTGTGGACGTTCTGCCTCTTTTCCTATGCTTTCAATGCAATTCCAGTCTACCTCCTGAAATCGGTTTCCTGCAATTCTGCCCCGCTTTCAAGTCCTCTTGGCAGCCTTACTTCAGTCTATTTTTGGACGATAGCTGTCATTTATAACTCTGCAGGTTTGTGAATTACAGTGCCCCTGAGCTCCTTTCTTCAACTCGCTTTCTTGTGACCTGGCCGCAACACCGCAGGATGGCTTCAGGCCCTAATCTGGTTCCGGTACGGCACGCTGAGCCTTTGGTTATTTCATCTTCCTGGTGGGAAATGAGAGTTAAATTTGCCCGTCCAGACACCTCCAGCTAGCCTCTCATTGGTTCTCACTATTCCTGTTCATCTTCCGCAGAAATTGCAAACTGGGCCAAACAGGAGGTTAAAGGCGCTGACTCTCCAAGTGGGGAGAGTGTTAGTAAAGCGTCTGGAATGTTGCACCCGAGTACCAGGGGAGGAAAACTGAGACATATTTGAACACGTCTCCCGTTCACATGGTTGATCATACTCTGGGTTCCACATGCATGTTTTAGCTGAAGGAAGAATACCTTAAACCTGGAGAGTTGAGACCCGTGTAATGGGTACCATGCAATATGATTTCAAAGGGTCTTCATTTGCTCACCGAACCTCTCCAATCCTATCACTGCTGCGTTTATGCCCCTGTACACATGCTTGATTCTCTTTCGGAGACATAGCAATCCATAGGTTTTAAGATACTTACTAGTCAGGTACATTCTTAGGCGTTTAATATGCGGTGTTGAGTCCATTTCGTTGAGCAAGGAGTAGCTCTTGTCTATTCCATATTTGACTTAAGGAACTTTATCTGTGCTCATTTCAATCTCTGGTTTTATGCAGCACCCCAACTCACCTTTCCCCTTAAGCAAGCATAAGTTGGTTTTCTAAATTTGAGACCCTGTTCTGTTCTGTAATTCAGTTCCTGTGTAGCCAAGTTTACATTCCGTGTATTACTGATATCTTATGATGTTTCTTTTTCTGTGTGACTTACTTCAGTTAGAATCATCATACCTAAATCCACTCATTGTGCTGCTAAGGGCCTGATGACACAGATTTCATTGCTGAGTGATACTGCATTGTACGTAAGTACCACAAGTTCTTTATCCATTTTTCACTTTCTGCGATGTTGAACTTGTACTGTAAACGAGGTTCTTGTAAACAGAGGCGTCCCAAACTTTGGGGTGGCTGTGTCTTTTTGATTTTAATTTCCCTAAGCTATAGGACCATAAGTGGCAGTGCCCTAGGCTCTGTTGCTTTGATTTTTAGATGTTTCAGGAAACACCATACACTTCTCCCGAGTGTCTGTTGGCAATTTACATCCCGCCCATCAGCATAACAAGGCTCCCAGTTCTCCATGGCCTGTCCTGCCTTTCTGGATTTTACACTTTTTTCAGATGGCCCTTTTGACCGGGGGGAAGTGAGACTTCATTGTAGTGCAGATTTCCTTTGCAAGCTTGCTTGGTTGGCCAAAAAGGGCGTATGCGTTTTTTCCTGAATATATTCAGGAAAAAACGCATACGCCCTTTTTGGCCAAGTGCGTCATTGTGGACGTTCTGCCTCTTTTCCTATGCTTTCAATGCAATTCCAGTCTACCTCCTGAAATCGGTTTCCTGCAATTCTGCCCCGCTTTCAAGTCCTCTTGGCAGCCTTACTTCAGTCTATTTTTGGACGATAGCTGTCATTTATAACTCTGCAGGTTTGTGAATTACAGTGCCCCTGAGCTCCTTTCTTCAACTCGCTTTCTTTTGAGCTGGCCGCAACACCGCAGGATGGCTTCAGGCCCTAATCTGGTTCCGGTACGGCACGCTGAGCCTTTGGTTATTTCATCTTCCTGGTGGGAAATGAGAGTTAAATTTGCCCGTCCAGACACCTCCAGCTAGCCTGTCATTGGTTCTCACTATTCCTGTTCATCTTCCGCAGAAATTGCAAACTGGGCCAAACAGGAGGTTAAAGGTGCTGACTCTCCAAGTGGGGAGAGTGTTAGTAAAGCGTCTGGAATGTTGCACCCGAGTACCAGGGGAGGAAAACTGAGACATATTTGAACACGTCTCCCGTTCACATGGTTGATCATACTTGGGTTCCACATGCATGTTTTAGCTGAAGGAAGAATACCTTAAACCTGGAGAGTTGAGACCCGTGTAATGGGTACCATGCAATATGACTTCAAAGGGTCTTCATTTGCTCACCGAACCTCTCCAATCCTATCACTGCTGCGTTTATGCCCCTGTACACATGCTTGACTCTCTTTCGGAGACATAGCAATCCATAGGTTTTAAGATACTTACTAGTCAGGTACATTCTTAGGCGTTTAATATGCGGTGTTGAGTCCATTTCGTTGAGCAAGGAGTAGCTCTTGTCTATTCCATATTTGACTTAAGGAACTTTATCTGTGCTCATTTCAATCTCTGGTTTTATGCAGCACCCCAACTCACCTTTACCCTTAAGCAAGCATAAGTTGGTTTTCTAAATTTGAGACCCTGTTCTGTTCTGTAATTCAGTTCCTGTGTAGCCAAGTTTACATTTCGTGTATTACTGATATCTTATGATGTTTCTTTTTCTGTGTGACTTATTTCAGTTAGAATCATCATACCTGAATCCACTCATTGTGATGCTAAGGGCCTGATGACATAGATTTCATTGCTGAGTGATATTGCTTTGTAAGTAAATACCACAACTTCTTTATCCATTTTTCACTTTCTGCGATGTTGAACTTGTACTGTAAACGAGGTTCTTGTAAACAGAGGCGTCCCAAATTTTGGGGTGGCTGTGTCTTTTTGATTTTAATTTCCCTAAGCTATAGGACCATAAGTGGCAGTGCCCTAGGCTCTGTTGCTTTGTTTTTTAGATGTTTCAGGAAACACCATACACTTCTCCCGAGTGTCTGTTGGCAATTTACATCCCGCCCATCAGCATAACAAGGCTCCCAGTTCTCCATGGCCTGTCCTGCCTTTCTGGATTTTACACTTTTTTCAGATGGCCCTTTTGACCGGGGGGAAGTGAGACTTCATTGTAGTGCAGATTTCCTTTGCAAGCTTGCTTGGTTGGCCAAAAAGGGCGTATGCGTTTTTTCCTGAATATATTCAGGAAAAAACGCATACGCCCTTTTTGGCCAAGTGCATCATTGTGGACGTTCTGCCTCTTTTCCTATGCTTTCAATGCAATTCCAGTCTACCTCCTGAAATCGGTTTCCTGCAATTCTGCCCCGCTTTCAAGTCCTCTTGGCAGCCTTACTTCAGTCTATTTTTGGACGATAGCTGTCATTTATAACTCTGCAGGTTTGTGAATTACAGTGTCCCTGAGCTCCTTTCTTCAACTCGCTTTCTTGTGACCTGGCCGCAACACCGCAGGATGGCTTCAGGCCCTAATCTGGTTCCGGCCCGGCATGCTGAGCCTTTGGTTAATTCCTCTTCCTGGTGGGAAATGAGAGTTAAATTTGCCCGTCCAGACACCTCCAGCTAGCCTCTCATTGGTTCTCGCTATTCCTGTTCATCTTCCGCAGAAATTGCAAACTGGGCCAAACAGGAGGTTAAAGGGACTGACTCTCCAAGTGGGGAGAGTGTTAGTAAAGCGTCTGGAATGTTGCACCCGAGTACCAGGGGAGGAAAACTGAGACATATTTGAACACGTCTCCCGATCACATGGTTGATCATACTTGGGTTCCACATGCATGTTTTAGCTGAAGGAAGAATACCTTAAACCTGGAGAGTTGAGACCCGTGTAATGGGTACCATGCAATATGACTTCAAAGGGTCTTCATTTGCTCACCGAACCTCTCCAATCCTATCACTGCTGCGTTTATGCCCCTGTACACATGCTTGATTCTCTTTTGGAGACATAGCAATCCATAGGTTTTACGATACTTACTAGTCAGGTACATTCTTAGGCGTTTAATATGCGGTGTTGAGTCCATTTCGTTGAGCAAGGAGTAGCTCTTGTCTATTCCATATTTGGCTTAAGGAACTTTATCTGTGCTCATTTCAATCTCTGGTTTTATGCAGCACCCCAACTCACCTTTCCCCTTAAGCAAGCATAAGTTGGTTTTCTAAATTTGAGACCCTGTTCTGTTCTGTAATTCAGTTCCTGTGTAGCCAAGTTTACATTCCGTGTATTACTGATATCTTATGATGTTTCTTTTTCTGTGTGACTTATTTCAGTTAGAATCATCATACCTGAATCCACTCATTGTGATGCTAAGGGCCTGATGACACAGATTTCATTGCTGAGTGATATTGCTTTGTAAGTAAATACCACAACTTCTTTATCCATTTTTCACTTTCTGCGATGTTGAACTTGTACTGTAAACGAGGTTCTTGTAAACAGAGCCGTTCCAAACTTTGGGGTGGCTGTGTCTTTTTGATTTTAATTTCCCTAAGCTATAGGACCATAAGTGGAAGTGCCCTAGGTTCTGTTGCTTTGTTTTTTAGATGTTTCAGGAAACACCATACACTTCTCCCGAGTGGTTGTTGGCAATTTACATCCCGCCCATCAGCATAACAAGGCTCCCAGTTCTCCATGGCCTGTCCTGCCTTTCTGGATTTTACACTTTTTTCAGATGGCCCTTTTGACCGGGGGGAAGTGAGACTTCATTGTAGTGCAGATTTCCTTTGCAAGCTTGCTTGGTTGGCCAAAAAGGGCGTATGCGTTTTTTCCTGAATATATTCAGGAAAAAACTCATACGCCCTTTTTGGCCAAGTGCATCATTGTGGACGTTCTGCCTCTTTTCCTATGCTTTCAATGCAATTCCAGTCTACCTCCTGAAATCGGTTTCCTGCAATTCTGCCCCGCTTTCAAGTCCTCTTGGCAGCCTTACTTCAGTCTATTTTTGGACAATAGCTGTCATTTATAACTCTGCAGGTTTGTGAATTACAGTGCCCCTGAGCTCCTTTCTTCAACTCGCTTTCTTTTGAGCTGGCCGCAACACCGCAGGATGGCTTCAGGCCCTAATCTGGTTCCGGCACGGCACACTGAGCCTTTGGTTATTTCCTCTTCCTGGTGGGAAATGAGAGTTAAATTTGCCCGTCCAGACACCTCCAGCTAGCCTCTCATTGGTTCTCGCTATTCCTGTTCATCTTCCGCAGAAATTGCAAACTGTGCCAAACAGGAGGTTAAAGGCGCTGACTCTCCAAGTGGGGAGAGTGTTAGTAAAGCGTCTGGAATGTTGCACCCGAGTACCAGGGGAGGAAAACTGAGACATATTTGAACACGTCTCCCGATCACATGGTTGATCATACTCTGGGTTCCACATGCATGTTTTAGCTGAAGGAAGAATACCTAAAACCTGGGTAGTTGAAACCCGTGGAATGGGTACCATGCAATATGACTTCAAAGGGTCTTCATTTGCTCACCGAACCTCTCCAATCCTATCACTGCTGCGTTTATGCCCCTGTACACATGCTTGATTCTCTTTCGGAGACATAGCAATCCATAGGTTTTAAGATACTTACTAGTCAGGTACATTCTTAGGCGTTTAATATGGGGTTTTGAGTCCATTTCGTTGAGCAAGGAGTAGCTCTTGTCTATTCCATATTTGGCTTAAGGAACTTTATCTGTGCTCATTTCAATCTCTGGTTTTATGCAGCACCCCAACTCACCTTTACCCTTAAGCAAGCATAAGTTGGTTTTCTAAATTTGAGACCCTGTTCTGTTTTGGAATGCAGTTCCTGTGTAGCCAAGTTTACATTCCGTGTATTAGTGATATCTTATGATGTTTCTTTTTCTGTGTGACTTATTTCAGTTAGAATCATCGTACCTGAATCCACTCATTATGCTGCTACGGGCCTGATGACACAGATTTCATTGCTGAGTGATACTGCATTGTACGTAAGTACCACAAGTTCTTTATCCATTTTTCACTTTCTGCGATGTTGAACTTGTACTGTAAACGAGGTTCTTGTAAACAGAGGCGTCCCAAACTTTGGGGTGGCTGTGTCTTTTTGATTTTAATTTCCCTAAGCTATAGGACCATAAGTGGCAGTGCCCTAGGCTCTGTTGCTTTGATTTTTAGATGTTTCAGGAAACACCATACACTTCTCCCGAGTGTCTGTTGGCAATTTACATCCCGCCCATCAGCATAACAAGGCTCCCAGTTCTCCATGGCCTGTCCTGCCTTTCTGGATTTTACACTTTTTTCAGATGGCCCTTTTGACCGGGGGGAAGTGAGACTTCATTGTAGTGCAGATTTCCTTTGCAAGCTTGCTTGGTTGGCCAAAAAGCGCGTATGCGTTTTTTCCTGAATATATTCAGGAAAAAACGCATACGCCCTTTTTGGCCAAGTGCATCATTGTGGACGTTCTGCCTCTTTTCCTATGCTTTCAATGCAATTCCAGTCTACCTCCTGAAATCGGTTTCCTGCAATTCTGCCCCGCTTTCAAGTCCTCTTGGCAGCCTTACTTCAGTCTATTTTTGGACGATAGCTGTCATTTATAACTCTGCAGGTTTGTGAATTACAGTGCCCCTGAGCTCCTTTCTTCAACTCGCTTTCTTTTGAGCTGGCCGCAACACCGCAGGATGGCTTCAGGCCCTAATCTGGTTCCGGTACGGCACGCTGAGCCTTTGGTTATTTCATCTTCCTGGTGGGAAATGAGAGTTAAATTTGCCCGTCCAGACACCTCCAGCTAGCCTGTCATTGGTTCTCACTATTCCTGTTCATCTTCCGCAGAAATTGCAAACTGGGCCAAACAGGAGGTTAAAGGTGCTGACTCTCCAAGTGGGGAGAGTGTTAGTAAAGCGTCTGGAATGTTGCACCCGAGTACCAGGGGAGGAAAACTGAGACATATTTGAACACGTCTCCCGTTCACATGGTTGATCATACTTGGGTTCCACATGCATGTTTTAGCTGAAGGAAGAATACCTTAAACCTGGAGAGTTGAGACCCGTGTAATGGGTACCATGCAATATGACTTCAAAGGGTCTTCATTTGCTCACCGAACCTCTCCAATCCTATCACTGCTGCGTTTATGCCCCTGTACACATGCTTGACTCTCTTTCGGAGACATAGCAATCCATAGGTTTTAAGATACTTACTAGTCAGGTACATTCTTAGGCGTTTAATATGCGGTGTTGAGTCCATTTCGTTGAGCAAGGAGTAGCTCTTGTCTATTCCATATTTGACTTAAGGAACTTTATCTGTGCTCATTTCAATCTCTGGTTTTATGCAGCACCCCAACTCACCTTTACCCTTAAGCAAGCATAAGTTGGTTTTCTAAATTTGAGACCCTGTTCTGTTCTGTAATTCAGTTCCTGTGTAGCCAAGTTTACATTTCGTGTATTACTGATATCTTATTATGTTTCTTTTTCTGTGTGACTTATTTCAGTTAGAATCATCATACCTGAATCCACTCATTGTGATGCTAAGGGCCTGATGACATAGATTTCATTGCTGAGTGATATTGCTTTGTAAGTAAATACCACAACTTCTTTATCCATTTTTCACTTTCTGCGATGTTGAACTTGTACTGTAAACGAGGTTCTTGTAAACAGAGGCGTCCCAAATTTTGGGGTGGCTGTGTCTTTTTGATTTTAATTTCCCTAAGCTATAGGACCATAAGTGGCAGTGCCCTAGGCTCTGTTGCTTTGTTTTTTAGATGTTTCAGGAAACACCATACACTTCTCCCGAGTGTCTGTTGGCAATTTACATCCCGCCCATCAGCATAACAAGGCTCCCAGTTCTCCATGGCCTGTCCTGCCTTTCTGGATTTTACACTTTTTTCAGATGGCCCTTTTGACCGGGGGGAAGTGAGACTTCATTGTAGTGCAGATTTCCTTTGCAAGCTTGCTTGGTTGGCCAAAAAGGGCGTATGCGTTTTTTCCTGAATATATTCAGGAAAAAACGCATACGCCCTTTTTGGCCAAGTGCATCATTGTGGACGTTCTGCCTCTTTTCCTATGCTTTCAATGCAATTCCAGTCTACCTCCTGAAATCGGTTTCCTGCAATTCTGCCCCGCATTCAAGTCCTCTTGGCAGCCTTACTTCAGTCTATTTTTGGACGATAGCTGTCATTTATAACTCTGCAGGTTTGTGAATTACAGTGCCCCTGAGCTCCTTTCTTCAACTCGCTTTCTTGTGACCTGGCCGCAACACCGCAGGATGGCTTCAGGCCCTAATCTGGTGCCGGTACGGCACGCTGAGCCTTTGGTTATTTCATCTTCCTGGTGGGAAATGAGAGTTAAATTTGCCCGTCCAGACACCTCCAGCTAGCCTCTCATTGGTTCTCACTATTCCTGTTCATCTTCCGCAGAAATTGCAAACTGGGCCAAACAGGAGGTTAAAGGCGTTGACTCTCCAAGTGGGGAGAGTGTTAGTAAAGCGTCTGGAATGTTGCACCCGAGTACCAGGGGAGGAAAACTGAGACATATTTGAACACGTCTCCCATTCACATGGTTGATCATACTTGGGTTCCACATGCATGTTTTAGCTGAAGGAAGAATACCTTAAACATGGAGAGTTGAGACCCGTGGAATGGGTACCATGCAATATGACTTCAAAGGGTCTTCATTTGCTCACCGAACCTCTCCAATCCTATCACTGCTGCATTTATTCCCCTGTACACACGCTTGATTCTCTTTTGGAGACATAGCATCCATAGGTTTTTAGATACTTACTAGTCAGGTACATACTTAGGCGTTTAATATGGGGTGTTGAGTCCATTTCGTTGAGCAAGGAGTAGCTCTTGTCTATTCCATATTTGGCTTAAGGAACTTTATCTGTGCTCATTTCAATCTCTGGTTTTATGCAGCACCCCAACTCACCTTTCCCCTTAAGCAAGCATAAGTTGGTTTTCTAAATTTGAGACCCTGTTCTGTTTTGGAATGCAGTTCCTGTGTAGCCAAGTTTACATTCCGTGTATTAGTGATATCTTATGATGTTTCTTTTTCTGTGTGACTTATTTCAGTTAGAATCATCGTACCTGAATCCACTCATTATGCTGCTACGGGCCTGATGACATAGATTTCATTGCTGAGTGATACTGCATTGTACGTAAGTACCACAAGTTCTTTATCCATTTTTCACTTTCTGTGATGTTGAACTTGTACTGTAAACGAGGTTCTTGTAAACAGAGGCGTCCCAAACTTTGGGGTGGCTGTGTCTTTTTGATTTTAATTTCCCTAAGCTATAGGACCATAAGTGGAAGTGCCCTAGGTTCTGTTGCTTTGTTTTTTAGATGTTTCAGGAAACACCATACACTTCTCCCGAGTGGTTGTTGGCAATTTACATCCCGCCCATCAGCATAACAAGGCTCCCAGTTCTCCATGGCCTGTCCTGCCTTTCTGGATTTTACACTTTTTTCAGATGGCCCTTTTGACCGGGGGGAAGTGAGACTTCATTGTAGTGCAGATTTCCTTTGCAAGCTTGCTTGGTTGGCCAAAAAGGGCGTATGCGTTTTTTCCTGAATATATTCAGGAAAAAACGCATACG
Source organism: Stenella coeruleoalba (assembly GCF_951394435.1). Taxonomy (NCBI): domain Eukaryota; kingdom Metazoa; phylum Chordata; class Mammalia; order Artiodactyla; family Delphinidae; genus Stenella; species Stenella coeruleoalba. The sequence goes on from NW_027645953.1 coordinate 171,245, forward strand.
CCCTTTTTGGCCAAGTGCATCATTGTGGACGTTCTGCCTCTTTTCCTATGCTTTCAATGCAATTCCAGTCTACCTCCTGAAATCGGTTTCCTGCAATTCTGCCGTGCTTTCAAGTCCTCTTGGCGGCCTTACTTCAGTCTATTTTTGGACGATAGCTGTCATTTATAACTCTGCAGGTTTGTGAATTACAGTGCCCCTGAGCTCCTTTCTTCAACTTGCTTTCTTGTGACCTGGCCGCAACACCGCAGGATGGCTTCAGGCCCTAATCTGGTTCCGGCACGGCACGCTGAGCCTTGGTTATTTCCTCTTCCTGGTGGGAAATGAGAGTTAAATTTGCCCGTCCAGACACCTCCAGCTAGTCTCTCATTGGTTCTCGCTATTCCTGTTCATCTTCCGCAGAAATTGCAAACTGGGCCAAACAGGAGGTTAAAGGCGCTGACTCTCCAAGTGGGGAGAGTGTTAGTAAAGCGTCTGGAATGTTGCACCCGAGTACCAGGGGAGGAAAACTGAGACATATTTGAACACGTCTCCCGTTCACATGGTTGATCATACTTGGGTTCCACATGCATGTTTTAGCTGAAGGAAGAATACCTTAAACCTGGAGAGTTAAGACCCGTGTAATGGGTACCATGCAATCTGACTTCAAAGGGTCTTCATTTGCTCACCGAACCTCTCCAATCCTATCACTGCTGCGTTTATGCCCCTGTACACATGCTTGATTCTCTTTCGGAGACATAGCAATCCATAGGTTTTAAGATACTTACTAGTCAGGTACATTCTTAGGCGTTTAATATGGGGTGTTGAGTCCATTTCGTTGAGCAAGGAGTAGCTCTTGTCTATTCCATATTTGGCTTAAGGAACTTTATCTGTGCTCATTTCAATCTCTGGTTTTATGCAGCACCCCAACTCACCTTTACCCTTAAGCAAGCATAAGTTGGTTTTCTAAATTTGAGACCCTGTTCTGTTCTGTAATTCAGTTCCTGTGTAGCCAAGTTTACATTCCGTGTATTACTGATATCTTATGATGTTTCTTTTTCTGTGTGACTTACTTCAGTTAGAATCATCATACCTGAATCCACTCATTGTGCTGCTAAGGGCCTGATGACACAGATTTCATTGCTCAGTGATATTGCTTTGTAAGTAAATACCACAACTTCTTTATCCATTTTTCACTTTCTGCCATGTTGAACTTGTACTGTAAACGAGGTTCTTGTAAACAGAGCCATTCCAAACTTTGGGGTGGCTGTGTCTTTTTTATTTTAATTTCCCTAAGCTATAGGACCATAAGTGGCAGTGCCCTAGGTTCTGTTGCTTTGTTTTTTAGATGTTTCAGGAAACACCATACACTTCTCCCGAGTGGTTGTTGGCAAATTACATCCCGCCCATCAGCATAACAAGGCTCCCAGTTCTCCATGGCCTGTCCTGCCTTTCTGGATTTTACACTTTTTTCAGATGGCCCTTTTGACCGGGGGGAAGTGAGACTTCATTGTAGTGCAGATTTCCTTTGCAAGCTTGCTAGGTTGGCCAAAAAGGGCGTATGCGTTTTTTCCTGAATATATTCAGGAAAAAACGCATACGCCCTTTTTGGCCAAGTGCATCATTGTGGACGTTCTGCCTCTTTTCCTATGCTTTCAATGCAATTCCAGTCTACTTCCTGAAATCGGTTTCCTGCAATTCTGCCCCGCTTTCAAGTCCTCTTGGCAGCCTTACTTCAGTCTATTTTTGGACGATAGCTGTCATTTATAACTCTGCAGGTTTGTGAATTACAGTGCCCCTGAGCTCCTTTCTTCAACTCGTTTTCTTTTGAGCTGGCCGCAACACCGCAGGATGGCTTCAGGCCCTAATCTGGTTCCGGTACGGCACGCTGAGCCTTTGGTTATTTCATCTTCCTGGTGGGAAATGAGAGTTAAATTTGCCCGTCCAGACACCTCCAGCTAGCCTGTCATTGGTTCTCACTATTCCTGTTCATCTTCCGCAGAAATTGCAAACTGGGCCAAACAGGAGGTTAAAGGTGCTGACTCTCCAAGTGGGGAGAGTGTTAGTAAAGCGTCTGGAATGTTGCACCCGAGTACCAGGGGAGGAAAACTGAGACATATTTGAACACGTCTCCCGTTCACATGGTTGATCATACTTGGGTTCCACATGCATGTTTTAGCTGAAGGAAGAATACCTTAAACCTGGAGAGTTGAGACCCGTGTAATGGGTACCATGCAATATGACTTCAAAGGGTCTTCATTTGCTCACCGAACCTCTCCAATCCTATCACTGCTGCGTTTATGCCCCTGTACACATGCTTGACTCTCTTTCGGAGACATAGCAATCCATAGGTTTTAAGATACTTACTAGTCAGGTACATTCTTAGGTGTTTAATATGCGGTGTTGAGTCCATTTCGTTGAGCAAGGAGTAGCTCTTGTCTATTCCATATTTGACTTAAGGAACTTTATCTGTGCTCATTTCAATCTCTGGTTTTATGCAGCACCCCAACTCACCTTTACCCTTAAGCAAGCATAAGTTGGTTTTCTAAATTTGAGACCCTGTTCTGTTCTGTAATTCAGTTCCTGTGTAGCCAAGTTTACATTCCGTGTATTACTGATATCTTATGATGTTTCTTTTTCTGTGTGACTTACTTCAGTTAGAATCATCATACCTGAATCCACTCATTGTGCTGCTAAGGGCCTGATGACACAGATTTCATTGCTGAGTGATATTGCTTTGTAAGTAAATACCACAACTTCTTTATCCATTTTTCACTTTCTGCGATGTTGAACTTGTACTGTAAACGAGGTTCTTGTAAACAGAGGCGTCCCAAATTTTGGGGTGGCTGTGTCTTTTTGATTTTAATTTCCCTAAGCTATAGGACCATAAGTGGCAGTGCCCAAGGCTCTGTTGCTTTGTTTTTTAGATGTTTCAGGAAACACCATACACTTCTCCCGAGTGTCTGTTGGCAATTTACATCCCGCCCATCAGCATAACAAGGCTCCCAGTTCTCCATGGCCTGTCCTGCCTTTCTGGATTTTACACTTTTTTCAGATGGCCCTTTTGACCGGGGGGAAGTGAGACTTCATTGTAGTGCAGATTTCCTTTGCAAGCTTGCTTGGTTGGCCAAAAAGGGCGTATGCGTTTTTTCCTGAATATATTCAGGAAAAAACGCATACGCCCTTTTTGGCCAAGTGCATCATTGTGGACGTTCTGCCTCTTTTCCTATGCTTTCAATGCAATTCCAGTCTACCTCCTGAAATCGGTTTCCTGCAATTCTGCCCCGCTTTCAAGTCCTCTTGGCAGCCTTACTTCAGTCTATTTTTGGACGATAGCTGTCATTGATAACTCTGCAGGTTTGTGAATTACAGTGCCCCTGAGCTCCTTTCTTCAACTTGCTTTCTTTTGACCTGGCCACAACACCGCAGGATGGCTTCAGGCCCTCATCTGGTTCCGGCACGGCACGCTGAGCCTTTGGTTATTTCCTCTTCCTGGTGGGAAATGAGAGTTAAATTTGCCCGTCCAGACACCTCCAGCTAGTCTCTCATTGGTTCTCGCTATTCCTGTTCATCTTCCGCAGAAATTGCAAACTGGGCCAAACAGGAGGTTAAAGGGACTGACTCTCCAAGTGGGGAGAGTGTTAGTAAAGCGTCTGGAATGTTGCACCCGAGTACCAGGGGAGGAAAACTGAGACATATTTGAACACGTCTCCCATTCACATGGTTGATCATACTGTGGGTTCCACATGCATGTTTTAGCTGAAGGAAGAATACCTTAAACATGGAGAGTTGAGACCCGTGGAATGGGTACCATGCAATATGACTTCAAAGGGTCTTCATTTGCTCACCGAACCTCTCCAATCCTATCACTGCTGCATTTATTCCCCTGTACACACGCTTGATTCTCTTTTGGAGACATAGCATCCATAGGTTTTTAGATACTTACTAGTCAGGTACATACTTAGGCGTTTAATATGGGGTGTTGAGTCCATTTCGTTGAGCAAGGAGTAGCTCTTGTCTATTCCATATTTGGCTTAAGGAACTTTATCTGTGCTCATTTCAATCTCTGGTTTTATGCAGCACCCCAACTCACCTTTCCCCTTAAGCAAGCATAAGTTGGTTTTCTAAATTTGAGACCCTGTTCTGTTTTGGAATGCAGTTCCTGTGTAGCCAAGTTTACATTCCGTGTATTAGTGATATCTTATGATGTTTCTTTTTCTGTGTGACTTATTTCAGTTAGAATCATCGTACCTGAATCCACTCATTATGCTGCTACGGGCCTGATGACATAGATTTCATTGCTGAGTGATACTGCATTGTACGTAAGTACCACAAGTTCTTTATCCATTTTTCACTTTCTGTGATGTTGAACTTGTACTGTAAACGAGGTTCTTGTAAACAGAGGCGTCCCAAACTTTGGGGTGGCTGTGTCTTTTTGATTTTAATTTCCCTAAGCTATAGGACCATAAGTGGAAGTGCCCTAGGTTCTGTTGCTTTGTTTTTTAGATGTTTCAGGAAACACCATACACTTCTCCGGAGTGTCTGTTGGCAATTTACATCCCGCCCATCAGCATAACAAGGCTCCCAGTTCTCCATGGCCTGTCCTGCCTTTCTGGATTTTACACTTTTTTCAGATGGCCCTTTTGACCGGGGGGAAGTGAGACTTCATTGGAGTGCAGATTTCCTTTGCAAGCTTGCTTGGTTGGCCAAAAAGGGCGTATGCGTTTTTTCCTGAATATATTCAGGAAAAAACGTATACGCCCTTTTTGGCCAAGTGCATCATTGTGGACGTTCTGCCTCTTTTCCTATGCTTTCAATGCAATTCCAGTCTACCTCCTGAAATCGGTTTCCTGCAATTCTGCCCCGCTTTCAAGTCCTCTTGGCAGCCTTACTTCAGTCTATTTTTGGACGATAGCTGTCATTTATAACTCTGCAGGTTTGTGAATTACAGTGCCCCTGAGCTCCTTTCTTCAACTCGCTTTCTTGTGACCTGGCCGCAACACCGCAGGATGGCTTCAGGCCCTAATCTGGTTCCGGCCCGGCATGCTGAGCCTTTGATTAATTCCTCTTCCTGGTGGGAAATGAGAGTTAAATTTGCCCGTCCAGACACCTCCAGCTAGCCTCTCATTGGTTCTCGCTATTCCTGTTCATCTTCCGCAGAAATTGCAAACTGGGCGAAACAGGAGGTAAAGGGACTGACTCTCCAAGTGGGGAGAGTGTTAGTAAAGCGTCTGGAATGTTGCACCCGAGTACCAGGGGAGGAAAACTGAGACATATTTGAACACGTCTCCCAATCACATGGTTGATCATACTCTAGGTTCCACATGCATGTTTTAGCTGAAGGAAGAATACCTTAAACCTGGGTATTTGAAACCCGTGGAATTGGTACCATGCAATATGACTTCAAAGGGTCTTCATTTGCTCACCGAACCTCTCCAATCCTATCACTGCTGCGTTTATGCCCCTGTACACATGCTTGATTCTCTTTCGGAGACATAGCAATCCATAGGTTTTAAGATACTTACTAGTCAGGTACATTCTTAGGTGTTTAATATGCGGTGTTGAGTCCATTTCGTTGAGCAAGGAGTAGCTCTTGTCTATTCCATATTTGACTTAAGGAACTTTATCTGTGCTCATTTCAATCTCTGGTTTTATGCAGCACCCCAACTCACCTTTACCCTTAAGCAAGCATAAGTTGGTTTTCTAAATTTGAGACCCTGTTCTGTTCTGTAATTCAGTTCCTGTGTAGCCAAGTTTACATTCCATGTATTACTGATATCTTATGATGTTTCTTTTTCTGTGTGACTTACTTCAGTTAGAATCATCATACATGAATCCACTCATTGTGCTGCTAAGGGCCTGATGACACAGATTTCATTGCTGAGTGATATTGCTTTGTAAGTAAATACCACAACTTCTTTATCCATTTTTCACTTTCTGCAATGTTGAACTTGTACTGTAAACGAGGTTCTTGTAAACAGAGCCGTTCCAAACTTTGGGGTGGCTGTGTCTTTTTTATTTTAATTTCCCTAAGCTATAGGACCATAAGTGGAAGTGCCCTAGGTTCTGTTGCTTTGTTTTTTAGATGTTTCAGGAAACACCATACACTTCTCCCGAGTGGTTGTTGGCAATTTACATCCCGCCCATCAGCATAACAAGGCTCCCAGTTCTCCATGGCCTGTCCTGCCTTTCTGGATTTTACACTTTTTTCAGATGGTCCTTTTGACCGGGGGGAAGTGAGACTTCATTGTAGTGCAGATTTCCTTTGCAAGCTTGCTTGGTTGGCCAAAAAGGGCGTATGCGTTTTTTCCTGAATATATTCAGGAAAAAACTCATACGCCCTTTTTGGCCAAGTGCATCATTGTGGACGTTCTGCCTCTTTTCCTATGCTTTCAATGCAATTCCAGTCTACCTCCTGAAATCGGTTTCCTGCAATTCTGCCCCGCTTTCAAGTCCTCTTGGCAGCCTTACTTCAGTCTATTTTTGGACGATAGCTGTCATTTATAACTCTGCAGGTTTGTGAATTACAGTGCCCCTGAGCTCCTTTCTTCAAGTCGCTTTCTTTTGAGCTGGCCGCAACACCGCAGGATGGCTTCAGGCCCTAATCTGGTTCCGGTACGGCACGCTGAGCCTTTGGTTATTTCCTCTTCCTGGTGGGAAATGAGAGTTAAATTTGCCCGTCCAGACACCTCCAGCTAGCCTCTCATTGGTTCTCGCTATTCCTGTTCATCTTCCGCAGAAATTGCAAACTGGGCCAAACAGGAGGTTAAAGGCGCTGACTCTCCAAGTGGGGAGAGTGTTAGTAAAGCGTCTGGAATGTTGCACCCGAGTACCAGGGGAGGAAAACTGAGACATATTTGAACACGTCTCCCATTCACATGGTTGATCATACTTGGGTTCCACATGCATGTTTTAGCTGAAGGAAGAATACCTTAAACCTGGAGAGTTGAGACCCGTGTAATGGGTACCATGCAATATGACTTCAAAGGGTCTTCATTTGCTCACCGAACCTCTCCAATCCTATCACTGCTGCGTTTATGCCCCTGTACACATGCTTGATTCTCTTTCGGAGACATAGCAATCCATAGGTTTTAAGATACTTACTAGTCAGGTACATTCTTAGGCGTTTAATATGCGGTGTTGAGTCCATTTCATTGAGCAAGGAGTAGCTCTTGTCTATTCCATATTTGACTTAAGGAACTTTATCTGTGCTCATTTCAATCTCTGGTTTTATGCAGCACCCCAACTCACCTTTACCCTTAAGCAAGCATAAGTTGGTTTTCTAAATTTGAGACCCTGTTCTGTTCTGTAATTCAGTTCCTGTGTAGCCAAGTTTACATTCCGTGTATTACTGATATCTTATGATGTTTCTTTTTCTGTGTGACTTATTTCAGTTAGAATCATCATACCTGAATCCACTCATTGTGATGCTAAGGGCCTGATGACATAGATTTCATTGCTGAGTGATATTGCTTTGTAAGTAAATACCACAAGTTCTTTATCCATTTTTCACTTTCTGCGATGTTGAACTTGTACTGTAAACGAGGTTCTTGTAAACAGAGGCGTCCCAAACTTTGGGGTGGCTGTGTCTTTTTGATTTTAATTTCCCTAAGCTATAGGACCATAAGTGGAAGTGCCCTAGGTTCTGTTGCTTTGTTTTTTAGATGTTTCAGGAAACACCATACACTTCTCCGGAGTGTCTGTTGGCAATTTACATCCCGCCCATCAGCATAACAAGGCTCCCAGTTCTCCATGGCCTGTCCTGCCTTTCTGGATTTTACACTTTTTTCAGATGGCCCTTTTGACCGGGGGGAAGTGAGACTTCATTGGAGTGCAGATTTCCTTTGCAAGCTTGCTTGGTTGGCCAAAAAGGGCGTATGCGTTTTTTCCTGAATATATTCAGGAAAAAACGCATACACCCTTTTTGGCCAAGTGCATCATTGTGGACGTTCTGCCTCTTTTCCTATGCTTTCAATGCAATTCCAGTCTACCTCCTGAAATCGGTTTCCTGCAATTCTGCCCCGCTTTCAAGTCCTCTTGGCAGCCTTACTTCAGTCTATTTTTGGACGATAGCTGTCATTTATAACTCTGCAGGTTTGTGAATTACAGTGCCCCTGAGCTCCTTTCTTCAACTCGCTTTCTTGTGACCTGGCCGCAACACCGCAGGATGGCTTCAGGCCCTAATCTGGTTCCGGCCCGGCATGCTGAGCCTTTGATTAATTCCTCTTCCTGGTGGGAAATGAGAGTTAAATTTGCCCGTCCAGACACCTCCAGCTAGCCTCTCATTGGTTCTCGCTATTCCTGTTCATCTTCCGCAGAAATTGCAAACTGGGCGAAACAGGAGGTAAAGGGACTGACTCTCCAAGTGGGGAGAGTGTTAGTAAAGCGTCTGGAATGTTGCACCCGAGTACCAGGGGAGGAAAACTGAGACATATTTGAACACGTCTCCCAATCACATGGTTGATCATACTCTAGGTTCCACATGCATGTTTTAGCTGAAGGAAGAATACCTTAAACCTGGGTATTTGAAACCCGTGGAATGGGTACCATGCAATATGACTTCAAAGGGTCTTCATTTGCTCACCGAACCTCTCCAATCCTATCACTGCTGCGTTTATGCCCCTGTACACATGCTTGATTCTCTTTCGGAGACATAGCAATCCATAGGTTTTAAGATACTTACTAGTCAGGTACATTCTTAGGTGTTTAATATGCGGTGTTGAGTCCATTTCGTTGAGCAAGGAGTAGCTCTTGTCTATTCCATATTTGACTTAAGGAACTTTATCTGTGCTCATTTCAATCTCTGGTTTTATGCAGCACCCCAACTCACCTTTACCCTTAAGCAAGCATAAGTTGGTTTTCTAAATTTGAGACCCTGTTCTGTTCTGTAATTCAGTTCCTGTGTAGCCAAGTTTACATTCCATGTATTACTGATATCTTATGATGTTTCTTTTTCTGTGTGACTTACTTCAGTTAGAATCATCATACATGAATCCACTCATTGTGCTGCTAAGGGCCTGATGACACAGATTTCATTGCTGAGTGATATTGCTTTGTAAGTAAATACCACAACTTCTTTATCCATTTTTCACTTTCTGCAATGTTGAACTTGTACTGTAAACGAGGTTCTTGTAAACAGAGCCGTTCCAAACTTTGGGGTGGCTGTGTCTTTTTTATTTTCATTTCCCTAAGCTATAGGACCATAAGTGGAAGTGCCCTAGGTTCTGTTGCTTTGTTTTTTAGATGTTTCAGGAAACACCATACACTTCTCCCGAGTGGTTGTTGGCAATTTACATCCCGCCCATCAGCATAACAAGGCTCCCAGTTCTCCATGGCCTGTCCTGCCTTTCTGGATTTTACACTTTTTTCAGATGGTCCTTTTGACCGGGGGGAAGTGAGACTTCATTGTAGTGCAGATTTCCTTTGCAAGCTTGCTTGGTTGGCCAAAAAGGGCGTATGCGTTTTTTCCTGAATATATTCAGGAAAAAACTCATACGCCCTTTTTGGCCAAGTGCATCATTGTGGACGTTCTGCCTCTTTTCCTATGCTTTCAATGCAATTCCAGTCTACCTCCTGAAATCGGTTTCCTGCAATTCTGCCCCGCTTTCAAGTCCTCTTGGCAGCCTTACTTCAGTCTATTTTTGGACGATAGCTGTCATTTATAACTCTGCAGGTTTGTGAATTACAGTGCCCCTGAGCTCCTTTCTTCAAGTCGCTTTCTTTTGAGCTGGCCGCAACACCGCAGGATGGCTTCAGGCCCTAATCTGGTTCCGGTACGGCACGCTGAGCCTTTGGTTATTTCCTCTTCCTGGTGGGAAATGAGAGTTAAATTTGCCCGTCCAGACACCTCCAGCTAGCCTCTCATTGGTTCTCGCTATTCCTGTTCATCTTCCGCAGAAATTGCAAACTGGGCCAAACAGGAGGTTAAAGGCGCTGACTCTCCAAGTGGGGAGAGTGTTAGTAAAGCGTCTGGAATGTTGCACCCGAGTACCAGGGGAGGAAAACTGAGACATATTTGAACACGTCTCCCATTCACATGGTTGATCATACTTGGGTTCCACATGCATGTTTTAGCTGAAGGAAGAATACCTTAAACCTGGAGAGTTGAGACCCGTGTAATGGGTACCATGCAATATGACTTCAAAGGGTCTTCATTTGCTCACCGAACCTCTCCAATCCTATCACTGCTGCGTTTATGCCCCTGTACACATGCTTGATTCTCTTTCGGAGACATAGCAATCCATAGGTTTTAAGATACTTACTAGTCAGGTACATTCTTAGGCGTTTAATATGCGGTGTTGAGTCCATTTCATTGAGCAAGGAGTAGCTCTTGTCTATTCCATATTTGACTTAAGGAACTTTATCTGTGCTCATTTCAATCTCTGGTTTTATGCAGCACCCCAACTCACCTTTACCCTTAAGCAAGCATAAGTTGGTTTTCTAAATTTGAGACCCTGTTCTGTTCTGTAATTCAGTTCCTGTGTAGCCAAGTTTACATTCCGTGTATTACTGATATCTTATGATGTTTCTTTTTCTGTGTGACTTACTTCAGTTAGAATCATCATACATGAATCCACTCATTGTGCTGCTAAGGGCCTGATGAGACACATTTCATTGCTGAGTGATATTGCTTTGTAAGTAAATACCACTACTTCTTTATCCATTTTTCACTTTCTGCGATGTTGAACTTGTACTGTAAACGAGGTTCTTGTAAACAGACCCGTTCCAAACTTTAGGGTGGTTGTGTCTTTTTGATTTTAATTTCCCTAAGCTATAGGACCATAAGTGGAAGTGCCCTAGGTTCTGTTGCTTTGTTTTTTAGATGTTTCAGGAAACACCATACACTTCTCCCGAGTGGTTGTTGACAATTTACATCCCGCCCATCAGCATAACAAGGCTCCCAGTTCTCCATGGCCTGTCCTGCCTTTCTGGATTTTACACTTTTTTCAGATGGCCCTTTTGACCGGGGGGAAGTGAGACTTCATTGTAGTGCAGATTTCCTTTGCAAGCTTGCTTGGTTGGCCAAAAAGGGCGTATGCGTTTTTTCCTGAATATATTCAGGAAAAAACGCATACGCCCTTTTTGGCCAAGTGCATCATTGTGGACGTTCTGCCTCTTTTCCTATGCTTTCAATGCAATTCCAGTCTACCTCCTGAAATCGGTTTCCTGCAATTCTGCCCCGCTTTCAAGTCCTCTTGGCAGCCTTACTTCAGTCTATTTTTGGACGATAGCTGTCATTTATAACTCTGCAGGTTTGTGAATTACAGTGCCCCTGAGCTCCTTTCTTCAACTCGCTTTCTTGTGACCTGGCCGCAACACCGCAGGATGGCTTCAGGCCCTAATCTGGTTCCGGCACGACATGCTGAGCCTTTGGTTAATTCCTCTTCCTGGTGGGAAATGAGAGTTAAATTTGCCCGTCCAGACACCTCCAGTTAGCCTCTCATTGGTTCTCGCTATTCCTGTTCATCTTCCGCAGAAATTGCAAACTGGGCCAAACAGGAGGTTAAAGGGACTGACTCTCCAAGTGGGGAGAGTGTTAGTAAAGCGTCTGGAATGTTGCACCCGAGTACCAGGGGAGGAAAACTGAGACATATTTGAACACGTCTCCCATTCACATGGTTGATCATACTTGGGTTCCACATGCATGTTTTAGCTGAAGGAAGAATACCTTAAACCTGGAGAGTTGAGACCCGTGTAATGGGTACCATGCAATATGACTTCAAAGGGTCTTCATTTGCTCACCGAACCTCTCCAATCCTATCACTGCTGTGTTTATGCCCCTGTACACATGCTTGATTCTCTTTCGGAGACATAGCAATCCATAGGTTTTAAGATACTTACTAGTCAGGTACATTCTTAGGCGTTTAATATGCGGTGTTGAGTCCATTTCGTTGAGCAAGGAGTAGCTCTTGTCTATTCCATATTTGACTTAAGGAACTTTATCTGTGCTCATTTCAATCTCTGGTTTTATGCACCACCCCAACTCACCTTTACCCTTAAGCAAGCATAAGTTAGTTTTCTAAATTTGAGACCCTGTTCTGTTCTGTAATTCAGTTCCTGTGTAGCCAAGTTTACATTCCGTGTATTACTGATATCTTATGATGTTTCTTTTTCTGTGTGACTTATTTCAGTTAGAATCATCATACCTGAATCCACTCATTGTGATGCTGAGGGCCTGATGACATAGATTTCATTGCTGAGAGATATTGCTTTGTAAGTAAATACCACAAGTTCTTTATCCATTTTTCACTTTCTGCGATGTTGAACTTGTACTGTAAACGAGGTTCTTGTAAACAGAGGCGTCCCAAACTTTGGGGTGGCTGTGTCTTTTTGATTTTAATTTCCCTAAGCTATAGGACCATAAGTGGAAGTGCCCTAGGTTCTGTTGCTTTGTTTTTTAGATGTTTCAGGAAACACCATACACTTCTCCGGAGTGTCTGTTGGCAATTTACATCCCGCCCATCAGCATAACAAGGCTCCCAGTTCTCCATGGCCTGTCCTGCCTTTCTGGATTTTACACTTTTTTCAGATGGCCCTTTTGACCGGGGGGAAGTGAGACTTCATTGGAGTGCAGATTTCCTTTGCAAGCTTGCTTGGTTGGCCAAAAAGGGCGTATGCGTTTTTTCCTGAATATATTCAGGAAAAAACGTATATGCCCTTTTTGGCCAAGTGCATCATTGTGGACGTTCTGCCTCTTTTCCTATGCTTTCAATGCAATTCCAGTCTACCTCCTGAAATCGGTTTCCTGCAATTCTGCCCCGCTTTCAAGTCCTCTTGGCAGCCTTACTTCAGTCTATTTTTGGACGATAGCTGTCATTTATAACTCTGCAGGTTTGTGAATTACAGTGCCCCTGAGCTCCTTTCTTCAACTCGCTTTCTTGTGACCTGGCCGCAACACCGCAGGATGGCTTCAGGCCCTAATCTGGTTCCGGCCCGGCATGCTGAGCCTTTGATTAATTCCTCTTCCTGGTGGGAAATGAGAGTTAAATTTGCCCGTCCAGACACCTCCAGCTAGCCTCTCATTGGTTCTCGCTATTCCTGTTCATCTTCCGCAGAAATTGCAAACTGGGCCAAACAGGAGGTTAAAGGGACTGACTCTCCAAGTGGGGAGAGTGTTAGTAAAGCGTCTGGAATGTTGCACCCGAGTACCAGGGGAGGAAAACTGAGACATATTTGAACACGTCTCCCAATCACATGGTTGATCATACTCTAGGTTCCACATGCATGTTTTAGCTGAAGGAAGAATACCTTAAACCTGGGTATTTGAAACCCGTGGAATGGGTACCATGCAATATGACTTCAAAGGGTCTTCATTTGCTCACCGAACCTCTCCAATCCTATCACTGCTGCGTTTATGCCCCTGTACACATGCTTGATTCTCTTTCGGAGACATAGCAATCCATAGGTTTTAAGATACTTACTAGTCAGGTACATTCTTAGGTGTTTAATATGCGGTGTTGAGTCCATTTCATTGAGCAAGGAGTAGCTCTTGTCTATTCCATATTTGACTTAAGGAACTTTATCTGTGCTCATTTCAATCTCTGGTTTTATGCAGCACCCCAACTCACCTTTACCCTTAAGCAAGCATAAGTTGGTTTTCTAAATTTGAGACCCTGTTCTGTTCTGTAATTCAGTTCCTGTGTAGCCAAGTTTACATTCCGTGTATTACTGATATCTTATGATGTTTCTTTTTCTGTGTGACTTACTTCAGTTAGAATCATCATACATGAATCCACTCATTGTGCTGCTAAGGGCCTGATGAGACAGATTTCATTGCTGAGTGATATTGCTTTGTAAGTAAATACCACAACTTCTTTATCCATTTTTCACTTTCTGCGATGTTGAACTTGTACTGTAAACGAGGTTCTTGTAAACAGACCCGTTCCAAACTTTAGGGTGGTTGTGTCTTTTTGATTTTAATTTCCCTAAGCTATAGGACCATAAGTGGAAGTGCCCTAGGTTCTGTTGCTTTGTTTTTTAGATGTTTCAGGAAACACCATACACTTCTCCCGAGTGTCTGTTGGCAATTTACATCCCGCCCATCAGCATAACAAGGCTCCCAGTTCTCCATGGCCTGTCCTGCCTTTCTGGATTTTACACTTTTTTCAGATGGCCCTTTTGACCGGGGGGAAGTGAGACTTCATTGTAGTGCAGATTTCCTTTGCAAGCTTGCTTGGTTGGCCAAAAAGGGCGTATGCGTTTTTTCCTGAATATATTCAGGAAAAAACGCATACGCCCTTTTTGGCCAAGTGCATCATTGTGGACGTTCTGCCTCTTTTCCTATGCTTTCAATGCAATTCCAGTCTACCTCCTGAAATCGGTTTCCTGCAATTCTGCCCCGCTTTCAAGTCCTCTTGGCAGCCTTACTTCAGTCTATTTTTGGACGATAGCTGTCATTTATAACTCTGCAGGTTTGTGAATTACAGTGCCCCTGAGCTCCTTTCTTCAACTCGCTTTCTTGTGACCTGGCCGCAACACCGCAGGATGGCTTCAGGCCCTAATCTGGTTCCGGCCCGACATGCTGAGCCTTTGGTTAATTCCTCTTCCTGGTGGGAAATGAGAGTTAAATTTGCCCGTCCAGACACCTCCAGCTAGCCTCTCATTGGTTCTCGCTATTCCTGTTCATCTTCCGCAGAAATTGCAAACTGGGCCAAACAGGAGGTTAAAGGGACTGACTCTCCAAGTGGGGAGAGTGTTAGTAAAGCGTCTGGAATGTTGCACCCGAGTACCAGGGGAGGAAAACTGAGACATATTTGAACACGTCTCCCATTCACATGGTTGATCATACTTGGGTTCCACATGCATGTTTTAGCTGAAGGAAGAATACCTTAAACCTGGAGAGTTGAGACCCGTGTAATGGGTACCATGCAATATGACTTCAAAGGGTCTTCATTTGCTCACCGAACCTCTCCAATCCTATCACTGCTGTGTTTATGCCCCTGTACACATGCTTGATTCTCTTTCGGAGACATAGCAATCCATAGGTTTTAAGATACTTACTAGTCAGGTACATTCTTAGGCGTTTAATATGCGGTGTTGAGTCCATTTCGTTGAGCAAGGAGTAGCTCTTGTCTATTCCATATTTGACTTAAGGAACTTTATCTGTGCTCATTTCAATCTCTGGTTTTATGCACCACCCCAACTCACCTTTACCCTTAAGCAAGCATAAGTTAGTTTTCTAAATTTGAGACCCTGTTCTGTTCTGTAATTCAGTTCCTGTGTAGCCAAGTTTACATTCCGTGTATTACTGATATCTTATGATGTTTCTTTTTCTGTGTGACTTATTTCAGTTAGAATCATCATACCTGAATCCACTCATTGTGATGCTGAGGGCCTGATGACATAGATTTCATTGCTGAGAGATATTGCTTTGTAAGTAAATACCACAAGTTCTTTATCCATTTTTCACTTTCTGCGATGTTGAACTTGTACTGTAAACGAGGTTCTTGTAAACAGAGGCGTCCCAAACTTTGGGGTGGCTGTGTCTTTTTGATTTTAATTTCCCTAAGCTATAGGACCATAAGTGGAAGTGCCCTAGGTTCTGTTGCTTTGTTTTTTAGATGTTTCAGGAAACACCATACACTTCTCCGGAGTGTCTGTTGGCAATTTACATCCCGCCCATCAGCATAACAAGGCTCCCAGTTCTCCATGGCCTGTCCTGCCTTTCTGGATTTTACACTTTTTTCAGATGGCCCTTTTGACCGGGGGGAAGTGAGACTTCATTGGAGTGCAGATTTCCTTTGCAAGCTTGCTTGGTTGGCCAAAAAGGGCGTATGCGTTTTTTCCTGAATATATTCAGGAAAAAACGTATACGCCCTTTTTGGCCAAGTGCATCATTGTGGACGTTCTGCCTCTTTTCCTATGCTTTCAATGCAATTCCAGTCTACCTCCTGAAATCGGTTTCCTGCAATTCTGCCCCGCTTTCAAGTCCTCTTGGCAGCCTTACTTCAGTCTATTTTTGGACGATAGCTGTCATTTATAACTCTGCAGGTTTGTGAATTACAGTGCCCCTGAGCTCCTTTCTTCAACTCGCTTTCTTGTGACCTGGCCGCAACACCGCAGGATGGCTTCAGGCCCTAATCTGGTTCCGGCCCGGCATGCTGAGCCTTTGATTAATTCCTCTTCCTGGTGGGAAATGAGAGTTAAATTTGCCCGTCCAGACACCTCCAGCTAGCCTCTCATTGGTTCTCGCTATTCCTGTTCATCTTCCGCAGAAATTGCAAACTGGGCCAAACAGGAGGTTAAAGGGACTGACTCTCCAAGTGGGGAGAGTGTTAGTAAAGCGTCTGGAATGTTGCACCCGAGTACCAGGGGAGGAAAACTGAGACATATTTGAACACGTCTCCCAATCACATGGTTGATCATACTCTAGGTTCCACATGCATGTTTTAGCTGAAGGAAGAATACCTTAAACCTGGGTATTTGAAACCCGTGGAATGGGTACCATGCAATATGACTTCAAAGGGTCTTCATTTGCTCACCGAACCTCTCCAATCCTATCACTGCTGCGTTTATGCCCCTGTACACATGCTTGATTCTCTTTCGGAGACATAGCAATCCATAGGTTTTAAGATACTTACTAGTCAGGTACATTCTTAGGTGTTTAATATGCGGTGTTGAGTCCATTTCATTGAGCAAGGAGTAGCTCTTGTCTATTCCATATTTGACTTAAGGAACTTTATCTGTGCTCATTTCAATCTCTGGTTTTATGCAGCACCCCAACTCACCTTTACCCTTAAGCAAGCATAAGTTGGTTTTCTAAATTTGAGACCCTGTTCTGTTCTGTAATTCAGTTCCTGTGTAGCCAAGTTTACATTCCATGTATTACTGATATCTTATGATGTTTCTTTTTCTGTGTGACTTACTTCAGTTAGAATCATCATACATGAATCCACTCATTGTGCTGCTAAGGGCCTGATGACACAGATTTCATTGCTGAGTGATATTGCTTTGTAAGTAAATACCACAACTTCTTTATCCATTTTTCACTTTCTGCAATGTTGAACTTGTACTGTAAACGAGGTTCTTGTAAACAGAGCCGTTCCAAACTTTGGGGTGGCTGTGTCTTTTTGATTTTAATTTCCCTAAGCTATAGGACCATAAGTGGAAGTGCCCTAGGTTCTGTTGCTTTGTTTTTTAGATGTTTCAGGAAACACCATACACTTCTCCCGAGTGGTTGTTGGCAATTTACATCCCGCCCATCAGCATAACAAGGCTCCCAGTTCTCCATGGCCTGTCCTGCCTTTCTGGATTTTACACTTTTTTCAGATGGTCCTTTTGACCGGGGGGAAGTGAGACTTCATTGTAGTGCAGATTTCCTTTGCAAGCTTGCTTGGTTGGCCAAAAAGGGCGTATGCGTTTTTTCCTGAATATATTCAGGAAAAAACTCATACGCCCTTTTTGGCCAAGTGCATCATTGTGGACGTTCTGCCTCTTTTCCTATGCTTTCAATGCAATTCCAGTCTACCTCCTGAAATCGGTTTCCTGCAATTCTGCCCCGCTTTCAAGTCCTCTTGGCAGCCTTACTTCAGTCTATTTTTGGACGATAGCTGTCATTTATAACTCTCCAGGTTTGTGAATTACAGTGCCCCTGAGCTCCTTTCTTCAAGTCGCTTTCTTTTGAGCTGGCCGCAACACCGCAGGAAGGCTTCAGGCCCTAATCTGGTTCCGGTACGGCACGCTGAGCCTTTGGTTATTTCCTCTTCCTGGTGGGAAATGAGAGTTAAATTTGCCCGTCCAGACACCTCCAGCTAGCCTCTCATTGGTTCTCGCTATTCCTGTTCATCTTCCGCAGAAATTGCAAACTGGGCCAAACAGGAGGTTAAAGGCGCTGACTCTCCAAGTGGGGAGAGTGTTAGTAAAGCGTCTGGAATGTTGCACCCGAGTACCAGGGGAGGAAAACTGAGACATATTTGAACACGTCTCCCATTCACATGGTTGATCATACTTGGGTTCCACATGCATGTTTTAGCTGAAGGAAGAATACCTTAAACCTGGAGAGTTGAGACCCGTGTAATGGGTACCATGCAATATGACTTCAAAGGGTCTTCATTTGCTCACCGAACCTCTCCAATCCTATCACTGCTGCGTTTATGCCCCTGTACACATGCTTGATTCTCTTTCGGAGACATAGCAATCCATAGGTTTTAAGATACTTACTAGTCAGGTACATTCTTAGGCGTTTAATATGCGGTGTTGAGTCCATTTCATTGAGCAAGGAGTAGCTCTTGTCTATTCCATATTTGACTTAAGGAACTTTATCTGTGCTCATTTCAATCTCTGGTTTTATGCAGCACCCCAACTCACCTTTACCCTTAAGCAAGCATAAGTTGGTTTTCTAAATTTGAGACCCTGTTCTGTTCTGTAATTCAGTTCCTGTGTAGCCAAGTTTACATTCCGTGTATTACTGATATCTTATGATGTTTCTTTTTCTGTGTGACTTACTTCAGTTAGAATCATCATACCTGAATCCACTCATTGTGCTGCTAAGGGCCTGATGAGACAGATTTCATTGCTGAGTGATATTGCTTTGTAAGTAAATACTACAACTTCTTTATCCATTTTTCACTTTCTGCGATGTTGAACTTGTACTGTAAACGAGGTTCTTGTAAACAGAGCCGTTCCAAACTTTGGGGTGGCTGTGTCTTTTTTATTTTAATTTCCCTAAGCTATAGGACCATAAGTGGAAGTGCCCTAGGTTCTGTTGGTTTGTTTTTTAGATGTTTCAGGAAACACCATACACTTCTCCCCAGTGGTTGTTGGCAATTTACATCCCGCCCATCAGCATAACAAGGCTCCCAGTTCTCCATGGCCTGTCCTGCCTTTCTGGATTTTACACTTTTTTCAGATGGCCCTTTTGACCGGGGGGAAGTGAGACTTCATTGTAGTGCAGATTTCCTTTGCAAGCTTGCTTGGTTGGCCAAAAAGGGCGTATGCGTTTTTTCCTGAATATATTCAGGAAAAAACGCATACGCCCTTTTTGGCCAAGTGCATCATTGTGGACGTTCTGCCTCTTTTCCTATGCTTTCAATGCAATTCCAGTCTACCTCCTGAAATCGGTTTCCTGCAATTCTGCCCCGCTTTCAAGTCCTCTTGGCAGCCTTACTTCAGTCTATTTTTGGACGATAGCTGTCATTTATAACTCTGCAGGTTTGTGAATTACAGTGCCCCTGAGCTCCTTTCTTCAACTCGCTTTCTTGTGACCTGGCCGCAACACCGCAGGATGGCTTCAGGCCCTAATCTGGTTCCGGCCCGGCATGCTGAGCCTTTGGTTAATTCCTCTTCCTGGTGGGAAATGAGAGTTAAATTTGCCCGTCCAGACACCTCCAGCTAGCCTCTCATTGGTTCTCGCTATTCCTGTTCATCTTCCGCAGAAATTGCAAACTGGGCCAAACAGGAGGTTAAAGGCGCTGACTCTCCAAGTCGGGAGAGTGTTAGTAAAGCGTCTGGAATGTTGCACCCGAGTACCAGGGGAGGAAAACTGAGACATATTTGAACACGTCTCCCGTTCACACGGTTGATCATACTCTGGGTTCCACATGCATGTTTTAGCTGAAAGAAGAATACCTAAAACCTGGGTAGTTGAAACCCGTGGAATGGGTACCATGCAATATGACTTCAAAGGGTCTTCATTTGCTCACCGAACCTCTCCAATCCTATCACTGCTGCATTTATTCCCCTGTACACACACTTGATTCTCTTTTGGAGACATAGCAATCCATAGGTTTTAAGATACTTACTAGTCAGGTACATTCTTAGGGGTTTAATATGGGGTTTTGAGTCCATTTCGTTGAGCAAGGAGTAGCTCTTGTCTATTCCATATTTGGCTTAAGGAACTTTATCTGTGCTCATTTCAATCTCTGGTTTTATGCAGCACCCCAACTCACCTTTACCCTTAAGCAAGCATAAGTTGGTTTTCTAAATTTGAGACCCTGTTCTGTTTTGGAATGTAGTTCCTGTGTAGCCAAGTTTACATTCCGTGTATTAGTGATATCTTATGATGTTTCTTTTTCTGTGTGACTTATTTCAGTTAGAATCATCGTACCTGAATCTACTCATTATGCTGCTAAGGGCCTGATGACATAGATTTCATTGCTGAGTGATACTGCATTGTACGTAAGTACCACAAGTTCTTTATCCATTTTTCACTTTCTGCGATGTTGAACTTGTACTGTAAACGAGGTTCTTGTAAACAGAGCCATTCCAAACTTTGGGGTGGCTGTGTCTTTTTGATTTTAATTTCCCTAAGCTATAGGACCATAAGTGGAAGTGCCCTAGGCTCTGTTGCTTTGTTTTTTAGATGTTTCAGGAAACCCCATACACTTCTCCCAAGTGTCTGTTGGCAATTTACATCCCGCCCTTCAGCATAACAAGGCTCCCAGTTCTCAATGGCCTGTTGCCTTTCTGGATTTTACACTTTTTTCAGATGGCCCTTTTGACCGGGGGGAAGTGAGACTTCATTGTAGTGCAGATTTCCTTTGCAAGCTTGCTTGGTTGGCCAAAAAGGGCGTATGCGTTTTTTCCTGAATATATTCAGGAAAAAACGCATACGCCCTTTTTGGCCAAGTGCATCATTGTGGACGTTCTGCCTCTTTTCCTATGCTTTCAATGCAATTCCAGTCTACCTCCTGAAATCGGTTTCCTGCAATTCTGCCCCGCATTCAAGTCCTCTTGGCAGCCTTACTTCAGTCTATTTTTGGACGATAGCTGTCATTTATAACTCTGCAGGTTTGTGAATTACAGTGCCCCTGAGCTCCTTTCTTAAACTTGCTTTCTTGTGACCTGGCCGCAACACCGCAGGCTGGCTTCAGGCCCTAATCTGGTTCCGGCACGGCACGCTGAGCCTTTGGTTATTTCCTCTTCCTGGTGGGAAATGAGAGTTAAATTTGCCCGTCCAGAAACCTCCAGTTAGCCTCTCATTGGTTCTCGCTATTCCTGTTCATCTTCCACAGAAATTGCAAACTGGGCCAAACAGGAGGTTAAAGGCGCTGACTCTCCAAGTGTGGAGAGTGTTAGTAAAGCGTCTGGAATGTTGCACCCGAGTACCAGGGGAGGAAAACTGAGACATATTTCAACACGTCTCCCGTTCACATGGTTGATCATACTTGGGTTCCACATGCATGTTTTAGCTGAAGGAAGAATACCTTAAACCTGGAGAGTTAAGACCCGTGTAATGGGTACCATGCAATATGACTTCAAAGGGTCTTCATTTGCTCACCGAACCTCTCCAATCCTATCACTGCTGCGTTTATGCCCCTGTACACATGCTTGATTCTCTTTCGGAGACATAGCAATCCATAGGTTTTACGATACTTACTAGTCAGGTACATTCTTAGGCGTTTAATATGCGGTGTTGAGTCCATTTCGTTGAGCAAGGAGTAGCTCTTGTCTATTCCATATTTGACTTAAGGAACTTTATCTGTGCTCATTTCAATCTCTGGTTTTATGCAGCACCCCAACTCACCTTTACCCTTAAGCAAGCATAAGTTGGTTTTCTAAATTTGAGACCCTGTTCTGTTCTGTAATTCAGTTCCTGTGTAGCCAAGTTTACATTCCGTGTATTACTGATATCTTATGATGTTTCTTTTTCTGTGTGACTTACTACAGTTAGAATCATCATACCTGAATCCACTCATTGTGCTGCTAAGGGCCTGATGACACAGATTTCATTGCTGAGTGATATTGCTTTGTAAGTAAATACCACAACTTCTTTATCCATTTTTCACTTTCTGCGATGTTGAACTTGTACTGTAAACGAGGTTCTTGTAAACAGAGCCGTTCCAAACTTTGAGGTGGCTGTGTCTTTTTGATTTTAATTTCCCTAAGCTATAGGACCATAAGTGGAAGTGCCCTAGGCTCTGTTGCTTTGTTTTTTAGATGTTTCAGGAAACACCATACACTTCTCCCGAGTGGTTGTTGGCAATTTACATCCCGCCCATCAGCATAACAAGGCTCCCAGTTCTCCATGTCCTGTCCTGCCTTTCTGGATTTTACACTTTTTTCAGATGGCCCTGTTGACCGGGGGGAAGTGAGACTTCATTGTAGTGCAGATTTCCTTTGCAAGCTTGCTTGGTTGGCCAAAAAGGGCGTATGCGTTTTTTCCTGAATATATTCAGGAAAAAACGCATACGCCCTTTTTGGCCAAGTGCATCATTGTGGACGTTCTGCCTCTTTTCCTATGCTTTCAATGCAATTCCAGTCTACCTCCTGAAATCGGTTTCCTGCAATTCTGCCCCGCTTTCAAGTCCTCTAGGCAGCCTTACTTCAGTCTATTTTTGGACGATAGCTGTCATTTATAACTCTGCTGGTTTGTGAATTACAGTGCCCCTGAGCTCCTTTCTTCAACTCGCTTTCTTTTGAGCTGGCCGCAACACCGCAGGATGGCTTCAGGCCCTAATCTGGTTCCGGCCCGGCATGCTGAGCCTTTGGTTAATTCCTCTTCCTGGTGGGAAATGAGAGTTAAATTTGCCCGTCGAGACACCTCCAGCTAGTCTCTCATTGGTTCTCGCTATTCCTGTTCATCTTCCGCAGAAATTGCAAACTGGGCCAAACAGGAGGTTAAAGGCGCTGACTCTCCAAGTGGGGAGAGTGTTAGTAAAGCGTCTGGAATGTTGCACCCGAGTACCAGGGGAGGAAAACTGAGACATATTTGAACACGTCTCCCGTTCACATGGTTGATCATACTTGGGTTCCACATGCATGTTTTAGCTGAAGGAAGAATACCTTAAACCTGGAGAGTTGAGACCCGTGTAATGGGTACCATGCAATATGACTTCAAAGGGTCTTCATTTGCTCACCGAACCTCTCCAATCCTATCACTGCTGCGTTTATGCCCCTGTACACATGCTTGATTCTCTTTTGGAGACATAGCAATCCATAGGTTTTACGATACTTACTAGTCAGGTACATTCTTAGGCGTTTAATATGCGGTGATGAGTCCATTTCGTTGAGCAAGGAGTAGCTCTTGTCTATTCCATATTTGACTTAAGGAACTTTATCTGTGCTCATTTCAATCTCTGGTTTTATGCAGCACCCCAACTCACCTTTACCCTTAAGCAAGCATAAGTTGGTTTTCTAAATTTGAGACCCTGTTCTGTTCTGTAATTCAGTTCCTGTGTAGCCAAGTTTACATTCCGTGTATTACTGATATCTTATGATGTTTCTTTTTCTGTGTGACTTACTTCAGTTAGAATCATCATACCTGAATCCACTCATTGTGCTGCTAAGGGCCTGATGACACAGATTTCATTGCTGAGTGATATTGCTTTGTAAGTAAATACCACAACTTCTTTATCCATTTTTCACTTTCTGCGATGTTGAACTTGTACTGTAAACGAGGTTCTTGTAAACAGAGCCGTTCCAAACTTTGGGGTGGCTGTGTCTTTTTGATTTTAATTTCCCTAAGCTATAGGACCATAAGTGGAAGTGCCCTAGGTTCTGTTGCTTTGTTTTTTAGATGTTTCAGGAAACACCATACACTTCTCCCGAGTGGTTGTTGGCAATTTACATCCCGCCCATCAGCATAACAAGGCTCCCAGTTCTCCATGGCCTGTCCTGCCTTTCTGGATTTTACACTTTTTTCAGATGGCCCTTTTGACCGGGAGGAAGTGAGACTTCATTGTAGTGTAGATTTCCTTTGCAAGCTTGCTTGGTTGGCCAAAAAGGGCGTATGCGTTTTTTCCTGAATATATTCAGGAAAAAACGCATACGCCCTTTTTGGCCAAGTGCATCATTGTGGACGTTCTGCCTCTTTTCCTATGCTTTCAATGCAATTCCAGTCTACCTCCTGAAATCGGTTTCCTGCAATTCTGCCCCGCTTTCAAGTCCTCTTGGCATCCTTACTTCAGTCTATTTTTGGACGATAGCTGTCATTTATAACTCTGCAGGTTTGTGAATTACAGTGCCCCTGAGCTCCTTTCTTCAACTCGCTTTCTTGTGACCTGGCCGCAACACCGCAGGATGGCTTCAGGCCCTAATCTGGTTCCGGCACGGCATGCTGAGCCTTTGGTTAATTCCTCTTCCTGGTGGGAAATGAGAGTTAAATTTGCCCGTCCAGACACCTCCAGCTAGCCTCTCATTGGTTCTCGCTATTCCTGTTCATCTTCCGCAGAAATTGCAAACTGGGCCAAACAGGAGGTTAAAGGGACTGACTCTCCAAGTTGGGAGAGTGTTAGTAAAGCGTCTGGAATGTTGCACCCGAGTACCAGGGGAGGAAAACTGAGACATATTTGAACACGTCTCCTGTTCACATGGTTGATCATACTCTGGGTTCCACATGCATGTTTTAGCTGAAGGAAGAATACCTTAAACCTGGAGAGTTGAGACCCGTGGAATGGGTACCATGCAATATGACTTCAAAGGGTCTTCATTTGCTCACCGAACCTCTCCAATCCTATCACTGCTGCGTTTATTCCCCTGTACACACGCTTGATTCTCTTTCGGAGACATAGCAATCCATAGGTTTTAAGATACTTACTAGTCAGGTACATTCTTAGGGGTTTAATATGGGGTTTTGAGTCCATTTCGTTGAGCAAGGAGTAGCTCTTGTCTATTCCATATTTGGCTTAAGGAACTTTATCTGTGCTCATTTCAATCTCTGGTTTTATGCAGCACCCCAACTCACCTTTACCCTTAAGCAAGCATAAGTTGGTTTTCTAAATTTGAGACCCTGTTCTGTTTTGGAATGCAGTTCCTGTGTAGCCAAGTTTACATTCCGTGTATTACTGATATCTTATGATGTTTCTTTTTCTGTGTGACTTATTTCAGTTAGAATCATCATACCTGAATCCACTCATTGTGCTGCTAAGGGCCTGATGACACAGATTTCATTGCTGAGTGATATTGCTTTGTAAGTAAATACCACAACTTCTTTATCCATTTTTCACTTTCTGCGATGTTGAACTTGTACTGTAAACGAGGTTCTTGTAAACAGAGGCGTCCCAAACTTTGGGGTGGCTGTGTCTTTTTGATTTTAATTTCCCTAAGCTATAGGACCATAAGTGGCAGTGCCCTAGGCTCTGTTGCTTTGTTTTTTAGATGTTTCAGGAAACACCATACACTTCTCCCGAGTGGTTGTTGGCAATTTACATCCCGCCCATCAGCATAACAAGGCTCCCAGTTCTCCATGGCCTGTCCTGCCTTTCTGGATTTTACACTTTTTTCAGATGGCCCTTTTGACCGGGGGGAAGTGAGACTTCATTGTAGTGCAGATTTCCTTTGCAAGCTTGCTTGGTTGGCCAAAAAGGGCGTATGCGTTTTTTCCTGAATATATTCAGGAAAAAACGCATACGCCCTTTTTGGCCAAGTGCATCATTGTGGACGTTCTGCCTCTTTTCCTATGCTTTCAATGCAATTCCAGTCTACCTCCTGAAATCGGTTTCCTGCAATTCTGCCCCGCTTTCAAGTCCTCTTGGCAGCCTTACTTCAGTCTATTTTTGGACGATAGCTGTCATTTATAACTCTGCAGGTTTGTGAATTACAGTGCCCCTGAGCTCCTTTCTTCAACTCGCTTTCTTGTGACCTGGCCGCAACACCGCAGGATGGCTTCAGGCCCTAATCTGGTTCCGGCCCGGCATGCTGAGCCTTTGGTTAATTCCTCTTCCTGGTGGGAAATGAGAGTTAAATTTGCCCGTCCAGACACCTCCAGCTAGCCTCTCATTGGTTCTCGCTATTCCTGTTCATCTTCCGCAGAAATTGCAAACTGGGCCAAACAGGAGGTTAAAGGGACTGACTCTCCAAGTTGGGAGAGTGTTAGTAAAGCGTGTGGAATGTTGCACCCGAGTACCAGGGGAGGAAAACTGAGACATATTTGAACACGTCTCCTGTTCACATGGTTGATCATACTTGGGTTCCACATGCATGTTTTAGCTGAAGGAAGAATACCTTAAACCTGGAGAGTTGAGACCCGTGGAATGGGTACCATGCAATATGACTTCAAAGGGTCTTCATTTGCTCACCGAACCTCTCCAATCCTATCACTGCTGCGTTTATTCCCCTGTACACACGCTTGATTCTCTTTCGGAGACATAGCAATCCATAGGTTTTAAGATACTTACTAGTCAGGTACATTCTTAGGGGTTTAATATGGGGTTTTGAGTCCATTTCGTTGAGCAAGGAGTAGCTCTTGTCTATTCCATATTTGGCTTAAGGAACTTTATCTGTGCTCATTTCAATCTCTGGTTTTATGCAGCACCCCAACTCACCTTTACCCTTAAGCAAGCATAAGTTGGTTTTCTAAATTTGAGACCCTGTTCTGTTTTGGAATGCAGTTCCTGTGTAGCCAAGTTTACATTCCGTGTATTACTGATATCTTATGATGTTTCTTTTTCTGTGTGACTTATTTCAGTTAGAATCATCATACCTGAATCCACTCATTGTGCTGCTAAGGGCCTGATGACACAGATTTCATTGCTGAGTGATATTGCTTTGTAAGTAAATACCACAACTTCTTTATCCATTTTTCACTTTCTGCGATGTTGAACTTGTACTGTAAACGAGGTTCTTGTAAACAGAGGCGTCCCAAACTTTGGGGTGGCTGTGTCTTTTTGATTTTAATTTCCCTAAGCTATAGGACCATAAGTGGCAGTGCCCTAGGCTCTGTTGCTTTGTTTTTTAGATGTTTCAGGAAACACCATACACTTCTCCCAAGTGTCTGTTGGCAATTTACATCCCGCCCATCAGCATAACAAGGCTCCCAGTTCTCCATGGCCTGTCCTGCCTTTCTGGATTTTACACTTTTTTCAGATGGCCCTTTTGACCGGGGGGAAGTGAGACTTCATTGTAGTGCAGATTTCCTTTGCAAGCTTGCTTGGTTGGCCAAAAAGGGCGTATGCGTTTTTTCCTGAATATATTCAGGAAAAAACGCATACGCCCTTTTTGGCCAAGTGCATCATTGTGGACGTTCTGCCTCTTTTCCTATGCTTTCAATGCAATTCCAGTCTACCTCCTGAAATCGGTTTCCTGCAATTCTGCCCCGCTTTCAAGTCCTCTTGGCAGCCTTACTTCAGTCTATTTTTGGACGATAGCTGTCATTTATAACTCTGCAGGTTTGTGAATTACAGTGCCCCTGAGCTCCTTTCTTCAACTCGCTTTCTTGTGACCTGGCCGCAACACCGCAGGATGGCTTCAGGCCCTAATCTGGTTCCGGCCCGGCATGCTGAGCCTTTGGTTAATTCCTCTTCCTGGTGGGAAATGAGAGTTAAATTTGCCCGTCCAGACACCTCCAGCTAGCCTCTCATTGGTTCTCGCTATTCCTGTTCATCTTCCGCAGAAATTGCAAACTGGGCCAAACAGGAGGTTAAAGGGACTGACTCTCCAAGTTGGGAGAGTGTTAGTAAAGCGTCTGGAATGTTGCACCCGAGTACCAGGGGAGGAAAACTGAGACATATTTGAACACGTCTCCTGTTCACATGGTTGATCATACTCTGGGTTCCACATGCATGTTTTAGCTGAAGGAAGAATACCTTAAACCTGGAGAGTTGAGACCCGTGGAATGGGTACCATGCAATATGACTTCAAAGGGTCTTCATTTGCTCACCGAACCTCTCCAATCCTATCACTGCTGCGTTTATTCCCCTGTACACACGCTTGATTCTCTTTCGGAGACATAGCAATCCATAGGTTTTAAGATACTTACTAGTCAGGTACATTCTTAGGGGTTTAATATGGGGTTTTGAGTCCATTTCGTTGAGCAAGGAGTAGCTCTTGTCTATTCCATATTTGGCTTAAGGAACTTTATCTGTGCTCATTTCAATCTCTGGTTTTATGCAGCACCCCAACTCACCTTTACCCTTAAGCAAGCATAAGTTGGTTTTCTAAATTTGAGACCCTGTTCTGTTTTGGAATGCAGTTCCTGTGTAGCCAAGTTTACATTCCGTGTATTACTGATATCTTATGATGTTTCTTTTTCTGTGTGACTTATTTCAGTTAGAATCATCATACCTGAATCCACTCATTGTGCTGCTAAGGGCCTGATGACACAGATTTCATTGCTGAGTGATATTGCTTTGTAAGTAAATACCACAACTTCTTTATCCATTTTTCACTTTCTGCGATGTTGAACTTGTACTGTAAACGAGGTTCTTGTAAACAGAGCCGTTCCAAACTTTGGGGTGGCTGTGTCTTTTTGATTTTAATTTCCCTAAGCTATAGGACCATAAGTGGAAGTGCCCTAGGTTCTGTTGCTTTGTTTTTTAGATGTTTCAGGAAACACCATACACTTCTCCTGAGTGGTTGTAGGCAATTTACATCCCGCCCATCAGCATAACAAGGCTCCCAGTTCTCCATGGCCTGTCCTGCCTTTCTGGATTTTACACTTTTTTCAGATGGCCCTTTTGACCGGGGGGAAGTGAGACTTCATTGTAGTGTAGATTTCCTTTGCAAGCTTGCTTGGTTGGCCAAAAAGGGCGTATGCGTTTTTTCCTGAATATATTCAGGAAAAAACGCATACGCCCTTTTTGGCCAAGTGCATCATTGTGGACGTTCTGCCTCTTTTCCTATGCTTTCAATGCAATTCCAGTCTACCTCCTGAAATCGGTTTCCTGCAATTCTGCCCCGCTTTCAAGTCCTCTTGGCAGCCTTACTTCAGTCTATTTTTGGACGATAGCTGTCATTTATAACTCTGCAGGTTTGTGAATTACAGTGCCCCTGAGCTCCTTTCTTCAACTCGCTTTCTTTTGAGCTGGCCGCAACACCGCAGGATGGCTTCAGGCCCTAATCTGGTTCCGGCACGGCACGCTGGGCCTTTGGTTAGTTCCTCTTCCTGGTGGGAAATGAGAGTTAAATTTGCCCGTCCAGACACCTCCAGCTAGCCTCTCATTGGTTCTCGCTATTCCTGTTCATCTTCCGCAGAAATTGCAAACTGGGCCAAACAGGAGGTTAAAGGGACTGACTCTCCAAGTCGGGAGAGTGTTAGTAAAGCGTCTGGAATGTTGCACCTGAGTACCAGGGTACGAAAACTGAGACATATTTGAACACGTCTCCCGATCACATGGTTGATCATACTCTAGGTTGAACATGCATGTTTTAGCTGAAGGAAGAATACCTTAAACCTGGGTAGTTGAAACCCGTGGAATGGGTACCATGCAATATGATTTCAAAGGGTCTTCATTTGCTCACCGAACCTCTCCAATCCTATCACTGCTGCGTTTATGGCCCTGTACACACGCTTGATTCTCTTTTGGAGACATAGCAATCCATAGGTTTTAAGATACTTACTAGTCAGGTACATTCTTAGGCGTTTAATATGCGGTGTTGAGTCCATTTCGTTGAGCAAGGAGTAGCTCTTGTCTATTCCATATTTGGCTTAAGGAACTTTATCTGTGCTCATTTCAACCTCTGGTTTTATGCAGCAGCTCAACTCACCTTTCCCCTTAAGCAAGCATAAGTTGGTTTTCTAAATTTGAGACCCTGTTCTGTTTTGGAATGCAGTTCCTGTGTAGCCAAGTTTACATTCCGTGTATTACTGATATCTTATGATGTTTCTTTTTCTGTGTGACTTATTTCAGTTAGAATCATCATACCTGAATCCACTCATTGTGCTGCTAAGGGCCTGATGACACAGATTTCATTGCTGAGTGATATTGCTTTGTAAGTAAATACCACAACTTCTTTATCCATTTTTCACTTTCTGCGATGTTGAACTTGTACTGTAAACGAGGTTCTTGTAAACAGAGCCGTTCCAAACTTTGGGGTGGCTGTGTCTTTTTGATTTTAATTTCCCTAAGCTATAGGACCATAAGTGGAAGTGCCCTAGGTTCTGTTGCTTTGTTTTTTAGATGTTTCAGGAAACACCATACACTTCTCCCGAGTGGTTGTTGGCAATTTACATCCCGCCCATCAGCATAACAAGGCTCCCAGTTCTCCATGGCCTGTCCTGCCTTTCTGGATTTTACACTTTTTTTAGATGGCCCTTTTGACCGGGGGGAAGTGAGACTTCATTGTAGTGCAGATTTCCTTTGCAAGCTTGCTTGGTTGGCCAAAAAGGGCGTATGCGTTTTTTCCTGAATATATTCAGGAAAAAACGCATACGCCCTTTTTGGCCAAGTGCATCATTGTGGACGTTCTGCCTCTTTTCCTATGCTTTCAATGCAATTCCAGTCTACCTCCTGAAATCGGTTTCCTGCAATTCTGCCCCGCTTTCAAGTCCTCTTGGCAGCCTTACTTCAGTCTATTTTTGGACGATAGCTGTCATTTATAACTCTGCAGGTTTGTGAATTACAGTGCCCCTGAGCTCCTTTCTTCAACTCGCTTTCTTTTGAGCTGGCCGCAACACCGCAGGATGGCTTCAGGCCCTAATCTGGTTCCGGTACGGCACGCTGAGCCTTTGGTTCTTTCCTCTTCCTGGTGGGAAATGAGAGTTAAATTTGCCCGTCCAGACACCTCCAGATAGCCTCTCATTGGTTCTCACTATTCCTGTTCATCTTCCGCAGAAATTGCAAACTGGGCCAAACAGGAGGTTAAAGGCGCTGACTCTCCAAGTGGGGAGAGTGTTAGTAAAGCTTCTGGAATGTTGCACCCGAGTACCAGGGGAGGAAAACTGAGACATATTTGAACACGTCTCCCGTTCACATGGTTGATCATACTTGGGTTCCACATGCATGTTTTAGCTGAAGGAAGAATACCTTAAACCTGGAGAGTTGAGACCCGTGTAATGGGTACCATGCAATATGACTTCAAAGGGTCTTCATTTGCTCACCGAACCTCTCCAATCCTATCACTGCTGCATTTATGCCTCTGCATACATGCTTGATTCTCTTTTGGAGACATAGCAATCCATAGGTTTTACGATACTTACTAGTCAGGTACATTCTTAGGCGTTTAATATGCGGTGTTGAGTCCATTTCGTTGAGCAAGGAGTAGCTCTTGTCTATTCCATATTTGACTTAAGGAACTTTATCTGTGCTCATTTCAATCTCTGGTTTTATGCAGCACCCCAACTCACCTTTACCCTTAAGCAAGCATAAGTTGGTTTTCTAAATTTGAGACCCTGTTCTGTTCTGTAATTCAGTTCCTGTGTAGCCAAGTTTACATTCCGTGTATTACTGATATCTTATGATGTTTCTTTTTCTGTGTGACTTACTTCAGTTAGAATCATCATACCTGAATCCACTCATTGTGCTGCTAAGGGCCTGATGACACAGATTTCATTGCTGAGTGATATTGCTTTGTAAGTAAATACCACAACTTCTTTATCCATTTTTCACTTTCTGCGATGTTGAACTTGTACTGTAAACGAGGTTCTTGTAAACAGAGGCGTCCCAAACTTTGGGGTGGCTGTGTCTTTTTGATTTTAATTTCCCTAAGCTATAGGACCATAAGTGGCAGTGCCCTAGGCTCTGTTGCTTTGTTTTTTAGATGTTTCAGGAAACACCATACACTTCTCCCGAGTGTCTGTTGGCAATTTACATCCCGCCCATCAGCATAACAAGGCTCCCAGTTCTCCATGGCCTGTCCTGCCTTTCTGGATTTTACACTTTTTTCAGATGGCCCTTTTGACCGGGGGGAAGTGAGACTTCATTGTAGTGCAGATTTCCTTTGCAAGCTTGCTTGGTTGGCCAAAAAGGGCGTATGCGTTTTTTCCTGAATATATTCAGGAAAAAACGCATACGCCCTTTTTGGCCAAGTGCATCATTGTGGACGTTCTGCCTCTTTTCCTATGCTTTCAATGCAATTCCATCCTACCTCCTGAAATCGGTTTCCTGCAATTCTGCCCCGCTTTCAAGTCCTCTTGGCAGCCTTACTTCAGTCTATTTTTGGACGATAGCTGTCATTTATAACTCTGCAGGTTTGTGAATTACAGTGCCCCAGAGCTCCTTTCTTCAACTCGCTTTCTTGTGACCTGGCCGCAACACCGCAGGATGGCTTCAGGCCCTAATCTGATTCCGGCACGGCACGCTGATCCTTTGGTTATTTCCTCTTCCTGGTGGGAAATGAGAGTTAAATTTGCCCGTCCAGACACCTCCAGCTAGTCTCTCATTGGTTCTCGCTATTCCTGTTCATCTTCCGCAGAAATTGCAAACTGGGCCAAACAGGAGGTTAAAGGCAGTGACTCTCCAAGTGGGGAGAGTGTTAGTAAAGCGTCTGGAATGTTGCACCCGAGTACCAGGGGAGGAAAACTGAGACATATTTGAACACGTCTCCCGTTCACATGGTTGATCATACTTGGGTTCCACATGCATGTTTTAGCTGAAGGAAGAATACCTTAAACCTGGAGAGTTAAGACCCGTGTAATGGGTACCATGCAATATGACTTCAAAGGGTCTTCATTTGCTCACCGAACCTCTCCAATCCTATCACTGCTGCGTTTATGCCCCTGTACACATGCTTGATTCTCTTTCGGAGACATAGCAATCCATAGGTTTTAAGATACTTACTAGTCAGGTACATTCTTAGGCGTTTAATATGCGGTGTTGAGTCCATTTCGTTGAGCAAGGAGTAGCTCTTGTCTATTCCATATTTGACTTAAGGAACTTTATCTGTGCTCATTTCAATCTCTGGTATTATGCAGCACCCCAACTCACCTTTACCCTTAAGCAAACATAAGTTGGTTTTCTAAATTTGAGACCCTGTTCTGTTCTGTAATTCAGTTCCTGTGTAGCCAAGTTTCCATTCCGTGTATTACTGATATCTTATGATGTTTCTTTTTCTGTGTGACTTACTTCAGTTAGAATCATCATACCTGAATCCACTCATTGTACTGCTAAGGGCCTGATGACACAGATTTCATTGCTGAGTGATATTGCTTTGTAAGTAAATACCACAACTTCTTTATCCATTTTTCACTTTCTGCGATGTTGAACTTGTACTGTAAACGAGGTTCTTGTAAACAGAGGCGCCCCAAACTTTGGGGTGGCTGTGTCTTTTTGATTTTAATTTCCCTAAGCTATAGGACCATAAGTGGCAGTGCCCTAGGCTCTGTTGCTTTGTTTTTTAGATGTTTCAGGAAACACCATACACTTCTCCCGAGTGGTTGTTGGCAATTTACATCCCGCCCATCAGCATAACAAGGCTCCCAGTTCTCCATGGCCTGTCCTGCCTTTCTGGATTTTACACTTTTTTCAGATGGCCCTTTTGACCGGGGGGAAGTGAGACTTCATTGTAGTGCAGATTTCCTTTGCAAGCTTGCTTGGTTGGCCAAAAAGGGCGTATGCGTTTTTTCCTGAATATATTCAGGAAAAAACGCATACGCCCTTTTTGGCCAAGTGCATCATTGTGGACGTTCTGCCTCTTTTCCTATGCTTTCAATGCAATTCCAGTCTACCTCCTGAAATCGGTTTCCTGCAATTCTGCCCCGCTTTCAAGTCCTCTTGGCAGCCTTACTTCAGTCTATTTTTGGACGATAGCTGTCATTTATAACTCTGCAGGTTTGTGAATTACAGTGCCCCAGAGCTCCTTTCTTCAACTCGCTTTCTTGTGACCTGGCCGCAACACCGCAGGATGGCTTCAGGCCCTAATCTGATTCCGGCACGGCACGCTGATCCTTTGGTTATTTCATCTTCCTGGTGGGAAATGAGAGTTAAATTTGCCCGTCCAGACACCTCCAGCTAGTCTCTCATTGGTTCTCGCTATTCCTGTTCATCTTCCGCAGAAATTGCAAACTGGGCCAAACAGGAGGTTAAAGGCGGTGACTCTCCAAGTGGGGAGAGTGTTAGTAAAGCGTCTGGAATGTTGCACCCGAGTACCAGGGGAGGAAAACTGAGACATATTTGAACACGTCTCCCGTTCACATGGTTGATCATACTTGGGTTCCACATGCATGTTTTAGCTGAAGGAAGAATACCTTAAACCTGGAGAGTTAAGACCCGTGTAATGGGTACCATGCAATATGACTTCAAAGGGTCTTCATTTGCTCACCGAACCTCTCCAATCCTATCACTGCTGCGTTTATGCCCCTGTACACATGCTTGATTCTCTTTTGGAGACATAGCAATCCATAGGTTTTAAGATACTTACTAGTCAGGTACATTCTTAGGCGTTTAATATGCGGTGTTGAGTCCATTTCGTTGAGCAAGGAGTAGCTCTTGTCTATTCCATATTTGACTTAAGGAACTTTATCTGTGCTCATTTCAATCTCTGGTTTTATGCAGCACCCCAACTCACCTTTCCCCTTAAGCAAGCATAAGTTGGTTTTCTAAATTTGAGACCCTGTTCTGTTTTGGAAAGCAGTTCCTGTGTAGCCAAGTTTACATTCCGTGTATTACTGATATCTTATGATGTTTCTTTTTCTGTGTGACTTACTTCAGTTAGAATCATCGTACCTGAATCTACTCATTATGCTGCTAAGGGCCTGATGACATAGATTTCATTGCTGAGTGATACTGCATTGTACGTAAGTACCACAAGTTCTTTATCCATTTTTCACTTTCTGCGATGTTGAACTTGTACTGTAAACGAGGTTCTTGTAAACAGAGCCGTTCCAAACTTTGGGGTGGCTGTGTCTTTTTGATTTTAATTTCCCTAAGCTATAGGACCATAAGTGGAAGTGCCCTAGGTTCTGTTGTTTTGTTTTTTAGATGTTTCAGGAAACACCATACACTTCTCCGGAGTGTCTGTTGGCAATTTACATCCCGCCCATCAGCATAACAAGGCTCCCAGTTCTCCATGGCCTGTCCTGCCTTTCTGGATTTTACACTTTTTTCAGATGGCCCTTTTGACCGGGGGGAAGTGAGACTTCATTGTAGTGCAGATTTCCTTTGCAAGCTTGCTTGGTTGGCCAAAAAGGGCGTATGCGTTTTTTCCTGAATATATTCAGGAAAAAACGCATACGCCCTTTTTGGCCAAGTGCATCATTGTGGACGTTCTGCCTCTTTTCCTATGCTTTCAATGCAATTCCAGTCTACCTCCTGAAATCGGTTTCCTGCAATTCTGCCCCGCTTTCAAGTCCTCTTGGCAGCCTTACTTCAGTCTATTTTTGGACGATAGCTGTCATTTATAACTCTGCAGGTTTGTGAATTACAGTGCCCCTGAGCTCCTTTCTTCAACTCGCTTTCTTGTGACCTGGCCGCAACACCGCAGGATGGCTTCAGGCCCTAATCTGGTTTCGGCCCGGCATGCTGAGCCTTTGGTTAATTCCTCTTCCTGGTGGGAAATGAGAGTTAAATTTGCCCGTCCAGACACCTCCAGCTAGCCTCTCATTGGTTCTCGCTATTCCTGTTCATCTTCCGCAGAAATTGCAAACTGGGCCAAACAGGAGGTTAAAGGGACTGACTCTCCAAGTGGGGAGAGTGTTAGTAAAGCGTCTGGAATGTTGCACCCGAGTACCAGGGGAGGAAAACTGAGACATATTTGATCACGTCTCCCGATCACATGGTTGATCATACTCTAGGTTCCACATGCATGTTTTAGCTGAAGGAAGAATACCTTAAACCTGTGTAGTTGAAACCCGTGGAATGGGTACCATGCAATATGACTTCAAAGGGTCTTCATTTGCTCACCGAACCTCTCCAATCCTATCACTGCTGCGTTTATTCCCCTGTACACACGCTTGATTCTCTTTTGGAGACATAGCAATCCATAGGTTTTAAGATACTTACTAGTCAGGTACATTCTTAGGGGTTTAATATGGGGTTTTGAGTCCATTTCGTTGAGCAAGGAGTAGCTCTTGTCTATTCCATATTTGGCTTAAGGAACTTTATCTGTGCTCATTTCAATCTCTGGTTTTATGCAGCACCCCAACTCACCTTTCCCCTTAAGCAAGCATAAGTTGGTTTTCTAAATTTGAGACCCTGTTCTGTTTTGGAATGCAGTTCCTGTGTAGACAAGTTTACATTCCGTGTATTAGTGATATCTTATGATGTTTCTTTCTCTGTGTGACTTATTTCAGTTAGAATCATCGTACCTGAATCTACTCATTATGCTGCTAAGGGCCTGATGACATAGATTTCATTGCTGAGTGATACTGCATTGTACGTAAGTACCACAAGTTCTTTATCCATTTTTCACTTTCTGCGATGTTGAACTTGTACTGTAAATGAGTTTCTTTTAAACAGAGCCGTTCCAAACTTTAGGGTGGCTGTGTCTTTTTGATTTTAATTTCCCTAAGCTATAGGACCATAAGTGGAAGTGCCCTAGGTTCTGTTGTTTTGTTTTTTAGATGTTTCAGGAAACACCATACACTTCTCCCGAGTGTCTGTTGGCAATTTACATCCCGCCCATCAGCATAACAAGGCTCCCAGTTCTCCATGGCCTGTCCTGCCTTTCTGGATTTTACACTTTTTTCAGATGGCCCTTTTGACCGGGGGGAAGTGAGACTTCATTGTAGTGCAGATTTCCTTTGCAAGCTTGCTTGGTTGGCCAAAAAGGGCGTATGCGTTTTTTCCTGAATATATTCAGGAAAAAACGCATACGCCCTTTTTGGCCAAGTGCATCATTGTGGACGTTCTGCCTCTTTTCCTATGCTTTCAATGCAATTCCAGTCTACCTCCTGAAATCGGTTTCCTGCAATTCTGCCCCGCTTTCAAGTCCTCTTGGCAGCCTTACTTCAGTCTATTTTTGGACGATAGCTGTCATTTATAACTCTGCAGGTTTGTGAATTACAGTGCCCCTGAGCTCCTTTCTTCAACTCGCTTTCTTGTGACCTGGCCGCAACACCGCAGGATGGCTTCAGGCCCTAATCTGGTTCCGGCCCGGCATGCTGAGCCTTTGGTTAATTCCTCTTCCTGGTGGGAAATGAGAGTTAAATTTGCCCGTCCAGACACCTCCAGCTAGCCTCTCATTGGTTCTGGCTATTCCTGTTCATCTTCCGCAGAAATTGCAAACTGGGCCAAACAGGAGGTTAAAGGGACTGACTCTCCAAGTGGGGAGAGTGTTAGTAAAGCGTCTGGAATGTTGCACCCGAGTACCAGGGGAGGAAAACTGAGACATATTTGAACACGTCTCCCGATCACATGGTTGATCATACTCTAGGTTCCAAATGCATGATTTAGCTGAAGGAAGAATAGCTTAAACCTGGGTAGTTGAAACCCGTGGAATGGGTACCATGCAATATGACTTCAAAGGGTCTTCATTTGCTCACCGAACCTCTCCAATCCTATCACTGCTGCGTTTATGCCCCTGTACACATGCTTGATTCTCTTTCGGAGACATAGCATTCCATAGGTTTTAAGATACTTACTAGTCAGGTACATTCTTAGGCGTTTAATATGCGGTGTTGAGTCCATTTTGTTGAGCAAGGAGTAGCTCTTGTCTATTCCATATTTGGCTTAAGGAACTTTATCTGTGCTCATTTCAATCTCTGGTTTTATGCAGCACCCCAACTCACCTTTACCCTTAAGCAAGCATAAGTTGGTTTTCTAAATTTGAGACCCTGTTCTGTTCTGTAATTCAGTTCCTGTGTAGCCAAGTTTACATTCCGTGTATTACTGATATCTTATGATGTTTCTTTTTCTGTGTGACTTACTTCAGTTAGAATCATCATACCTGAATCCACTCATTGTGCTGCTAAGGGCCTGATGACACAGATTTCATTGCTGAGTGATATTGCTTTGTAAGTAAATACCACAACTTCTTTATCCATTTTTCACTTTCTGCGATGTTGAACTTGTACTGTAAACGAGGTTCTTGTAAACAGAGCCGTTCCAAACTTTGGGGTGGCTGTGTCTTTTTGATTTTAATTTCCCTAAGCTATAGGACCATAAGTGGAAGTGCCCTAGGTTCTGTTGCTTTGTTTTTTAGATGTTTCAGGAAACACCATACACTTCTCCCGAGTGGTTGTTGGCAATTTACATCCCGCCCATCAGCATAACAAGGCTCCCAGTTCTCCATGGCCTGTCCTGCCTTTCTGGATTTTACACTTTTTTCAGATGGCCCTTTTGACCGGGGGGAAGTGAGACTTCATTGTAGTGTAGATTTCCTTTGCAAGCTTGCTTGGTTGGCCAAAAAGCGCGTATGCGTTTTTTCCTGAATATATTCAGGAAAAAACGCATACGCCCTTTTTGGCCAAGTGCATCATTGTGGACGTTCTGCCTCTTTTCCTATGCTTTCAATGCAATTCCAGTCTACCTCCTGAAATCGGTTTCCTGCAATTCTGCCCCGCTTTCAAGTCCTCTTGGCAGCCTTACTTCAGTCTATTTTTGGACGATAGCTGTCATTTATAACTCTGCAGGTTTGTGAATTACAGTGCCCCTGAGCTCCTTTCTTCAACTCGCTTTCTTGTGACCTGGCCGCAACACCGCAGGATGGCTTCAGGCCCTAATCTGGTTCCGGCCCGGCATGCTGAGCCTTTGGTTAATTCCTCTTCCTGGTGGGAAATGAGAGTTAAATTTGCCCGTTCAGACACCTCCAGCTAGCCTCTCATTAGTTCTCGCTATTCCTGTTCATCTTCCGCAGAAATTGCAAACTGGGCCAAACAGGAGGTTAAAGGGACTGACTCTCCAAGTGGGGAGAGTGTTAGTAAAGCGTCTGGAATGTTGCACCCGAGTACCAGGGGAGGAAAACTGAGACATATTTGAACACGTCTCCCGATCACATGGCTGATCATACTCTAGGTTCCACATGCATGTTTTAGCTGAAGGAAGAATACCTTAAACCTGGGTAGTTGAAACCCGTGGAATGGGTACCATGCAATATGACTTCAAAGGGTCTTCATTTGCTCACCGAACCTCTCCAATCCTATCACTGCTGCGTTTCTGCCCCTGTACACATGCTTGATTCTCTTTCGGAGACATAGCAATCCATAGGTTTTAAGATACTTACTAGTCAGGTACATTCTTAGGCGTTTAATATGCGGTGTTGAGTCCATTTCGTTGAGCAAGGAGTAGCTCTTGTCTATTCCATATTTGGCTTAAGGAACTTTATCTGTGCTCATTTCAATCTCTGGTTTTACGCAGCACCGCAACTCACCTTTACCCTTAAGCAAGCATAAGTTGGTTTTCTAAATTTGAGACCCTGTTCTGTTCTGTAATTCAGTTCCTGTGTAGCCAAGTTTACATTCCGTGTATTACTGATATCTTATGATGTTTCTTTTTCTGTGTGACTTATTTCAGTTAGAATCATCATACCTGAATCCACTCATTGTGCTGCTGAGGGCCTGATGACACAGATTTCATTGCTGAGTGATATTGCTTTGTAAGTAAATACCACAACTTCTTTATCCATTTTTCACTTTCTGCGATGTTGAACTTGTACTGTAAACGAGGTTCTTGTAAACAGAGCCGTTCCAAACTTTGGGGTGGCTGTGTCTTTTTGATTTTAATTTCCCTAAGCTATAGGACCATAAGTGGCAGTGTCCTAGGCTCTGTTGCTTTGTTTTTTAGATGTTTCAGGAAACACCATACACTTCTCCCGAGTGTCTGTTGGCAATTTACATCCCGCCCATCAGCATAACAAGGCTCCCAGTTCTCCATGGCCTGTCCTGCCTTTCTGGATTTTACACTTTTTTCAGATGGCCCTTTTGACCGGGGGGAAGTGAGACTTCATTGTAGTGCAGATTTCCTTTGCAAGCTTGCTTGGTTGGCCAAAAAGGGCGTATGCGTTTTTT
Source organism: Stenella coeruleoalba (assembly GCF_951394435.1). Classification (NCBI taxonomy): domain Eukaryota; kingdom Metazoa; phylum Chordata; class Mammalia; order Artiodactyla; family Delphinidae; genus Stenella; species Stenella coeruleoalba. Next base: position 210,696 of record NW_027645953.1, read on the forward strand.
CCTGAATATATTCAGGAAAAAACGCATACGCCCTTTTTGGCCAAGTGCATCATTGTGGACGTTCTGCCTCTTTTCCTATGCTTTCAATGCAATTCCAGTCTACCTCCTGAAATCGGTTTCCTGCAATTCTGCCCCGCTTTCAAGTCCTCTTGGCAGCCTTACTTCAGTCTATTTTTGGACGATAGCTGTCATTTATAACTCTGCAGGTTTGTGAATTACAGTGCCCCTGAGCTCCTTTCTTCAACTCGCTTTCTTGTGACCTGGCCGCAACACCACAGGATGGCTTCAGGCCCTAATCTGGTTCCGGCCCGGCATGCTGAGCCTTTGGTTAATTCCTCTTCCTGGTGGGAAATGAGAGTTAAATTTGCCCGTCCAGACACCTCCAGCTAGCCTCTCATTGGTTCTCGCTATTCCTGTTCATCTGCCGCAGAAATTGCAAACTGAGCCAAACAGGAGGTTAAAGGGACTGTCTCTCCAAGTCGGGAGAGTGTTAGTAAAGCATCTGGAATGTTGCACCCGAGTACCAGGGGAGGAAAACTGAGACATATTTGAACACGTCTCCCGATCACATGGTTGATCATACTCTAGGTTCCACATGCATGTTTTAGCTGAAGGAAGAATACCTTAAACCTGGGTAGTTGAAACCCATGGAATGGGTACCATGCAATATGACTTCAAAGGGTCTTCATTTGCTCACCGAACCTCTCCAATCCTATCACTGCTGCGTTTATGCCCCTGTACACACGCTTGATTCTCTTTTGGAGACATAGCAATCCATAGGTTTTAAGATACTTACTAGTCAGGTACATTCTTAGGCGTTTAATATGGGGTGTTGAGTCCATTTCGTTGAGCAAGGAGTAGCTCTTGTCTATTCCATATTTGGCTTAAGGAACTTTATCTGTGCTCATTTCAATCTCTGGTTTTATGCAGCAGCTCAACTCACCTTTCCCCTTAAGCAAGCATAAGTTGGTTTTCTAAATTTGAGACCCTGTTCTGTTTTGGAATGCAGTTCCTGTGTAGCCAAGTTTACATTCCGTGTATTAGTGATATCTTATGATGTTTCTTTTTCTGTGTGACTTATTTCAGTTAGAATCATCGTACCTGAATCCACTCATTATGCTGCTATGGGCCTGATGACATAGATTTCACTGCTGAGTGATACTGCATGGTACGTAAGTACCACAAGTTCTTTATCCATTTTTCACTTTCTGTGATATTGAACTTGTACGGTAAACGAGGTTCTTGTAAACGGAGGCGTCCCAAACTTTGGGGTGGCTGTGTCTTTTTGATTTTAATTTCCCTAAGCTATAGGACCATAAGTGGAAGTGCCCTAGGCTCTGGTGCTTTGTTTTTTATATGTTTCAGGAAACACCATACACTTCTCCCGAGTGGTTGTTGGCAATTTACATCCCGCCCATCAGCATAACAAGGCTCCCAGTTCTCCATGGCCTGTCTTGCCTTTCTGGATTTTACACGTTTTTCAGATGGCCCTTTTGACCGGGGGGAAGTGAGACTTCACTGTAGTGCAGATTTCCTTTGCAAGCTTGCTTGGTTGGCCAAAAAGGGCGTATGCGTTTTTTCCTGAATATATTCAGGTAAAAACGCATACGCCCTTTTTGGCCAAGTGCATCATTGTGGACGTTCTGCCTCTTTTCCTATGCTTTCAATGCAATTCCAGTCTACCTCCTGAAATCGGTTTCCTGCAATTCTGCCCCGCTTTCAAGTCCTCTTGGCAGCCTTACTTCAGTCTATTTTTGGACGATAGCTGTCATTTATAACTCTGCAGGTTTGTGAATTACAGTGCCCCTGAGCTCCTTTCTTCAACTCGCTTTCTTGTGACCTGGCCACAACACCGCAGGATGGCTTCAGGCCCTAATCTGGTTCCGGCACGGCATGCTGAGCCTTTGGTTATTTCCTCTTCCTGGTGGGAAATGAGAGTTAAATTTGCCCGTCCAGACACCTCCAGATAGCCTCTCATTGGTTCTCACTATTCCTGTTCATCTTCCGCAGAAATTGCAAACTGGGCCAAACAGGAGGTTAAAGGCGCTGACTCTCCAAGTGGGGAGAGTGTTAGTAAAGCGTCTGGAATGTTGCACCCGAGTACCAGGGGAGGAAAACTGAGACATATTTGAACACGTCTCCCGTTCACATGGTTGATCATACTTGGGTTCCACATGCATGTTTTAGCTGAAGGAAGAATACCTTAAACCTGGAGAGTTGAGACCCGTGTAATGGGTACCATGCAATATGACTTCAAAGGGTCTTCATTTGCTCACCGAACCTCTCCAATCCTATCACTGCTGCGTTTATGCCTCTGCATACATGCTTGATTCTCTTTTGGAGACATAGCAATCCATAGGTTTTACGATACTTACTAGTCAGGTACATTCTTAGGCGTTTAATATGCGGTGTTGAGTCCATTTCGTTGAGCAAGGAGTAGCTCTTGTCTATTCCATATTTGACTTAAGGAACTTTATCTGTGCTCATTTCAATCTCTGGTTTTATGCAGCACCCCAACTCACCTTTACCCTTAAGCAAGCATATGTTGGTTTTCTAAATTTGAGACCCTGTTCTGTTCTGTAATTCAGTTCCTGTGTAGCCAAGTTTACATTCCGTGTATTACTGATATCTTATGATGTTTCTTTTTCTGTGTGACTTATTTCAGTTAGAATCATCATACCTGAATCCACTCATTGTGATGCTAAGGGCCTGATGACATAGATTTCATTGCTGAGTGATATTGCTTTGTAAGTAAATACCACAACTTCTTTATCCATTTTTCACTTTCTGCGATGTTGAACTTGTACTGTAAACGAGGTTCTTGTAAACAGAGTCGTCCCAAACTTTGGGGTGGCTGTGTCTTTTTGATTTTAATTTCCCTAAGCTATAGGACCATAAGTGGCAGTGTCCTAGGCTCTGTTGCTTTGTTTTTTAGATGTTTCAGGAAACACCATACACTTCTCCCGAGTGTCTGTTGGCAATTTACATCCCGCCCATCAGCATAACAAGGCTCCCAGTTCTCCATGGCCTGTCCTGCCTTTCTGGATTTTACACTTTTTTCAGATGGCCCTTTTGACCGGGGGGAAGTGAGACTTCATTGTAGTGCAGATTTCCTTTGCAAGCTTGCTTGGTTGGCCAAAAAGGGCGTATGCGTTTTTTCCTGAATATATTCAGGAAAAAACGCATACGCCCTTTTTGGCCAAGTGCATCATTGTGGACGTTCTGCCTCTTTTCCTATGCTTTCAATGCAATTCCAGTCTACCTCCTGAAATCGGTTTCCTGCAATTCTGCCCCGCTTTCAAGTCCTCTTGGCAGCCTTACTTCAGTCTATTTTTGGACGATAGCTGTCATTTATAACTCTGCAGGTTTGTGAATTACAGTGCCCCAGAGCTCCTTTCTTCAACTCGCTTTCTTGTGACCTGGCCGCAACACCGCAGGATGGCTTCAGGCCCTAATCTGATTCCGGCACGGCACGCTGATCCTTTGGTTATTTCCTCTTCCTGGTGGGAAATGAGAGTTAAATTTGCCCGTCCAGACACCTCCAGCTAGTCTCTCATTGGTTCTCGCTATTCCTGTTCATCTTCCGCAGAAATTGCAAACTGGGCCAAACAGGAGGTTAAAGGAACTGACTCTCCAAGTGGGGAGAGTGTTAGTAAAGCGTCTGGAATGTTGCACCCGAGTACCAGGGGAGGAAAACTGAGACATATTTGAACACGTCTCCCGTTCACATGGTTGATCATACTTGGGTTCCACATGCATGTTTTAGCTGAAGGAAGAATACCTTAAACCTGGAGAGTTGAGACCCGTGTAATGGGTACCATGCAATATGACTTCAAAGGGTCTTCATTTGCTCACCGAACCTCTCCAATCCTATCACTGCTGCGTTTATGCCTCTGCATACATGCTTGATTCTCTTTTGGAGACATAGCAATCCATAGGTTTTACGATACTTACTAGTCAGGTACATTCTTAGGCGTTTAATATGCGGTGTTGAGTCCATTTCGTTGAGCAAGGAGTAGCTCTTGTCTATTCCATATTTGACTTAAGGAACTTTATCTGTGCTCATTTCAATCTCTGGTTTTATGCAGCACCCCAACTCACCTTTACCCTTAAGCAAGCATATGTTGGTTTTCTAAATTTGAGACCCTGTTCTGTTCTGTAATTCAGTTCCTGTGTAGCCAAGTTTACATTCCGTGTATTACTGATATCTTATGATGTTTCTTTTTCTGTGTGACTTATTTCAGTTAGAATCATCATACCTGAATCCACTCATTGTGATGCTAAGGGCCTGATGACATAGATTTCATTGCTGAGTGATATTGCTTTGTAAGTAAATACCACAACTTCTTTATCCATTTTTCACTTTCTGCGATGTTGAACTTGTACTGTAAACGAGGTTCTTGTAAACAGAGTCGTCCCAAACTTTGGGGTGGCTGTGTCTTTTTGATTTTAATTTCCCTAAGCTATAGGACCATAAGTGGCAGTGTCCTAGGCTCTGTTGCTTTGTTTTTTAGATGTTTCAGGAAACACCATACACTTCTCCCGAGTGTCTGTTGGCAATTTACATCCCGCCCATCAGCATAACAAGGCTCCCAGTTCTCCATGGCCTGTCCTGCCTTTCTGGATTTTACACTTTTTTCAGATGGCCCTTTTGACCGGGGGGAAGTGAGACTTCATTGTAGTGCAGATTTCCTTTGCAAGCTTGCTTGGTTGGCCAAAAAGGGCGTATGCGTTTTTTCCTGAATATATTCAGGAAAAAACGCATACGCCCTTTTTGGCCAAGTGCATCATTGTGGACGTTCTGCCTCTTTTCCTATGCTTTCAATGCAATTCCAGTCTACCTCCTGAAATCGGTTTCCTGCAATTCTGCCCCGCTTTCAAGTCCTCTTGGCAGCCTTACTTCAGTCTATTTTTGGACGATAGCTGTCATTTATAACTCTGCAGGTTTGTGAATTACAGTGCCCCAGAGCTCCTTTCTTCAACTCGCTTTCTTGTGACCTGGCCGCAACACCGCAGGATGGCTTCAGGCCCTAATCTGATTCCGGCACGGCACGCTGATCCTTTGGTTATTTCCTCTTCCTGGTGGGAAATGAGAGTTAAATTTGCCCGTCCAGACACCTCCAGCTAGTCTCTCATTGGTTCTCGCTATTCCTGTTCATCTTCCGCAGAAATTGCAAACTGGGCCAAACAGGAGGTTAAAGGAACTGACTCTCCAAGTGGGGAGAGTGTTAGTAAAGCGCCTGGAATGTTGCACCCGAGTACCAGGGGAGGAAAACTGAGACATATTTGAACACGTCTCCCGTTCACATGGTTGATCATACTTGGGTTCCACATGCATGTTTTAGCTGAAGGAAGAATACCTTAAACCTGGAGAGTTAAGACCCGTGTAATGGGTACCATGCAATATGACTTCAAAGGGTCTTCATTTGCTGACCGAACCTCTCCAATCCTATCACTGCTGCGTTTATGCCCCTGTACACATGCTTGATTCTCTTTCGGAGACATAGCAATCCATAGGTTTTAAGATACTTACTAGTCAGGTACATTCTTAGGCGTTTAATATGCGGTGTTGAGTCCATTTCGTTGAGCAAGGAGTAGCTCTTGTCTATTCCATATTTGACTTAAGGAACTTTATCTGTGCTCATTTCAATCTCTGGTTTTATGCAGCACCCCAACTCACCTTTACCCTTAAGCAAGCATAAGTTGGTTTTCTAAATTTGAGACCCTGTTCTGTTCTGTAATTCAGTTCCTGTGTAGCCAAGTTTACATTCCGTGTATTACTGATATCTTATGATGTTTCTTTTTCTGTGTGACTTACTTCAGTTAGAATCATCATACCTGAATCCACTCATTGTGCTGCTAAGGGCCTGATGACACAGATTTCATTGCTGAGTGATATTGCTTTGTAAGTAAATACCACAACTTCTTTATCCATTTTTCACTTTCTGCGATGTTGAACTTGTACTGTAAACGAGGTTCTTGTAAACAGAGGCGTCCCAAACTTTGGGGTGGCTGTGTCTTTTTGATTTTAATTTCCCTAAGCTATAGGACCATAAGTGGCAGTGCCCTAGGCTCTGTTGCTTTGTTTTTTAGATGTTTCAGGAAACACCATACACTTCTCCCGAGTGTCTGTTGGCAATTTACATCCCGCCCATCAGCATAACAAGGCTCCCAGTTCTCCATGGCCTGTCCTGCCTTTCTGGATTTTACACTTTTTTCAGATGGCCCTTTTGACCGGGGGGAAGTGAGACTTCATTGGAGTGCAGATTTCCTTTGCAAGCTTGCTTGGTTGGCCAAAAAGGGCGTATGCGTTTTTTCCTGAATATATTCAGGAAAAAACGCATACGCCCTTTTTGGCCAAGTGCATCATTGTGGACGTTCTGCCTCTTTTCCTATGCTTTCAATGCAATTCCAGTCTACCTCCTGAAATCGGTTTCCTGCAATTCTGCCCCGCTTTCAAGTCCTCTTGGCAGCCTTACTTCAGTCTATTTTTGGACGATAGCTGTCATTTATAACTCTGCAGGTTTGTGAATTACAGTGCCCCAGAGCTCCTTTCTTCAACTCGCTTTCTTGTGACCTGGCCGCAACACCGCATGATGGCTTCAGGCCCTAATCTGATTCCGGCACGGCACACTGATCCTTTGGTTATTTCCTCTTCCTGGTGGGAAATGAGAGTTAAATTTGCCCGTCCAGACACCTCCAGCTAGTCTCTCATTGGTTCTCGCTATTCCTGTTCATCTTCCGCAGAAATTGCAAACTGGGCCAAACAGGAGGTTAAAGGCGGTGACTCTCCAAGTGGGGAGAGTGTTAGTAAAGCGTCTGGAATGTTGCACCCGAGTACCAGGGGAGGAAAACTGAGACATATTTGAACACGTCTCCCGTTCACATGGTTGATCATACTTGGGTTCCACATGCATGTTTTAGCTGAAGGAAGAATACCTTAAACCTGGAGAGTTAAGACCCGTGTAATGGGTACCATGCAATATGACTTCAAAGGGTCTTCATTTGCTCACCGAACCTCTCCAATCCTATCACTGCTGCGTTTATGCCCCTGTACACATGCTTGATTCTCTTTCGGAGACATAGCAATCCATAGGTTTTAAGATACTTACTAGTCAGGTACATTCTTAGGCGTTTAATATGCGGTGTTGAGTCCATTTCGTTGAGCAAGGAGTAGCTCTTGTCTATTCCATATTTGACTTAAGGAACTTTATCTGTGCTCATTTCAATCTCTGGTTTTATGCAGCACCCCAACTCACCTTTACCCTTAAGCAAGCATAAGTTGGTTTTCTAAATTTGAGACCCTGTTCTGTTCTGTAATTCAGTTCCTGTGTAGCCAAGTTTACATTCCGTGTATTACTGATATCTTATGATGTTTCTTTTTCTGTGTGACTTACTTCAGTTAGAATCATCATACCTGAATCCACTCATTGTGCTGCTAAGGGCCTGATGACACAGATTTCATTGCTGAGTGATATTGCTTTGTAAGTAAATACCACAACTTCTTTATCCATTTTTCACTTTCTGCGATGTTGAACTTGTACTGTAAATGAGGTTCTTGTAAACAGAGCCGTTCCAAACTTTGGGGTGGCTGTGTCTTTTTGATTTTAATTTCCCTAAGCTATAGGACCATAAGTGGCAGTGCCCTAGGCTCTGTTGCTTTGTTTTTTAGATGTTTCAGGAAACACCATACACTTCTCCCGAGTGTCTGTTGGCAATTTACATCCCGCCCATCAGCATAACAAGGCTCCCAGTTCTCCATGGCCTGTCCTGCCTTTCTGGATTTTACACATTTTTCAGATGACCCTTTTGACCGGGGGGAAGTGAGACTTCATTGTAGTGCAGATTTCCTTTGCAAGCTTGCTTGGTTGGCCAAAAAGGGCGTATGCGTTTTTTCCTGAATATATTCAGGAAAAAACGCATACGCCCTTTTTGGCCAAGTGCATCATTGTGGACGTTCTGCCTCTTTTCCTATGCTTTCAATGCAATTCCAGCCTACCTCCTGAAATCGGTTTCCTGCAATTCTGCCCCGCTTTCAAGTCCTCTTGGCAGCCTTACTTCAGTCTGTTTTTGGACGATAGCTGTCATTTATAACTCTGCAGGTTTGTGAATTACAGTGCCCCAGAGCTCCTTTCTTCAACTCGCTTTCTTGTGACCTGGCCGCAACACCGCAGGATGGCTTCAGGCCCTAATCTGATTCCGGCACGGCACGCTGATCCTTTGGTTATTTCCTCTTCCTGGTGGGAAATGAGAGTTAAATTTGCCCGTCCAGACACCTCCAGCTAGTCTCTCATTGGTTCTCGCTATTCCTGTTCATCTTCCGCAGAAATTGCAAACTGGGCCAAACAGGAGGTTAAAGGCGGTGACTCTCCAAGTGGGGAGAGTGTTAGTAAAGCGTCTGGAATGTTGCACCCGAGTACCAGGGGAGGAAAACTGAGACATATTTGAACACGTCTCCCGTTCACATGGTTGATCATACTTGGGTTCCACATGCATGTTTTAGCTGAAGGAAGAATACCTTAAACCTGGAGAGTTAAGACCCGTGTAATGGGTACCATGCAATATGACTTCAAAGGGTCTTCATTTGCTCACCGAACCTCTCCAATCCTATCACTGCTGCGTTTATGCCCCTGTACACATGCTTGATTCTCTTTCGGAGACATAGCAATCCATAGGTTTTAAGATACTTACTAGTCAGGTACATTCTTAGGCGTTTAATATGCGGTGTTGAGTCCATTTCGTTGAGCAAGGAGTAGCTCTTGTCTATTCCATATTTGACTTAAGGAACTTTATCTGTGCTCATTTCAATCTCTGGTTTTATGCAGCACCCCAACTCACCTTTACCCTTAAGCAAGCATAAGTTGGTTTTCTAAATTTGAGACCCTGTTCTGTTCTGTAATTCAGTTCCTGTGTAGCCAAGTTTACATTCCGTGTATTACTGATATCTTATGATGTTTCTTTTTCTGTGTGACTTACTTCAGTTAGAATCATCATACCTGAATCCACTCATTGTGCTGCTAAGGGCCTGATGACACAGATTTCATTGCTGAGTGATATTGCTTTGTAAGTAAATACCACAACTTCTTTATCCATTTTTCACTTTCTGCGATGTTGAACTTGTACTGTAAACGAGGTTCTTGTAAACAGAGGCGTCCCAAACATTGGGGTGGCTGTGTCTTTTTGATTTTAATTTCCCTAAGCTATAGGACCATAAGTGGCAGTGCCCTAGGCTCTGTTGCTTTGTTTTTTAGATGTTTCAGGAAACACCATACACTTCTCCCGAGTGTCTGTTGGCAATTTACATCCCGCCCATCAGCATAACAAGGCTCCCAGTTCTCCATGGCCTGTCCTGCCTTTCTGGATTTTACACTTTTTTCAGATGGCCCTTTTGACCGGGGGGAAGTGAGACTTCATTGTAGTGCAGATTTTCTTTGCAAGCTTGCTTGGTTGGCCAAAAAGGGCGTATGCGTTTTTTCCTGAATATATTCAGGAAAAAACGCATACGCACTTTTTGGCCAAGTGCATCATTGTGGACGTTCTGCCTCTTTTCCTATGCTTTCAATGCAATTCCAGTCTACCTCCTGAAATCGGTTTCCTGCAATTCTGCCCCGCTTTCAAGTCCTCTTGGCAGCCTTACTTCAGTCTATTTTTGGACGATAGCTGTCATTTATAACTCTGCAGGTTTGTGAATTACAGTGCCCCAGAGCTCCTTTCTTCAACTCGCTTTCTTGTGACCTGGCCGCAACACCGCAGGATGGCTTCAGGCCCTAATCTGATTCCGGCACGGCACGCTGAGCCTTTGGTTATTTCCTCTTCCTGGTGGGAAATGAGAGTTAAATTTGCCCGTCCAGACACCTCCAGCTAGTCTCTCATTGGTTCTCGCTATTCCTGTTCATCTTCCGCAGAAATTGCAAACTGGGCCAAACAGGAGGTTAAAGGCGGTGACTCTCCAAGTGGGGAGAGTGTTAGTAAAGCGTCTGGAATGTTGCACCCGAGTACCAGGGGAGGAAAACTGAGACATATTTGAACACGTCTCCCGTTCACATGGTTGATCATACTTGGGTTCCACATGCATGTTTTAGCTGAAGGAAGAATACCTTAAACCTGGAGAGTTAAGACCCGTGTAATGGGTACCATGCAATATGACTTCAAAGGGTCTTCATTTGCTCACCGAACCTCTCCAATCCTATCACTGCTGCGTTTATGCCCCTGTACACATGCTTGATTCTCTTTCGGAGACATAGCAATCCATAGGTTTTAAGATACTTACTAGTCAGGTACATTCTTAGGCGTTTAATATGCGGTGTTGAGTCCATTTCGTTGAGCAAGGAGTAGCTCTTGTCTATTCCATATTTGACTTAAGGAACTTTACCTGTGCTCATTTCAATCTCTGGTTTTATGCAGCACCCCAACTCACCTTTACCCTTAAGCAAGCATAAGTTGGTTTTCTAAATTTGAGACCCTGTTCTGTTCTGTAATTCAGTTCCTGTGTAGCCAAGTTTACATTCCGTGTATTAGTGATATCTTATGATGTTTCTTTTTCTGTGTGACTTACTTCAGTTAGAATCATCATACCTGAATCCACTCATTGTGCTGCTAAGGGCCTGATGACACAGATTTCATTGCTGAGTGATATTGCTTTGTAAGTAAATACCACAACTTCTTTATCCATTTTTCACTTTCTGCGATGTTGAACTTGTACTGTAAACGAGGTTCTTGTAAACAGAGCCGTTCCAAACTTTGGGGTGGCTGTGTCTTTTTGATTTTAATTTCCCTAAGCTATAGGACCATAAGTGGCAGTGCCCTAGGCTCTGTTGCTTTGTTTTTTAGATGTTTCAGGAAACACCATACACTTCTCCCGAGTGGTTGTTGGCAATTTACATCCCGCCCATCAGCATAACAAGGCTCCCAGTTCTCCATGGCCTGTCCTGCCTTTCTGGATTTTACACTTTTTTCAGATGGCCCTTTTGACCGGGGGGAAGTGAGACTTCATTGTAGTGCAGATTTCCTTTGCAAGCTTGCTTGGTTGGCCAAAAAGGGCGTATGCGTTTTTTCCTGAATATATTCAGGAAAAAACGCATACGCCCTTTTTGGCCAAGTGCATCATTGTGGACGTTCTGCCTCTTTTCCTATGCTTTCAATGCAATTCCAGTCTACCTCCTGAAATCGGTTTCCTGCAATTCTGCCCCGTTTTCAAGTCCTCTTGACAGCCTTACTTCAGTCTATTTTTGGACGATAGCTGTCATTTATAACTCTGCAGGTTTGTGAATTACAGTGCCCCAGATCTCCTTTCTTCACCTCTCTTTCTTGTGACCTGGCCGCAACACCGCAGGATGGCTTCAGGCCCTAATCTGATTCCGGCACGGCACGCTGATCCTTTGGTTAATTCCTCTTCCTGGTGGGAAATGAGAGTTAAATTTGCCCGTCCAGACACCTCCAGCTAGTCTGTCATTGGTTCTCGCTATTCCTGTTCATCTTCCGCAGAAATTGCAAACTGGGCCAAACAGGAGGTTAAAGGGACTGACTCTCCACGTCGGGAGAGTGTTAGTAAAGCGTCTGGAATGTTGCACCCGAGTCCCAGGGTACGAAAACTGAGACATATTTGAACACGTCTCCCGATCACATGGTTGATCATACTCTAGGTACCACATGCATGTTTTAGCTGAAGGAAGAATACCTTAAACCTGGGTAGTTGAAACCCGTGGAATGGGTACCATGCAATATGACTACAAAGGGTCTTCATTTGCTCACCGAACCTCTCCAATCCTATCACTGCTGCGTTTATGCCCCTGTACACATGCTTGATTCTCTTTCGGAGGCATAGCAATCCATAGGTTTTAAGATACTTACTAGTCCGGTACATTCTTAGGCGTTTAATATGCGGTGTTGAGTCCATTTCGTTGAGCAAGGAGTAGCTCTTGTCTATTCCATATTTGACTTAAGGAACTTTATCTGTGCTCATTTCAATCTCTGGTTTTATGCAGCACCCCAACTCACCTTTACCATTAAGCAAGCATAAGTTGGTTTTTTAAATTTGAGTCCCTGTTCTGTTCTGTAATTCAGTTCCTGTGTAGCCAAGTTTACATTCCGTGTATTACTGATATCTTATGATGTTTCTTTTTCTGTGTGACTTACTTCAGTTAGAATCATCATACCTGAATCCACTCATTGTGCTGCTAAGGGCCTGATGACACAGATTTCATTGCTGAGTGATATTGCTTTGTAAGTAAATACCACAACTTCTTTATCCATTTTTCACTTTCTGCGATGTTGAACTTGTACTGTAAACGAGGTTGTTGTAAACAGAGGCGTCCCAAACTTTGGGGTGGCTGTGTCTTTTTGATTTTAATTTCCCTAAGCTATAGGACCATAAGTGGCAGTGCCCTAGGCTCTGTTGCTTTGTTTTTTAGATGTTTCAGGAAACACCATACACTTCTCCCAAGTGTCTGTTGGCAATTTACATCCCGCCCATCAGCATAACAAGGCTCCCAGTTCTCCATGGCCTGTCCTGCCTTTGTGGATTTTACACTTTTTTCAGATGGCCCTTTTGACCAGGGGGAAGTGAGACTTCATTGTAGTGCAGATTTCCTTCGCTAGTTTTCTTGGTTGGCCAAAAAGGGCGTATGCGTTTTTTCCTGAATATATTCAGGAAAAAACGCATACGCCCTTTTTGGCCAAGTGCATCATTGTGGACGTTCTGCCTCTTTTCCTATGCTTTCAATGCAATTCCAGTCTACCTCCTGAAATCGGTTTCCTGCAATTCTGCCCCGCTTTCAAGTCCTCTTGGCAGCCTTACTTCAGTCTATTTTTGGACGATAGCTGTCATTTATAACTCTGCAGGTTTGTGAATTACAGTGCCCCTGAGCTCCTTTCTTCAACTCGCTTTCTTGTGACCTGGCCACAACACCGCAGGATGGCTTCAGGCCCTAATCTGGTTCCGGCCCGGCATGCTGAGCCTTTGGTTAATTCCTCTTCCTGGTGGGAAATGAGAGTTAAATTTGCCCGTCCAGACACCTCCAGCTAGCCTCTCATTGGTTCTCGCTATTCCTGTTCATCTTCCGCAGAAATAGCAAACTGGGCCAAACAGGAGGTTAAAAGGACTGACTCTCCAAGTGGGGAGAGTGTTAGTAAAGCGTCTGGAATGTTGCACCCGAGTACCAGGGGAGGAAAACTGAGACATATTTGAACACGTCTCCCGATCACATGGTTGATCATACTCTAGGTTCCACATGCATGTTTTAGCTGAAGGAAGAATACCTTAAACCTTGGTAGTTGAAACCCGTGGAATGGGTACCATGCAATATGACTTCAAAGGGTCTTCATCTGCTCACCGAACCTCTCCAATCCTATCACTGCTGCGTTTATGCCCCTGTACACATGCTTGATTCTCTTTCGGAGACATAGCAATCCATAGGTTTTAAGATACTTACTAGTCAGGTACATTCTTAGGCGTTTAATATGGGGTGTTGAGTCCATTTCGTTGAGCAAGGAGTAGCTCTTGTCTATTCCATATTTGGCTTAAGGAACTTTATCTGTGCTCATTTCAATCTCTGGTTTTATGCAGCACCCCAACTCACCTTTACCCTTAAGCAAGAATACGTTGGTTTTCTAAATTTGAGACCCTGTTCTGTTCTGTAATTCAGTTCCTGTGTAGCCAAGTTTACATTCCGTGTATTACTGATATCTTATGATGTTTCTTTTTCTGTGTGACTTATTTCAGTTAGAATCATCATACCTGAATCCACTCATTGTGCTGCTAAGGGCCTGATGACACAGATTTCATTGCTGAGTGATATTGCTTTGTAAGTAAATACCACAACTTCTTTATCCGTTTTTCACTTTCTGCGATGTTGAACTTGTACTGTAAACGAGGTTCTTGTAAACAGAGCCGTTCCAAACTTTGGGGTGGCTGTGTCTTTTTGATTTTAATTTCCCTAAGCTATAGGACCATAAGTGGCAGTGCCCTAGGTTCTGTTGCTTTGTTTTTTAGATGTTTCAGGAAACACCATACACTTCTCCCGAGTGGTTGTTGGCAATTTACATCCCGCCCATCAGCATAACAAGGCTCCCAGTTCTCCATGGCCTGTCCTGCCTTTCTGGATTTTACACTTTTTTCAGATGGCCCTTTTGACCGGGGGGAAGTGAGACTTCATTGTAGTGCAGATTTCCTTTGCAAGCTTGCTTGGTTGGCCAAAAAGGGCGTATGCGTTTTTTCCTGAATATATTCAGGAAAAAACGCATACGCCCTTTTTGGCCAAGTGCATCATTGTGGACGTTCTGCCTCTTTTCCTATGCTTTCAATGCAATTCCAGTCTACCTCCTGAAATCGGTTTCCTGCAATTCTGCCCCGCTTTCAAGTCCTCTTGGCAGCCTTACTTCAGTCTATTTTCGGACGATAGCTGTCATTTATAACTCTGCAGGTTTGTGAATTACAGTGCCCCTGAGCTCCTTTCTTCAACTTGCTTTCTTGTGACCTGGCCGCAACACCGCAGGCTGGCTTCAGGCCCTAATCTTGTTCCGGCACGGCATGCTGAGCCTTTGGTTATTTCCTCTTCATGGTGGGAAATGAGAGTTAAATTTGCCCGTCCAGACACCTCCAGTTAGCCTCTCATTGGTTCTCGCTATTCCTGTTCATCTTCCGCAGAAATTGCAAACTGGGCCAAACAGGAGGTTAAAGGCGCTGACTCTCCAAGTCGGGAGAGTGTTAGTAAAGCGTCTGGAATGTTGCACCCGAGTACCAGGGGAGGAAAACTGAGACATATTTCAACACGTCTCCCGTTCACATGGTTGATCATACTTGGGTTCCACATGCATGTTTTAGCTGAAGGAAGAATACCTTAAACCTGGAGAGTTAAGACCCGTGTAATGGGTACCATGCAATATGACTTCAAAGGGTCTTCATTTGCTCACCGAACCTCTCCAATCCTATCACTGCTGCGTTTATGCCCCTGTACACATGCTTGATTCTCTTTTGGAGACATACCAATCCATAGGTTTTAAGATACTTACTAGTCAGGTACATTCTTAGGCGTTTAATATGCGGTGTTGAGTCCATTTCGTTGAGCAAGGAGTAGCTCTTGTCTATTCCATATTTGACTTAAGGAACTTTATCTGTGCTCATTTCAATCTCTGGTTTTATGCAGCACCCCAACTCACCTTTACCCTTAAGCAAGCATAAGTTGGTTTTCTAAATTTGAGACCCTGTTCTGTTCTGTAATTCAGTTCCTGTGTAGCCAAGTTTACATTCCGTGTATTACTGATATCTTATGATGTTTCTTTTTCTGTGTGACTTACTTCAGTTAGAATCATCATACCTGAATCCACTCATTGTGCTGCTAAGGGCCTGATGACACAGATTTCATTGCTGAGTGATATTGCTTTGTAAGTAAATACCACAACTTCTTTATCCATTTTTCACTTTCTGCGATGTTGAACTTGTACTGTAAACGAGGTTCTTGTAAACAGAGCCGTTCCAAACTTTGGGGTGGCTGTGTCTTTTTGATTTTAATTTCCCTAAGCTATAGGACCATAAGTGGAAGTGCCCTAGGCTCTGTTGCTTTGTTTTTTAGATGTTTCAGGAAACACCATACACTTCTCCTGAGTGGTTGTTGGCAATTTACATCCCGCCCATCAGCATAACAAGGCTCCCAGTTCTCCATGGCCTGTCCTGCCTTTCTGGATTTTACACTTTTTTCAGATGGCCCTTTTGACCGGGGGGAAGTGAGACTTCATTGTAGTGCAGATTTCCTTTGCAAGCTTGCTTGGTTGGCCAAAAAGGGCGTATGTGTTTTTTCCTGAATATATTCAGGAAAAAACGCATACGCCCTTATTGGCCAAGTGCATCATTGTGGACGTTCTGCCTCTTTTCCTATGCTTTCAATGCAATTCCAGTCTACCTCCTGAAATCGGTTTCCTGCAATTCTGCCCCGCTTTCAAGTCCTCTTGGCAGCCTTACTTCAGTCTATTTTTGGACGATAGCTGTCATTTATAACTCTGCAGGTTTGTGAATTACAGTGCCCCTGAGCTCCTTTCTTCAACTCGCTTTCTTGTGACCTGGCCGCAACACCGCAGGATGGCTTCAGGCCCTAATCAGGTTCCGGCCCGGCATGCTGAGCCTTTGGTTAATTCCTCTTCCTGGTGGGAAATGAGAGTTAAATTTGCCCGTCCAGACACCTCCAGCTAGTCTCTCATTGGTTCTCGCTATTCCTGTTCATCTTCCGCAGAAATTGCAAACTGGGCCAAACAGGTGGTTAAAGGCGCTGACTCTCCAAGTGGGGAGAGTGTTAGTAAAGCGTCTGGAATGTTGCACCCGAGTACCAGGAGAGGAAAACTGAGACATATTTGAACACGTCTCCCGTTCACATGGTTGATCATACTTGGGTTCCACATGCATGGTTTAGCTGAAGGAAGAATACCTTAAACCTGGAGAGTTGAGACCCGTGTAATGGGTACCATGCAATATGACTTCAAAGGGTCTTCATTTGCTCACCGAACCTCTCCAATCCTATCACTGCTGCGTTTATGCCCGTGTACACATGCTTGATTCTCTTTTGGAGACATAGCAATCCATAGGTTTTACGATACTTACTAGTCAGGTACATTCTTAGGCGTTTAATATGCGGTGTTGAGTCCATTTCGTTGAGCAAGGAGTAGCTCTTGTCTATTCCATATTTGACTTAAGGAACTTTATCTGTGCTCATTTCAATCTCTGGTTTTATGCAGCACCCCAACTCACCTTTACCCTTAAGCAAGCATAAGTTGGTTTTCTAAATTTGAGACCCTGTTCTGTTCTGTAATTCAGTTCCTGTGTAGCCAAGTTTACATTCCATGTATTACTGATATCTTATGATGTTTCTTTTTCTGTGTGACTTATTTCAGTTAGAATCATCATACCTGAATCCACTCATTGTGATGCGAAGGGCCTGATGACATAGATTTCATTGCTGAGTGATATTGCTTTGTAAGTAAATACCACAACTTCTTTATCCATTTTTCACTTTCTGCGATGTTGAACTTGTACTGTAAACGAGGTTCTTGTAAACAGAGGTGCCCCAAACTTTGGGGTGGCTGTGTCTTTTTCATTTTAATTTCCCTAAGCTATAGGACCATAAGTGGCAGTGACCTAGGCTCTGTTGCTTTGTTTTTTAGATGTTTCAGGAAACACCATACACTTCTCCCGAGTGGTTGTTGGCAATTTACATCCCGCCCATCAGCATAACAAGGCTCCCAGTTCTCCATGGCCTGTCCTGCCTTTCTGGATTTTACACTTTTTTCAGATGTCCCTTTTGACCGGGGGGAAGTGAGACTTCATTGTAGTGCAGATTTCCTTTGCAAGCTTGCTTGGTTGGCCAAAAAGGGCGTATGCGTTTTTTCCTGAATATATTCAGGAAAAAACGCATACGCCCTTTTTGGCCAAGTGCATCATTGTGGACGTTCTGCCTCTTTTCCTATGCTTTCAATGCAATTCCAGTCTACCTCCTGAAATCGGTTTCCTGCAATTCTGCCCCGCTTTCAAGTCCTCTTGGCAGCCTTACTTCAGTCTATTTTTGGACGATAGCTGTCATTTATAACTCTGCAGGTTTGTGAATTACACTGCCCCTGAGCTCCTTTCTTCAACTCGCTTTCTTGTGACCTGGCCGCAACACCGCAGGATGGCTTCAGGCCCTAATCTGGTTCCGGCCCGGCATGCTGAGCCTTTGGTTAATTCCTCTTCCTGGTGGGAAATGAGAGTTAAATTTGCCCGTCCAGACACCTCCAGCTAGCCTCTCATTGGTTCTCGCTATTCCTGTTCATCTTCCGCAGAAATTGCAAACTGGGCCAAACAGGAGGTTAAAGGGACTGACTCTCCAAGTCGGGAGAGTGTTAGTAAAGCGTCTGGAATGTTGCACCCGAGTACCAGGGGAGGAAAACTGAGACATATTTCAACACGTCTCCCGTTCACATGGTTGATCATACTTGGGTTCCACATGCATGTTTTAGCTGAAGGAAGAATACCTTAAACCTGGAGAGTTAAGACCCGTGTAATGGGTACCATGCAATATGACTTCAAAGGGTCTTCATTTGCTCACCGAACCTCTCCAATCCTATCACTGCTGCGTTTATGCCCCTGTACACATGCTTGATTCTCTTTTGGAGACATACCAATCCATAGGTTTTAAGATACTTACTAGTCAGGTACATTCTTAGGCGTTTAATATGCGGTGTTGAGTCCATTTCGTTGAGCAAGGAGTAGCTCTTGTCTATTCCATATTTGACTTAAGGAACTTTATCTGTGCTCATTTCAATCTCTGGTTTTATGCAGCACCCCAACTCACCTTTACCCTTAAGCAAGCATAAGTTGGTTTTCTAAATTTGAGACCCTGTTCTGTTCTGTAATTCAGTTCCTGTGTAACCAAGTTTACATTCCGTGTATTACTGATATCTTATGATGTTTCTTTTTCTGTGTGACTTACTTCAGTTAGAATCATCATACCTGAATCCACTCATTGTGCTGCTAAGGGCCTGATGACACAGATTTCATTGCTGAGTGATATTGCTTTGTAAGTAAATACCACAACTTCTTTATCCATTTTTCACTTTCTGCGATGTTGAACTTGTACTGTAAACGAGGTTCTTGTAAACAGAGCCGTTCCAAACTTTGGGGTGGCTGTGTCTTTTTGATTTTAATTTCCCTAAGCTATAGGACCATAAGTGGAAGTGCCCTAGGCTCTGTTGCTTTGTTTTTTAGATGTTTCAGGAAACACCATACACTTCTCCTGAGTGGTTATTGGCAATTTACATCCCGCCCATCAGCATAACAAGGCTCCCAGTTCTCCATGTCCTGTCCTGCCTTTCTGGATTTTACACTTTTTTCAGATGGCCCTTTTGACCGGGGGGAAGTGAGACTTCATTGTAGTGCAGATTTCCTTTGCAAGCTTGCTTGGTTGGCCAAAAAGGGCGTATGCGTTTTTTCCTGAATATATTCAGGAAAAAACGCATACGCCCTTTTTGGCCAAGTGCATCATTGTGGACGTTCTGCCTCTTTTCCTATGCTTTCAATGCAATTCCAGTCTACCTCCTGAAATCGGTTTCCTGCAATTCTGCCCCGCTTTCAAGTCCTCTTGGCAGCCTTACTTCAGTCTATTTTTGGACGATAGCTGTCATTTATAACTCTGCAGGTTTGTGAATTACAGTGCCCCTGAGCTCCTTTCTTCAACTCGCTTTCTTTTGAGCTGGCCGCAACACCGCAGGATGGCTTCAGGCCCTAATCTGGTTCCGGCCCGGCATGCTGAGCCTTTGGTTAATTCCTCTTCCTGGTTGGAAATGAGAGTTAAATTTGCCCGTCCAGACACCTCCAGCTAGTCTCTCATTGGTTCTCACTATTCCTGTTCATCTTCCGCAGAAATTGCAAACTGGGCCAAACAGGAGGTTAAAGGCGCTGACTCTCCAAGTGGGGAGAGTGTTAGTAAAGCGTCTGGAATGTTGCACCCGAGTACCAGGAGAGGAAAACTGAGACATATTTGAACACGTCTCCCGTTCACATGGTTGATCATACTTGGGTTCCACATGCATGGTTTAGCTGAAGGAAGAATACCTTAAACCTGGAGAGTTGAGACCCGTGTAATGGGTACCATGCAATATGACTTCAAAGGGTCTTCATTTGCTCACCGAACCTCTCCAATCCTATCACTGCTGCGTTTATGCCCGTGTACACATGCTTGATTCTCTTTTGGAGACATAGCAATCCATAGGTTTTACGATACTTACTAGTCAGGTACATTCTTAGGCGTTTAATATGCGGTGTTGAGTCCATTTCGTTGAGCAAGGAGTAGCTCTTGTCTATTCCATATTTGACTTAAGGAACTTTATCTGTGCTCATTTCAATCTCTGGTTTTATGCAGCACCCCAACTCACCTTTACCCTTAAGCAAGCATAAGTTGGTTTTCTAAATTTGAGACCCTGTTCTGTTCTGTAATTCAGTTCCTGTGTAGCCAAGTTTACATTCCATGTATTACTGATATCTTATGATGTTTCTTTTTCTGTGTGACTTACTTCAGTTAGAATCATCATACCTGAATCCACTCATTGTGCTGCTAAGGGCCTGATGACACAGATTTCATTGCTGAGTGATATTGCTTTGTAAGTAAATACCACAACTTCTTTATCCATTTTTCACTTTCTGCGATGTTGAACTTGTACTGTAAACGAGGTTCTTGTAAACAGAGCCGTTCCAAACTTTGGGGAGCTGTGTCTTTTTGATTTTAATTTCCCTAAGCTATAGGACCATAAGTGGAAGTGCCCTAGGTTCTGTTGCTTTGTTTTTTAGATGTTTCAGGAAACACCATACACTTCTCCCAAGTGTCTGTTGGCAATTTACATCCCGCCCTTCAGCATATCAAGGCTCCCAGTTCTCAATGACCTGTTGCCTTTCTGGATTTTACACTTTTTTCAGATGGCCCTTTTGACCGGGGGGAAGTGAGACTTCATTGTAGTGCAGATTTCCTTTGCAAGCTTGCTTGGTTGGCCAAAAAGGGCGTATGCGTTTTTTCCTGAATATATTCAGGAAAAAACGCATACGCCCTTTTTGGCCAAGTGCATCATTGTGGACGTTCTGCCTCTTTTCCTATGCTTTCAATGCAATTCCAGTCTACCTCCTGAAATCGGTTTCCTGCAATTCTGCCCCGCTTTCAAGTCCTCTTGGCAGCCTTACTTCAGTCTATTTTTGGACGATAGCTGTCATTTATAACTCTGCAGGTTTGTGAATTACAGTGCCCCTGAGCTCCTTTCTTCAACTCGCTTTCTTGTGACCTGGCCGCAACACCGCAGGATGGCTTCAGGCCCTAATCTGGTTCCGGCCCGGCATGCTGAGCCTTTGGTTAATTCCTCTTCCTGGTGGGAAATGAGAGTTAAATTTGCCCGTCCAGACACCTCCAGCTAGCCTCTCATTGGTTCTCGCTATTCCTGTTCATCTTCCGCAGAAATTGCAAACTGGGCCAAACAGGAGGTTAAAGGGACTGACTCTCCAAGTGGGGAGAGTGTTAGTAAAGCGTCTGGAATGTTGCACCCGAGTACCAGGGGAGGAAAACTGAGACATATTTGAACACATCTCCCGATCACATGGTTGATCATACTCTAGGTTCCACATGCATGTTTTAGCTGAAGGAAGAATACCTTAAACCTGGGTAGTTGAAACCCGTGGAATGGGTACCATGCAATATGACTTCAAAGGGTCTTCATTTGCTCACCGAGCCTCTCCAATCCAATCACTGCTGCGTTTATGCCCCTGTACACATGCTTGATTCTCTTTCGGAGACATAGCAATCCATAGGTTTTAAGATACTTACTAGTCAGGTACATTCTTAGGCGTTTAATATGGGGTGTTGAGTCCATTTCGTTGAGCAAGGAGTAGCTCTTGTCTATTCCATATTTGGCTTAAGGAACTTTATCTGTGCTCATTTCAATCTCTGGTTTTATGCAGCACCCCAACTCACCTTTACCCTTAAGCAAGAATACGTTGGTTTTCTAAATTTGAGACCCTGTTCTGTTCTGTAATTCAGTTCCTGTGTAGCCAAGTTTACATTCCGTGTATTACTGATATCTTATGATGTTTCTTTTTCTGTGTGACTTATTTCAGTTAGAATCATCATACCTGAATCCACTCATTGTGCTGCTAAGGGCCTGATGACACAGATTTCATTGCTGAGTGATATTGCTTTGTAAGTAAATACCACAACTTCTTTATCCATTTTTCACTTTCTGCGATGTTGAACTTGTACTGTAAACGAGGTTCTTGTAAACAGAGCCGTTCCAAACTTTGGGGTGGCTGTGTCTTTTTGATTTTAATTTCCCTAAGCTATAGGACCATAAGTGGAAGTGCCCTAGGTTCTGTTGCTTTGTTTTTTAGATGTTTCAGGAGACACCATACACTTCTCCCGAGTGGTTGTTGGCAATTTACATCCCACCCATCAGCATAACAAGGCTCCCAGTTCTCCATGGCCTGTCCTGCCTTTCTGGATTTTACACTTTTTTCAGATGGCCCTTTTGACCGGGGGGAAGTGAGACTTCATTGTAGTGCAGATTTCCTTTGCAAGCTTGCTTGGTTGGCCAAAAAGGGCGTATGCGTTTTTTCCTGAATATATTCAGGAAAAAACGCATACGCCCTTTTTGGCCAAGTGCATCATTGTGGACGTTCTGCCTCTTTTCCTATGCTTTCAATGCAATTCCAGTCTACCTCCTGAAATTGGTTTCCTGCAATTCTGCCCCGCTTTCAAGTCCTCTTGGCAGCCTTACTTCAGTCTATTTTTGGACGATAGCTGTCATTTATAACTCTGCAGGTTTGTGAATTACAGTGCCCCTGAGCTCCTTTCTTCAACTTGCTTTCTTGTGACCTGGCCACAACACCGCAGGCTGGCTTCAGGCCCTAATCTGGTTCCGGCACGGCACGCTGAGCCTTTGGTTATTTCCTCTTCATGGTGGGAAATGAGAGTTAAATTTGCCCGTCCAGACACCTCCAGTTAGCCTCTCATTGGTTCTCGCTATTCCTGTTCATCTTCCGCAGAAATTGCAAACTGGGCCAAACAGGAGGTTAAAGGCGCTGACTCTCCAAGTGGGGAGAGTGTTAGTAAAGCGTCTGGAATGTTGCACCCGAGTACCAGGGGAGGAAAACTGAGACATATTTGAACACGTCTCCCGATCACATGGTTGATCATACTCTAGGTTCCACATGCATGTTTTAGCTGAAGGAAGAATACCTTAAACCTGGGTAGTTGAAACCCGTGGAATGGGTACCATGCAATATGACTTCAAAGGGTCTTCATCTGCTCACCGAACCTCTCCAATCCTATCACTGCTGCGTTTATGCCCCTGTACACATGCTTGATTCTCTTTCGGAGACATAGCAATCCATAGGTTTTAAGATACTTACTAGTCAGGTACATTCTTAGGCGTTTAATATGGGGTGTTGAGTCCATTTCGTTGAGCAAGGAGTAGCTCTTATCTATTCCATATTTGGCTTAAGGAACTTTATCTGTGCTCATTTCAATCTCTGGTTTTATGCAGCACCCCAACTCACCTTTACCCTTAAGCAAGCATAAGTTGGTTTTCTAAGTTTGAGACCCTGTTCTGTTTTGGAATGCAGTTCCTGTGTAGCCAAGTTTACATTCCGTGTATTAGTGATATCTTATGATGTTTCTTTTTCTGTGTGACTTATTTCAGTTAGAATCATCGTACCTGAATCCACTCATTATGCTGCTACGGGCCTGATGACATAGATTTCATTGCTGAGTGATACTGCATTGTACGTTAGTACCACAAGTTCTTTATCCATTTTTCACTTTCTGTGATGTTAAACTTGTACTGTAAACGAGGTTCTTGTAAACAGAGGCGTCCCAAACTTTGGGGTGGCTGTGTCTTTTTGATTTTAATTTCCCTAAGCTATAGGACCATAAGTGGAAGTGCCCTAGGTTCTGTTGCTTTGTTTTTTAGATGTTTCAGGAAACACCATACACTTCTCCCGAGTGGTTGTTGGCAATTTACATCCCGCCCATCAGCATAACAAGGCTCCCAGTTCTCCATGGCCTGTCCTGCCTTTCTGGATTTTACACTTTTTTCAGATGGCCCTTTTGACCAGGGGGAAGTGAGACTTCATTGTAGTGCAGATTTCCTTTGCAAGCTTGCTTGGTTGGCCAAAAAGGGCGTATGCGTTTTTTCCTGAATATATTCAGGAAAAAACGCATACGCCCTTTTTGGCCAAGTGCATCATTGTGGACGTTCTGCCTCTTTTCCTATGCTTTCAATGCAATTCCAGTCTACCTCCTAAAATCGGTTTCCTGCAATTCTGCCCTGCTTTCAAGTCCTCTTGGTGGCCTTACTTCAGTCTATTCTTGGACGATAGCTGTCATTTATAACTCTGCAGGTTTGTGAATTACAGTGCCCCTGAGCTCCTTTCTTCAACTCGCTTTCTTGTGACCTGGCCGCAACACCGTAGGATGGCTTCAGGCCCTAATCTGGTTCCGGCCCGGCATGCTGAGCCTTTGGTTAATTCCTCTTCCTGGTGGGAAATGAGAGTTAAATTTGCCCGTCCAGACACCTCCAGCTAGCCTCTCATTGGTTCTCGCTATTCCTGTTCATCTTCCGCAGAAATTGCAAACTGCGCCAAACAGGAGGTTAAAGGGACTGACTCTCCAAGTGGGGAGAGTGTTAGTAAAGCGTCTGGAATGTTGCACCCGAGTACCAGGGGAGGAAAACTGAGACATATTTGAACACGTCTCCCGATCACATGGTTGATCATACTCTAGGTTCCACATGCATGTTTTAGCTGAAGGAAGAATACCTTAAACCTGGGTAGTTGAAACCCGTGGAATGGGTACCATGCAATATGACTTCAAAGGGTCTTCATTTGCTCACCGAACCTCTCCAATCCTATCACTGCTGCGTTTATGCCCCTGTACACATGCTTGATTCTCTTTCGGAGACATAGCAATCCATAGGTTTTAAGATACTTACTAGTCAGGTACATTCTTAGGGGTTTAATATGGGGTGTTGAGTCCATTTCGTTGAGCAAGGAGTAGCTCTTGTCTATTCCATATTTGGCTTAAGGAACTTTATCTGTGCTCATTTCAATCTCTGGTTTTATGCAGCACCCCAACTCACCTTTACCCTTAAGCAAGCATAAGTTGGTTTTCTAAATTTGAGACCCTGTTCTGTTCTGTAATTCAGTTCCTGTGTAGCCAAGTTTACATTCCGTGTATTACTGATATCTTATGATGTTTCTTTTTCTGTGTGACTTATTTCAGTTAGAATCATCGTACCTGAATCCACTCATTATGCTGCTACGGGCCTGATGACATAGATTTCATTGCTGAGTGATACTGCATCGTACGTAAGTACCACAAGTTCTTTATCCATTTTTCACTTTCTGTGATATTGAACTTGTACGGTAAACGAGGTTCTTGTAAACGGAGGCGTCCCAAACTTTGGGGTGGCTGTGTCTTTTTGATTTTAATTTCCCTAAGCTATAGGACCATAAGTGGAAGTGCCCTAGGCTCTGTTGCTTTGTTTTTTAGATGTTTCAGGAAACACCATACACTTCTCCCGAGTGGTTGTTGGCAATTTACATCCCGCCCATCAGCATAACAAGGCTCCCAGTTCTCCATGGCCTGTCCTGCCTTTCTGGATTTTACACTTTTTTCAGATGGCCCTTTTGACCGGGGGGAAGTGAGACTTCATTGTAGTGCAGATTTCCTTTGCAAGCTTGCTTGGTTGGCCAAAAAGGGCGTATGCGTTTTTTCCTGAATATATTCAGGAAAAAACGCATACGCCCTTTTTGGCCAAGTGCATCATTGTGGACGTTCTGCCTCTTTTCCTATGCTTTCAATGCAATTCCAGTCTACCTCCTGAAATCGGTTTCCTGCAATTCTGCCCCGCTTTCAAGTCCTCTTGGCAGCCTTACTTCAGTCTATTTTTGGACGATAGCTGTCATTTATAACTCTGCAGGTTTGTGAATTACAGTGCCCCTGAGCTCCTTTCTTCAACTCGCTTTCTTGTGACCTGGCCGCAACACCGCAGGATGGCTTCAGGCCCTAATCTGGTTCCGGCCCGGCATGCTGAGCCTTTGGTTAATTCCTCTTCCTGGTGGGAAATGAGAGTTAAATTTGCCCGTCCAGACACCTCCAGCTAGCCTCTCATTGGTTCTCGCTATTCCTGTTCATCTTCCGCAGAAATTGCAAACTGGGCCAAACAGGAGGTTAAAGGGACTGACTCTCCAAGTGGGGAGAGTGTTAGTAAAGCGTCTGGAATGTTGCACCCGAGTACCAGGGTACGAAAACTGAGACATATTTGAACACGTCTCCCGATCACATGGTTGATCATACTCTAGGTTCCACATGCATGTTTTAGCTGAAGGAAGAATACCTTAAACCTGGGTAGTTGAAACCCGTGGAATGGGTACCATGCAATATGATTTCAAAGGGTCTTCATTTGCTCACCGAACCTCTCCAATCCTATCACTGCTGCGTTTATGCCCCTGTACACATGTTTGATTCTCTTTCTGAGACATAGCAATCCATAGGTTTTAAGATACTTACTAGTCAGGTACATTCTTAGGTGTTTAATATGCGGTGTTGAGTCCATTTCGTTGAGCAAGGAGTAGCTCTTGTCTATTCCATATTTGACTTAAGGAACTTTATCTGTGCTCATTTCAATCTCTGGTTTTATGCAGCACCCCAACTCACCTTTACCCTTAAGCAAACATAAGTTGGTTTTCTAAATTTGAGACCCTGTTCTGTTCTGTAATTCAGTTCCTGTGTAGCCATGTTTACATTCCGTGTATTAGTGATATCTTATGATGTTTCTTTTTCTGTGTGACTTACTTCAGTTAGAATCATCATACCTGAATCCACTCATTGTGATGCTAAGGGCCTGATGACACAGATTTCATTGCTGAGTGATATTGCTTTGTAAGTAAATACCACAACTTCTTTATCCATTTTTCACTTTCTGCGATGTTGAACTTGTACTGTAAACGAGGTTCTTGTAAACAGAGCCGTTCCAAACTTTGGGGTGGCTGTGTCTTTTTCATTTTAATTTCCCTAAGCTATAGGACCATAAGTGGAAGTGCCCTAGGTTCTGTTGCTTTGTTTTTTAGATGTTTCAGGAAACACCATACACTTCTCCCGAGTGGTTGTTGGCAATTTACATCCCACCCATCAGCATAACAAGGCTCCCAGTTCTCCATGGCCTGTGCTGCCTTTCTGGATTTTACACTTTTTTCAGATGGCCCTTTTGACCGGGGGGAAGTGAGACTTCATTGTAGTGCAGATTTCCTTTGCAAGCTTGCTTGGTTGGCCAAAAAGGGCGTATGCGTTTTTTCTTGAATATATTCAGGAAAAAACTCATACGCCCTTTTCGGCCAAGTGCATCATTGTGGACGTTCTGCCTCTTTTCCTATGCTTTCAATGCAATTCCAGTCTACCTCCTAAAATTGGTTTCCTGCAATTCTGCCCCGCGTTCAAGTCCTCTTGGCAACCTTACTTCAGTCTATTTTTGGACGATAGCTGTCATTTATAACTCTGCAGGTTTGTGAATTACAGTGCCCCTGAGCTCCTTTCTTCAACTCGCTTTCTTTTGAGCTGGCCGCAACACCGCAGGATGGCTTCAGGCCCTAATCTGGTTCCGGTACGGCACGCTGAGCCTTTGGTTATTTCCTCTTCCTGGTGGGAAATGAGAGTTAAATTTGCCCGTCCAGACACCTCCAGCTAGCCTCTCATTGGTTCTCGCTATTCCTGTTCATCTTCCGCAGAAATTGCAAACTGGGCCAAACAGGAGGTTAAAGGCGGTGACTCTCCAAGTGGGGAGAGTGTTAGTAAAGCGTCTGGAATGTTGCACCCGAGTACCAGGGGAGGAAAACTGAGACATATTTGAACACGTCTCCCGTTCACATGGTTGATCATACTTGGATTCCACATGCATGTTTTAGCTGAAGGAAGAATACCTTAAACCTGGAGAGTTGAGACCCGTGTAATGGGTACCATGCAATATGATTTCAAAGGGTCTTCATTTGCTCACCGAACCTCTCCAATCCTATCACTGCTGCGTTTATGCCCCTGCACACATGCTTGATTCTCTTTCGGAGACATAGCAATCCATAGGTTTTAAGATACTTACTAGTCAGGTACATTCTTAGGCGTTTAATATGCGGTGTTGAGTCCATTTCGTTGAGCAAGGAGTAGCTCTTGTCTATTCCATATTTGACTTAAGGAACTTTATCTGTGCTCATTTCAATCTCTGGTTTTATGCAGCACCCCAACTCACCTTTACCCTTAAGCAAGCATAAGTTGGTTTTCTAAATTTGAGACCCTGTTCTGTTCTGTAATTCAGTTCCTATGTAGCCAAGTTTACATTCCGTGTATTACTGATATCTTATGATGTTTCTTTTTCTGTGTGACTTACTTCAGTTAGAATCATCATACCTGAATCCACTCATTGTGATGCTAAGGGCCTGATGACATAGATTTCATTGCTGAGTGATATTGCTTTGTAAGTAAATACCACAACTTCTTTATCCATTTTTCACTTTCTGCGATGTTGAACTTGTACTGTAAACGAGGTTCTTGTAAACAGAGGCGTCCCAAACTTTGGGGTGGCTGTGTCTTTTTGATTTTAATTTCCCTAAGCTATAGGACCATAAGTGGCAGTGCCCTAGGCTCTGTTGCTTTGTTTTTTAGATGTTTCAGGAAACACCATACACTTCTCCCCAGTGTCTGTTGGCAATTTACATCCCGCCCATCAGCATAACAAGGCTCCCAGTTCTCCATGGCCTGTCCTGCCTTTCTGGATTTTACACTTTTTTCAGATGGCCCTTTTGACCGGGGGGAAGTGAGACTTCATTGTAGTGCAGATTTCCTTTGCAAGCTTGCTTGGTTGGCCAAAAAGGGCGTATGCGTTTTTTCCTGAATATATTCAGGAAAAAACGCATACGCCCTTTTTGGCCAAGTGCATCATTGTGGACGTTCTGCCTCTTTTCCTATGCTTTCAATGCAATTCCAGTCTACCTCCTGAAATCGGTTTCCTGCAATTCTGCCCCGCTTTCAAGTCCTCTTGGCAGCCTTACTTCAGTCTATTTTTGGACGATAGCTGTCATTTATAACTCTGCAGGTTTGTGAATTACAGTGCCCCTGAGCTCCTTTCTTCAACTCGCTTTCTTGTGACCTGGCCGCAACACCGCAGGATGGCTTCAGGCCCTAATCTGGTTCCGGCCCGGCATGCGGAGCCTTTGGTTAATTCCTCTTCCTGGTGGGAAATGAGAGTTAAATTTGCCCGTCCAGACACCTCCAGCTAGCCTCTCATTGGTTCTCGCTATTCCTGTTCATCTTCCGCAGAAATTGCAAACTGGGCCAAACTGGAGGTTAAAGGGACTGACTCTCCAAGTGGGGAGAGTGTTAGTAAAGCATCTGGAATGTTGCACCCGAGTACCAGGCGAGGAAAACTGAGACATATTTGAACACGTCTCCCGATCACATGGTTGATCATACTCTAGGTTCCACATGCATGTTTTAGCTGAAGGAAGAATACCTTAAACCTGGGTAGTTGAAACCCGTGGAATGGGTACCATGCAATATGACTTCAAAGGGTCTTCATTTGCTCACCGAACCTCTCCAATCCTATCACTGCTGCGTTTATGCCCCTGTACACATGCTTGATTCTCTTTCGGAGACATAGCAATCCATAGGTTTTAAGATACTTACTAGTCAGGTACATTCTTAGGCGTTTAATATGCGGTGTTGAGTCCATTTCGTTGAGCAAGGAGTAGCTCTTGTCTATTCCATATTTGGCTTAAGGAACTTTATCTGTGCTCATTTCAATCTCTGGTTTTATGCAGCACCCCAACTCACCTTTACCCTTAAGCAAGCATAAGTTGGTTTTCTAAATTTGAGACCCTGTTCTGTTCTGTAATTCAGTTCCTGTGTAGCCAAGTTTACATTCCGTGTATTACTGATATCTTATGATGTTTCTTTTTCTGTGTGACTTACTTCAGTTAGAATCATCATACCTGAATCCACTCATTGTGCTGCTAAGGGCCTGATGACACAGATTTCATTGCTGAGTGATATTGCTTTGTAAGTAAATACCACAACTTCTTTATCCATTTTTCACTTTCTGCGATGTTGAACTTGTACTGTAAACGAGGTTCTTGTAAACAGAGCCGTTCCAAACTTTGGGGTGGCTGTGTCTTTTTGATTTTAATTTCCCTAAGCTATAGGACCATAAGTGGAAGTGCCCTAGGTTCTGTTGCTTTGTTTTTTAGATGTTTCAGGAAACACCATACATTTCTCCCGAGTGGTTGTTGGCAATTTACATCCCGCCCATCAGCATAACAAGGCTCCCAGTTCTCCATGGCCTGTCCTGCCTTTCTGGATTTTACACTTTTTTCAGATGGCCCTTTTGACCGGGGGGAAGTGAGACTTCATTGTAGTGCAGATTTCCTTTGCAAGCTTGCTTGGTTGGCCAAAAAGGGCGTATGCGTTTTTTCCTGAATATATTCAGGAAAAAACGCATACGCCCTTTTTGGCCAAGTGCATCATTGTGGACGTTCTGCCTCTTTTCCTATGGTTTCAATGCAATTCCAGTCTACCTCCTGAAATCGGTTTCCTGCAATTCTGCCCCGCTTTCAAGTCCTCTTGGCAGCCTTACTTCAGTCTATTTTTGGACGATAGCTGTCATTTATAACTCTGCAGGTTTGTGAATTACAGTGCCCCTGAGCTCCTTTCTTCAACTTGCTTTCTTGTGACCTGGCCGCAACACCGCAGGATGGCTTCAGGCCCTAATCTGGTCCCGGCACGGCACGCTGAGCCTTTGGTTATTTCCTCTTCCTGGTGGGAAATGAGAGTTAAATTTGCCCGTCCAGACACCTCCAGCTAGCCTCTCATTGGTTCTCGCTATTCCTGTTCATCTTCCGCAGAAATTGCAAACTGGGCCAAACAGGAGGTTAAAGGGACTGACTCTCCAAGTGGGGAGAGTGTTAGTAAAGCGTCTGGAATGTTGCACCCGAATACCAGGGGAGGAAAACTGAGACATATTTGAACACGTCTCCCGATCACATGGTTGATCATACTCTGGGTTCCACATGCATGTTTTAGCTGAAGGAAGAATACCTAAAACCTGGGTAGTTGAAACCCGTGGAATGGGTACCATGCAATATGACTTCAAAGGGTCTTCATTTGCTCACCGAACCTCTCCAGTCCTATCACTGCTGCGTTTATGCCCCTGTACACATGCTTGATTCTCTTTCGGAGACATAGCAATCCATAGGTTTTAAGATACTTACTAGTCAGGTACATTCTTAGGCGTTTAATATGCGGTGTTGAGTCCATTTCGTTGAGCAAGGAGTAGCTCTTGTCTATTCCATATTTGGCTTAAGGAACTTTATCTGTGCTCATTTCAATCTCTGGTTTTATGCAGCACCCCAACTCACCTTTACCCTTAAGCAAGCATAAGTTGGTTTTCTAAATTTGAGACCCTGTTCTGTTCTGTAATTCAGTTCCTGTGTAGCCAAGTTTACATTCCGTGTATTACTGATATCTTATGATGTTTCTTTTTCTGTGTGACTTATTTCAGTTAGAATCATCATACCTGAATCCACTCATTGTGCTGCTAAGGGCCTGATGACACAGATTTCATTGCTGAGTGATATTGCTTTGTAAGTAAATACCACAACTTCTTTATCCATTTTTCACTTTCTGCGATGTTGAACTTGTACTGTAAACGAGGTTCTTGTAAACAGAGCCGTTCCAAACTTTGGGGTGGCTGTGTCTTTTTGATTTTAATTTCCCTAAGCTATAGGACCATAAGTGGAAGTGCCCTAGGTTCTGTTGCTTTGTTTTTTAGATGTTTCAGGAAACACCATACACTTCTCCCGAGTGGTTGTTGGCAATTTACATCCCGCCCATCAACATAACAAGGCTCCCAGTTCTCCATGGCCTGTCCTGCCTTTCTGGATTTTACATTTTTTTCAGATGGCCCTTTTGACCGGGGGGAAGTGAGACTTCATTGTAGTGCAGATTTCCTTTGCAAGCTTGCTTGGTTGGCCAAAAAGGGCGTATGCGTTTTTTCCTGAATATATTCAGGAAAAAACGCATACGCCCTTTTTGGCCAAGTGCATCATTGTGGACGTTCTGCCTCTTTTCCTATGCTTTCAATGCAATTCCAGTCTACCTCCTGAAATCGGTTTCCTGCAATTCTGCCCCGCTTTCAAGTCCTCTTGGCAGCCTTACTTCAGTCTATTTTTGGACGATAGCTGTCATTTATAACTCTGCAGGTTTGTGAATTACAGTGCCCCTGAGCTCCTTTCTTCAACTCGCTTTCTTGTGACCTGGCCGCAACACCGCAGGATGGCTTCAGGCCCTAATCTGGTTCCGGCCCGGCACGCTGAGCCTTTGGTTAATTCCTCTTCCTGGTGGGAAATGACAGTTAAATTTGCCCGTCCAGACACCTCCAGCTAGCCTCTCATTGGTTCTCGCTATTCCTGTTCATCTTCCGCAGAAATTGCAACCTGGGCCAAACAGGAGTTTAAAGTCGCTGACTCTCCAAGTGGGGAGAGTGTTAGTAAAGCGTCTGGAATGTTGCACCCGAGTACCAGGGGAGGAAAACTGAGACATATTTGAACAAGTCTCCCGTTCACATGGTTGATCATACTTGGGTTCCACATGCATGTTTTAGCTGAAGGAAGAATACCTTAAACCTGGAGAGTTGAGACCCGTGTAATGGGTACCATGCAATATGACATCAAAGGGTCTTCATTTGCTCACCGAACCTCTCCAATCCTATCACTGCTGCATTTATGCCCCTGCACACATGCTTGATTCTCTTTTGGAGACATAGCAATCCATAGGTTTTACGATACTTACTAGTCAGGTACATTCTTAGGCGTTTAATATGCGGTGTTGAGTCCATTTCGTTGAGCAAGGAGTAGCTCTTGTCTATTCCATATTTGACTTAAGGAACTTTATCTGTGCTCATTTCAATCTCTGGTTTTATGCAGCACCCCAACTCACCTTTACCCTTAAGCAAGCATAAGTTTGTTTTCTAAATTTGAGACCCTGTTCTGTTCTGTAATTCAGTTCCTGTGTCGCCAAGTTTCCATTCCGTGTATTACTGATATCTGATGATGTTTCTTTTTCTGTGTGACTTATTTCAGTTAGAATCATCATACCTGAATCCACTCATTGTGCTGCTAAGGGCCTGATGACATAGATTTCATTGCTGAGTGATATTGCTTTGTAAGTGAATACCACAACTTCTTTATCCATTTTTCACTTTCTGCGATGTTGAACTTGTACTGTAAACGAGGTTCTTGTAAACAGAGCCGTTCCAAACTTTGGGGAGCTGTGTCTTTTTGATTTTAATTTCCCTAAGCTATAGGACCATAAGTGGAAGTGCCCTAGGCTCTGTTGCTTTGTTTTTTAGATGTTTCAGGAAACACCATACACTTCTCCCAAGTGTCTGTTGGCAATTTACATCCGGCCCTTCAGCATAACAAGGCTCCCAGTTCTCAATGGCCTGTTGCCTTTCTGGATTTTACACTTTTTTCAGATGGCCCTTTTGACCGGGGGGAAGTGAGACTTCATTGTAGTGCAGATTTCCTTTGCAAGCTTGCTTGGTTGGCCAAAAAGGGCGTATGCGTTTTTTCCTGAATATATTCAGGAAAAAACGCATACGCCCTTTTTGGCCAAGTGCATCATTGTGGACGTTCTGCCACTTTTCCTATGCTTTCAATGTAATTCCAGTCTACCTCCTGAAATCGGTTTCCTGCAATTCTGCCCCGCTTTCAAGTCCTCTTGGCAGCCTTACTTCAGTCTATTTTTGGACGATAGCTGTCATTTATAACTCTGCAGGTTTGTGAATTACAGTGCCCCTGAGCTCCTTTCTTCAACTCGCTTTCTTGTGACCTGGCCGCAACACCGCAGGATGGCTTCAGGCCCTAATCTGGTTCCGGCCCGGCACGCTGATCCTTTGGTTATTTCCTCTTCCTGGTGGGAAATGAGAGTTAAATTTGCCCGTCCAGACACCTCCAGCTAGTCTCTCATTGGTTCTCGCTATTCCTGTTCATCTTCCGCAGAAATTGCAAACTGGGCCAAACAGGAGGTTAAAGGGACTGACTCTCCAAGTGGGGAGGTGTTAGTAAAGCATCTGGAATGTTGCACCCGAGTACCAGGGGAGGAAAACTGAGACATATTTGAACACGTCTCCCATTCACATGGTTGATCATACTTGGGTTCCACATGCATGTTTTAGCTGAAGGAAGAATACCTTAAACCTGGAGAGTTAAGACCCGTGTAATGGGTACCATGCAATATGACTTCAAAGGGTCTTCATTTGCTCACCGAACCTCTCCAATCCTATCACTGCTGTGTTTATGCCCCTGTACACATGCTTGATTCTCTTTCGGAGACATAGCAATCCATAGGTTTTAAGATACTTACTAGTCAGGTACATTCTTAGGCGTTTAATATGCGGTGTTGAGTCCATTTCGTTGAGCAAGGAGTAGCTCTTGTCTATTCCATATTTGACTTAAGGAACTTTATCTGTGCTCATTTCAATCTCTGGTTTTATGCAGCACCCCAACTCACCTTTACCCTTAAGCAAGCATAAGTTGGTTTTCTAAATTTGAGACCCTGTTCTGTTCTGTAATTCAGTTCCTGTGTAGCCAAGTTTACATTCCGTGTATTACTGATATCTTATGATGTTTCTTTTTCTGTGTGACTTACTTCAGTTAGAATCATCATACCTGAATCCACTCATTGTGCTGCTAAGGGCCTGATGACACAGATTTCATTGCTGAGTGATATTGCTTTGTAAGTAAATACCACAACTTCTTTATCCATTTTTCACTTTCTGCGATGTTGAACTTGTACTGTAAACGAGGTTCTTGTAAACAGAGCCGTTCCAAACTTTGGGGTGGCTGTGTCTTTTTGATTTTAATTTCCCTAAGCTATAGGACCATAAGTGGAAGTGCCCTAGGTTCTGTTGCTTTGTTTTTTAGATGTTTCAGGAAACACCATACACTTCTCCCGAGTGGTTGTTGGCAATTTACATCCCGCCCATCAGCATAACAAGGCTCCCAGTTCTCCATGGCCTGTCCTGCCTTTCTGGATTTTACACTTTTTTCAGATGGCCCTTTTGACCGGGAGGAAGTGAGACTTCATTGTAGTGCAGATTTCCTTTGCAAGCTTGCTTGGTTGGCCAAAAAGGGCGTATGCGTTTTTTCCTGAATATATTCAGGAAAAAACGCATACGCCCTTTTTGGCCAAGTGCATCATTGTGGACGTTCTGCCTCTTTTCCTATGCTTTCAATGCAATTCCAGTCTACCTCCTGAAATCGGTTTCCTGCAATTCTGCCCCGCTTTCAAGTCCTCTTGGCAGCCTTACTTCAGTCTATTTTTGGACGATAGCTGTCATTTATAACTCTGCAGGTTTGTGAATTACAGTGCCCCTGAGCTCCTTTCTTCAACTCGCTTTCTTTTGAGCTGGCCGCAACACCGCAGGATGGCTTCAGGCCCTAATCTGGTTCCGGCCCGGCACGCTGAGCCTTTGGTTAATTCCTCTTCCTGGTGGGAAATGACAGTTAAATTTGCCCGTCCAGACACCTCCAGCTAGCCTCTCATTGGTTCTCGCTATTCCTGTTCATCTTCCGCAGAAATTGCAAACTGGGCCAAACAGGAGGTTAAAGGGGCTGACTCTCCAAGTGGGGAGAGTGTTAGTAAAGCATCTGGAATGTTGCACCCGAGTACCAGGGGAGGAAAACTGAGACATATTTGAACATGTCTCCCGATCACATGGTTGATCATACTCTAGGTTCCACATGCATGTTTTAGCTGAAGGAAGAATACCTTAAACCTGGAGAGTTGAGACCCGTGTAATGGGTACCATGCAATATGACTTCAAAGGGTCTTCATTTGCTCACCGAACCTCTCCAATCCTATCTCTGCTGCATTTATGCCCCTGTACACATGCTTGATTCTCTTTCAGAGACATAGCAATCCATAGGTTTTAAGATACTTACTAGTCAGGTACATTCTTAGGCGTTTAATATGCGGTGTTGAGTCCATTTCGTTGAGCAAGGAGTAGCTCTTGTCTATTCCATATTTGACTTAAGGAACTTTATCTGTGCTCATTTCAATCTCTGGTTTTATGCAGCACCCCAACTCACCTTTACCCTTAAGCAAGCATAAGTTGTCTTTCTAAATTTGAGACCCTGTTCTGTTCTGTAATTCAGTTCCTGTGTCGCCAAGTTTCCATTCCGTGTATTACTGATATCTGATGATGTTTCTTTTTCTGTGTGACTTATTTCAGTTAGAATCATCATACCTGAATCCACTCATTGTGCTGCTAAGGGCCTGATGACATAGATTTCATTGCTGAGTGATATTGCTTTGTAAGTGAATACCACAACTTCTTTATCCATTTTTCACTTTCTGCGATGTTGAACTTGTACTGTAAACGAGGTTGTTGTAAACAGAGCCGTTCCAAACTTTGGGGTGGCTGTGTCTTTTTGATTTTAATTTCCCTAAGCTATAGGACCATAAGTGGAAGTGCCCTAGGCTCTGTTGCTTTGTTTTTTAGATGTTTCAGGAAACACCATACACTTCTCCCAAGTGTCTGTTGGCAATTTACATCCCGCCCTTCAGCATAACAAGGCTCCCAGTTCTCAATGGCCTGTTGCCTTTCTGGATTTTACACTTTTTTCAGATGGCCCTTTTGACCGGGGGGAAGTGAGACTTCATTGTAGTGCAGATTTCCTTTGCAAGCTTGCTTGGTTGGCCAAAAAGTGCGTATGCGTTTTTTCCTGAATATATTCAGGAAAAAACGCATATGCCCTTTTTGGCCAAGTGCATCATTGTGGACGTTCTGCCTCTTTTCCTATGCTTTCAATGCAATTCCAGTCTACCTCCTGAAATCGGTTTCCTGCAATTCTGCCCCGCTTTCAAGTCCTCTTGGCAGCCTTACTTCAGTCTATTTTTGGACGATAGCTGTCATTTATAACTCTGCAGGTTTGTGAATTACAGTGCCCCTGAGCTCCTTTCTTCAACTCGCTTTCTTGTGACCTGGCCGCAACACCGCAGGATGGCTTCAGGCCCTAATCTGGTTCTGGGCCGGCATGCTGAGCCTTTGGTTAATTCCTCTTCCTGGTGGGAAATGAGAGTTAAATTTGCCCGTCCAGACAACTCCAGCTAGCCTCTCATTGGTTCTCGCTATTCCTGTTCATCTTCCGCAGAAATTGCAAACTGGGCCAAACAGGAGGTTAAAGGGACTGACTCTCCAAGTGGGGAGAGTGTTAGTAAAGCGTCTGGAATGTTGCACCCGAGTACCAGGGGAGGAAAACTGAGACATATTTGAACACGTCTCCCGATCACATGGTTGATCATACTCTAGGTTCCACATGCATGTTTTAGCTGAAGGAAGAATACCTTAAACCTGGGTAGTTGAAACCCGTGGAATGGGTACCATGCAATATGACTTCAAAGGGTCTTCATCTGCTCACCGAACCTCTCCAATCCTATCACTGCTGCGTTTATGCCCCTGTACACATGCTTGATTCTCTTTCGGAGACATAGCAATCCATAGGTTTTAAGATACTTACTAGTCAGGTACATTCTTAGGCGTTTAATATGGGGTGTTGAGTCCATTTCGTTGAGCAAGGAGTAGCTCTTGTCTATTCCATATTTGGCTTAAGGAACTTTATCTGTGCTCATTTCAATCTCTGGTTTTATGCAGCACCCCAACTCACCTTTACCCTTAAGCAAGAATACGTTGGTTTTCTAAATTTGAGACCCTGTTCTGTTCTGTAATTCAGTTCCTGTGTAGCCAAGTTTACATTCCGTGTATTACTGATATCTTATGATGTTTCTTTTTCTGTGTGACTTATTTCAGTTAGAATCATCATACCTGAATCCACTCATTGTGCTGCTAAGGGCCTGATGACACAGATTTCATTGCTGAGTGATATTGCTTTGTAAGTAAATACCACAACTTCTTTATCCATTTTTCACTTTCTGCGATGTTGAACTTGTACTGTAAACGAGGTTCTTGTAAACAGAGCCGTTCCAAACTTTGGGGTGGCTGTGTCTTTTTGATTTTAATTTCCCTAAGCTATAGGACCATAAGTGGAAGTGCCCTAGGTTCTGTTGCTTTGTTTTTTAGATGTTTCAGGAAACACCATACACTTCTCCCGAGTGGTTGTAGGCAATTTACATCCCGCCCATCAGCATAACAAGGCTCCCAGTTCTCCATGGCCTGTCCTGCCTTTCTGGATTTTACACTTTTTTCAGATGGCCCTTTTGACCGGGGGGAAGTGAGACTTCATTGTAGTGCAGATTTCCTTTGCAAGCTTGCTTGGTTGGCCAAAAAGGGCGTATGCGTTTTTCCCTGAATATATTCAGGAAAAAACGCATACGCCCTTTTTGGCCAAGTGCATCATTGTGGACGTTCTGCCTCTTTTCCTATGCTTTCAATGCAATTCCAGTCTACCTCCTGAAATCGGTTTCCTGCAATTCTGCCCCGCTTTCAAGTCCTCTTGGCAGCCTTACTTCAGTCTATTTTTGGACGATAGCTGTCATTTATAACTCTGCAGGTTTGTGAATTACAGTGCCCCTGAGCTCCTTTCTTCAACTCGCTTTCTTGTGACCTGGCCGCAACACCGCAGGATGGCTTCAGGCCCTAATCTGGTTCCGGCCCGGCATGCTGAGCCTTTGGTTAATTCCTCTTCCTGGTGGGAAATGAGAGTTAAATTTGCCCGTCCAGACACCTCCAGCTAGCCTCTCATTGGTTCTCGCTATTCCTGTTCATCTTCCGCAGAAATTGCAAACTGGGCCAAACAGGAGGTTAAAGGGACTGACTCTCCAAGTGGGGAGAGTGTTAGTAAAGCGTCTGGAATGTTGCACCCGAGTACCAGGGGAGGAAAACTGAGACATATTTGAACACGTCTCCCGATCACATGGTTGATCATACTCTAGGTTCCACATGCATGTTTTAGCTGAAGGAAGAATACCTTAAACCCGGGTAGTTGAAACCCGTGGAATGGGTACCATGCAATATGACTTCAAAGGGTCTTCATTTGCTCACCGAACCTCTCCAATCCTATCACTGCTGCGTTTATGCCCCTGTACACATGCTTGATTCTCTTTTGGAGACATAGCAATCCATAGGTTTTAAGATACTTACAAGTCAGGTACATTCTTAGGTGTTTAATATGCGGTGTTGAGTCCATTTCGTTGAGCAAGGAGTAGCTCTTGTCTATTCCATATTTGGCTTAAGGAACTTTATCTGTGCTCATTTCAATCTCTGGTTTTATGCAGCACCCCAACTCACCTTTACCCTTAAGCAAGCATAAGTTGTCTTTCTAAATTTGAGACCCTGTTCTGTTCTGTAATTCAGTTCCTGTGTAGCCAAGTTTCCATTCCGTGTATTACTGATATCTGATGATGTTTCTTTTTCTGTGTGACTTATTTCAGTTAGAATCATCATACCTGAATCCACTCATTGTGCTGCTAAGGGCCTGATGACATAGATTTCATTGCTGAGTGATATTGCTTTGTAAGTGAATACCACAACTTCTTTATCCATTTTTCACTTTCTGCGATGTTGAACTTGTACTGTAAACGAGGTTCTTGTAAACAGAGCCGTTCCAAACTTTGGGGAGCTGTGTCTTTTTGATTTTAATTTCCCTAAGCTATAGGACCATAAGTGGAAGTGCCCTAGGCTCTGTTGCTTTGTTTTTTAGATGTTTCAGGAAACACCATACACTTCTCCCAAGTGTCTGTTGGCAATTTACATCCCGCCCTTCAGCATAACAAGGCTCCCAGTTCTCAATGGCCTGTTGCCTTTCTGGATTTTACACTTTTTTCAGATGGCCCTTTTGACCGGGGGGAAGTGAGACTTCATTGTAGTGCAGATTTCCTTTGCAAGCTTGCTTGGTTGGCCAAAAAGGGCGTATGCGTTTTTTCCTGAATATATTCAGGAAAAAACGCATACGCCCTTTTTGGCCAAGTGCATCATTGTGGACTTTCTGCCTCTTTTCCTATGCTTTCAATGCAATTCCAGTCTACCTCCTGAAATCGGTTTCCTGCAATTCTGCCCCGCTTTCAAGTCCTCTTGGCAGCCTTACTTCAGTCTATTTTTGGACGATAGCTGTCATTTATAACTCTGCAGGTTTGTGAATTACAGTGCCCCTGAGCTCCTTTCTTCAACTCGCTTTCTTGTGACCTGGCCGCAACACCGCAGGATGGCTTCAGGCCCTAATCTGGTTCCGGCACGGCATGCTGAGCCTTTGGTTAATTCCTCTTCCTGGTGGGAAACGAGAGTTAAATTTGCCCGTCCAGACACCTCCAGCTAGCCTCTCATTGGTTCTCGCTATTCCTGTTCATCTTCCGCAGAAATTGCAAACTGGGCCAAACAGGAGGTTAAAGGGACTGACTCTCCAAGTGGGGAGAGTGTTAGTAAAGCGTCTGGAATGTTGCACCCGAGTACCAGGGGAGGAAAACTGAGACATATTTGAACACGTCTCCCGATCACATGGTTGATCATACTCTAGGTTCCACATGCATGGTTTAGCTGAAGGAAGAATACCTTAAACCTGGGTAGTTGAAACCCGTGGAATGGGTACCATGCAATATGACTTCAAAGGGTCTTCATCTGCTCACCGAACCTCTCCAATCCTATCACTGCTGCGTTTATGCCCCTGTACACATGCTTGATTCTCTTTCGGAGACATAGCAATCCATAGGTTTTAAGATACTTACTAGTCAGGTACATTCTTAGGCGTTTAATATGCGGTGTTGAGTCCATTTCGTTGAGCAAGGAGTAGCTCTTGTCTATTCCATATTTGGCTTAAGGAACTTTATCTGTGCTCATTTCAATCTCTGGTTTTATGCAGCACCCCAACTCACCTTTACCCTTAAGCAAGCATAAGTTGGTTTTCTAAATTTGAGACCCTGTTCTGTTCTGTAATTCAGTTCCTGTGTAGCCAAGTTTACATTCCGTGTATACTGATATCTTATGATGTTTCTTTTTCTGTGTGACTTATTTCAGTTAGAATCATCATACCTGAATCCACTCATTGTGCTGCTAAGGGCCTGATGACATAGATTTCATTGCTGAGTGATATTGCTTTGTAAGTGAATACCACAACTTCTTTATCCATTTTTCAATTTCTGCGATGTTGAACTTGTACTGTAAACGAGGTTCTTGTAAACAGAGCCGTTCCAAACTTTGGGGTGGCTGTGTCTTTTTGATTTTAATTTCCCTAAGCTATAGGACCATAAGTGGAAGTGCCCTAGGCTCTGTTGCTTTGTTTTTTAGATGTTTCAGGAAACACCATACACTTCTCCCCAGTGTCTGTTGGCAATTTACATCCCGCCCATCAGCATAACAAGGCTCCCAGTTCTCAATGGCCTGTTGCCTTTCTGGATTTTACACTTTTTTCAGATGGCCCTTTTGACCGGGGGGAAGTGAGACTTCATTGTAGTGCAGATTTCCTTTGCAAGCTTGCTTGGTTGGCCAAAAAGGGCGTATGCGTTTTTTCCTGAATATATTCAGGAAAAAACGCATACGCCCTTTTTGGCCAAGTGCATCATTGTGGACTTTCTGCCTCTTTTCCTATGCTTTCAATGCAATTCCAGTCTACCTCCTGAAATCGGTTTCCTGCAATTCTGCCCCGCTTTCAAGTCCTCTTGGCAGCCTTACTTCAGTCTATTTTTGGACGATAGCTGTCATTTATAACTCTGCAGGTTTGTGAATTACAGTGCCCCTGAGCTCCTTTCTTCAACTCGCTTTCTTGTGACCTGGCCGCAACACCGCAGGATGGCTTCAGGCCCTAATCTGGTTCCGGCACGGCATGCTGAGCCTTTGGTTAATTCCTCTTCCTGGTGGGAAACGAGAGTTAAATTTGCCCGTCCAGACACCTCCAGCTAGCCTCTCATTGGTTCTCGCTATTCCTGTTCATCTTCCGCAGAAATTGCAAACTGGGCCAAACAGGAGGTTAAAGGGACTGACTCTCCAAGTGGGGAGAGTGTTAGTAAAGTGTCTGGAATGTTGCACCCGAGTACCAGGGGAGGAAAACTGAGACATATTTGAACACGTCTCCCGATCACATGGTTGATCATACTCTAGGTTCCACATGCATGGTTTAGCTGAAGGAAGAATACCTTAAACCTGGGTAGTTGAAACCCGTGGAATGGGTACCATGCAATATGACTTCAAAGGGTCTTCATCTGCTCACCGAACCTCTCCAATCCTATCACTGCTGCGTTTATGCCCCTGTACACATGCTTGATTCTCTTTCGGAGACATAGCAATCCATAGGTTTTAAGATACTTACTAGTCAGGTACATTCTTAGGCGTTTAATATGCGGTGTTGAGTCCATTTCGTTGAGCAAGGAGTAGCTCTTGTCTATTCCATATTTGGCTTAAGGAACTTTATCTGTGCTCATTTCAATCTCTGGTTTTATGCAGCACCCCAACTCACCTTTACCCTTAAGCAAGCATAAGTTGGTTTTCTAAATTTGAGACCCTGTTCTGTTCTGTAATTCAGTTCCTGTGTAGCCAAGTTTACATTCCGTGTATACTGATATCTTATGATGTTTCTTTTTCTGTGTGACTTATTTCAGTTAGAATCATCATACCTGAATCCACTCATTGTGCTGCTAAGGGCCTGATGACATAGATTTCATTGCTGAGTGATATTGCTTTGTAAGTGAATACCACAACTTCTTTATCCATTTTTCAATTTCTGCGATGTTGAACTTGTACTGTAAACGAGGTTCTTGTAAACAGAGCCGTTCCAAACTTTGGGGTGGCTGTGTCTTTTTGATTTTAATTTCCCTAAGCTATAGGACCATAAGTGGAAGTGCCCTAGGCTCTGTTGCTTTGTTTTTTAGATGTTTCAGGAAACACCATACCCTTCTCCCCAGTGTCTGTTGGCAATTTACATCCCGCCCATCAGCATAACAAGGCTCCCAGTTCTCAATGGCCTGTTGCCTTTCTGGATTTTACACTTTTTTCAGATGGCCCTTTTGACCGGGGGGAAGTGAGACTTCATTGTAGTGCAGATTTCCTTTGCAAGCTTGCTTGGTTGGCCAAAAAGGGCGTATGCGTTTTTTCCTGAATATATTCAGGAAAAAACGCATACGCCCTTTTTGGCCAAGTGCATCATTGTGGACTTTCTGCCTCTTTTCCTATGCTTTCAATGCAATTCCAGTCTACCTCCTGAAATCGGTTTCCTGCAATTCTGCCCCGCTTTCAAGTCCTCTTGGCAGCCTTACTTCAGTCTATTTTTGGACGATAGCTGTCATTTATAACTCTGCAGGTTTGTGAATTACAGTGCCCCTGAGCTCCTTTCTTCAACTCGCTTTCTTGTGACCTGGCCGCAACACCGCAGGATGGCTTCAGGCCCTAATCTGGTTCCGGCACGGCATGCTGAGCCTTTGGTTAATTCCTCTTCCTGGTGGGAAACGAGAGTTAAATTTGCCCGTCCAGACACCTCCAGCTAGCCTCTCATTGGTTCTCGCTATTCCTGTTCATCTTCCGCAGAAATTGCAAACTGGGCCAAACAGGAGGTTAAAGGGACTGACTCTCCAAGTGGGGAGAGTGTTAGTAAAGCGTCTGGAATGTTGCACCCGAGTACCAGGGGAGGAAAACTGAGACATATTTGAACACGTCTCCCGATCACATGGTTGATCATACTCTAGGTTCCACATGCATGGTTTAGCTGAAGGAAGAATACCTTAAACCTGGGTAGTTGAAACCCGTGGAATGGGTACCATGCAATATGACTTCAAAGGGTCTTCATCTGCTCACCGAACCTCTCCAATCCTATCACTGCTGCGTTTATGCCCCTGTACACATGCTTGATTCTCTTTCGGAGACATAGCAATCCATAGGTTTTAAGATACTTACTAGTCAGGTACATTCTTAGGCGTTTAATATGCGGTGTTGAGTCCATTTCGTTGAGCAAGGAGTAGCTCTTGTCTATTCCATATTTGGCTTAAGGAACTTTATCTGTGCTCAT
Source organism: Stenella coeruleoalba (assembly GCF_951394435.1). Taxonomy (NCBI): domain Eukaryota; kingdom Metazoa; phylum Chordata; class Mammalia; order Artiodactyla; family Delphinidae; genus Stenella; species Stenella coeruleoalba. The sequence goes on from NW_027645953.1 coordinate 254,233, forward strand.
TTCAATCTCTGGTTTTATGCAGCACCCCAACTCACCTTTACCCTTAAGCAAGCATAAGTTGGTTTTCTAAATTTGAGACCCTGTTCTGTTCTGTAATTCAGTTCCTGTGTAGCCAAGTTTACATTCCGTGTATACTGATATCTTATGATGTTTCTTTTTCTGTGTGACTTATTTCAGTTAGAATCATCATACCTGAATCCACTCATTGTGCTGCTAAGGGCCTGATGACATAGATTTCATTGCTGAGTGATATTGCTTTGTAAGTGAATACCGCAACTTCTTTATCCATTTTTCAATTTCTGCGATGTTGAACTTGTACTGTAAACGAGGTTCTTGTAAACAGAGCCGTTCCAAACTTTGGGGTGGCTGTGTCTTTTTGATTTTAATTTCCCTAAGCTATAGGACCATAAGTGGAAGTGCCCTAGGCTCTGTTGCTTTGTTTTTTAGATGTTTCAGGAAACACCATACACTTCTCCCCAGTGTCTGTTGGCAATTTACATCCCGCCCATCAGCATAACAAGGCTCCCAGTTCTCAATGGCCTGTTGCCTTTCTGGATTTTACACTTTTTTCAGATGGCCCTTTTGACCGGGGGGAAGTGAGACTTCATTGTAGTGCAGATTTCCTTTGCAAGCTTGCTTGGTTGGCCAAAAAGGGCGTATGCGTTTTTTCCTGAATATATTCAGGAAAAAACGCATACGCCCTTTTTGGCCAAGTGCATCATTGTGGACGTTCTGCCTCTTTTCCTATGGTTTCAATGCAATTCCAGTCTACCTCCTGAAATTGGTTTCCTGCAATTCTGCCCCGCTTTCAAGTCCTCTTGGCAGCCTTACTTCAGTCTATTTTTGGACGATAGCTGTCATTTATAACTCTGCAGGTTTGTGAATTACAGTGCCCCTGAGCTCCTTTCTTCAACTCGCTTTCTTGTGACCTGGCCGCAACACCGCAGGATGGCTTCAGGCCCTAATCTTGTTCCGGCACGGCACGCTGAGCCTTTGGTTAATTCCTCTTCCTGGTGGGAAATGAGAGTTAAATTTGCCCGTCCAGACACCTCCAGCTAGTCTCTCATTGGTTCTCGCTATTCCTGTTCATCTTCCGCAGAAATTGCAAACTGGGCCAAACAGGAGGTTAAAGGCGCTGACTCTCCAAGTGGGGAGAGTGTTAGTAAAGCGTCTGGAATGTTGCACCCGAGTACCAGGGTAGGAAAACTGAGACATATTTGAACACGTCTCCCGTTCACACGGTTGATCATACTCTGGGTTCCACATGCATGTTTTAGCTGTAGGAAGAATACCTTAAACCTGTAGAGTTGAGACCCGTGGAATGGGTACCATGCAATATGTCTTCAAAGGGTCTTCATTTGCTCACCGAACCTCTCCAATCCTATCACTGCTGCGTTTATGCCCCTGTACACACGCTTGATTCTCTTTTGGAGACATAGCAATTCATAGGTTTTAAGATACTTACTAGTCAGGTACATTCTTAGGCGTTTAATATGGGGTGTTGAGTCCATTTCGTTGAGCAAGGAGTAGCTCTTGTCTATTCCATATTTGGCTTAAGGAACTTTATCTGTGCTCATTTCAATCTCTGGTTTTATGCAGCACGCCAACTCACCTTTACCCTTAAGCAAGAATAAGTTGGTTTTCTAAATTTGAGACCCTGTTCTGTTTTGGAATGCAGTTCCTGTGTAGCCAAGTTTACATTCCGTGTATTACTGATATCTTATGATGTTTCTTTTTCTGTGTGACTTATTTCAGTTAGAATCATCATACCTGAATCCACTCATTGTGCTGCTAAGGGCCTGATGACACAGATTTCATTGCTGAGTGATATTGCTTTGTAAGTAAATACCACAACTTCTTTATCCATTTTTCACTTTCTGCGATGTTGAACTTGTACTGTAAACGAGGTTCTTGTAAACAGAGCCGTTCCAAACTTTGGGGTGGCTGTGTCTTTTTGATTTTAATTTCCCTAAGCTATAGGACCATAAGTGGAAGTGCCCTAGGTTCTGTTGCTTTGTTTTTTAGATGTTTCAGGAAACACCATACACTTCTCCCGAGTGGATGTTGGCAATTTACATCCCGCCCATCAGCATAACAAGGCTCCCAGTTCTCCATGGCCTGTCCTGCCTTTCTGGATTTTACACTTTTTTCAGATGGCCCTTTTGACCGGGGGGAAGTGAGACTTCATTGTAGTGCAGATTTCCTTTGCAAGCTTGCTTGGTTGGCCAAAAAGGGCGTATGCGTTTTTTCCTGAATATATTCAGAAAAAAACGCATACGCCCTTTTTGGCCAAGTGCATCATTGTGGACGTTCTGCCTCTTTTCCTATGGTTTCAATGCAATTCCAGTCTACCTCCTGAAATCGGTTTCCTGCAATTCTGCCCCGCTTTCAAGTCCTCTTGGCAGCCTTACTTCAGTCTATTTTTGGACGATAGCTGTCATTTATTACTCTGCAGGTTTGTGAATTACAGTGCCCCTGAGCTCCTTTCTTCAACTCGGTTTCTTTAGAGCTGGCCGCAACACCGCAGGATGGCTTCAGGCCCTAATCTGGTTCCGGTACGGCACGCTGAGCCTTTGGTTATTTCCTCTTCCTGTTGGGAAATGAGAGTTAAATTTGCCCGTCCAGACACCTCCAGCTAGTCTCTCATTGGTTCTCGCTATTCCTGTTCATCTTCCGCAGAAATTGCAAACTGGGCCAAACAGGAGGTTAAAGGGACTGACTCTCCAAGTGGGGAGAGTGATAGTAAAGCGTCTGGAATGTTGCACCCGAGTACCAGGGGAGGAAAAGTGAGACATATTTGAACACGTCTCCCGATCACATGGTTGATCATACTCTAGGTTCCACATGCATGTTTTAGCTGAAGGAAGAATACCTTAAACCTGGGTAGTTGAAACCCGTGGAATGGGTACCATGCAATATGACTTCAAAGGGTCTTCATTTGCTCACCGAACCTCTCCAATCCTATCACTGCTGCGTTTATGCCCCTGTACACATGCTTGATTCTCTTTCGGAGACATAGCAATCCATAGGTTTTAAGATACTTACTAGTCAGGTACATTCTTAGGCGTTTAATATGCGGTGTTGAGTCCATTTCGTTGAGCAAGGAGTAGCTCTTGTCTATTCCATATTTGGCTTAAGGAACTTTATCTGTGCTCATTTCAATCTCTGGTTTTATGCAGCACCCCAACTCACCTTTACCCTTAAGCAAGAATAAGTTGGTTTTCTAAATTTGAGACCCTGTTCTGTTTTGCAATGCAGTTCCTGTGTAGCCAAGTTTACATTCCGTGTATTACTGATATCTTATGATGTTTCTTTTTCTGTGTGACTTATTTCAGTTAGAATCATCATACCTGAATCCACTCATTGTGCTGCTAAGGGCCTGATGACACAGATTTCATTGCTGAGTGATATTGCTTTGTAAGTAAATACCACAACTTCTTTATCCATTTTTCACTTTCTGCGATGTTGAACTTGTACTGTAAACGAGGTTCTTGTAAACAGAGCCGTTCCAAACTTTGGGGTGGCTGTGTCTTTTTGATTTTAATTTCCCTAAGCTATAGGACCATAAGTGGAAGTGCCCTAGGTTCTGTTGGTTTGTTTTTTAGATGTTTCAGGAAACACCATACACTTCTCCCGAGTGGTTGTTGGCAATTTACATCCCGCCCATCAGCATAACAAGGCTTCCAGTTCTCCATGGCCTGTTACCTTTCTGGATTTTACACTTTTTTCAGATGGCCCTTTTGACCGGGGGGAAGTGAGACTTCATTGTAATGCAGATTTCCTTTGCAAGCTTGCTTGGTTGGCCAAAAAGGGCGTATGCGTTTTTTCCTGAATATATTCAGGAAAAAACGCATATGCCCTTTTTGGCCAAGTGCATCATTGTGGACGTTCTGCCTCTTTTCCTATGCTTTCAATGCAATTCCAGTCTACCTCCTGAAATCGGTTTCCTGCAATTCTGCCCCGCTTTCAAGTCCTCTTGGCAGCCTTACTTCAGTCTATTTTTGGACGATAGCTGTCATTTATAACTCTGCAGGTTTGTGAATTACAGTGCCCCTGAGCTCCTTTCTTCAACTCGCTTTCTTTTGAGCTGGCCGCAACACCGCAGGATGGCTTCAGGCCCTAATCTGGTTCCGGTACGGCACGCTGAGCCTTTGGTTATTTCCTCTTCCTGGTGGGAAATGAGAGTTAAATTTGCCCGTCCAGACACCTCCAGCTAGCCTCTCATTGGTTCTCGCTATTCCTGTTCATCTTCCGCAGAAATTGCAACCTGGGCCAAACAGGAGGTTAAAGGTGCTGACTCTCCAAGTGGGGAGAGTGTTAGTAAAGCGTCTGGAATGTTGCACCCGAGTACCAGGGGAGGAAAACTGAGACATATTTGAACACATCTCCCGTTCACATGGTTGATCATACTTGGGTTCCACATGCATGTTTTAGCTGAAGGAAGAATACCTTAAACCTGGAGAGTTGAGACCCGTGTAATGGGTACCATGCAATATGACTTCAAAGGGTCTTCATTTGCTCACCGAACCTCTCCAATCCTATCACTGCTGCATTTATGCCCCTGTACACATGCTTGATTCTCTTTCAGAGACATAGCAATCCATAGGTTTTAAGATACTTACTAGTCAGGTACATTCTTAGGCGTTTAATATGCGGTGTTGAGTCCATTTCGTTGAGCAAGGAGTAGCTCTTGTCTATTCCATATTTGACTTAAGGAACTTTATCTGTGCTCATTTCAATCTCTGGTTTTATGCAGCACCCCAACTCACCTTTACCCTTAAGCAAGCATAAGTTGTCTTTCTAAATTTGAGACCCTGTTCTGTTCTGTAATTCAGTTCCTGTGTCGCCAAGTTTCCATTCCGTGTATTACTGATATCTGATGATGTTTCTTTTTCTGTGTGACTTATTTCAGTTAGAATCATCATACCTGAATCCACTCATTGTGCTGCTAAGGGCCTGATGACATAGATTTCATTGCTGAGTGATATTGCTTTGTAAGTGAATACCACAACTTCTTTATCCATTTTTCACTTTCTGCGATGTTGAACTTGTACTGTAAACGAGGTTGTTGTAAACAGAGCCGTTCCAAACTTTGGGGTGGCTGTGTCTTTTTGATTTTAATTTCCCTAAGCTATAGGACCATAAGTGGAAGTGCCCTAGGCTCTGTTGCTTTGTTTTTTAGATGTTTCAGGAAACACCATACACTTCTCCCAAGTGTCTGTTGGCAATTTACATCCCGCCCTTCAGCATAACAAGGCTCCCAGTTCTCAATGGCCTGTTGCCTTTCTGGATTTTACACTTTTTTCAGATGGCCCTTTTGACCGGGGGGAAGTGAGACTTCATTGTAGTGCAGATTTCCTTTGCAAGCTTGCTTGGTTGGCCAAAAAGGGCGTATGCGTTTTTTCCTGAATATATTCAGGAAAAAACGCATACGCCCTTTTTGGCCAAGTGCATCATTGTGGACGTTCTGCCTCTTTTCCTATGCTTTCAATGCAATTCCAGTCTACCTCCTGAAATCGGTTTCCTGCAATTCTGCCCCGCTTTCAAGTCCTCTTGGCAGCCTTACTTCAGTCTATTTTTGGACGATAGCTGTCATTTATAACTCTGCAGGTTTGTGAATTACAGTGCCCCTGAGCTCCTTTCTTCAACTCGCTTTCTTGTGACCTGGCCGCAACACCGCAGGATGGCTTCAGGCCCTAATCTGGTTCTGGGCCGGCATGCTGAGCCTTTGGTTAATTCCTCTTCCTGTTGGGAAATGAGAGTTAAATTTGCCCGTCCAGACACCTCCAGCTAGCCTCTCATTGGTTCTCGCTATTCCTGTTCATCTTCCGCAGAAATTGCAAACTGGGCCAAACAGGAGGTTAAAGGGACTGACTCTCCAAGTGGGGAGAGTGTTAGTAAAGCGTCTGGAATGTTGCACCCGAGTACCAGGGGAGGAAAACTGAGACATATTTGAACACGTCTCCCGATCACATGGTTGATCATACTCTAGGTTCCACATGCATGTTTTAGCTGAAGGAAGAATACCTTAAACCTGGGTAGTTGAAACCCGTGGAATGGGTACCATGCAATATGACTTCAAAGGGTCTTCATCTGCTCACCGAACCTCTCCAATCCTATCACTGCTGCGTTTATGCCCCTATACACATGCTTGATTCTCTTTCGGAGACATAGCAATCCATAGGTTTTAAGATACTTACTAGTCAGGTACATTCTTAGGCGTTTAATATGGGGTGTTGAGTCCATTTCGTTGAGCAAGGAGTAGCTCTTGTCTATTCCATATTTGGCTTAAGGAACTTTATCTGTGCTCATTTCAATCTCTGGTTTTATGCAGCACCCCAACTCACCTTTACCCTTAAGCAAGAATACGTTGGTTTTCTAAATTTGAGACCCTGTTCTGTTCTGTAATTCAGTTCCTGTGTAGCCAAGTTTACATTCCGTGTATTACTGATATCTTATGATGTTTCTTTTTCTGTGTGACTTATTTCAGTTAGAATCATCATACCTGAATCCACTCATTGTGCTGCTAAGGGCCTGATGACACAGATTTCATTGCTGAGTGATATTGCTTTGTAAGTAAATACCACAACTTTTTTATCCATTTTTCACTTTCTGCGATGTTGAACTTGTACTGTAAACGAGGTTCTTGTAAACAGAGCCGTTCCAAACTTTGGGGTGGCTGTGTCTTTTTGATTTTAATTTCCCTAAGCTATAGGACCATAAGTGGAAGTGCCCTAGGTTCTGTTGCTTTGTTTTTTAGATGTTTCAGGAAACACCATACACTTCTCCCGAGTGGTTGTAGGCAATTTACATCCCGCCCATCAGCATAACAAGGCTCCCAGTTCTCCATGGCCTGTCCTGCCTTTCTGGATTTTACACGTTTTTCAGATGGCCCTTTTGACCGGGGGGAAGTGAGACTTCATTGTAGTGCAGATTTCCTTTGCAAGCTTGCTTGGTTGGCCAAAAAGGGCGTATGCGTTTTTTCCTGAATATATTCAGGAAAAAACGCATACGCCCTTTTTGGCCAAGTGCATCATTGTGGACGTTCTGCCTCTTTTCCTATGGTTTCAATGCAATTCCAGTCTACCTCCTGAAATCGGTTTCCTGCAATTCTGCCCCGCTTTCAAGTCCTCTTGGCAGCCTTACTTCAGTCTATTTTTGGACGATAGCTGTCATTTATAACTCTGCAGGTTTGTGAATTACAGTGCCCCTGAGCTCCTTTCTTCAACTCGCTTTCTTGTGACCTGGCCGCAACACCGCAGGATGGCTTCAGGCCCTAATCTGGTTCCGGCCCGGCATGCTGAGCCTTTGGTTAATTCCTCTTCCTGGTGGGAAATGAGAGTTAAATTTGCCCGTCCAGACACCTCCAGCTAGCCTCTCATTGGTTCTCGCTATTCCTGTTCATCTTCCGCAGAAATTGCAAACTGGGCCAAACAGGAGGTTAAAGGGACTGACTCTCCAAGTGGGGAGAGAGTTAGTAAAGCGTCTGGAATGTTGCACCCGAGTACCAGGGGAGGAAAACTGAGACATATTTGAACACGTCTCCCGATCACATGGTTGATCATACTCTAGGTTCCACATGCATGTTTTAGCTGAAGGAAGAATACCTTAAACCTGGGTAGTTGAAACCCGTGGAATGGGTACCATGCAATATGACTTCAAAGGGTCTTCATTTGCTCACCGAGCCTCTCCAATCCTATCACTGCTGCGTTTATGCCCCTGTACACATGCTTGATTCTCTTTTGGAGACATAGCAATCCATAGGTTTTAAGATACTTACAAGTCAGGTACATTCTTAGGCGTTTAATATGCGGTGTTGAGTCCATTTCGTTGAGCAAGGAGTAGCTCTTGTCTATTCCATATTTGGCTTAAGGAACTTTATCTGTGCTCATTTCAATCTCTGGTTTTATGCAGCACCCCAACTCACCTTTACCCTTAAGCAAGCATAAGTTGTCTTTCTAAATTTGAGACCCTGTTCTGTTCTGTAATTCAGTTCCTGTGTAGCCAAGTTTCCATTCCGTGTATTACTGATATCTGATGATGTTTCTTTTTCTGTGTGACTTATTTCAGTTAGAATCATCATACCTGAATCCACTCATTGTGCTGCTAAGGGCCTGATGACATAGATTTCATTGCTGAGTGATATTGCTTTGTAAGTGAATACCACAACTTCTTTATCCATTTTTCACTTTCTGCGATGTTGAACTTGTACTGTAAACGAGGTTCTTGTAAACAGAGCCGTTCCAAACTTTGGGGAGCTGTGTCTTTTTGATTTTAATTTCCCTAAGCTATAGGACCATAAGTGGAAGTGCCCTAGGCTCTGTTGCTTTGTTTTTTAGATGTTTCAGGAAACACCATACACTTCTCCCAAGTGTCTGTTGGCAATTTACATCCCGCCCTTCAGCATAACAAGGCTCCCAGTTCTCAATGGCCTGTTGCCTTTCTGGATTTTACACTTTTTTCAGATGGCCCTTTTGACCGGGGGGAAGTGAGACTTCATTGTAGTGCAGATTTCCTTTGCAAGCTTGCTTGGTTGGCCAAAAAGGGCGTATGCGTTTTTTCCTGAATATATTCAGGAAAAAACGCATATGCCCTTTTTGGCCAAGTGCATCATTGTGGACTTTCTGCCTCTTTTCCTATGCTTTCAATGCAATTCCAGTCTACCTCCTGAAATCGGTTTCCTGCAATTCTGCCCCGCTTTCAAGTCCTCTTGGCAGCCTTACTTCAGTCTATTTTTGGACGATAGCTGTCATTTATAACTCTGCAGGTTTGTGAATTACAGTGCCCCTGAGCTCCTTTCTTCAACTCGCTTTCTTGTGACCTGGCCGCAACACTGCAGGATGGCTTCAGGCCCTAATCTGGTTCCGGCACGGCATGCTGAGCCTTTGGTTAATTCCTCTCCCTGGTGGGAAACGAGAGTTAAATTTGCCCGTCCAGACACCTCCAGCTAGCCTCTCATTGGTTCTCGCTATTCCTGTTCATCTTCCGCAGAAATTGCAAACTGGGCCAAACAGGAGGTTAAAGGGACTGACTCTCCAAGTGGGGAGAGTGTTAGTAAAGCGTCTGGAATGTTGCACCCGAGTACCAGGGGAGGAAAACTGAGACATATTTGAACACGTCTCCCGATCACATGGTTGATCATACTCTAGGTTCCACATGCATGTTTTAGCTGAAGGAAGAATACCTTAAACCTGGGTAGTTGAAACCCGTGGAATGGGTACCATGCAATATGACTTCAAAGGGTCTTCATCTGCTCACCGAACCTCTCCAATCCTATCACTGCTGCGTTTATGCCCCTGTACACATGCTTGATTCTCTTTCGGAGACATAGCAATCCATAGGTTTTAAGATACTTACTAGTCAGGTACATTCTTAGGCGTTTAATATGCGGTGTTGAGTCCATTTCGTTGAGCAAGGAGTAGCTCTTGTCTATTCCATATTTGGCTTAAGGAACTTTATCTGTGCTCATTTCAATCTCTGGTTTTATGCAGCACCCCAACTCACCTTTACCCTTAAGCAAGCATAAGTTGGTTTTCTAAATTTGAGACCCTGTTCTGTTCTGTAATTCAGTTCCTGTGTAGCCAAGTTTACATTCCGTGTATACTGATATCTTATGATGTTTCTTTTTCTGTGTGACTTATTTCAGTTAGAATCATCATACCTGAATCCACTCATTGTGCTGCTAAGGGCCTGATGACATAGATTTCATTGCTGAGTGATATTGCTTTGTAAGTGAATACCACAACTTCTTTATCCATTTTTCAATTTCTGCGATGTTGAACTTGTACTGTAAACGAGGTTCTTGTAAACAGAGCCGTTCCAAACTTTGGGGTGGCTGTGTCTTTTTGATTTTAATTTCCCTAAGCTATAGGACCATAAGTGGAAGTGCCCTAGGCTCTGTTGCTTTGTTTTTTAGATGTTTCAGGAAACACCATACACTTCTCCCCAGTGTCTGTTGGCAATTTACATCCCGCCCATCAGCATAACAAGGCTCCCAGTTCTCAATGGCCTGTTGCCTTTCTGGATTTTACACTTTTTTCAGATGGCCCTTTTGACCGGGGGGAAGTGAGACTTCATTGTAGTGCAGATTTCCTTTGCAAGCTTGCTTGGTTGGCCAAAAAGGGCGTATGCGTTTTTTCCTGAATATATTCAGGAAAAAACGCATACGCCCTTTTTGGCCAAGTGCATCATTGTGGACGTTCTGCCTCTTTTCCTATGGTTTCAATGCAATTCCAGTCTACCTCCTGAAATTGGTTTCCTGCAATTCTGCCCCGCTTTCAAGTCCTCTTGGCAGCCTTACTTCAGTCTATTTTTGGACGATAGCTGTCATTTATAACTCTGCAGGTTTGTGAATTACAGTGCCCCTGAGCTCCTTTCTTCAACTTGCTTTCTTGTGACCTGGCCGCAACACCGCAGGATGGCTTCAGGCCCTAATCTTGTTCCGGCACGGCACGCTGAGCCTTTGGTTAATTCCTCTTCCTGGTGGGAAATGAGAGTTAAATTTGCCCGTCCAGACACCTCCAGCTAGTCTCTCATTGGTTCTCGCTATTCCTGTTCATCTTCCGCAGAAATTGCAAACTGGGCCAAACAGGAGGTTAAAGGCGCTGACTCTCCAAGTGGGGAGAGTGTTAGTAAAGCGTCTGGAATGTTGCACCCGAGTACCAGGGTAGGAAAACTGAGACATATTTGAACACGTCTCCCGTTCACACGGTTGATCATACTCTGGGTTCCACATGCATGTTTTAGCTGTAGGAAGAATACCTTAAACCTGTAGAGTTGAGACCCGTGGAATGGGTACCATGCAATATGTCTTCAAAGGGTCTTCATTTGCTCACCGAACCTCTCCAATCCTATCACTGCTGCGTTTATGCCCCTGTACACACGCTTGATTCTCTTTTGGAGACATAGCAATTCATAGGTTTTAAGATACTTACTAGTCAGGTACATTCTTAGGCGTTTAATATGGGGTGTTGAGTCCATTTCGTTGAGCAAGGAGTAGCTCTTGTCTATTCCATATTTGGCTTAAGGAACTTTATCTGTGCTCATTTCAATCTCTGGTTTTATGCAGCACCCCAACTCACCTTTACCCTTAAGCAAGAATAAGTTGGTTTTCTAAATTTGAGACCCTGTTCTGTTTTGGAATGCAGTTCCTGTGTAGCCAAGTTTACATTCCGTGTATTACTGATATCTTATGATGTTTCTTTTTCTGTGTGACTTATTTCAGTTAGAATCATCATACCTGAATCCACTCATTGTGCTGCTAAGGGCCTGATGACACAGATTTCATTGCTGAGTGATATTGCTTTGTAAGTAAATACCACAACTTCTTTATCCATTTTTCACTTTCTGCGATGTTGAACTTGTACTGTAAACGAGGTTCTTGTAAACAGAGCCGTTCCAAACTTTGGGGTGGCTGTGTCTTTTTGATTTTAATTTCCCTAAGCTATAGGACCATAAGTGGAAGTGCCCTAGGTTCTGTTGCTTTGTTTTTTAGATGTTTCAGGAAACACCATACACTTCTCCCGAGTGGTTGTTGGCAATTTACATCCCGCCCATCAGCATAACAAGGCTCCCAGTTCTCCATGGCCTGTCCTGCCTTTCTGGATTTTACACTTTTTTCAGATGGCCCTTTTGACCGGGGGGAAGTGAGACTTCATTGTAGTGCAGATTTCCTTTGCAAGCTTGCTTGGTTGGCCAAAAAGGGCGTATGCGTTTTTTCCTGAATATATTCAGAAAAAAACGCATACGCCCTTTTTGGCCAAGTGCATCATTGTGGACGTTCTGCCTCTTTTCCTATGGTTTCAATGCAATTCCAGTCTACCTCCTGAAATCGGTTTCCTGCAATTCTGCCCCGCTTTCAAGTCCTCTTGGCAGCCTTACTTCAGTCTATTTTTGGACGATAGCTGTCATTTATAACTCTGCAGGTTTGTGAATTACAGTGCCCCTGAGCTCCTTTCTTCAACTCGGTTTCTTGTGACCTGGCCGCAACACCGCAGGATGGCTTCAGGCCCTAATCTGTTTCCGGTACGGCACGCTGAGCCTTTGGTTATTTCCTCTTCCTGTTGGGAAATGAGAGTTAAATTTGCCCGTCCAGACACCTCCAGCTAGTCTCTCATTGGTTCTCGCTATTCCTGTTCATCTTCCGCAGAAATTGCAAACTGGGCCAAACAGGAGGTTAAAGGGACTGACTCTCCAAGTGGGGAGAGTGTTAGTAAAGCGTCTGGAATGTTGCACCCGAGTACCAGGGGAGGAAAAGTGAGACATATTTGAACACGTCTCCCGATCACATGGTTGATCATACTCTAGGTTCCACATGCATGTTTTAGCTGAAGGAAGAATACCTTAAACCTGGGTAGTTGAAACCCGTGGAATGGGTACCATGCAATATGACTTCAAAGGGTCTTCATTTGCTCACCGAACCTCTCCAATCCTATCACTGCTGCGTTTATGCCCCTGTACACATGCTTGATTCTCTTTCGGAGACATAGCAATCCATAGGTTTTAAGATACTTACTAGTCAGGTACATTCTTAGGCGTTTAATATGCGGTGTTGAGTCCATTTCGTTGAGCAAGGAGTAGCTCTTGTCTATTCCATATTTGGCTTAAGGAACTTTATCTGTGCTCATTTCAATCTCTGGTTTTATGCAGCACCCCAACTCACCTTTACCCTTAAGCAAGAATAAGTTGGTTTTCTAAATTTGAGACCCTGTTCTGTTTTGCAATGCAGTTCCTGTGTAGCCAAGTTTACATTCCGTGTATTACTGATATCTTATGATGTTTCTTTTTCTGTGTGACTTATTTCAGTTAGAATCATCATACCTGAATCCACTCATTGTGCTGCTAAGGGCCTGATGACACAGATTTCATTGCTGAGTGATATTGCTTTGTAAGTAAATACCACAACTTCTTTATCCATTTTTCACTTTCTGCGATGTTGAACTTGTACTGTAAACGAGGTTCTTGTAAACAGAGCCGTTCCAAACTTTGGGGTGGCTGTGTCTTTTTGATTTTAATTTCCCTAAGCTATAGGACCATAAGTGGAAGTGCCCTAGGTTCTGTTGGTTTGTTTTTTAGATGTTTCAGGAAACACCATACACTTCTCCCGAGTGGTTGTTGGCAATTTACATCCCACCCATCAGCATAACAAGGCTCCCAGTTCTCCATGGCCTGTTACCTTTCTGGATTTTACACTTTTTTCAGATGGCCCTTTTGACCGGGGGGAAGTGAGACTTCATTGTAATGCAGATTTCCTTTGCAAGCTTGCTTGGTTGGCCAAAAAGGTCGTATGCGTTTTTTCCTGAATATATTCAGGAAAAAACGCATATGCCCTTTTTGGCCAAGTGCATCATTGTGGACGTTCTGCCTCTTTTCCTATGCTTTCAATGCAATTCCAGTCTACCTCCTGAAATCGGTTTCCTGCAATTCTGCCCCGCTTTCAAGTCCTCTTGGCAGCCTTACTTCAGTCTATTTTTGGACGATAGCTGTCATTTATAACTCTGCAGGTTTGTGAATTACAGTGCCCCTGAGCTCCTTTCTTCAACTCGCTTTCTTTTGAGCTGGCCGCAACACCGCAGGATGGCTTCAGGCCCTAATCTGGTTCCGGTACGGCACGCTGAGCCTTTGGTTATTTCCTCTTCCTGGTGGGAAATGAGAGTTAAATTTGCCCGTCCAGACACCTCCAGCTAGCCTCTCATTGGTTCTCGCTATTCCTATTCATCTTCCGCAGAAATTGCAACCTGGGCCAAACAGGAGGTTAAAGGCGCTGACTCTCCAAGTGGGGAGAGTGTTAGTAAAGCGTCTGGAATGTTGCACCCGAGTACCAGGGGAGGAAAACTGAGACATATTTGAACACATCTCCCGTTCACATGGTTGATCATACTTGGGTTCCACATGCATGTTTTAGCTGAAGGAAGAATACCTTAAACCTGGAGAGTTGAGACCCGTGTAATGGGTACCATGCAATATGACATCAAAGGGTCTTCATTTGCTCACCGAACCTCTCCAATCCTATCACTGCTGCGTTTATGCCCCTACACACATGCTTGATTCTCTTTTGGAGACATAGCAATCCATAGGTTTTACGATACTTACTAGTCAGGTACATTCTTAGGCGTTTAATATGCGGTGTTGAGTCCATTTTGTTGAGCAAGGAGTAGCTCTTGTCTATTCCATATTTGACTTAAGGAACTTTATCTGTGCTCATTTCAATCTCTGGTTTTATGCAGCACCCCAACTCACCTTTACCCTTAAGCAAGCATAAGTTGGTTTTCTAAATTTGAGACCCTGTTCTGTTCTGTAATTCAGTTCCTGTGTAGCCAAGTTTACATTCCGTGTATTACTGATATCTTATGATGTTTCTTTTTCTGTGTGACTTATTTCAGTTAGAATCATCATACCTGAATCCACTCATTGTGCTGCTAAGGACCTGATGACATAGATTTCATTGCTGAGTGATATTGCTTTGTAAGTGAATACCACAACTTCTTTATCCATTTTTCAATTTCTGCGATGTTGAACTTGTACTGTAAACGAGGTTCTTGTAAACAGAGCCGTTCCAAACTTTGGGGTGGCTGTGTCTTTTTGATTTTAATTTCCCTAAGCTATAGGACCATAAGTGGAAGTGCCCTAGGCTCTGTTGCTTTGTTTTTTAGATGTTTCAGGAAACACCATACACTTCTCCCCAGTGTCTGTTGGCAATTTACATCCCGCCCATCAGCATAACAAGGCTCCCAGTTCTCAATGGCCTGTTGCCTTTCTGGATTTTACACTTTTTTCAGATGGCCCTTTTGACCGGGGGGAAGTGAGACTTCATTGTAGTGCAGATTTCCTTTGCAAGCTTGCTTGGTTGGCCAAAAAGGGCGTATGCGTTTTTTCCTGAATATATTCAGGAAAAAACGCATACGCCCTTTTTGGCCAAGTGCATCATTGTGGACGTTCTGCCTCTTTTCCTATGGTTTCAATGCAATTCCAGTCTACCTCCTGAAATCGGTTTCCTGCAATTCTGCCCCGCTTTCAAGTCCTCTTGGCAGCCTTACTTCAGTCTATTTTTGGACGATAGCTGTCATTTATAACTCTGCAATTTGTGAATTACAGTGCCCCTGAGCTCCTTTCTTCAACTCGCTTTCTTGTGACCTGGCCGCAACACCGCAGGATGGCTTCAGGCCCTAATCTTGTTCCGGCACGGCACGCTGAGCCTTTGGTTAATTCCTCTTCCTGGTGGGAAATGAGAGTTAAATTTGCCCGTCCAGACACCTCCAGCTAGTCTCTCATTGGTTCTCGCTATTCCTGTTCATCTTCCGCAGAAATTGCAAACTGGGCCAAACAGGAGGTTAAAGGCGCTGACTCTCCAAGTGGGGAGAGTGTTAGTAAAGCGTCTGGAATGTTGCACCCGAGTACCAGGGTAGGAAAACTGAGACATATTTGAACACGTCTCCCGTTCACACGGTTGATCATACTCTGGGTTCCACATGCATGTTTTAGCTGTAGGAAGAATACCTTAAACCTGTAGAGTTGAGACCCGTGGAATGGGTACCATGCAATATGTCTTCAAAGGGTCTTCATTTGCTCACCGAACCTCTCCAATCCTATCACTGCTGCGTTTATGCCCCTGTACACACGCTTGATTCTCTTTTGGAGACATAGCAATTCATAGGTTTTAAGATACTTACTAGTCAGGTACATTCTTAGGCGTTTAATATGGGGTGTTGAGTCCATTTCGTTGAGCAAGGAGTAGCTCTTGTCTATTCCATATTTGGCTTAAGGAACTTTATCTGTGCTCATTTCAATCTCTGGTTTTATGCAGCACCCCAACTCACCTTTACCCTTAAGCAAGAATAAGTTGGTTTTCTAAATTTGAGACCCTGTTCTGTTTTGGAATGCAGTTCCTGTGTAGCCAAGTTTACATTCCGTGTATTACTGATATCTTATGATGTTTCTTTTTCTGTGTGACTTATTTCAGTTAGAATCATCATACCTGAATCCACTCATTGTGCTGCTAAGGGCCTGATGACACAGATTTCATTGCTGAGTGATATTGCTTTGTAAGTAAATACCACAACTTCTTTATCCATTTTTCACTTTCTGCGATGTTGAACTTGTACTGTAAACGAGGTTCTTGTAAACAGAGCCGTTCCAAACTTTGGGGTGGCTGTGTCTTTTTGATTTTAATTTCCCTAAGCTATAGGACCATAAGTGGAAGTGCCCTAGGTTCTGTTGCTTTGTTTTTTAGATGTTTCAGGAAACACCATACACTTCTCCCGAGTGGTTGTTGGCAATTTACATCCCGCCCATCAGCATAACAAGGCTCCCAGTTCTCCATGGCCTGTCCTGCCTTTCTGGATTTTACACTTTTTTCAGATGGCCCTTTTGACCGGGGGGAAGTGAGACTTCATTGTAGTGCAGATTTCCTTTGCAAGCTTGCTTGGTTGGCCAAAAAGGGCGTATGCGTTTTTTCCTGAATATATTCAGAAAAAAACGCATACGCCCTTTTTGGCCAAGTGCATCATTGTGGACGTTCTGCCTCTTTTCCTATGGTTTCAATGCAATTCCAGTCTACCTCCTGAAATCGGTTTCCTGCAATTCTGCCCCGCTTTCAAGTCCTCTTGGCAGCCTTACTTCAGTCTATTTTTGGACGATAGCTGTCATTTATAACTCTGCAGGTTTGTGAATTACAGTGCCCCTGAGCTCCTTTCTTCAACTCGGTTTCTTGTGACCTGGCCGCAACACCGCAGGATGGCTTCAGGCCCTAATCTGTTTCCGGTACGGCACGCTGAGCCTTTGGTTATTTCCTCTTCCTGTTGGGAAATGAGAGTTAAATTTGCCCGTCCAGACACCTCCAGCTAGTCTCTCATTGGTTCTCGCTATTCCTGTTCATCTTCCGCAGAAATTGCAAACTGGGCCAAACAGGAGGTTAAAGGGACTGACTCTCCAAGTGGGGAGAGTGTTAGTAAAGCGTCTGGAATGTTGCACCCGAGTACCAGGGGAGGAAAAGTGAGACATATTTGAACACGTCTCCCGATCACATGGTTGATCATACTCTAGGTTCCACATGCATGTTTTAGCTGAAGGAAGAATACCTTAAACCTGGGTAGTTGAAACCCGTGGAATGGGTACCATGCAATATGACTTCAAAGGGTCTTCATTTGCTCACCGAACCTCTCCAATCCTATCACTGCTGCGTTTATGCCCCTGTACACATGCTTGATTCTCTTTCGGAGACATAGCAATCCATAGGTTTTAAGATACTTACTAGTCAGGTACATTCTTAGGCGTTTAATATGCGGTGTTGAGTCCATTTCGTTGAGCAAGGAGTAGCTCTTGTCTATTCCATATTTGGCTTAAGGAACTTTATCTGTGCTCATTTCAATCTCTGGTTTTATGCAGCACCCCAACTCACCTTTACCCTTAAGCAAGAATAAGTTGGTTTTCTAAATTTGAGACCCTGTTCTGTTTTGCAATGCAGTTCCTGTGTAGCCAAGTTTACATTCTGTGTATTACTGATATCTTATGATGTTTCTTTTTCTGTGTGACTTATTTCAGTTAGAATCATCATACCTGAATCCACTCATTGTGCTGCTAAGGGCCTGATGACACAGATTTCATTGCTGAGTGATATTGCTTTGTAAGTAAATACCACAACTTCTTTATCCATTTTTCACTTTCTGCGATGTTGAACTTGTACTGTAAACGAGGTTCTTGTAAACAGAGCCGTTCCAAACTTTGGGGTGGCTGTGTCTTTTTGATTTTAATTTCCCTAAGCTATAGGACCATAAGTGGAAGTGCCCTAGGTTCTGTTGGTTTGTTTTTTAGATGTTTCAGGAAACACCATACACTTCTCCCGAGTGGTTGTTGGCAATTTACATCCCACCCATCAGCATAACAAGGCTCCCAGTTCTCCATGGCCTGTTACCTTTCTGGATTTTACACTTTTTTCAGATGGCCCTTTTGACCGGGGGGAAGTGAGACTTCATTGTAATGCAGATTTCCTTTGCAAGCTTGCTTGGTTGGCCAAAAAGGTCGTATGCGTTTTTTCCTGAATATATTCAGGAAAAAACGCATATGCCCTTTTTGGCCAAGTGCATCATTGTGGACGTTCTGCCTCTTTTCCTATGCTTTCAATGCAATTCCAGTCTACCTCCTGAAATCGGTTTCCTGCAATTCTGCCCCGCTTTCAAGTCCTCTTGGCAGCCTTACTTCAGTCTATTTTTGGACGATAGCTGTCATTTATAACTCTGCAGGTTTGTGAATTACAGTGCCCCTGAGCTCCTTTCTTCAACTCGCTTTCTTTTGAGCTGGCCGCAACACCGCAGGATGGCTTCAGGCCCTAATCTGGTTCCGGTACGGCACGCTGAGCCTTTGGTTATTTCCTCTTCCTGGTGGGAAATGAGAGTTAAATTTGCCCGTCCAGACACCTCCAGCTAGCCTCTCATTGGTTCTCGCTATTCCTATTCATCTTCCGCAGAAATTGCAACCTGGGCCAAACAGGAGGTTAAAGGCGCTGACTCTCCAAGTGGGGAGAGTGTTAGTAAAGCGTCTGGAATGTTGCACCCGAGTACCAGGGGAGGAAAACTGAGACATATTTGAACACATCTCCCGTTCACATGGTTGATCATACTTGGGTTCCACATGCATGTTTTAGCTGAAGGAAGAATACCTTAAACCTGGAGAGTTGAGACCCGTGTAATGGGTACCATGCAATATGACATCAAAGGGTCTTCATTTGCTCACCGAACCTCTCCAATCCTATCACTGCTGCGTTTATGCCCCTACACACATGCTTGATTCTCTTTTGGAGACATAGCAATCCATAGGTTTTACGATACTTACTAGTCAGGTACATTCTTAGGCGTTTAATATGCGGTGTTGAGTCCATTTCGTTGAGCAAGGAGTAGCTCTTGTCTATTCCATATTTGACTTAAGGAACTTTATCTGTGCTCATTTCAATCTCTGGTTTTATGCAGCACCCCAACTCACCTTTACCCTTAAGCAAGCATAAGTTGGTTTTCTAAATTTGAGACCCTGTTCTGTTCTGTAATTCAGTTCCTGTGTAGCCAAGTTTACATTCCGTGTATTACTGATATCTTATGATGTTTCTTTTTCTGTGTGACTTATTTCAGTTAGAATCATCATACCTGAATCCACTCATTGTGCTGCTAAGGGCCTGATGACATAGATTTCATTGCTGAGTGATATTGCTTTGTAAGTGAATACCACAACTTCTTTATCCATTTTTCAATTTCTGCGATGTTGAACTTGTACTGTAAACGAGGTTCTTGTAAACAGAGCCGTTCCAAACTTTGGGGTGGCTGTGTCTTTTTGATTTTAATTTCCCTAAGCTATAGGACCATAAGTGGAAGTGCCCTAGGCTCTGTTGCTTTGTTTTTTAGATGTTTCAGGAAACACCATACACTTCTCCCCAGTGTCTGTTGGCAATTTACATCCCGCCCATCAGCATAACAAGGCTCCCAGTTCTCAATGGCCTGTTGCCTTTCTGGATTTTACACTTTTTTCAGATGGCCCTTTTGACCGGGGGGAAGTGAGACTTCATTGTAGTGCAGATTTCCTTTGCAAGCTTGCTTGGTTGGCCAAAAAGGGCGTATGCGTTTTTTCCTGAATATATTCAGGAAAAAACGCATACGCCCTTTTTGGCCAAGTGCATCATTGTGGACGTTCTGCCTCTTTTCCTATGGTTTCAATGCAATTCCAGTCTACCTCCTGAAATCGGTTTCCTGCAATTCTGCCCCGCTTTCAAGTCCTCTTGGCAGCCTTACTTCAGTCTATTTTTGGACGATAGCTGTCATTTATAACTCTGCAATTTGTGAATTACAGTGCCCCTGAGCTCCTTTCTTCAACTCGCTTTCTTGTGACCTGGCCGCAACACCGCAGGATGGCTTCAGGCCCTAATCTTGTTCCGGCACGGCACGCTGAGCCTTTGGTTAATTCCTCTTCCTGGTGGGAAATGAGAGTTAAATTTGCCCGTCCAGACACCTCCAGCTAGTCTCTCATTGGTTCTCGCTATTCCTGTTCATCTTCCGCAGAAATTGCAAACTGGGCCAAACAGGAGGTTAAAGGCGCTGACTCTCCAAGTGGGGAGAGTGTTAGTAAAGCGTCTGGAATGTTGCACCCGAGTACCAGGGTAGGAAAACTGAGACATATTTGAACACGTCTCCCGTTCACACGGTTGATCATACTCTGGGTTCCACATGCATGTTTTAGCTGTAGGAAGAATACCTTAAACCTGTAGAGTTGAGACCCGTGGAATGGGTACCATGCAATATGTCTTCAAAGGGTCTTCATTTGCTCACCGAACCTCTCCAATCCTATCACTGCTGCGTTTATGCCCCTGTACACACGCTTGATTCTCTTTTGGAGACATAGCAATTCATAGGTTTTAAGATACTTACTAGTCAGGTACATTCTTAGGCGTTTAATATGGGGTGTTGAGTCCATTTCGTTGAGCAAGGAGTAGCTCTTGTCTATTCCATATTTGGCTTAAGGAACTTTATCTGTGCTCATTTCAATCTCTGGTTTTATGCAGCACCCCAACTCACCTTTACCCTTAAGCAAGAATAAGTTGGTTTTCTAAATTTGAGACCCTGTTCTGTTTTGGAATGCAGTTCCTGTGTAGCCAAGTTTACATTCCGTGTATTACTGATATCTTATGATGTTTCTTTTTCTGTGTGACTTATTTCAGTTAGAATCATCATACCTGAATCCACTCATTGTGCTGCTAAGGGCCTGATGACACAGATTTCATTGCTGAGTGATATTGCTTTGTAAGTAAATACCACAACTTCTTTATCCATTTTTCACTTTCTGCGATGTTGAACTTGTACTGTAAACGAGGTTCTTGTAAACAGAGCCGTTCCAAACTTTGGGGTGGCTGTGTCTTTTTGATTTTAATTTCCCTAAGCTATAGGACCATAAGTGGAAGTGCCCTAGGTTCTGTTGCTTTGTTTTTTAGATGTTTCAGGAAACACCATACACTTCTCCCGAGTGGTTGTTGGCAATTTACATCCCGCCCATCAGCATAACAAGGCTCCCAGTTCTCCATGGCCTGTCCTGCCTTTCTGGATTTTACACTTTTTTCAGATGGCCCTTTTGACCGGGGGGAAGTGAGACTTCATTGTAGTGCAGATTTCCTTTGCAAGCTTGCTTGGTTGGCCAAAAAGGGCGTATGCGTTTTTTCCTGAATATATTCAGAAAAAAACGCATACGCCCTTTTTGGCCAAGTGCATCATTGTGGACGTTCTGCCTCTTTTCCTATGGTTTCAATGCAATTCCAGTCTACCTCCTGAAATCGGTTTCCTGCAATTCTGCCCCGCTTTCAAGTCCTCTTGGCAGCCTTACTTCAGTCTATTTTTGGACGATAGCTGTCATTTATAACTCTGCAGGTTTGTGAATTACAGTGCCCCTGAGCTCCTTTCTTCAACTCGGTTTCTTTTGAGCTGGCCGCAACACCGCAGGATGGCTTCAGGCCCTAATCTGTTTCCGGTACGGCACGCTGAGCCTTTGGTTATTTCCTCTTCCTGTTGGGAAATGAGAGTTAAATTTGCCCGTCCAGACACCTCCAGCTAGTCTCTCATTGGTTCTCGCTATTCCTGTTCATCTTCCGCAGAAATTGCAAACTGGGCCAAACAGGAGGTTAAAGGGACTGACTCTCCAAGTGGGGAGAGTGTTAGTAAAGCGTCTGGAATGTTGCACCCGAGTACCAGGGGAGGAAAAGTGAGACATATTTGAACACGTCTCCCGATCACATGGTTGATCATACTCTAGGTTCCACATGCATGTTTTAGCTGAAGGAAGAATACCTTAAACCTGGGTAGTTGAAACCCGTGGAATGGGTACCATGCAATATGACTTCAAAGGGTCTTCATTTGCTCACCGAACCTCTCCAATCCTATCACTGCTGCGTTTATGCCCCTGTACACATGCTTGATTCTCTTTCGGAGACATAGCAATCCATAGGTTTTAAGATACTTACTAGTCAGGTACATTCTTAGGCGTTTAATATGCGGTGTTGAGTCCATTTCGTTGAGCAAGGAGTAGCTCTTGTCTATTCCATATTTGGCTTAAGGAACTTTATCTGTGCTCATTTCAATCTCTGGTTTTATGCAGCACCCCAACTCACCTTTACCCTTAAGCAAGAATAAGTTGGTTTTCTAAATTTGAGACCCTGTTCTGTTTTGCAATGCAGTTCCTGTGTAGCCAAGTTTACATTCCGTGTATTACTGATATCTTATGATGTTTCTTTTTCTGTGTGACTTATTTCAGTTAGAATCATCATACCTGAATCCACTCATTGTGCTGCTAAGGGCCTGATGACACAGATTTCATTGCTGAGTGATATTGCTTTGTAAGTAAATACCACAACTTCTTTATCCATTTTTCACTTTCTGCGATGTTGAACTTGTACTGTAAACGAGGTTCTTGTAAACAGAGCCGTTCCAAACTTTGGGGTGGCTGTGTCTTTTTGATTTTAATTTCCCTAAGCTATAGGACCATAAGTGGAAGTGCCCTAGGTTCTGTTGGTTTGTTTTTTAGATGTTTCAGGAAACACCATACACTTCTCCCGAGTGGTTGTTGGCAATTTACATCCCGCCCATCAGCATAACAAGGCTCCCAGTTCTCCATGGCCTGTTACCTTTCTGGATTTTACACTTTTTTCAGATGGCCCTTTTGACCGGGGGGAAGTGAGACTTCATTGTAATGCAGATTTCCTTTGCAAGCTTGCTTGGTTGGCCAAAAAGGGCGTATGCGTTTTTTCCTGAATATATTCAGGAAAAAACGCATATGCCCTTTTTGGCCAAGTGCATCATTGTGGACGTTCTGCCTCTTTTCCTATGCTTTCAATGCAATTCCAGTCTACCTCCTGAAATCGGTTTCCTGCAATTCTGCCCCGCTTTCAAGTCCTCTTGGCAGCCTTACTTCAGTCTATTTTTGGACGATAGCTGTCATTTATAACTCTGCAGGTTTGTGAATTACAGTGCCCCTGAGCTCCTTTCTTCAACTCGCTTTCTTTTGAGCTGGCCGCAACACCGCAGGATGGCTTCAGGCCCTAATCTGGTTCCGGTACGGCATGCTGAGCCTTTGGTTATTTCCTCTTCCTGGTGGGAAATGAGAGTTAAATTTGCCCGTCCAGACACCTCCAGCTAGCCTCTCATTGGTTCTCGCTATTCCTGTTCATCTTCCGCAGAAATTGCAACCTGGGCCAAACAGGAGGTTAAAGGCGCTGACTCTCCAAGTGGGGAGAGTGTTAGTAAAGCGTCTGGAATGTTGCACCCGAGTACCAGGGGAGGAAAACTGAGACATATTTGAACACATCTCCCGTTCACATGGTTGATCATACTTGGGTTCCACATGCATGTTTTAGCTGAAGGAAGAATACCTTAAACCTGGAGAGTTGAGACCCGTGTAATGGGTACCATGCAATATGACATCAAAGGGTCTTCATTTGCTCACCGAACCTCTCCAATCCTATCACTGCTGCGTTTATGCCCCTACACACATGCTTGATTCTCTTTTGGAGACATAGCAATCCATAGGTTTTACGATACTTACTAGTCAGGTACATTCTTAGGCGTTTAATATGCGGTGTTGAGTCCATTTCGTTGAGCAAGGAGTAGCTCTTGTCTATTCCATATTTGACTTAAGGAACTTTATCTGTGCTCATTTCAATCTCTGGTTTTATGCAGCACCCCAACTCACCTTTACCCTTAAGCAAGCATAAGTTGGTTTTCTAAATTTGAGACCCTGTTCTGTTCTGTAATTCAGTTCCTGTGTAGCCAAGTTTACATTCCGTGTATTACTGATATCTTATGATGTTTCTTTTTCTGTGTGACTTATTTCAGTTAGAATCATCATACCTGAATCCACTCATTGTGATGCTAAGGGCCTGATGACATAGATTTCATTGCTGAGTGATATTGCTTTGTAAGTAAATACCACAACGTCTTTATCCATTTTTCACTTTCTGCGATGTTGAACTTGTACTGTAAACGAGTTTCTTGTAAACAGAGGCGTCCCAAACTTTGGGGTGGCTGTGTCTTTTTGATTTTAATTTCCCTAAGCTATAGGACCATAAGTGGCAGTGCCCTAGGCTCTGTTGCTTTGTTTTTTAGATGTTTCAGGAAACACCATACACTTCTCCCGAGTGTCTGTTGGCAATTTACATCCCGCCCATCAGCATAACAAGGCTCCCAGTTCTCCATGGCCTGTCCTGCCTTTCTGGATTTTACACTTTTTTCAGATGGCCCTTTTGACCGGGGGGAAGTGAGACTTCATTGTAGTGCAGATTTCCTTTGCAAGCTTGCTTGGTTGGCCAAAAAGGGCGTATGCGTTTTTCCCTGAATATATTCAGGAAAAAACGCATACGCCCTTTTTGGCCAAGTGCATCATTGTGGACGTTCTGCCTCTTTTCCTATGCTTTCAATGCAATTCCAGTCTACCTCCTGAAATCGGTTTCCTGCAATTCTGCCCCGCTTTCAAGTCCTCTTGGCAGCCTTACTTCAGTCTATTTTTGGACGATAGCTGTCATTTATAACTCTGCAGGTTTGTGAATTACAGTGCCCCTGAGCTCCTTTTTTAAACTCGCTTTCTTGTGACCTGGCCGCAACACCGCAGGATGGCTTCAGGCCCTAATCTGGTTCCGGCCCGGCATGCTGAGCCTTTGGTTAATTCCTCTTCCTGGTGGGAAATGAGAGTTAAATTTGCCCGTCCAGACACCTCCAGCTAGCCTCTCATTGGTTCTCGCTATTCCTGTTCATCTTCCGCAGAAATTGCAAACTGGGCCAAACAGGAGGTTAAAGGGACTGACTCTCCAAGTGGGGAGAGTGTTAGTAAAGCGTCTGGAATGTTGCACCCGAGTACCAGGGGAGGAAAACTGAGACATATTTGAACACGTCTCCCGATCACATGGTTGATCATACTCTAGGTTCCACATGCATGTTTTAGCTGAAGGAAGAATACCTTAAACCTGGGTAGTTGAAACCCGTGGAATGGGTACCATGCAATATGACTTCAAAGGGTCTTCATTTGCTCACCGAACCTCTCCAATCCTATCACTGCTGCGTTTATGCCCCTGTACACATGCTTGATTCTCTTTCGGAGACATAGCAATCCATAGGTTTTAAGATACTTACTAGTCAGGTACATTCTTAGGCGTTTAATATGCGGTGTTGAGTCCATTTCGTTGAGCAAGGAGTAGCTCTTGTCTATTCCATATTTGGCTTAAGGAACTTTATCTGTGCTCATTTCAATCTCTGGTTTTATGCAGCACCCCAACTCACCTTTACCCTTAAGCAAGCATAAGTTGTCTTTCTAAATTTGAGACCCTGTTCTGTTCTGTAATTCAGTTCCTGTGTCGCCAAGTTTCCATTCCGTGTATTACTGATATCTGATGATGTTTCTTTTTCTGTGTGACTTATTTCAGTTAGAATCATCATACCTGAATCCACTCATTGTGCTGCTAAGGGCCTGATGACATAGATTTCATTGCTGAGTGATATTGCTTTGTAAGTGAATACCACAACTTCTTTATCCATTTTTCACTTTCTGCGATGTTGAACTTGTACTGTAAACGAGGTTCTTGTAAACAGAGCTGTTCCAAACTTTGGGGTGGCTGTGTCTTTTTGATTTTAATTTCCCTAAGCTATAGGACCATAAGTGGAAGTGCCCTAGGCTCTGTTGCTTTGTTTTTTAGATGTTTCAGGAAACACCATACACTTCTCCCAAGTGTCTGTTGGCAATTTACATCCCGCCCTTCAGCATAACAAGGCTCCCAGTTCTCAATGGCCTGTTGCCTTTCTGGATTTTACACTTTTTTCAGATGGCCCTTTTGACCAGGGGGAAGTGAGACTTCATTGTAGTGCAGATTTCCTTTGCAAGCTTGCTTGGTTGGCCAAAAAGGGCGTATGCGTTTTTTCCTGAATATATTCAGGAAAAAACGCATACGCCCTTTTTGGCCAAGTGCATCATTGTGGACGTTCTGCCTCTTTTCCTATGCTTTCAATGCAATTCCAGTCTACCTCCTGAAATTGTTTTCGTGCAATTCTGCCCCGCTTTCAAGTCCTCTTGGCAGCCTTACTTCAGTCTATTTTTGGACGATAGCTGTCATTTATAACTCTGCAGGTTTGTGAATTACAGTGCCCCTGAGCTCCTTTCTTCAACTCGCTTTCTTGTGACCTGGCCGCAACACCGCAGGATGGCTTCAGGCCCTAATCTGATTCCGGCACGGCACGCTGATCCTTTGGTTATTTCCTCTTCCTGGTGGGAAATGAGAGTTAAATTTGCCCGTCCAGACACCTCCAGCTAGTCTCTCATTGGTTCTCGCTATTCCTGTTCATCTTCCGCAGAAATTGCAAACTGGGCCAAACAGGAGGTTAAAGGGGCTGACTCTCCAAGTGGGGAGAGTGTTAGTAAAGTGTCTGGAATGTTGCACCCGAGTACCATGGGAGGAAAACTGAGACATATTTGAACATGTCTCCCGATCACATGGTTGATCATACTCTAGGTTCCACATGCATGTTTTAGCTGAAGGAAGAATACCTTAAACCTGGAGAGTTGAGACCCGTGTAATGGGTACCATGCAATATGACTTCAAAGGGTCTTCATTTGCTCACCGAACCTCTCCAATCCTATCACTGCTGCATTTATGCCCCTGTACACATGCTTGATTCTCTTTCAGAGACATAGCAATCCATAGGTTTTAAGATACTTACTAGTCAGGTACATTCTTAGGCGTTTAATATGCGGTGTTGAGTCCATTTCGTTGAGCAAGGAGTAGCTCTTGTCTATTCCATATTTGGCTTAAGGAACTTTATCTGTGCTCATTTCAATCTCTGGTTTTATGCAGCACCCCAACTCACCTTTACCCTTAAGCAAGAATAAGTTGGTTTTCTAAATTTGAGACCCTGTTCTGTTTTGCAATGCAGTTCCTGTGTAGCCAAGTTTACATTCCGTGTATTACTGATATCTTATGATGTTTCTTTTTCTGTGTGACTTATTTCAGTTAGAATCATCATACCTGAATCCACTCATTGTGCTGCTAAGGGCCTGATGACACAGATTTCATTGCTGAGTGATATTGCTTTGTAAGTAAATACCACAACTTCTTTATCCATTTTTCACTTTCTGCGATGTTGAACTTGTACTGTAAACGAGGTTCTTGTAAACAGAGCCGTTCCAAACTTTGGGGTGGCTGTGTCTTTTTGATTTTAATTTCCCTAAGCTATAGGACCATAAGTGGAAGTGCCCTAGGTTCTGTTGGTTTGTTTTTTAGATGTTTCAGGAAACACCATACACTTCTCCCGAGTGGTTGTTGGCAATTTACATCCCGCCCATCAGCATAACAAGGCTCCCAGTTCTCCATGGCCTGTTACCTTTCTGGATTTTACACTTTTTTCAGATGGCCCTTTTGACCGGGGGGAAGTGAGACTTCATTGTAATGCAGATTTCCTTTGCAAGCTTGCTTGGTTGGCCAAAAAGGGCGTATGCGTTTTTTCCTGAATATATTCAGGAAAAAACGCATATGCCCTTTTTGGCCAAGTGCATCATTGTGGACGTTCTGCCTCTTTTCCTATGCTTTCAATGCAATTCCAGTCTACCTCCTGAAATCGGTTTCCTGCAATTCTGCCCCGCTTTCAAGTCCTCTTGGCAGCCTTACTTCAGTCTATTTTTGGACGATAGCTGTCATTTATAACTCTGCAGGTTTGTGAATTACAGTGCCCCTGAGCTCCTTTCTTCAACTCGCTTTCTTTTGAGCTGGCCGCAACACCGCAGGATGGCTTCAGGCCCTAATCTGGTTCCGGTACGGCATGCTGAGCCTTTGGTTATTTCCTCTTCCTGGTGGGAAATGAGAGTTAAATTTGCCCGTCCAGACACCTCCAGCTAGCCTCTCATTGGTTCTCGCTATTCCTGTTCATCTTCCGCAGAAATTGCAACCTGGGCCAAACAGGAGGTTAAAGGCGCTGACTCTCCAAGTGGGGAGAGTGTTAGTAAAGCGTCTGGAATGTTGCACCCGAGTACCAGGGGAGGAAAACTGAGACATATTTGAACACATCTCCCGTTCACATGGTTGATCATACTTGGGTTCCACATGCATGTTTTAGCTGAAGGAAGAATACCTTAAACCTGGAGAGTTGAGACCCGTGTAATGGGTACCATGCAATATGACATCAAAGGGTCTTCATTTGCTCACCGAACCTCTCCAATCCTATCACTGCTGCGTTTATGCCCCTACACACATGCTTGATTCTCTTTTGGAGACATAGCAATCCATAGGTTTTACGATACTTACTAGTCAGGTACATTCTTAGGCGTTTAATATGCGGTGTTGAGTCCATTTCGTTGAGCAAGGAGTAGCTCTTGTCTATTCCATATTTGACTTAAGGAACTTTATCTGTGCTCATTTCAATCTCTGGTTTTATGCAGCACCCCAACTCACCTTTACCCTTAAGCAAGCATAAGTTGGTTTTCTAAATTTGAGACCCTGTTCTGTTCTGTAATTCAGTTCCTGTGTAGCCAAGTTTACATTCCGTGTATTACTGATATCTTATGATGTTTCTTTTTCTGTGTGACTTATTTCAGTTAGAATCATCATACCTGAATCCACTCATTGTGATGCTAAGGGCCTGATGACATAGATTTCATTGCTGAGTGATATTGCTTTGTAAGTAAATACCACAACGTCTTTATCCATTTTTCACTTTCTGCGATGTTGAACTTGTACTGTAAACGAGTTTCTTGTAAACAGAGGCGTCCCAAACTTTGGGGTGGCTGTGTCTTTTTGATTTTAATTTCCCTAAGCTATAGGACCATAAGTGGCAGTGCCCTAGGCTCTGTTGCTTTGTTTTTTAGATGTTTCAGGAAACACCATACACTTCTCCCGAGTGTCTGTTGGCAATTTACATCCCGCCCATCAGCATAACAAGGCTCCCAGTTCTCCATGGCCTGTCCTGCCTTTCTGGATTTTACACTTTTTTCAGATGGCCCTTTTGACCGGGGGGAAGTGAGACTTCATTGTAGTGCAGATTTCCTTTGCAAGCTTGCTTGGTTGGCCAAAAAGGGCGTATGCGTTTTTCCCTGAATATATTCAGGAAAAAACGCATACGCCCTTTTTGGCCAAGTGCATCATTGTGGACGTTCTGCCTCTTTTCCTATGCTTTCAATGCAATTCCAGTCTACCTCCTGAAATCGGTTTCCTGCAATTCTGCCCCGCTTTCAAGTCCTCTTGGCAGCCTTACTTCAGTCTATTTTTGGACGATAGCTGTCATTTATAACTCTGCAGGTTTGTGAATTACAGTGCCCCTGAGCTCCTTTTTTAAACTCGCTTTCTTGTGACCTGGCCGCAACACCGCAGGATGGCTTCAGGCCCTAATCTGGTTCCGGCCCGGCATGCTGAGCCTTTGGTTAATTCCTCTTCCTGGTGGGAAATGAGAGTTAAATTTGCCCGTCCAGACACCTCCAGCTAGCCTCTCATTGGTTCTCGCTATTCCTGTTCATCTTCCGCAGAAATTGCAAACTGGGCCAAACAGGAGGTTAAAGGGACTGACTCTCCAAGTGGGGAGAGTGTTAGTAAAGCGTCTGGAATGTTGCACCCGAGTACCAGGGGAGGAAAACTGAGACATATTTGAACACGTCTCCCGATCACATGGTTGATCATACTCTAGGTTCCACATGCATGTTTTAGCTGAAGGAAGAATACCTTAAACCTGGGTAGTTGAAACCCGTGGAATGGGTACCATGCAATATGACTTCAAAGGGTCTTCATTTGCTCACCGAACCTCTCCAATCCTATCACTGCTGCGTTTATGCCCCTGTACACATGCTTGATTCTCTTTCGGAGACATAGCAATCCATAGGTTTTAAGATACTTACTAGTCAGGTACATTCTTAGGCGTTTAATATGCGGTGTTGAGTCCATTTCGTTGAGCAAGGAGTAGCTCTTGTCTATTCCATATTTGGCTTAAGGAACTTTATCTGTGCTCATTTCAATCTCTGGTTTTATGCAGCACCCCAACTCACCTTTACCCTTAAGCAAGCATAAGTTGTCTTTCTAAATTTGAGACCCTGTTCTGTTCTGTAATTCAGTTCCTGTGTCGCCAAGTTTCCATTCCGTGTATTACTGATATCTGATGATGTTTCTTTTTCTGTGTGACTTATTTCAGTTAGAATCATCATACCTGAATCCACTCATTGTGCTGCTAAGGGCCTGATGACATAGATTTCATTGCTGAGTGATATTGCTTTGTAAGTGAATACCACAACTTCTTTATCCATTTTTCACTTTCTGCGATGTTGAACTTGTACTGTAAACGAGGTTCTTGTAAACAGAGCTGTTCCAAACTTTGGGGTGGCTGTGTCTTTTTGATTTTAATTTCCCTAAGCTATAGGACCATAAGTGGAAGTGCCCTAGGCTCTGTTGCTTTGTTTTTTAGATGTTTCAGGAAACACCATACACTTCTCCCAAGTGTCTGTTGGCAATTTACATCCCGCCCTTCAGCATAACAAGGCTCCCAGTTCTCAATGGCCTGTTGCCTTTCTGGATTTTACACTTTTTTCAGATGGCCCTTTTGACCAGGGGGAAGTGAGACTTCATTGTAGTGCAGATTTCCTTTGCAAGCTTGCTTGGTTGGCCAAAAAGGGCGTATGCGTTTTTTCCTGAATATATTCAGGAAAAAACGCATACGCCCTTTTTGGCCAAGTGCATCATTGTGGACGTTCTGCCTCTTTTCCTATGCTTTCAATGCAATTCCAGTCTACCTCCTGAAATTGTTTTCGTGCAATTCTGCCCCGCTTTCAAGTCCTCTTGGCAGCCTTACTTCAGTCTATTTTTGGACGATAGCTGTCATTTATAACTCTGCAGGTTTGTGAATTACAGTGCCCCTGAGCTCCTTTCTTCAACTCGCTTTCTTGTGACCTGGCCGCAACACCGCAGGATGGCTTCAGGCCCTAATCTGATTCCGGCACGGCACGCTGATCCTTTGGTTATTTCCTCTTCCTGGTGGGAAATGAGAGTTAAATTTGCCCGTCCAGACACCTCCAGCTAGTCTCTCATTGGTTCTCGCTATTCCTGTTCATCTTCCGCAGAAATTGCAAACTGGGCCAAACAGGAGGTTAAAGGGACTGACTCTCCAAGTGGGGAGAGTGTTAGTAAAGCATCTGGAATGTTGCACCCGAGTACCAGGGGAGGAAAACTGAGACATATTTGAACACGTCTCCCATTCACATGGTTGATCATACTTGGGTTCCACATGCATGTTTTAGCTGAAGGAAGAATACCTTAAACCTGGAGAGTTAAGACCCGTGTAATGGGTACCATGCAATATGACTTCAAAGGGTCTTCATTTGCTCACCGAACCTCTCCAATCCTATCACTGCTGCGTTTATGCCCCTGTACACATGCTTGATTCTCTTTCGGAGACATAGCAATCCATAGGTTTTAAGATACTTACTAGTCAGGTACATTCTTAGGCGTTTAATATGCGGTGTTGAGTCCATTTCGT
This sequence comes from Stenella coeruleoalba, assembly GCF_951394435.1. Classification (NCBI taxonomy): domain Eukaryota; kingdom Metazoa; phylum Chordata; class Mammalia; order Artiodactyla; family Delphinidae; genus Stenella; species Stenella coeruleoalba. The sequence continues at coordinate 285,735 of NW_027645953.1, forward strand.
TGAGCAAGGAGTAGCTCTTGTCTATTCCATATTTGACTTAAGGAACTTTATCTGTGCTCATTTCAATCTCTGGTTTTATGCAACACCCCAACTCACCTTTACCCTTAAGCAAGCATAAGTTGGTTTTCTAAATTTGAGACCCTGTTCTGTTCTGTAATTCAGTTGCTGTGTAGCCAAGTTTCCATTCCGTGTATTACTGATATCTTATGATGTTTCTTTTTCTGTGTGACTTACTTCAGTTAGAATCATCATACCTGAATCCACTCATTGTGCTGCTAAGGGCCTGATGACACAGATTTCATTGTTGAGTGATATTGCTTTGTAAGTAAATACCACAACTTCTTTATCCATTTTTCACTTTCTGCGATGTTGAACTTGTACTGTAAACGAGGTTCTTGTAAACAGAGCCGTTCCAAACTTTGGGGTGGCTGTGTCTTTTTGATTTTAATTTCCCTAAGCTATAGGACCATAAGTGGAAGTGCCCTAGGTTCTGTTGCTTTGTTTTTTAGATGTTTCAGGAAACACCATACACTTCTCCCGAGTGGTTGTTGGCAATTTACATCCCGCCCATCAGCATAACAAGGCTCCCAGTTCTCCATGGCCTGTCCTGACTTTCTGGATTTTACACTTTTTTCAGATGGCCCTTTTGACCGGGGGGAAGTGAGACTTCATTGTAGTGCAGATTTCCTTTGCAAGCTTGCTTGGTTGGCCAAAAAGGGCGTATGCGTTTTTTCCTGAATATATTCAGGAAAAAACGCATACGCCCTTTTTGGCCAAGTGCATCATTGTGGACGTTCTGCCTCTTTTCCTATGCTTTCAATGCAATTCCAGTCTACCTCCTGAAATCGGTTTCCTGCAATTCTGCCCCGCTTTCAAGTCCTCTTGGTAGCCTTACTTCAGTCTATTTTTGGACGATAGCTGTCATTTATAACTCTGCAGGTTTGTGAATTACAGTGCCCCTGAGCTCCTTTCTTCAACTCGCTTTCTTTTGAGCTGGCCGCAACACCGCAGGATGGCTTCAGGCCCTAATCTGGTTCCGGCCCGGCATGCTGAGCCTTTGGTTAATTCCTCTTCCTGGTGGGAAATGAGAGTTAAATTTGCCCGTCCAGACACCTCCAGCTAGCCTCTCATTGGTTCTCGCTATTCCTGTTCATCTTCCGCAGAAATTGCAAACTGGGCCAAACAGGAGGTTAAAGGGGCTGACTCTCCAAGTGGGGAGAGTGTTAGTAAAGTGTCTGGAATGTTGCACCCGAGTACCATGGGAGGAAAACTGAGACATATTTGAACATGTCTCCCGATCACATGGTTGATCATACTCTAGGTTCCACATGCATGTTTTAGCTGAAGGAAGAATACCTTAAACCTGGAGAGTTGAGACCCGTGTAATGGGTACCATGCAATATGACTTCAAAGGGTCTTCATTTGCTCACCGAACCTCTCCAATCCTATCACTGCTGCATTTATGCCCCTGTACACATGCTTGATTCTCTTTCAGAGACATAGCAATCCATAGGTTTTAAGATACTTACTAGTCAGGTACATTCTTAGGCGTTTAATATGCGGTGTTGAGTCCATTTCGTTGAGCAAGGAGTAGCTCTTGTCTATTCCATATTTGACTTAAGGAACTTTATCTGTGCTCATTTCAATCTCTGGTTTTATGCAGCACCCCAACTCACCTTTACCCTTAAGCAAGCATAAGTTGTCTTTCTAAATTTGAGACCCTGTTCTGTTCTGTAATTCAGTTCCTGTGTCGCCAAGTTTCCATTCCGTGTATTACTGATATCTGATGATGTTTCTTTTTCTGTGTGACTTATTTCAGTTAGAATCATCATACCTGAATCCACTCATTGTGCTGCTAAGGGCCTGATGACATAGATTTCATTGCTGAGTGATATTGCTTTGTAAGTGAATACCACAACTTCTTTATCCATTTTTCACTTTCTGCGATGTTGAACTTGTACTGTAAACGAGGTTCTTGTAAACAGAGCCGTTCCAAAATTTGGGGAGCTGTGTCTTTTTGATTTTAATTTCCCTAAGCTATAGGACCATAAGTGGAAGTGCCCTAGGCTCTGTTGCTTTGTTTTTTAGATGTTTCAGGAAACACCATACACTTCTCCCGAGTGGTTGTTGGCAATTTACATCCCGCCCATCAGCATAACAAGGCTCCCAGTTCTCCATGGCCTGTCCTGCCTTTCTGGATTTTACACTTTTTTCAGATGGCCCTTTTGACCGGGGGGAAGTGAGACTTCATTGTAGTGCAGATTTCCTTTGCAAGCTTGCTTGGTTGGCCAAAAAGGGCGTATGCGTTTTTTCCTGAATATATTCAGGAAAAAACACATACGCCCTTTTTGGCCAAGTGCATCATTGTGGACGTTCTGCCTCTTTTCCTATGCTTTCAATGCAATTCCAGTCTAGCTCCTGAAATCGGTTTCATGCAATTCTGCCCCGCTTTCAAGTCCTCTTGGCAGCCTTACTTCAGTCTATTCTTGGACGATAGCTGTCATTTATAACTCTGCAGGTTTGTGAATTACAGTGCCCCTGAGCTCCTTTCTTCAACTTGCTTTCTTGTGACCTGGCCGCAACACCACAGGATGGCTCTATGCCCTAATCTGGTTCCGGCAGGGCACGCTGAGCCTTTGGTTAATTCCTCTTCATGGTGAAAAATGAGAGTTAAATTTGCCCATCCAGACACCTCCAGCTAGTCTCTCATTGGTTCTCGCTATTCCTGTTCATCTTCCGCAGAAATTGCAAACTGGGCCAAACAGGAGGTTAAAGGGGCTGACTCTCCAAGTCGGGAGAGTGTTAGTAAAGCGTCTGGAATGTTGCACCCGAGTACCAGGGTACGAAAACTGAGACATATTTGAACACGTCTCCCGATCACATGGTTGATCATACTCTAGGTTCCACATGCATGTTTTAGCTGAAGGAAGAATACCTTAAACCTGGGTAGTTGAAACCCGTGGAATGGGTACCATGCAATATGACTTCAAAGGGTCTTCATTTGCTCACCGAACCTCTCCAATCCTATCACTGCTGCGTTTATGCCCCTGTACACATGCTTGATTCTCTTTCGGAGACATAGCAATCCATAGGTTTTAAGATACTTACTAGTCAGGTACATTCTTAGGCGTTTAATATGCGGTGTTGAGTCCATTTCGTTGAGCAAGGAGTAGCTCTTATCTATTCCATATTTGACTTAAGGAACTTTATCTGTGCTCATTTCAATCTCTGGTTTTATGCAGCAACCCAACTCACCTTTACCTTTAAGCAAGAATAAGTTGGTTTTCTAAATTTGAGACCCTGTTCTGTTCTGTAATTCAGTTCCTGTGTAGCCAAGTTTACATTCCGTGTATTACAGATATCTTATGATGTTTCTTTTTCTGTGTGACTTATTTCAGTTAGAATCATCATACCTGAATCCACTCATTGTGCTGCTAAGGGCCTGATGACACAGATTTCATTGCTGAGCGATATTGCTTTGTAAGTAAGTACCACAGGTTCTTTATCCATTTTTCACTTTCTGCGATGTTGAACTTGTACTGGAAACGAGGTTCTTGTAAACAGAGGCGTCCCAAACTTTTGGGTGGCTGTGTTTTTTTGATTTTGATTTCCCTAAGCTATAGGACCATAAGTGGCAGTGCCCTAGGCTCTGTTGCTTTGTTTTTTAGATGTTTCAGGAAACACCATACACTTCTCCCGAGTGTCTGTTGGCAATTTACATCCCACCCATCAGCATAAAAAGGCTCCCAGTTCTCAATGGCCTGTTGCCTTTCTGGATTTTACAGTTTTTTCAGATGGCCATTTTGACCGGGAGGAAGTGAGACTTCATTGTAGTGCAGATTTCCTTTGCAAGCTTGCTTGGTTGGCCAAAAAGAGCGTATGCGTTTTTTCCTGAATATATTCAGGAAAAAACGCATACGCCCTTTTTGGCCAAGTGCATCATTGTGGACGGTCTGCCTCTTTTCCTATGCTTTCAATGCAATTCCAGTCTACCTCCTGAAATCGGTTTCCTGCAATTCTGCCCCGCTGTCAAGTCCTCTTGGCAGCCTTACTTCAGTCTATTTTTGGACGATAGCTGTCATTTATAACTCTGCAGGTTTGTGAATTACAGTGCCCCTGAGCTCCTTTCTTCAACTCGCTTTCTTGTGACCTGGCCGCAACACCGCATGATGGCTTCAGGCCGTAATCTGTTTCCGGCCCGGCATGCTGAGCCTTTGGTTATTTCCTCTTCCTGGTGGGAAATGAGAGTTAAATTTGCCCGTCCAGACACCTCCAGCTAGCCTCTCATTGGTTCTCACTATTCCTGTTCATCTTCCGCAGAAATTGCAAACTGGGCCAAACAGGAGGTTAAAGGGACTGACTCTCCAAGTCGGGAGAGTGTTAGTAAATCATCTGGAATGTTGCACCCGAGTACCAGGGGAGGAAAACTGAGACATATTTGAACACGTCTCCCATTCACATGGTTGATCATACTCTGGGTTCCACATGCATGTTTTAGCTGAAGGATGAATACCTTAAACCTGGGTAGTTGAAACCCGTGGAATGGGTACCATGCAATATGACTTCAAAGGGTCTTCATTTGCTCACCGAACCTCTCCAATCCTATCACTGCTGCGTTTATGCCCCTGTACACATGCTTGATTCTCTTTTGGAGACATAGCAATCCATAGGTTTTAAGATACTTACTAGCCAGGTACATTCTTAGGCGTTTAATATGGGGTTTTGAGTCCATTTCGTTGAGCAAGGAGTAGCTCTTGTCTATTCCATATTTGGCTTAAGGAACTTTATCTGTGCTCATTTCAATCTCTGGTTTTATGCAGCACCCCAACTCACCTTTCCCCTTAAGCAAGCATAAGTTGGTTTTCTAAATTTGAGACCCTGTTCTGTTCTGTAATTCAGTTCCTGTGTAGCCAAGTTTACATTCCGTGTATTACTGATATCTTATGATGTTTCTTTTTCTGTGTGACATATTTCAGTTAGAATCATCATACCTGAATCCACCCATTGTGCTGCTAAGGGCCTGATGACATAGATTTCATTGCTGAGTGATACTGCATTGTACGTAAGTACCACAAGTTCTTTATCCATTTTTCACTTTCTGCGATGTTGAACTTGTACTGTAAACGAGGTTCTTGTAAACAGAGCCGTTCCAAACATTGGGGTGGCTGTGTCTTTTTGATTTTAATTTCCCTAAGCTATAGGACCATAAGTGGAAGTGCCCTAGGCTCTGTTGCTTTGTTTTTTAGATGTTTCAGGAAACACCATACACTTCTCCAGAGTGTCTGTTGGCAATTTACATCCCGCCCATCAGCATAACAAGGCTCCCAGTTCTCAATGGCCTGTTACCTTTCTGGATTTTACACTTTTTTCAGATGGCCCTTTTGACCGGGGGGAAGTGAGACTTCATTGTAATGCAGATTTCCTTTGCAAGCTTGCTTGGTTGGCCAAAAAGGGCGTATGCGTTTTTTCCTGAATATATTCAGGAAAAAACGCATATGCCCTTTTTGGCCAAGTGCATCATTGTGGACGTTCTGCCTCTTTTCCTATGCTTTCAATGCAATTCCAGTCTACCTCCTGAAATCGGTTTCCTGCAATTCTGCCCCACTTTCAAGTCCTCTTGGCAGCCTTACTTCAGTCTATTTTTGGACGATAGCTGTCATTTATAACTCTGCAGGTTTGTGAATTACAGTGCCCCTGAGCTCCTTTCTTCAACTCGCTTTCTTGTGACCTGGCCGCAACACCGCAGGATGGCTTCAGGCCCTAATCTGGTTCCGGCCCGGCATGCTGAGCCTTTGGTTAATTCCTCTTCCTGGTGGGAAATGAGAGTTAAATTTGCCCGTCCAGACACCTCCAGCTAGCCTCTCATTGGTTCTCGCTATTCCTGTTCATCTTCCGCAGAAATTGCAAACTGGGCCAAACAGGAGGTTAAAGGCGCTGACTCTCCAAGTGGGGAGAGTGTTAGTAAAGCGTCTGGAATGTTGCACCCGAGTACCAGGGGAGGAAAACTGAGACATATTTGAACACGTCTCCCGATCACATGGTTGATCATACTCTAGGTTCCACATGCATGTTTTAGCTGAAGGAAGAATACATTAAACCTGGGTAGTTGAAAACCGTGGAATGGGTACCATGCAATATGACTTCAAAGGGTCTTCATTTGCTCACCGAACCTCTCCAATCCTATCACTGCTGCATTTATGCCCCTGTACACATGCTTGATTCTCTTTCGGAGACATAGCAATCCATAGGTTTTAAGATACTTACTAGTCAGGTACATTCTTAGGCGTTTAATATGCGGTGTTGAGTCCATTTCGTTGAGCAAGGAGTAGCTCTTGTCTATTCCATATTTGGCTTAAGGAACTTTATCTGTGCTCATTTCAATCTCTGGTTTTATGCAGCACCCCAACTCACCTTTACCCTTAAGCAAGAATAAGTTGGTTTTCTAAATTTGAGACCCTGTTCTGTTGTGTAATTCAGTTCCTGTGTAGCCAAGTTTACATTCCGTGTATTACTGATATCTTATGATGTTTCTTTTTCTGTGTGACTTATTTCAGTTAGAATCATCATACCTGAATCCACTCATTGTGCTGCTAAGGGCCTGATGACACAGATTTCATTGCTGAGTGATATTGCTTTGTAAGTAAATACCACAACTTCTTTATCCATTTTTCACTTTCTGCGATGTTGAACTTGTACTGTCAACGAGGTTCTTGTAAACAGAGCCGTTCCAAACTTTGGGGTGGCTGTGTCTTTTTGATTTTAATTTCCCTAAGCTATAGGACCATAAGTGGCAGTGCCCTAGGCTCTGTTGCTTTGTTTTTTAGATGTTTCAGGAAACACCATACACTTCTCCCGAGTGGTTGTTGGCAATTTACATCCCGCCCATCAGCATAACAAGGCTCCCAGTTCTCCATGGCCTGTCCTGCCTTTCTGGATTTTACACTTTTTTCAGATGGCCCTTTTGACCGGGGGGAAGTGAGACTTCATTGTAGTGCAGATTTCCTTTGCAAGCTTGCTTGGTTGGCCAAAAAGGGCGTATGCGTTTTTTCCTGAATATATTCAGAAAAAAACGCATACGCCCTTTTTGGCCAAGTGCATCATTGTGGACGTTCTGCCTCTTTTCCTATGCTTTCAATGCAATTCCAGTCTACCTCCTGAAATCGGTTTCCTGCAATTCTGCCCCGCTTTCAAGTCCTCTTGGCAGCCTTACTTCAGTCTATTTTTGGACGATAGCTGTCATTTATAACTCTGCAGGTTTGTGAATTACAGAGCCCCTGAGCTCCTTTCTTCAACTCGCTTTCTTGTGACCTGGCCGCAACACCGCAGGATGGCTTCAGGCCCTTATCTGGTTCCGGCCCGGCATGCTGAGCCTTTGGTTAATTCCTCTTCCTGGTGGGAAATGAGAGATAAATTTGCCCGTCCAGACACCTCCAGCTAGACTCTCATTGGTTCTCGCTATTCCTGTTCATCTTCCGCAGAAATTGCAAACTGGGCCAAACAGGAGGTTAAAGGGACTGACTCTCCAAGTCGGGAGAGTGTTAGTAAAGCGTCTGGAATGTTGCACCCGAGTACCACGGGAGGAAAACTGAGACATATTTGAACACGTCTCCCGATCACATGGTTGATCATACTCTAGGTTCCACATGCATGTTTTAGCTGAAGGAAGAATACCTTAAACCTGGGTAGTTGAAACCCGTGGAATGGGTACCATGCAATATGACTTCAAAGGGTCTTCATTTGCTCACCGAACCTCTCCAATCCTATCACTGCTGCGTTTATGCCCCTGTACACATGCTTGATTCTCTTTCGGAGACATAGCAATCCATAGGTTTTAAGATACTTACTAGTCAGGTACATTCTTAGGCGTTTAATATGGGGTGTTGAGTCCATTTCGTTGAGCAAGGAGTAGCTCTTGTCTATTCCATATTTGGCTTAAGGAACTTTATCTGTGCTCATTTCAATCTCTGGTTTTATGCAGCACCCCAACTCACCTTTACCCTTAAGCAAGCATAAGTTGGTTTTCTAAATTTGAGACCCTGTTCTGTTCTGTAATTCAGTTCCTGTGTAGCCAAGTTTACATTCCGTGTATTAGTGATATCTTATGATGTTTCTTTTTCTGTGTGACTTATTTCAGTTAGAATCATCGTACCTGAATCCAATCATTATGCTGCTACGGGCCTGATGACATAGATTTCATTGCTGAGTGATACTGCATTGTACGTAAGTACCACAAGTTCTTTATCCATTTTTCACTTTCTGCGTTGTTGAACTTGTACTGTAAACGAGGTTCTTGTAAACAGAGCCGTTCCAAACTTTGGGGTGGCTGTGTCTTTTTGATTTTAATTTCCCTAAGCTATAGGACCATAAGTGGAAGTGCCCTAGGTTCTGTTGCTTTGTTTTTTAGATGTTTCAGGAAACACCATACACTTCTCCCGAGTGGTTGTTGGCAATTTACATCCCGCCCATCAGCATAACAAGGCTCCCAGTTCTCCATGGCCTGTCCTGCCTTTCTGGATTTTACACTTTTTTCAGATGGCCCTTTTGACCGGGGGGAAGTGAGACTTCATTGTAGTGCAGATTTCCTTTGCAAGCTTGCTTGGTTGGCCAAAAAGGGCGTATGCGTTTTTTCCTGAATATATTCAGGAAAAAACGCATACGCCCTTTTTGGCCAAGTGCATCATTGTGGACGTTCTGCCTCTTTTCCTATGATTTCAATGCAATTCCAGTCTACCTCCTGAAATCGGTTTCCTGCAATTCTGCCCCGCTTTCAAGTCCTCTTGGCAGCCTTACTTCAGTCTATTTTTGGACGATAGCTGTCATTTATAACTCTGCAGGTTTGTGAATTACAGTGCCCCTGAGCTCCTTTCTTCAACTCGCTTTCTTGTGACCTGGCCGCAACACCGCAGGATGGCTTCAGGCCCTAATCTGGTTCCGGCACGGCACGCTGAGCCTTTGGTTATTTCCTCTTCCTGGTGGGAAATGAGAGTTAAATTTGCCCGTCCAGACACCTCCAGCTAGCCTCTCATTGGTTCTCGCTATTCCTGTTCATCTTCCGCAGAAATTGCAAACTGGGCCAAACAGGAGGTTAAAGGCGCTGACTCTCCAAGTGGGGAGAGTGTTAGTAAAGCGTCTGGAATGTTGCACCCGAGTACCAGGGGAGGAAAACTGAGACATATTTGAACACGTCTCCCGATCACATGGTTGATCATACTCTGGGTTCCACATGCATGTTTTAGCTGAAGGAAGAATACCTAAAACCTGGGTAGTTGAAACCCGTGGAATGGGTACCATGCAATATGACTTCAAAGGGTCTTCATTTGCTCACCGAACCTCTCCAATCCTATCACTGCTGCGTTTATGCCCCTGTACACATGCTTGATTCTCTTTCGGAGACATAGCAATCCATAGGTTTTAAGATACTTACTAGTCAGGTACATTCTTAGGCGTTTAATATGCGGTGTTGAGTCCATTTCGTTGAGCAAGGAGTAGCTCTTGTCTATTCCATATTTGGCTTAAGGAACTTTATCTGTGCTCATTTCAATCTCTGGTTTTAGGCAGCACCCCAACTCACCTTTCCCCTTAACCAAGCATAAGTTGGTTTTCTAAATTTGAGAACCTGTTCTGTTTTGGAATTCAGTTCCTGTGTAGCCAAGTTTACATTCCGTGTATTAGTGATATCTTATGATGTTTCTTTTTCTGTGTAACTTATTTCAGTTAGAATCATCGTACCTGAATCCACTCATTATGCTGCTAAGGGCCTGATGACATAGATTTCATTGCTGAGTGATACTGCATTGTACGTAAGTACCACAAGTTCTTTATCCATTTTTCACTTTCTGCGATGTTGAACTTGTACTGTAAACGAGGTTCTTGTAAACAGAGGCGTCCCAAACTTTTGGGTGGCTGTGTCTTTTTGATTTTAATTTCCCTAAGCTATAGGACCATAAGTGGCAGTGCCCTAGGCTCTGTTGCTTTATTTTTTAGATGTTTCAGGAAACACCATACACTTCTCCCGAGTGTCTGTTGGCAATTTACATCCCGCCCATCAGCATAACAAGGCTCCCAGTTCTCCATGGCCTGTCCTGCCTTTCTGGATTTTACACTTTTTTCAGATGGCCCTTTTGACCGGGGGGAAGTGAGACTTCATTGTAGTGCAGATTTCCTTTGCAAGCTTGCTTGGTTGGCCAAAAAGGGCGTATGCGTTTTTTCCTGAATATATTCAGGAAAAAACGCATACGCCCTTTTTGGCCAAGTGCATCATTGTGGACGTTCTGCCTCTTTTCCTATGCTTTCAATGCAATTCCAGTCTACCTCCTGAAATCGGTTTCCTGCAATTCTGCCCCGCTTTCAAGTCCTCTTGGCAGCCTTACTTCAGTCTATTTTTGGACGATAGCTGTCATTTATAACTCTGCAGGTTTGTGAATTACAGTGCCCCTGAGCTCCTTTCTTCAACTCGCTTTCTTTTGAGCTGGCCGCAACACTGCAGGATGGCTTCAGGCCCTAATCTGGTTCCGGCCCGGCACGCTGAGCCTTTGGTTATTTCCTCTTCCTGTTGGGAAATGAGAGTTAAATTTGCCCGTCCAAACACCTCCAGCTAGCCTCTCATTGGTTCTCGCTATTCCTGTTCATCTTCCGCAGAAATTGCAAACTGGGCCAAACAGGAGGTTAAAGGCGCTGACTCTTCAAGTGGGGAGAGTGTTAGTAAAGCGTCTGGAATGTTGCACCCGAGTACCAGGGGAGGAAAACTGAGACATATTTGAACACGTCTCCCGATCACATGGTTGATCATACTCTGGGTTCCACATGCATGTTTTAGCTGAAGGAAGAATACCTAAAACCTGGGTAGTTGAAACCCGTGGAATGGGTACCATGCAATATGACTTCAAAGGGTCTTCATTTGCTCACCGAACCTCTCCAATCCTATCACTGCTGCGTTTATGCCCCTGTACACATGCTTGATTCTCTTTCGGAGACATAGCAATCCATAGGTTTTAAGATACTTACTAGTCAGGTACATTCTTAGGCGTTTAATATGGGGTTTTGAGTCCATTTCGTTGAGCAAGGAGTAGCTCTTGTCTATTCCATATTTGGCTTAAGGAACTTTATCTGTGCTCATTTCAATCTCTGGTTTTATGCAGCACCCCAACTCACCTTTCCCCTTAACCAAGCATAAGTTGGTTTTCTAAATTTGAGACCCTGTTCTGTTTTGGAATGCAGTTCCTGTGTAGACAAGTTACATTCCGTGTATTAGTGATATCTTATGATGTTTCTTTTTCTGTGTGACTTATTTCAGTTAGAATCATCGTACCTGAATCCACTCATTATGCTGCTACGGGCCTGATGACATAGATTTCATTGCTGAGTGATACTGCATTGTACGTAAGTACCACAAGTTCTTTATCCATTTTTCACTTTCTGCGATGTTGAACTTGTACTGTAAACGAGGTTCTTGTAAACAGAGGCGTCCCAAACTTTGGGGTGGCTGTGTCTTTTTGATTTTAATTTCCCTAAGCTATAGGACCATAAGTGGCAGTGCCCTAGGCTCTGTTGCTTTGATTTTTAGATGTTTCAGGAAACACCATACACTTCTCCCGAGTGTCTGTTGGCAATTTACATCCCGCCCATCAGCATAACAAGGCTCCCAGTTCTCCATGGCCTGTCCTGCCTTTCTGGATTTTACACTTTTTTCAGATGGCCCTTTTGACCGGGGGGAAGTGAGGCTTCATTGTAGTGCAGATTTCCTTTGCAAGCTTGCTTGGTTGGCCAAAAAGGGCGTATGAGTTTTTTCCTGAATATATTCAGGAAAAAACGCATATGCCCTTTTTGGCCAAGTGCATCATTGTGGACGTTCTGCCTCTTTTCCTATGCTTTCAATGCAATTCCAGTCTACCTCCTGAAATCGGTTTCCTGCAATTCTGCCCCGCTTTCAAGTCCTCTTGGCAGCCTTACTTCAGTCTATTTTTGGACGATATCTGTCATTTATAACTCTGCAGGTTTGTGAATTACAGTGCCCCTGAGCTCCTTTCTTCAACTCGCTTTCTTTTGAGCTGGCCGCAACACCGCAGGATGGCTTCAGGCCCTAATCTGGTTCTGGTACGGCACGCTGAGCCTTTGGTTATTTCATCTTCCTGGTGGGAAATGAGAGTTAAATTTGCCTGTCCAGACACCTCCAGCTAGCCTCTCATTGGTTCTCACTATTCCTGTTCATCTTCCGCAGAAATTGCAAACTGGGCCAAACAGGAGGTTAAAGGCGCTGACTCTCCAAGTGGGGAGAGTGTTAGTAAAGCGTCTGGAATGTTGCACCCGAGTACCAGGGGAGGAAAACTGAGACATATTTGAACACGTCTCCCATTCACATGGTTGATCATACTCTGGGTTCCACATGCATGTTTTAACTGAAGGAAGAATACCTTAAACATGGAGAGTTGAGACCCGTGGAATGGGTACCATGCAATATGACTTCAAAGGGTCTTCATTTGCTCACCGAACCTCTCCAATCCTATCACTGCTGCGTTTATGCCCCTGTACACATGCTTGATTCTCTTTCGGAGACATAGCAATCCATAGGTTTTAAGATACTTACTAGTCAGGTACATTCTTAGGCGTTTAATATGGGGTGTTGAGTCCATTTCGTTGAGCAAGGAGTAGCTCTTGTCTATTCCATATTTGGCTTAAGGAACTTTATCTGTGCTCATTTCAATCTCTGGTTTTATGCAGCACCCCAACTCACCTTTCCCCTTAAGCAAGCATAAGTTGGTTTTCTAAATTTGAGACCCTGTTCTGTTTTGGAATGCAGTTCCTGTGTAGCCAAGTTTACATTCCCTGTATTAGTGATATCTTATGATGTTTCTTTTTCTGTGTGACTTATTTCAGTTAGAATCATCATACCTGAATCCACTCATTGTGCTGCTAAGGGCCTGATGACACAGATTTCATTGCTGAGTGATATTGCTTTGTAAGTAAATACCACAACTTCTTTATCCATTTTTCACTTTCTGCGATGTTGAACTTGTACTGTAAACGAGGTTCTTGTAAACAGAGTCGTCCCAAACTTTGGGGTGGCTGTGTCTTTTTGATTTTAATTTCCCTAAGCTATAGGACCATAAGTGGCAGTGTCCTAGGCTCTGTTGCTTTGTTTTTTAGATGTTTCAGGAAACACCATACACTTCTCCCGAGTGTCTGTTGGCAATTTACATCCCGCCCATCAGCATAACAAGGCTCCCAGTTCTCCATGGCCTGTCCTGCCTTTCTGGATTTTACACTTTTTTCAGATGGCCCTTTTGACCGGGGGGAAGTGAGACTTCATTGTAGTGCAGATTTCCTTTGCAAGCTTGCTTGGTTGGCCAAAAAGTGCGTATGCGTTTTTTCCTGAATATATTCAGGAAAAAACGCATACGCCCTTTTTGGCCAAGTGCATCATTGTGGACGTTCTGCCTCTTTTCCTATGCTTTCAATGCAATTCCAGTCTACCTCCTGAAATCGGTTTCCTGCAATTCTGCCCCGCTTTCAAGTCCTCTTGGCAGCCTTACTTCAGTCTATTTTTGGACAATAGCTGTCATTTATAACTCTGCAGGTTTGTGAATTACAGTGCCCCTGAGCTCCTTTCTTCAACTCGCTTTCTTTTGAGCTGGCCGCAACACTGCAGGATGGCTTCAGGCCCTAATCTGGTTCCGGCTCGGCACGCTGAGCCTTTGGTTATTTCCTCTTCCTGTTGGGAAATGAGAGTTAAATTTGCCCGTCCAAACACCTCCAGCTAGCCTCTCATTGGTTCTCGCTATTCCTGTTCATCTTCCGCAGAAATTGCAAACTGGGCCAAACAGGAGGTTAAAGGCGCTGACTCTCCAAGTGGGGAGAGTGTTAGTAAAGCGTCTGGAATGTTGCACCCGAGTACCAGGGGAGGAAAACTGAGACATATTTGAACACGTCTCCCGATCACATGGTTGATCATACTCTGGGTTCCACATGCATGTTTTAGCTGAAGGAAGAATACCTAAAACCTGGGTAGTTGAAACCCGTGGAATGGGTACCATGCAATATGACTTCAAAGGGTCTTCATTTGCTCACCGAACCTCTCCAATCCTATCACTGCTGCGTTTATGCCCCTGTACACATGCTTGATTCTCTTTCGGAGACATAGCAATCCATAGGTTTTAAGATACTTACTAGTCAGGTACATTCTTAGGCGTTTAATATGGGGTTTTGAGTCCATTTCGTTGAGCAAGGAGTAGCTCTTGTCTATTCCATATTTGGCTTAAGGAACTTTATCTGTGCTCATTTCAATCTCTGGTTTTATGCAGCACCCCAACTCACCTTTACCCTTAAGCAAGCATAAGTTGGTTTTCTAAATTTGAGACCCTGTTCTGTTTTGGAATGCAGTTCCTGTGTAGCCAAGTTTACATTCCGTGTATTAGTGATATCTTATGATGTTTCTTTTTCTGTGTGACTTATTTCAGTTAGAATCATCGTACCTGAATCCACTCATTATGCTGCTACGGGCCTGATGACATAGATTTCATTGCTGAGTGATACTGCATTGTACGTAAGTACCACAAGTTCTTTATCCATTTTTCACTTTCTGCGATGTTGAACTTGTACTGTAAACGAGGTTCTTGTAAACAGAGGCGTCCCAAACTTTGGGGTGGCTGTGTCTTTTTGATTTTAATTTCCCTAAGCTATAGGACCATAAGTGGCAGTGCCCTAGGCTCTGTTGCTTTGATTTTTAGATGTTTCAGGAAACACCATACATTTCTCCCGAGTGTCTGTTGGCAATTTACATCCCGCCCATCAGCATAACAAGGCTCCCAGTTCTCCATGGCCTGTCCTGCCTTTCTGGATTTTACACTTTTTTCAGATGGCCCTTTTGACCGGGGGGAAGTGAGACTTCATTGTAGTGCAGATTTCCTTTGCAAGCTTGCTTGGTTGGCCAAAAAGGGCGTATGGGTTTTTCCTGAATATATTCAGGAAAAAACGCATACGCCCTTTTTGGCCAAGTGCATCATTGTGGACGTTCTGCCTCTTTTCCTATGCTTTCAATGCAATTCCAGTCTACCTCCTGAAATCGGTTTCCTGCAATTCTGCCCCACTTTCAAGTCGTCTTGGCAGCCTTACTTCAGTATATTTTTGGACGATAGCTGTCATTTATAACTCTGCAGGTTTGTGAATTACAGTGCCCCTGAGCTCCTTTCTTCAACTCGCTTTCTTTTGAGCTGGCCGCAACACCGCAGGATGGCTTCAGGCCCTAATCTGGTTCCGGTACGGCACGCTGAGCCTTTGGTTATTTCATCTTCCTGGTGGGAAATGAGAGTTAAATTTGCCTGTCCAGACACCTCCAGCTAGCCTCTCATTGGTTCTCACTATTCCTGTTCATCTTCCGCAGAAATTGCAAACTGGGCCAAACAGGAGGTTAAAGGCGCTGACTCTCCAAGTGGGGAGAGTGTTAGTAAAGCGTCTGGAATGTTGCACCCGAGTACCAGGGGAGGAAAACTGAGACATATTTGAACACGTCTCCCATTCACATGGTTGATCATACTCTGGGTTCCACATGCATGTTTTAGCTGAAGGAAGAATACCTTAAACATGGAGAGGTAAGACCCGTGGAATGGGTACCATGCAATATGACTTCAAAGGGTCTTCATTTGCTCACCGAACCTCTCCAATCCTATCACTGCTGCGTTTATGCCCCTGTACACATGCTTGATTCTCTTTCGGAGACATAGCAATCCATAGGTTTTAAGATACTTACTAGTCAGGTACATTCTTAGGCGTTTAATATGGGGTGTTGAGTCCATATCGTTGAGCAAGGAGTAGCTCTTGTCTATTCCATATTTGGCTTAAGGAACTTTATCTGTGCTCATTTCAATCTCTGGTTTTATGCAGCACCCCAACTCACCTTTACCCTTAAGCAAGCATAAGTTGGTTTTCTAAATTTGAGACCCTGTTCTGTTCTGTAATTCAGTTCCTGTGTAGCCAAGTTTACATTCCGTGTATTACTGATATCTTATCATGTTTCTTTTTCTGTGTGACTTATTTCAGTTAGAATCATCATACCTGAATCCACTCATTGTGCTGCTAAGGGCCTGATGACACAGATTTCATTGCTGAGTGATATTGCTTTGTAAGTAAATACCACAACTTCTTTATCCATTTTTCACTTTCTGCGATGTTGAACTTGTACTGTAAACGAGGTTCTTGTAAACAGAGCCGTTCCAAACTTTGGGGTGGCTGTGTCTTTTTGATTTTAATTTCCCTAAGCTATAGGACCATAAGTGGAAGTGCCCTAGGTTCTGTTGCTTTGTTTTTTAGATGTTTCAGGAAACACCATACACTTCTCCCGAGTGATTGTTGGCAATTTACATCCCGCCCATCAGCATAACAAGGCTCCCAGTTCTCCATGGCCTGTCCTGCCTTTCTGGATTTTACACTTTTTTCAGATGGCCCTTTTGACCGGGGGGAAGTGAGACTTCATTGTAGTGCAGATTTCCTTTGCAAGCTTGCTTGGTTGGCCAAAAAGGGCGTATGCGTTTTTTCCTGAATATATTCAGGAAAAAACGCATACGCCCTTTTTGGCCAAGTGCATCATTGTGGACGTTCTGCCTCTTTTCCTATGCTTTCAATGCAATTCCAGTCTACCTCCTGAAATCGGTTTCCTGCAATTCTGCCCCGCTTTCAAGTCCTCTTGGCAGCCTTACTTCAGCCTATTTTTGGACGATAGCTGTCATTTATAACTCTGCAGGTTTGTGAATTACAGTGCCCCTGAGCTCCTTTCTTCAACTCGCTTTCTTGTGACCTGGCCGCAACACCGCAGGATGGCTTCAAGCCCTAATCTGGTTCCGGCCCGGCATGCTGAGCCTTTGGTTAATTCCTCTTCCTGGTGGGAAATGAGAGTTAAATTTGCCCGTCCAGACACCTCCAGCTAGCCTCTCATTGGTTCTCGCTATTCCTGTTCATCTTCCGCAGAAATTGCAAACTGGGCCAAACAGGAGGTTAAAGGGACTGACTCTCCAAGTGGGGAGAGTGTTAGTAAAGCGTCTGGAATGTTGCACCCGAGTACCAGGGGAGGAAAACTGAGACATATTTGAACACGTCTCCCGATCACATGGTTGATCATACTCTAGGTTCCACATGCATGTTTTAGCTGAAGGAAGAATACCTTAAACCTGGAGAGTTGAGACCCGTGGAATGGTTACCATGCAATATGACTTCAAAGGGTCTTCATTTGCTCACTGAACCTCTCCAATCCTATTACTGCTGCGTTTATGCCCCTGTACACATGCTTGATTCTCTTTCGGAGACATAGCAATCCATAGGTTTTAAGATACTTACTAGTCAGGTACATTCTTAGGCGTTTAATATGGGGTGTTGAGTCCATTTCGTTGAGCAAGGAGTAGCTCTTGTGTATTCCATATTTGGCTTAAGGAACTTTATCTGTGCTCATTTCAATCTCTGGTTTTATGCAGCACCCCAACTCACCTTTACCCTTAAGCAAGCATAAGTTGGTTTTCTAAATTTGAGACCCTGTTCTGTTTTGGAATGCAGTTCCTGTGTAGCCAAGTTTACATTCCATGTATTAGTGATATCTTATGATGTTTCTTTTTCTGTGTGACTTATTTCAGTTAGAATCATCGTACCTGAATCCACTCATTATGCTGCTACGGGCCTGATGACATAGATTTCATTGCTGAGTGATACTGCATTGTACATAAGTACCACAAGTTCTTTATCCATTTTTCACTTTCTGTGATGTTGAACTTGTACTGTAAACGAGGTTCTTGTAAACAGAGGCGTCCCAAACTTTGGGGTGGCTGTGTGTTTTTGATTTTAATTTCCCTAAGCTATAGGACCATAAGTGGAAGTGCCCTAGGTTCTGTTGCTTTGTTTTTTCGATGTTTCAGGAAACACCATACACTTCTCCCGAGTGGTTGTTGGCAATTTACATCCCGCCCATCAGCATAACAAGGCTCCCAGTTCTCCATGGCCTGTCCTGCCTTTCTGGATTTTACACTTTTTTCAGATGGCCCTTTTGACCGGGGGGAAGTGAGACTTCATTGTAGTGCAGATTTCCTTTGCAAGCTTGCTTGGTTGGCCAAAAAGGGCGTATGCGTTTTTTCCTGAATATATTCAGGAAAAAACGCATACGCCCTTTTTGGCCAAGTGCATCATTGTGGACGTTCTGCCTCTTTTCCTATGCTTTCAATGCAATTCCAGTCTACCTCCTGAAATCGGTTTCCTGCAATTCTGCCCCGCTTTCAAGTCCTCTTGGCAGCCTTACTTCAGTCTATTTTTGGACGATAGCTGTCATTTATAACTCTGCAGGTTTGTGAATTACAGTGCCCCTGAGCTCCTTTCTTCAACTCGCTTTCTTGTGACCTGGCCGCAACACCGCAGGATGGCTTCAGGCCCTAATCTGGTTCCGGTATGGCACGCTGAGCCTTTGGTTATTTCCTCTTCCTGGTGGGAAATGAGAGTTAAATTTGCCCGTCCAGACACCTCCAGCTAGCCTCTCATTGGTTCTCGCTATTCCTGTTCATCTTCCGCAGAAATTGCAAACTGGGCCAAACAGGAGGTTAAAGGCGCTGACTCTCCAAGTGGGGAGAGTGTTAGTAAAGCGTCTGGAATGTTGCACCCGAGTACCAGGGGAGGAAAACTGAGACATATTTGAACACGTCTCCCGTTCACATGGTTGATCATACTTGGGTTCCACATGCATGTTTTAGCTGAAGGAAGAATACCTAAAACCTGGGTAGTTGAAACCCGTGGAATGGGTACCATGCAATATGACTTCAAAGGGTCTTCATTTGCTCACCGAACCTCTCCAATCCTATCACTGCTGCGTTTATGCCCCTGTACACATGCTTGATTCTCTTTCGGAGACATAGCAATCCATAGGTTTTAAGATACTTACTAGTCAGGTACATTCTTAGGTGTTTAATATGCGGTGTTGAGTCCATTTCGTTGAGCAAGGAGTAGCTCTTGTCTATTCCATATTTGACTTAAGGAACTTTATCTGTGCTCATTTCAATCTCTGGTTTTATGCAGCACCCCAACTCACCTTTACCCTTAAGCAAGCATAAGTTGGTTTTCTAAATTTGAGACCCTGTCCTGTTCTGTAATTCAGTTCCTGTGTAGCCAAGTTTACATTCCGTGTATTACTGATATCTTATGATGTTTCTTTTTCTGTGTGACTTACTTCAGTTAGAATCATCATACCTGAATCCACTCATTGTGCTGCTAAGGGCCTGATGACACAGATTTCATTGCTGAGTGATATTGCTTTGTAAGTAAATACTACAACTTCTTTATCCATTTTTCACTTTCTGCGATGTTGAACTTGTACTGTAAACGAGGTTCTTGTAAACAGAGCCGTTCCAAACTTTGGGGTGGCTGTGTCTTTTTGATTTTAATTTCCCTAAGCTATAGGACCATAAGTGGAAGTGCCCTAGGTTCTGTTGCTTTGTTTTTTAGATGTTTCAGGAAACACCATACACTTCTCCCAAGTGGTTGTTGGCAATTTACATCCCGCCCATCAGCATAACAAGGCTCCCAGTTCTCCATGGCCTGTCCTGCCTTTCTGGATTTTACACTTTTTTCAGATGGCCCTTTTGACCGGGGGGAAGTGAGACTTCATTGTAGTGCAGATTTCCTTTGCAAGCTTGCTTGGTTGGCCAAAAAGGGCGTATGCGTTTTTTCCTGAATATATTCAGGAAAAAACGCATACGCCCTTTTTGGCCAAGTGCATCATTGTGGACGTTCTGCCTCTTTTCCTATGCTTTCAATGCAATTCCAGTCTACCTCCTGAAATCGGTTTCCTGCAATTCTGCCCCGCTTTCAAGTCCTCTTGGCAGCCTTACTTCAGTCTATTTTTGGACGATAGCTGTCATTTATAACTCTGCAGGTTTGTGAATTACAGTGCCCCTGAGCTCCTTTCTTCAACTCGCTTTCTTTTGAGCTGGCCGCAACACCGCAGGATGGCTTCAGGCCCTAATCTGGTTCCGGTACGGCACGCTGAGCCTTTGGTTATTTCCTCTTCTTGGTGGGAAATGAGAGTTAAATTGGCCCGTCCAGACACCTCCAGCTAGCCTCTCATTGGTTCTCGCTATTCCTGTTCATCTTCCGCAGAAATTGCAAACTGGGCCAAACAGGAGGTTAAAGGCACTGACTCTCCAAGTGGGGAGAGTGTTAGTAAAGCGTCTGGAATGTTGCACCCGAGTACCAGGGGAGGAAAACTGAGACATATTTGAACACGTCTCCCGATCACATGGTTGATCATACTCTAGGTTCCACATGCATGTTTTAGCTGAAGGAAGAATACCTTAAACCTGGGTAGTTGAAACCCGTGGAATGGGTACCATGCAATATGACTTCAAAGGGTCTTCATTTGCTCACCGAACCTCTCCAATCCTATCACTGCTGCGTTTATGCCCCTGTACACATGCTTGATTCTCTTTCGGAGACATAGCAATCCATAGGTTTTAAGATACTTACTAGTCAGGTACATTCTTAGGTGTTTAATATGCGGTGTTGAGTCCATTTCGTTGAGCAAGGAGTAGCTCTTGTCTATTCCATATTTGACTTAAGGAACTTTATCTGTGCTCATTTCAATCTCTGGTTTTATGCAGCACCCCAACTCACCTTTACCCTTAAGCAAGCATAAGTTGGTTTTCTAAATTTGAGACCCTGTTCTGTTCTGTAATTCAGTTCCTGTGTAGCCAAGTTTACATTCCGTGTATTACTGATATCTTATGATGTTTCTTTTTCTGTGTGACTTACTTCAGTTAGAATCATCATAACTGAATCCACTTATTGTGCTGCTAAGGGCCTGATGACACAGATTTCATTGCTGAGTGATATTGCTTTGTAAGTAAATACCACAACTTCTTTATCCATTTTTCACTTTCTGCAATGTTGAACTTGTACTGTAAACGAGGTTCTTGTAAACAGAGGTGTCCCAAACTTTGGGGTGGCTGTGTCTTTTTTATTTTAATTTCCCTAAGCTATAGGACCATAAGTGGAAGTGCCCTAGGTTCTGTTGCTTTGTTTTTTAGATGTTTCAGGAAACACCATACACTTCTCCCGAGTGGTTGTTGGCAATTTACATCCCGCCCATCAGCATAACAAGGCTCCCAGTTCTCCATGGCCTGTCCTGCCTTTCTGGATTTTACACTTTTTTCAGATGGCCCTTTTGACCGGGGGGAAGTGAGACTTCATTGTAGTGCAGATTTCCTTTGCAAGCTTGCTTGGTTGGCCAAAAAGGGCGTATGCGTTTTTTCCTGAATATATTCAGGAAAAAACGCATACGCCCTTTTTGGCCAAGTGCATCATTGTGGACGTTCTGCCTCTTTTCCTATGCTTTCAATGCAATTCCAGTCTACCTCCTGAAATCGGTTTCCTGCAATTCTGCCCCGCTTTCAAGTCCTCTTGGCAGCCTTACTTCAGTCTATTTTTGGACGATAGCTGTCATTTATAACTCTGCAGGTTTGTGAATTACAGTGCCCCTGAGCTCCTTTCTTCAACTCGCTTTCTTGTGACCTGGCCGCAACACCGCAGGATGGCTTCAGGCCCTAATCTGGTTCCGGTATGGCACGCTGAGCCTTTGGTTATTTCCTCTTCCTGGTGGGAAATGAGAGTTAAATTTGCCCGTCCAGACACCTCCAGCTAGCCTCTCATTGGTTCTCGCTATTCCTGTTCATCTTCCGCAGAAATTGCAAACTGGGCCAAACAGGAGGTTAAAGGCGCTGACTCTCCAAGTGGGGAGAGTGTTAGTAAAGCGTCTGGAATGTTGCACCCGAGTACCAGGGGAGGAAAACTGAGACATATTTGAACACGTCTCCCGTTCACATGGTTGATCATACTTGGGTTCCACATGCATGTTTTAGCTGAAGGAAGAATACCTAAAACCTGGGTAGTTGAAACCCGTGGAATGGGTACCATGCAATATGACTTCAAAGGGTCTTCATTTGCTCACCGAACCTCTCCAATCCTATCACTGCTGCGTTTATGCCCCTGTACACATGCTTGATTCTCTTTCGGAGACATAGCAATCCATAGGTTTTAAGATACTTACTAGTCAGGTACATTCTTAGGTGTTTAATATGCGGTGTTGAGTCCATTTCGTTGAGCAAGGAGTAGCTCTTGTCTATTCCATATTTGACTTAAGGAACTTTATCTGTGCTCATTTCAATCTCTGGTTTTATGCAGCACCCCAACTCACCTTTACCCTTAAGCAAGCATAAGTTGGTTTTCTAAATTTGAGACCCTGTCCTGTTCTGTAATTCAGTTCCTGTGTAGCCAAGTTTACATTCCGTGTATTACTGATATCTTATGATGTTTCTTTTTCTGTGTGACTTACTTCAGTTAGAATCATCATACCTGAATCCACTCATTGTGCTGCTAAGGGCCTGATGACACAGATTTCATTGCTGAGTGATATTGCTTTGTAAGTAAATACTACAACTTCTTTATCCATTTTTCACTTTCTGCGATGTTGAACTTGTACTGTAAACGAGGTTCTTGTAAACAGAGCCGTTCCAAACTTTGGGGTGGCTGTGTCTTTTTGATTTTAATTTCCCTAAGCTATAGGACCATAAGTGGAAGTGCCCTAGGTTCTGTTGCTTTGTTTTTTAGATGTTTCAGGAAACACCATACACTTCTCCCAAGTGGTTGTTGGCAATTTACATCCCGCCCATCAGCATAACAAGGCTCCCAGTTCTCCATGGCCTGTCCTGCCTTTCTGGATTTTACACTTTTTTCAGATGGCCCTTTTGACCGGGGGGAAGTGAGACTTCATTGTAGTGCAGATTTCCTTTGCAAGCTTGCTTGGTTGGCCAAAAAGGGCGTATGCGTTTTTTCCTGAATATATTCAGGAAAAAACGCATACGCCCTTTTTGGCCAAGTGCATCATTGTGGACGTTCTGCCTCTTTTCCTATGCTTTCAATGCAATTCCAGTCTACCTCCTGAAATCGGTTTCCTGCAATTCTGCCCCGCTTTCAAGTCCTCTTGGCAGCCTTACTTCAGTCTATTTTTGGACGATAGCTGTCATTTATAACTCTGCAGGTTTGTGAATTACAGTGCCCCTGAGCTCCTTTCTTCAACTCGCTTTCTTTTGAGCTGGCCGCAACACCGCAGGATGGCTTCAGGCCCTAATCTGGTTCCGGTACGGCACGCTGAGCCTTTGGTTATTTCCTCTTCTTGGTGGGAAATGAGAGTTAAATTGGCCCGTCCAGACACCTCCAGCTAGCCTCTCATTGGTTCTCGCTATTCCTGTTCATCTTCCGCAGAAATTGCAAACTGGGCCAAACAGGAGGTTAAAGGCACTGACTCTCCAAGTGGGGAGAGTGTTAGTAAAGCGTCTGGAATGTTGCACCCGAGTACCAGGGGAGGAAAACTGAGACATATTTGAACACGTCTCCCGATCACATGGTTGATCATACTCTAGGTTCCACATGCATGTTTTAGCTGAAGGAAGAATACCTTAAACCTGGGTAGTTGAAACCCGTGGAATGGGTACCATGCAATATGACTTCAAAGGGTCTTCATTTGCTCACCGAACCTCTCCAATCCTATCACTGCTGCGTTTATGCCCCTGTACACATGCTTGATTCTCTTTCGGAGACATAGCAATCCATAGGTTTTAAGATACTTACTAGTCAGGTACATTCTTAGGTGTTTAATATGCGGTGTTGAGTCCATTTCGTTGAGCAAGGAGTAGCTCTTGTCTATTCCATATTTGACTTAAGGAACTTTATCTGTGCTCATTTCAATCTCTGGTTTTATGCAGCACCCCAACTCACCTTTACCCTTAAGCAAGCATAAGTTGGTTTTCTAAATTTGAGACCCTGTTCTGTTCTGTAATTCAGTTCCTGTGTAGCCAAGTTTACATTCCGTGTATTACTGATATCTTATGATGTTTCTTTTTCTGTGTGACTTACTTCAGTTAGAATCATCATAACTGAATCCACTTATTGTGCTGCTAAGGGCCTGATGACACAGATTTCATTGCTGAGTGATATTGCTTTGTAAGTAAATACCACAACTTCTTTATCCATTTTTCACTTTCTGCAATGTTGAACTTGTACTGTAAACGAGGTTCTTGTAAACAGAGGTGTCCCAAACTTTGGGGTGGCTGTGTCTTTTTTATTTTAATTTCCCTAAGCTATAGGACCATAAGTGGAAGTGCCCTAGGTTCTGTTGCTTTGTTTTTTAGATGTTTCAGGAAACACCATACACTTCTCCCGAGTGGTTGTTGGCAATTTACATCCCGCCCATCAGCATAACAAGGCTCCCAGTTCTCCATGGCCTGTCCTGCCTTTCTGGATTTTACACTTTTTTCAGATGGCCCTTTTGACCGGGGGGAAGTGAGACTTCATTGTAGTGCAGATTTCCTTTGCAAGCTTGCTTGGTTGGCCAAAAAGGGCGTATGCGTTTTTTCCTGAATATATTCAGGAAAAAACGCATACGCCCTTTTTGGCCAAGTGCATCATTGTGGACGTTCTGCCTCTTTTCCTATGCTTTCAATGCAATTCCAGTCTACCTCCTGAAATCGGTTTCCTGCAATTCTGCCCCGCTTTCAAGTCCTCTTGGCAGCCTTACTTCAGTCTATTTTTGGACGATAGCTGTCATTTATAACTCTGCAGGTTTGTGAATTACAGTGCCCCTGAGCTCCTTTCTTCAACTCGCTTTCTTGTGACCTGGCCGCAACACCGCAGGATGGCTTCAGGCCCTAATCTGGTTCCGGTACGGCACGCTGAGCCTTTGGTTATTTCCTCTTCCTGGTGGGAAATGAGAGTTAAATTTGCCCGTCCAGACACCTCCAGCTAGCCTCTCATTGGTTCTCGTTATTCCTGTTCATCTTCCGCAGAAATTGCAAACTGGGCCAAACAGGAGGTTAAAGGCGCTGACTCTCCAAGTGGGGAGAGTGTTAGTAAAGCGTCTGGAATGTTGCACCCGAGTACCAGGGGAGGAAAACTGAGACATATTTGAACACGTCTCCCGTTCACATGGTTGATCATACTTGGGTTCCACATGCATGTTTTAGCTGAAGGAAGAATACCTTAAACCTGAGAGTTGAGACCCGTGGAATGGGTACCATGCAATATGACTTCAAAGGGTCTTCATTTGCTCACCGAACCTCTCCAATCCTATCACTGCTGCGTTTATGCCCCTGTACACATGCTTGATTCTCTTTCGGAGACATAGCAATCCATAGGTTTTAAGATACTTACTAGTCAGGTACATTCTTAGGTGTTTAATATGCGGTGTTGAGTCCATTTCGTTGAGCAAGGAGTAGCTCTTGTCTATTCCATATTTGACTTAAGGAACTTTATCTGTGCTCATTTCAATCTCTGGTTTTATGCAGCACCCCAACTCACCTTTACCCTTAAGCAAGCATAAGTTGGTTTTCTAAATTTGAGACCCTGTCCTGTTCTGTAATTCAGTTCCTGTGTAGCCAAGTTTACATTCCATGTATTACTGATATCTTATGATGTTTCTTTTTCTGTGTGACTTACTTCAGTTAGAATCATCATACCTGAATCCACTCATTGTGCTGCTAAGGGCCTGATGACACAGATTTCATTGCTGAGTGATATTGCTTTGTAAGTAAATACCACAACTTCTTTATCCATTTTTCACTTTCTGCAATGTTGAACTTGTACTGTAAACGAGGTTCTTGTAAACAGAGCCGTTCCAAACTTTGGGGTGGCTGTGTCTTTTTGATTTTAATTTCCCTAAGCTATAGGACCATAAGTGGAAGTGCCCTAGGTTCTGTTGCTTTGTTTTTTAGATGTTTCAGGAAACACCATACACTTCTCCCGAGTGGTTGTTGGCAATTTACATCCCGCCCATCAGCATAACAAGGCTCCCATTTCTCCATGGCCTGTCCTGCCTTTCTGGATTTTACACTTTTTTCAGATGGCCCTTTTGACCGGGGGGAAGTGAGACTTCATTGTAGTGCAGATTTCCTTTGCAAGCTTGCTTGGTTGGCCAAAAAGGGCGTATGCGTTTTTTCCTGAATATATTCAGGAAAAAACGCATACGCCCTTTTTGGCCAAGTGCATCATTGTGGACGTTCTGCCTCTTTTCCTATGCTTTCAATGCAATTCCAGTCTACCTCCTGAAATCGGTTTCCTGCAATTCTGCCCCGCTTTCAAGTCCTCTTGGCAGCCTTACTTCAGTCTATTTTTGGACGATAGCTGTCATTTATAACTCTGCAGGTTTGTGAATTACAGTGCCCCTGAGCTCCTTTCTTCAACTCGCTTTCTTTTGAGCTGGCCGCAACACCGCAGGATGGCTTCAGGCCCTAATCTGGTTCCGGTACGGCACGCTGAGCCTTTGGTTATTTCCTCTTCCTGGTGGGAAATGAGAGTTAAATTTGCCCGTCCAGACACCTCCAGCTAGCCTCTGATTGGTTCTCGCTATTCCTGTTCATCTTCCGCAGAAATTGCAAACTGGGCCAAACAGGAGGTTAAAGGCACTGACTCTCCAAGTGGGGAGAGTGTTAGTAAAGCGTCTGGAATGTTGCACCCGAGTACCAGGGGAGGAAAACTGAGACATATTTGAACACGTCTCCCGATCACATGGTTGATCATACTCTAGGTTCCACATGCATGTTTTAGCTGAAGGAAGAATACCTTAAACCTGGGTATTTGAAACCCGTGGAATGGGTACCATGCAATATGACTTCAAAGGGTCTTCATTTGCTCACCGAACCTCTCCAATCCTATCACTGCTGCGTTTATGCCCCTGTACACATGCTTGATTCTCTTTCGGAGACATAGCAATCCATAGGTTTTAAGATACTTACTAGTCAGGTACATTCTTAGGTGTTTAATATGCGGTGTTGAGTCCATTTCGTTGAGCAAGGAGTAGCTCTTGTCTATTCCATATTTGGCTTAAGGAACTTTATCTGTGCTCATTTCAATCTCTGGTTTTATGCAGCACCCCAACTCACCTTTACCCTTAAGCAAGCATAAGTTGGTTTTCTAAATTTGAGACCCTTTTCTGTTCTGTAATTCAGTTCCTGTGTAGCCAAGTTTACATTCCGTGTATTACTGATATCTTATGATGTTTCTTTTTCTGTGTGACTTACTTCAGTTAGAATCATCATACCTGAATCCACTCATTGTGCTGCTAAGGGCCTGATGACACAGATTTCATTGCTGAGTGATATTGCTTTGTAAGTAAATACCACAACTTCTTTATCCATTTTTCACTTTCTGCGATGTTGAACTTGTACTGTAAACGAGGTTCTTGTAAACAGAGCCGTTCCAAACTTTGGGGTGGCTGTGTCTTTTTGATTTTAATTTCCCTAAGCTATAGGGCCATAAGTGGAAGTGCCCTAGGTTCTGTTGCTTTGTTTTTTAGATGTTTCAGGAAACACCATACACTTCTCCCGAGTGGTTGTTGGCAATTTACATCCCGCCCATCAGCATAACAAGGCTCCCAGTTCTCCATGGCCTGTCCTGCCTTTCTGGATTTTACACTTTTTTCAGATGGCCCTTTTGACCGGGGGGAAGTGAGACTTCATTGTAGTGCAGATTTCCTTTGCAAGCTTGCTTGGTTGGCCAAAAAGGGCGTATGCGTTTTTTCCTGAATATATTCAGGAAAAAACGCATACGCCCTTTTTGGCCAAGTGCATCATTGTGGACGTTCTGCCTCTTTTCCTATGCTTTCAATGCAATTCCAGTCTACCTCCTGAAATCGGTTTCCTGCAATTCTGCCCCGCTTTCAAGTCCTCTTGGCAGCCTTACTTCAGTCTATTTTTGGACGATAGCTGTCATTTATAACTCTGCAGGTTTGTGAATTACAGTGCCCCTGAGCTCCTTTCTTCAACTCGCTTTCTTGTGACCTGGCCGCAACACCGCAGGATGGCTTCAGGCCCTAATCTGGTTCCGGTACGGCACGCTGAGCCTTTGGTTATTTCCTCTTCCTGGTGGGAAATGAGAGTTAAATTTGCCCGTCCAGACACCTCCAGCTAGCCTCTCATTGGTTCTCGCTATTCCTGTTCATCTTCCGCAGAAATTGCAAACTGGGCCAAACAGGAGGTTAAAGGCACTGACTCTCCAAGTGGGGAGAGTGTTAGTAAAGCGTCTGGAATGTTGCACCCGAGTACCAGGGGAGGAAAACTGAGACATATTTGAACACGTCTCCCGTTCACATGGTTGATCATACTTGGGTTCCACATGCATGTTTTAGCTGAAGGAAGAATACCTTAAACCTGAGAGTTGAGACCCGTGGAATGGGTACCATGCAATATGACTTCAAAGGGTCTTCATTTGCTCACCGAACCTCTCCAATCCTATCACTGCTGCGTTTATGCCCCTGTACACATGCTTGATTCTCTTTCGGAGACATAGCAATCCATAGGTTTTAAGATACTTACTAGTCAGGTACATTCTTAGGTGTTTAATATGCGGTGTTGAGTCCATTTCGTTGAGCAAGGAGTAGCTCTTGTCTATTCCATATTTGACTTAAGGAACTTTATCTGTGCTCATTTCAATCTCTGGTTTTATGCAGCACCCCAACTCACCTTTACCCTTAAGCAAGCATAAGTTGGTTTTCTAAATTTGAGACCCTGTCCTGTTCTGTAATTCAGTTCCTGTGTAGCCAAGTTTCCATTCCGTGTATTACTGATATCTTATGATGTTTCTTTTTCTGTGTGACTTACTTCAGTTAGAATCATCATACCTGAATCCACTCATTGTGCTGCTAAGGGCCTGATGACACAGATTTCATTGCTGAGTGATATTGCTTTGTAAGTAAATACCACAACTTCTTTATCCATTTTTCACTTTCTGCAATGTTGAACTTGTACTGTAAACGAGGTTCTTGTAAACAGAGCCGTTCCAAACTTTGGGGTGGCTGTGTCTTTTTGATTTTAATTTCCCTAAGCTATAGGACCATAAGTGGAAGTGCCCTAGGTTCTGTTGCTTTGTTTTTTAGATGTTTCAGGAAACACCATACACTTCTCCCGAGTGGTTGTTGGCAATTTACATCCCGCCCATCAGCATAACAAGGCTCCCAGTTCTCCATGGCCTGTCCTGCCTTTCTGGATTTTACACTTTTTTCAGATGGCCCTTTTGACCGGGGGGAAGTGAGACTTCATTGTAGTGCAGATTTCCTTTGCAAGCTTGCTTGGTTGGCCAAAAAGGGCGTATGCGTTTTTTCCTGAATATATTCAGGAAAAAACGCATACGCCCTTTTTGGCCAAGTGCATCATTGTGGACGTTCTGCCTCTTTTCCTATGCTTTCAATGCAATTCCAGTCTACCTCCTGAAATCGGTTTCCTGCAATTCTGCCCCGCTTTCAAGTCCTCTTGGCAGCCTTACTTCAGTCTATTTTTGGACGATAGCTGTCATTTATAACTCTGCAGGTTTGTGAATTACAGTGCCCCTGAGCTCCTTTCTTCAACTCGCTTTCTTTTGAGCTGGCCGCAACACCGCAGGATGGCTTCAGGCCCTAATCTGGTTCCGGTACGGCACGCTGAGCCTTTGGTTATTTCCTCTTCCTGGTGGGAAATGAGAGTTAAATTTGCCCGTCCAGACACCTCCAGCTAGCCTCTCATTGGTTCTCGCTATTCCTGTTCATCTTCCGCAGAAATTGCAAACTGGGCCAAACAGGAGGTTAAAGGCACTGACTCTCCAAGTGGGGAGAGTGTTAGTAAAGCGTCTGGAATGTTGCACCCGAGTACCAGGGGAGGAAAACTGAGACATATTTGAACACGTCTCCCGATCACATGGTTGATCATACTCTAGGTTCCACATGCATGTTTTAGCTGAAGGAAGAATACCTTAAACCTGGGTATTTGAAACCCGTGGAATGGGTACCATGCAATATGACTTCAAAGGGTCTTCATTTGCTCACCGAACCTCTCCAATCCTATCACTGCTGCGTTTATGCCCCTGTACACATGCTTGATTCTCTTTCGGAGACATAGCAATCCATAGGTTTTAAGATACTTACTAGTCAGGTACATTCTTAGGTGTTTAATATGCGGTGTTGAGTCCATTTCGTTGAGCAAGGAGTAGCTCTTGTCTATTCCATATTTGACTTAAGGAACTTTATCTGTGCTCATTTCAATCTCTGGTTTTATGCAGCACCCCAACTCACCTTTACCCTTAAGCAAGCATAAGTTGGTTTTCTAAATTTGAGACCCTGTTCTGTTCTGTAATTCAGTTCCTGTGTAGCCAAGTTTACATTCCGTGTATTACTGATATCTTATGATGTTTCTTTTTCTGTGTGACTTACTTCAGTTAGAATCATCATACCTGAATCCACTTATTGTGCTGCTAAGGGCCTGATGACACAGATTTCATTGCTGAGTGATATTGCTTTGTAAGTAAATACCACAACTTCTTTATCCATTTTTCACTTTCTGCAATGTTGAACTTGTACTGTAAACGAGGTTCTTGTAAACAGAGGTGTCCCAAACTTTGGGGTGGCTGTGTCTTTTTTATTTTAATTTCCCTAAGCTATAGGACCATAAGTGGAAGTGCCCTAGGTTCTGTTGCTTTGTTTTTTAGATGTTTCAGGAAACACCATACACTTCTCCCGAGTGGTTGTTGGCAATTTACATCCCGCCCATCAGCATAACAAGGCTCCCAGTTCTCCATGGCCTGTCCTGCCTTTCTGGATTTTACACTTTTTTCAGATGGCCCTTTTGACCGGGGGGAAGTGAGACTTCATTGTAGTGCAGATTTCCTTTGCAAGCTTGCTTGGTTGGCCAAAAAGGGCGTATGCGTTTTTTCCTGAATATATTCAGGAAAAAACGCATACGCCCTTTTTGGCCAAGTGCATCATTGTGGACGTTCTGCCTCTTTTCCTATGCTTTCAATGCAATTCCAGTCTACCTCCTGAAATCGGTTTCCTGCAATTCTGCCCCGCTTTCAAGTCCTCTTGGCAGCCTTACTTCAGTCTATTTTTGGACGATAGCTGTCATTTATAACTCTGCAGGTTTGTGAATTACAGTGCCCCTGAGCTCCTTTCTTCAACTCGCTTTCTTGTGACCTGGCCGCAACACCGCAGGATGGCTTCAGGCCCTAATCTGGTTCCGGTACGGCACGCTGAGCCTTTGGTTATTTCCTCTTCCCGGTGGGAAATGAGAGTTAAATTTGCCCGTCCAGACACCTCCAGCTAGCCTCTCATTGGTTCTCGTTATTCCTGTTCATCTTCCGCAGAAATTGCAAACTGGGCCAAACAGGAGGTTAAAGGCGCTGACTCTCCAAGTGGGGAGAGTGTTAGTAAAGCGTCTGGAATGTTGCACCCGAGTACCAGGGGAGGAAAACTGAGACATATTTGAACACGTCTCCCGTTCACATGGTTGATCATACTTGGGTTCCACATGCATGTTTTAGCTGAAGGAAGAATACCTTAAACCTGAGAGTTGAGACCCGTGGAATGGGTACCATGCAATATGACTTCAAAGGGTCTTCATTTGCTCACCGAACCTCTCCAATCCTATCACTGCTGCGTTTATGCCCCTGTACACATGCTTGATTCTCTTTCGGAGACATAGCAATCCATAGGTTTTAAGATACTTACTAGTCAGGTACATTCTTAGGTGTTTAATATGCGGTGTTGAGTCCATTTCGTTGAGCAAGGAGTAGCTCTTGTCTATTCCATATTTGACTTAAGGAACTTTATCTGTGCTCATTTCAATCTCTGGTTTTATGCAGCACCCCAACTCACCTTTACCCTTAAGCAAGCATAAGTTGGTTTTCTAAATTTGAGACCCTGTCCTGTTCTGTAATTCAGTTCCTGTGTAGCCAAGTTTACATTCCATGAATTACTGATATCTTATGATGTTTCTTTTTCTGTGTGACTTACTTCAGTTAGAATCATCATACCTGAATCCACTCATTGTGCTGCTAAGGGCCTGATGACACAGATTTCATTGCTGAGTGATATTGCTTTGTAAGTAAATACCACAACTTCTTTATCCATTTTTCACTTTCTGCAATGTTGAACTTGTACTGTAAACGAGGTTCTTGTAAACAGAGCCGTTCCAAACTTTGGGGTGGCTGTGTCTTTTTGATTTTAATTTCCCTAAGCTATAGGACCATAAGTGGAAGTGCCCTAGGTTCTGTTGCTTTGTTTTTTAGATGTTTCAGGAAACACCATACACTTCTCCCGAGTGGTTGTTGGCAATTTACATCCCGCCCATCAGCATAACAAGGCTCCCATTTCTCCATGGCCTGTCCTGCCTTTCTGGATTTTACACTTTTTTCAGATGGCCCTTTTGACCGGGGGGAAGTGAGACTTCATTGTAGTGCAGATTTCCTTTGCAAGCTTGCTTGGTTGGCCAAAAAGGGCGTATGCGCTTTTTCCTGAATATATTCAGGAAAAAACGCATACGCCCTTTTTGGCCAAGTGCATCATTGTGGACGTTCTGCCTCTTTTCCTATGCTTTCAATGCAATTCCAGTCTACCTCCTGAAATCGGTTTCCTGCAATTCTGCCCCGCTTTCAAGTCCTCTTGGCAGCCTTACTTCAGTCTATTTTTGGACGATAGCTGTCATTTATAACTCTGCAGGTTTGTGAATTACAGTGCCCCTGAGCTCCTTTCTTCAACTCGCTTTCTTTTGAGCTGGCCGCAACACCGCAGGATGGCTTCAGGCCCTAATCTGGTTCCGGTACGGCACGCTGAGCCTTTGGTTATTTCCTCTTCCTGGTGGGAAATGAGAGTTAAATTTGCCCGTCCAGACACCTCCAGCTAGCCTCTCATTGGTTCTCGCTATTCCTGTTCATCTTCCGCAGAAATTGCAAACTGGGCCAAACAGGAGGTTAAAGGCACTGACTCTCCAAGTGGGGAGAGTGTTAGTAAAGCGTCTGGAATGTTGCACCCGAGTACCAGGGGAGGAAAACTGAGACATATTTGAACACGTCTCCCGATCACATGGTTGATCATACTCTAGGTTCCACATGCATGTTTTAGCTGAAGGAAGAATACCTTAAACCTGGGTATTTGAAACCCGTGGAATGGGTACCATGCAATATGACTTCAAAGGGTCTTCATTTGCTCACCGAACCTCTCCAATCCTATCACTGCTGCGTTTATGCCCCTGTACACATGCTTGATTCTCTTTCGGAGACATAGCAATCCATAGGTTTTAAGATACTTACTAGTCAGGTACATTCTTAGGTGTTTAATATGCGGTGTTGAGTCCATTTCGTTGAGCAAGGAGTAGCTCTTGTCTATTCCATATTTGGCTTAAGGAACTTTATCTGTGCTCATTTCAATCTCTGGTTTTATGCAGCACCCCAACTCACCTTTACCCTTAAGCAAGCATAAGTTGGTTTTCTAAATTTGAGACCCTGTCCTGTTCTGTAATTCAGTTCCTGTGTAGCCAAGTTTCCATTCCGTGTATTACTGATATCTTATGATGTTTCTTTTTCTGTGTGACTTACTTCAGTTAGAATCATCATACCTGAATCCACTCATTGTGCTGCTAAGGGCCTGATGACACAGATTTCATTGCTGAGTGATATTGCTTTGTAAGTAAATACCACAACTTCTTTATCCATTTTTCACTTTCTGCAATGTTGAACTTGTACTGTAAACGAGGTTCTTGTAAACAGAGCCGTTCCAAACTTTGGGGTGGCTGTGTCTTTTTGATTTTAATTTCCCTAAGCTATAGGACCATAAGTGGAAGTGCCCTAGGTTCTGTTGCTTTGTTTTTTAGATGTTTCAGGAAACACCATACACTTCTCCCGAGTGGTTGTTGGCAATTTACATCCCGCCCATCAGCATAACAAGGCTCCCAGTTCTCCATGGCCTGTCCTGCCTTTCTGGATTTTACACTTTTTTCAGATGGCCCTTTTGACCGGGGGGAAGTGAGACTTCATTGTAGTGCAGATTTCCTTTGCAAGCTTGCTTGGTTGGCCAAAAAGGGCGTATGCGTTTTTTCCTGAATATATTCAGGAAAAAACGCATACGCCCTTTTTGGCCAAGTGCATCATTGTGGACGTTCTGCCTCTTTTCCTATGCTTTCAATGCAATTCCAGTCTACCTCCTGAAATCGGTTTCCTGCAATTCTGCCCCGCTTTCAAGTCCTCTTGGCAGCCTTACTTCAGTCTATTTTTGGACGATAGCTGTCATTTATAACTCTGCAGGTTTGTGAATTACAGTGCCCCTGAGCTCCTTTCTTCAACTCGCTTTCTTTTGAGCTGGCCGCAACACCGCAGGATGGCTTCAGGCCCTAATCTGGTTCCGGTACGGCACGCTGAGCCTTTGGTTATTTCCTCTTCCTGGTGGGAAATGAGAGTTAAATTTGCCCGTCCAGACACCTCCAGCTAGCCTCTCATTGGTTCTCGCTATTCCTGTTCATCTTCCGCAGAAATTGCAAACTGGGCCAAACAGGAGGTTAAAGGCACTGACTCTCCAAGTGGGGAGAGTGTTAGTAAAGCGTCTGGAATGTTGCACCCGAGTACCAGGGGAGGAAAACTGAGACATATTTGAACACGTCTCCCGATCACATGGTTGATCATACTCTAGGTTCCACATGCATGTTTTAGCTGAAGGAAGAATACCTTAAACCTGGGTATTTGAAACCCGTGGAATGGGTACCATGCAATATGACTTCAAAGGGTCTTCATTTGCTCACCGAACCTCTCCAATCCTATCACTGCTGCGTTTATGCCCCTGTACACATGCTTGATTCTCTTTCGGAGACATAGCAATCCATAGGTTTTAAGATACTTACTAGTCAGGTACATTCTTAGGTGTTTAATATGCGGTGTTGAGTCCATTTCGTTGAGCAAGGAGTAGCTCTTGTCTATTCCATATTTGGCTTAAGGAACTTTATCTGTGCTCATTTCAATCTCTGGTTTTATGCAGCACCCCAACTCACCTTTACCCTTAAGCAAGCATAAGTTGGTTTTCTAAATTTGAGACCCTGTTCTGTTCTGTAATTCAGTTCCTGTGTAGCCAAGTTTACATTCCGTGTATTACTGATATCTTATGATGTTTCTTTTTCTGTGTGACTTACTTCAGTTAGAATCATCATACCTGAATCCACTCATTGTGCTGCTAAGGGCCTGATGACACAGATTTCATTGCTGAGTGATATTGCTTTGTAAGTAAATACCACAACTTCTTTATCCATTTTTCACTTTCTGCGATGTTGAACTTGTACTGTAAACGAGGTTCTTGTAAACAGAGCCGTTCCAAACGTTGGGGTGGCTGTGTCTTTTTGATTTTAATTTCCCTAAGCTATAGGGCCATAAGTGGAAGTGCCCTAGGTTCTGTTGCTTTGTTTTTTAGATGTTTCAGGAAACACCATACACTTCTCCCGAGTGGTTGTTGGCAATTTACATCCCGCCCATCAGCATAACAAGGCTCCCAGTTCTCCATGGCCTGTCCTGCCTTTCTGGATTTTACACTTTTTTCAGATGGCCCTTTTGACCGGGGGGAAGTGAGACTTCATTGTAGTGCAGATTTCCTTTGCAAGCTTGCTTGGTTGGCCAAAAAGGGCGTATGCGTTTTTTCCTGAATATATTCAGGAAAAAACGCATACGCCCTTTTTGGCCAAGTGCATCATTGTGGACGTTCTGCCTCTTTTCCTATGCTTTCAATGCAATTCCAGTCTACCTCCTGAAATCGGTTTCCTGCAATTCTGCCCCGCTTTCAAGTCCTCTTGGCAGCCTTACTTCAGTCTATTTTTGGACGATAGCTGTCATTTATAACTCTGCAGGTTTGTGAATTACAGTGCCCCTGAGCTCCTTTCTTCAACTCGCTTTCTTGTGACCTGGCCGCAACACCGCAGGATGGCTTCAGGCCCTAATCTGGTTCCAGTACGGCACGCTGAGCCTTTGGTTATTTCCTCTTCCTGGTGGGAAATGAGAGTTAAATTTGCCCGTCCAGACACCTCCAGCTAGCCTCTCATTGGTTCTCGCTATTCCTGTTCATCTTCCGCAGAAATTGCAAACTGGGCCAAACAGGAGGTTAAAGGCACTGACTCTCCAAGTGGGGAGAGTGTTAGTAAAGCGTCTGGAATGTTGCACCCGAGTACCAGGGGAGGAAAACTGAGACATATTTGAACACGTCTCCCGTTCACATGGTTGATCATACTTGGGTTCCACATGCATGTTTTAGCTGAAGGAAGAATACCTTAAACCTGAGAGTTGAGACCCGTGGAATGGGTACCATGCAATATGACTTCAAAGGGTCTTCATTTGCTCACCGAACCTCTCCAATCCTATCACTGCTGCGTTTATGCCCCTGTACACATGCTTGATTCTCTTTCGGAGACATAGCAATCCATAGGTTTTAAGATACTTACTAGTCAGGTACATTCTTAGGTGTTTAATATGCGGTGTTGAGTCCATTTCGTTGAGCAAGGAGTAGCTCTTGTCTATTCCATATTTGACTTAAGGAACTTTATCTGTGCTCATTTCAATCTCTGGTTTTATGCAGCACCCCAACTCACCTTTACCCTTAAGCAAGCATAAGTTGGTTTTCTAAATTTGAGACCCTGTCCTGTTCTGTAATTCAGTTCCTGTGTAGCCAAGTTTCCATTCCGTGTATTACTGATATCTTATGATGTTTCTTTTTCTGTGTGACTTACTTCAGTTAGAATCATCATACCTGAATCCACTCATTGTGCTGCTAAGGGCCTGATGATACAGATTTCATTGCTGAGTGATATTGCTTTGTAAGTAAATACCACAACTTCTTTATCCATTTTTCACTTTCTGCAATGTTGAACTTGTACTGTAAACGAGGTTCTTGTAAACAGAGCCGTTCCAAACTTTGGGGTGGCTGTGTCTTTTTGATTTTAATTTCCCTAAGCTATAGGACCATAAGTGGAAGTGCCCTAGGTTCTGTTGCTTTGTTTTTTAGATGTTTCAGGAAACACCATACACTTCTCCCGAGTGGTTGTTGGCAATTTACATCCCGCCCATCAGCATAACAAGGCTCCCAGTTCTCCATGGCCTGTCCTGCCTTTCTGGATTTTACACTTTTTTCAGATGGCCCTTTTGACCGGGGGGAAGTGAGACTTCATTGTAGCGCAGATTTCCTTTGCAAGCTTGCTTGGTTGGCCAAAAAGGGCGTATGCGTTTTTTCCTGAATATATTCAGGAAAAAACTCATACGCCCTTTTTGGCCAAGTGCATCATTGTGGACGTTCTGCCTCTTTTCCTATGCTTTCAATGCAATTCCAGTCTACCTCCTGAAATCGGTTTCCTGCAATTCTGCCCCGCTTTCAAGTCCTCTTGGCAGCCTTACTTCAGTCTATTTTTGGACGATAGCTGTCATTTATAACTCTGCAGGTTTGTGAATTACAGTGCCCCTGAGCTCCTTTCTTCAACTCGCTTTCTTGTGACCTGGCCGCAACACCGCAGGATGGCTTCAGGCCCTAATCTGGTTCCGGCCCGGCATGCTGAGCCTTTGTTTAATTCCTCTTCCTGGTGGGAAATGAGAGTTAAATTTGCCCGTCCAGACACCTCCAGCTAGCCTCTCATTGGTTCTCGCTATTCCTGTTCATCTTCCGCAGAAATTGCAAACTGGGCCAAACAGGAGGTTAAAGAGACTGACTCTCCAAGTGGGGAGAGTGTTAGTAAAGCGTCTGGAATGTTGCACCCGAGTACCAGGGGAGGAAAACTGAGACATATTTGAACACGTCTCCCGATCACATGGTTGATCATACTCTAGGTTCCACATGCATGTTTTAGCTGAAGGAAGAATACCTTAAACCTGGGTATTTGAAACCCGTGGAATGGGTACCATGCAATATGACTTCAAAGGGTCTTCATTTGCTCACCGAACCTCTCCAATCCTATCACTGCTGCGTTTATGCCCCTGTACACATGCTTGATTCTCTTTCGGAGACATAGCAATCCATAGGTTTTAAGATACTTACTAGTCAGGTACATTCTTAGGTGTTTAATATGCGGTGTTGAGTCCATTTCGTTGAGCAAGGAGTAGCTCTTGTCTATTCCATATTTGGCTTAAGGAACTTTATCTGTGCTCATTTCAATCTCTGGTTTTATGCAGCACCCCAACTCACCTTTACCCTTAAGCAAGCATAAGTTGGTTTTCTAAATTTGAGACCCTGTTCTGTTCTGTAATTCAGTTCCTGTGTAGCCAAGTTTACATTCCGTGTATTACTGATATCTTATGATGTTTCTTTTTCTGTGTGACTTACTTCAGTTAGAATCATCATACCTGAATCCACTCATTGTGCTGCTAAGGGCCTGATGACACAGATTTCATTGCTGAGTGATATTGCTTTGTAAGTAAATACCACAACTTCTTTATCCATTTTTCACTTTCTGCGATGTTGAACTTGTACTGTAAACGAGGTTCTTGTAAACAGAGCCGTTCCAAACTTTGGGGTGGCTGTGTCTTTTTGATTTTAATTTCCCTAAGCTATAGGGCCATAAGTGGAAGTGCCCTAGGTTCTGTTGCTTTGTTTTTTAGATGTTTCAGGAAACACCATACACTTCTCCCGAGTGGTTGTTGGCAATTTACATCCCGCCCATCAGCATAACAAGGCTCCCAGTTCTCCATGGCCTGTCCTGCCTTTCTGGATTTTACACTTTTTTCAGATGGCCCTTTTGACCGGGGGGAAGTGAGACTTCATTGTAGTGCAGATTTCCTTTGCAAGCTTGCTTGGTTGGCCAAAAAGGGCGTATGCGTTTTTTCCTGAATATATTCAGGAAAAAACGCATACGCCCTTTTTGGCCAAGTGCATCATTGTGGACGTTCTGCCTCTTTTCCTATGCTTTCAATGCAATTCCAGTCTACCTCCTGAAATCGGTTTCCTGCAATTCTGCCCCGCTTTCAAGTCCTCTTGGCAGCCTTACTTCAGTCTATTTTTGGACGATAGCTGTCATTTATAACTCTGCAGGTTTGTGAATTACAGTGCCCCTGAGCTCCTTTCTTCAACTCGCTTTCTTTTGAGCTGGCCGCAACACCGCAGGATGGCTTCAGGCCCTAATCTGGTTCCGGCCCGGCATGCTGAGCCTTTGGTTAATTCCTCTTCCTGGTGGGAAATGAGAGTTAAATTTGCCCGTCCAGACACCTCCAGCTAGCCTCTCATTGGTTCTCGCTATTCCTGTTCATCTTCCGCAGAAATTGCAAACTGGGCCAAACAGGAGGTTAAAGGGACTGACTCTCCAAGTCGGGAGAGTGTTAGTAAAGCGTCTGGAATGTTGCACCCGAGTACCAGGGGAGGAAAACTGAGACATATTTGAACACGTCTCCCGTTCACACGGTTGATCATACTCTGGGTTCCACATGCATGTTTTAGCTGAAGGAAGAATACCTAAAACCTGGGTAGTTGAAACCCGTGGAATGGGTACCATGCAATATGACTTCAAAGGGTCTTCATTTGCTCACCGAACCTCTCCAATCCTATCACTGCTGCGTTTATTCCCCTGTACACACGCTTGATTCTCTTTTGGAGACATAGCAATCCATAGGTTTTAAGATACTTACTAGTCAGGTACATTCTTAGGGGTTTAATATGGGGTTTTGAGTCCATTTCGTTGAGCAAGGAGTAGCTCTTGTCTATTCCATATTTGGCTTAAGGAACTTTATCTGTGTTCATTTCAATCTCTGGTTTTATGCAGCACCCCAACTCACCTTTCCCCTTAAGCAAGCATAAGTTGGTTTTCTAAATTTGAGACCCTGTTCTGTTTTGGAATGCAGTTCCTGTGTAGACAAGTTTACATTCCGTGTATTAGTGATATCTTATGATGTTTCTTTCTCTGTGTGACTTATTTCAGTTAGAATCATCGTACCTGAATCTACTCATTATGCTGCTAAGGGCCTGATGACATAGATTTCATTGCTGAGTGATACTGCATTGTACGTAAGTACCACAAGTTCTTTATCCATTTTTCACTTTCTGCGATGTTGAACTTGTACTGTAAATGAGGTTCTTTTAAACAGAGCCGTTCCAAACTTTAGGGTGGCTGTGTCTTTTTGATTTTAATTTCCCTAAGCTATAGGACCATAAGTGGAAGTGCCCTAGGTTCTGTTGCTTTGTTTTTTAGATGTTTCAGGAAACACCATACACTTCTCCTGAGTGTCTGTTGGCAATTTACATCCCGCCCATCAGCATAACAAGGCTCCCAGTTCTCCATGGCCTGTCCTGCCTTTCTGGATTTTACACTTTTTTCAGATGGCCCTTTTGACCGGGGGGAAGTGAGACTTCATTGTAGTGTAGATTTCCTTTGCAAGCTTGCTTGGTTGGCCAAAAAGGGCGTATGCGTTTTTTCCTGAATATATTCAGGAAAAAACGCATACGCCCTTTTTGGCCAAGTGCATCATTGTGGACGTTCTGCCTCTTTTCCTATGCTTTCAATGCAATTCCAGTCTACCTCCTGAAATCGGTTTCCTGCAATTCTGCCCCGCTTTCAAGTCCTCTTGGCAGCCTTACTTCAGTCTATTTTTGGACGATAGCTGTCATTTATAACTCTGCAGGTTTGTGAATTACAGTGCCCCTGAGCTCCTTTCTTCAACTCGCTTTCTTGTGACCTGGCCGCAACACCGCAGGATGGCTTCAGGCCCTAATCTGATTCCGGCACGGCATGCTGAGCCTTTGGTTAATT
Source organism: Stenella coeruleoalba (assembly GCF_951394435.1). NCBI lineage: Eukaryota > Metazoa > Chordata > Mammalia > Artiodactyla > Delphinidae > Stenella > Stenella coeruleoalba. The sequence goes on from NW_027645953.1 coordinate 326,285, forward strand.
CCTCTTCCTGGTGGGAAATGAGAGTTAAATTTGCCCGTTCAGACACCTCCAGCTAGCCTCTCATTGGTTCTCGCTATTCCTGTTCATCTTCCGCAGAAATTGCAAACTGGGCCAAACAGGAGGTTAAAGGGACTGACTCTCCAAGTGGGGAGAGTGTTAGTAAAGCGTCTGGAATGTTGCACCCGAGTACCAGGGGAGGAAAACTGAGACATATTTGAACACGTCTCCCGATCACATGGTTGATCATACTCTAGGTTCCACATGCATGTTTTAGCTGAAGGAAGAATACCTTAAACCTGGGTAGTTGAAACCCGTGGAATGGGTACCATGCAATATGACTTCAAAGGGTCTTCATTTGCTCACCGAACCTCTCCAATCCTATCACTGCTGCGTTTATGCCCCTGTACACATGCTTGATTCTCTTTCGGAGACATAGCAATCCATAGGTTTTAAGATACTTACTAGTCAGGTACATTCTTAGGCGTTTAATATGCGGTGTTGAGTCCATTTCGTTGAGCAAGGAGTAGCTCTTGTCTATTCCATATTTGGCTTAAGGAACTTTATCTGTGCTCATTTCAATCTCTGGTTTTATGCAGCACCCCAACTCACCTTTACCCTTAAGCAAGAATAAGTTGGTTTTCTAAATTTGAGACCCTGTTCTGTTCTGTAATTCAGTTCCTGTGTAGCCAAGTTTACATTCCGTGTATTACTGATATCTTATGATGTTTCTTTTTCTGTGTGACTTATTTCAGTTAGAATCATCATACCTGAATCCACTCATTGTGCTGCTGAGGGCCTGATGACACAGATTTCATTGCTGAGTGATATTGCTTTGTAAGTAAATACCACAACTTCTTTATCCATTTTTCACTTTCTGCGATGTTGAACTTGTACTGTAAACGAGGTTCTTGTAAACAGAGCCGTTCCAAACTTTGGGGTGGCTGTGTCTTTTTGATTTTAATTTCCCTAAGCTATAGGACCATAAGTGGAAGTGCCCTAGGTTCTGTTGCTTTGTTTTTTAGATGTTTCAGGAAACACCATACACTTCTCCCGAGTGGTTGTTGGCAATTTACATCCCGCCCATCAGCATAACAAGGCTCCCAGTTCTCCATGGCCTGTCCTGCCTTTCTGGATTTTACACTTTTTTCAGATGGCCCTTTTGACCGGGGGGAAGTGAGACTTCATTGTAGTGCAGATTTCCTTTGCAAGCTTGCTTGGTTGGCCAAAAAGGGCATATGCGTTTTTTCCTGAATATATTCAGGAAAAAACGCATACGCCCTTTTTGGCCAAGTGCATCATTGTGGACGTTCTGCCTCTTTTCCTATGCTTTCAATGCAATTCCAGCCTACCTCCTGAAATCGGTTTCCTGCAATTCTGCCCCGCTTTCAAGTCCTCTTGGCAGCCTTACTTCAGTCTATTTTTGGACGATAGCTGTCATTTATAACTCTGCAGGTTTGTGAATTACAGTGCCCCTGAGCTCCTTTCTTCAACTCGCTTTCTTGTGAACTGGCCGCAACACCACAGGATGGCTTCAGGCCCTAATCTGGTTCCGGCCCGGCATGCTGAGCCTTTGGTTAATTCCTCTTCCTGGTGGGAAATGACAGTTAAATTTGCCCGTCCAGACACCTCCAGCTAGCCTCTCATTGGTTCTCGCTATTCCTGTTCATCTTCCGCAGAAATTGCAAACTGAGCCAAACAGGAGGTTAAAGGGACTGTCTCTCCAAGTCGGGAGAGTGTTAGTAAAGCATCTGGAATGTTGCACCCGAGTACCAGGGGAGGAAAACTGAGACATATTTGAACACGTCTCCCGATCACATGGTTGATCATACTCTAGGTTCCACATGCATGTTTTAGCTGAAGGAAGAATACCTTAAACCTGGGTAGTTGAAACCCGTGGAATGGGTACCATGCAATATGACTTCAAAGGGTCTTCATTTGCTCACCGAACCTCTCCAATCCTATCACTGCTGCGTTTATGCCCCTGTACACACGCTTGATTCTCTTTTGGAGACATAGCAATCCATAGGTTTTAAGATACTTACTAGTCAGGTACATTCTTAGGCGTTTAATATGGGGTGTTGAGTCCATTTCGTTGAGCAAGGAGTAGCTCTTGTCTATTCCATATTTGGCTTAAGGAACTTTATCTGTGCTCATTTCAATCTCTGGTTTTATGCAGCAGCTCAACTCACCTTTCCCCTTAAGCAAGCATAAGTTGGTTTTCTAAATTTGAGACCCTGTTCTGTTTTGGAATGCAGTTCCTGTGTAGCCAAGTTTACATTCCGTGTATTAGTGATATCTTATGATGTTTCTTTTTCTGTGTGACTTATTTCAGTTAGAATCATCGTACCTGAATCCACTCATTATGCTGCTATGGGCCTGATGACATAGATTTCACTGCTGAGTGATACTGCATTGTACGTAAGTACCACAAGTTCTTTATCCATTTTTCACTTTCTGTGATATTGAACTTGTACGGTAAACGAGGTTCTTGTAAACGGAGGCGTCCCAAACTTTGGGGTGGCTGTGTCTTTTTGATTTTAATTTCCCTAAGCTATAGGGCCATAAGTGGAAGTGCCCTAGGCTCTGGTGCTTTGTTTTTTAGATGTTTCAGGAAACACCATACACTTCTCCCGAGTGGTTGTTGGCAATTTACATCCCGCCCATCAGCATAACAAGGCTCCCAGTTCTCCATTGCCTGTCTTGCCTTTCTGGATTTTACACGTTTTTCAGATGGCCCTTTTGACCGGGGGGAAGTGAGACTTCACTGTAGTGCAGATTTCCTTTGCAAGCTTGCTTGGTTGGCCAAAAAGGGCATATGCGTTTTTTCCTGAATATATTCAGGTAAAAACGCATACGCCCTTTTTGGCCAAGTGCATCATTGTGGACGTTCTGCCTCTTTTCCTATGCTTTCAATGCAATTCCAGTCTACCTCCTGAAATCGGTTTCCTGCAATTCTGCCCCGCTTTCAAGTCCTCTTGGCAGCCTTACTTCAGTCTATTTTTGGACGATAGCTGTCATTTATAACTCTGCAGGTTTGTGAATTACAGTGCCCCTGAGCTCCTTTCTTCAACTCGCTTTCTTGTGACCTGGCCGCAACACCGCAGGATGGCTTCAGGCCCTAATCTGGTTCCGGCACGGCACGCTGAGCCTTTGGTTATTTCCTCTTCCTGGTGGGAAATGAGAGTTAAATTTGCCCGTCCAGACACCTCCAGTTAGCCTCTCATTGGTTCTCGCTATTCCTGTTCATCTAGCGCAGAAATTGCAAACTGGGCCAAACAGGAGGTTAAAGGCGCTGACTCTCCAAGTGGGGAGAGTGTTAGTAAAGCGTCTAGAATGTTGCACCCGAGTACCAGGGGAGGAAAACTGAGACATATTTGAACACGTCTCCCGTTCACATGGTTGATCATACTTGGGTTCCACATGCATGTTTTAGCTGAAGGAAGAATACCTTAAACCTGGAGAGTTAAGACCCGTGTAATGGGTACCATGCAATATGACTTCAAAGGGTCTTCATTTGCTCACCGAACCTCTCCAATCCTATCACTGCTGCGTTTATGCCCCTGTACACATGCTTGATTCTCTTTCGGAGACATAGCAATCCATAGGTTTTAAGATACTTACTAGTCAGGTACATTCTTAGGCGTTTAATATGGGGTGTTGAGTCCATTTCGTTGAGCAAGGAGTAGCTCTTGTCTATTCCATATTTGACTTAAGGAACTTTATCTGTGCTCATTTCAATCTCTGGTTTTATGCAGCACCCCAACTCATCTTTACCCTTAAGCAAGCATTAGTTGGTTTTCTAAATTTGAGACCCTGTTCTGTTCTGTAATTCAGTTCCTGTGTAGCCAAGTTTACATTCCGTGTATTACTGATATCTTATGATGTTTCTTTTTCTGTGTGACTTACTTCAGTTAGAATCATCATACCTGAATCCACTCATTGTGCTGCTAAGGGCCTGATGACACAGATTTCATTGCTGAGTGATATTGCTTTGTAAGTAAATACCACAACTTCTTTATCCATTTTTCACTTTCTGCGATGTTGAACTTGTACTGTAAACGAGGTTCTTGTAAACAGAGCCGTTCCAAACTTTGGGGTGGCTGTGTCTTTTTTATTTTAATTTCCCTAAGCTATAGGACCATAAGTGGAAGTGCCCTAGGTTCTGTTGGTTTGTTTTTTAGATGTTTCAGGAAACACCATACACTTCTCCCGAGTGGTTGTTGGCAATTTACATCCCGCCCATCAGCATAACAAGGCTCCCAGTTCTCCATGGCCTGTCCTGCCTTTCTGGATTTTACACTTTTTTCAGATGGCCCTTTTGACCGGGGGGAAGTGAGACTTCATTGTAGTGCAGATTTCCTTTGCAAGCTTGCTTGGTTGGCCAAAAAGGGCGTATGCGTTTTTTCCTGAATATATTCAGGAAAAAACGCATACGCCCTTTTTGGCCAAGTGCATCATTGTGGACGTTCTGCCTCTTTTCCTATGCTTTCAATGCAATTCCAGTCTACCTCCTGAAATCGGTTTCCTGCAATTCTGCCCTGCTTTCAAGTCCTCTTGGCAGCCTTACTTCAGTCTATTTTTGGACGATAGCTGTCATTTATAACTCTGCAGGTTTGTGAATTACAGTGCCCCTGAGCTCCTTTCTTCAACTCGCTTTCTTTTGAGCTGGCCGCAACACCGCAGGATGGCTTCAGGCCCTAATCTGGTTCCGGTACGGCACGCTGAGCCTTTGGTTATTTCCTCTTCCTGGTGGGAAATGAGAGTTAAATTTGCCCGTCCAGACACCTCCAGATAGCCTCTCATTGGTTCTCACTATTCCTGTTCATCTTCCGCAGAAATTGCAAACTGGGCCAAACAGGAGGTTAAAGGCGCTGACTCTCCAAGTGGGGAGAGTGTTAGTAAAGCGTCTGGAATGTTGCACCCGAGTACCAGGGGAGGAAAACTGAGACATATTTGAACACGTCTCCCGTTCACATGGTTGATCATACTTGGGTTCCACATGCATGTTTTAGCTGAAGGAAGAATACCTTAAACCTGAGAGTTGAGACCCGTGGAATGGGTACCATGCAATATGACTTCAAAGGGTCTTCATTTGCTCACCGAACCTCTCCAATCCTATCACTGCTGCGTTTATGCCCCTGTACACATGCTTGATTCTCTTTCGGAGACATAGCAATCCATAGGTTTTAAGATACTTACTAGTCAGGTACATTCTTAGGTGTTTAATATGCGGTGTTGAGTCCATTTCGTTGAGCAAGGAGTAGCTCTTGTCTATTCCATATTTGACTTAAGGAACTTTATCTGTGCTCATTTCAATCTCTGGTTTTATGCAGCACCCCAACTCACCTTTACCCTTAAGCAAGCATAAGTTGGTTTTCTAAATTTGAGACCCTGTCCTGTTCTGTAATTCAGTTCCTGTGTAGCCAAGTTTCCATTCCGTGTATTACTGATATCTTATGATGTTTCTTTTTCTGTGTGACTTACTTCAGTTAGAATCATCATACCTGAATCCACTCATTGTGCTGCTAAGGGCCTGATGATACAGATTTCATTGCTGAGTGATATTGCTTTGTAAGTAAATACCACAACTTCTTTATCCATTTTTCACTTTCTGCAATGTTGAACTTGTACTGTAAACGAGGTTCTTGTAAACAGAGCCGTTCCAAACTTTGGGGTGGCTGTGTCTTTTTGATTTTAATTTCCCTAAGCTATAGGACCATAAGTGGAAGTGCCCTAGGTTCTGTTGCTTTGTTTTTTAGATGTTTCAGGAAACACCATACACTTCTCCCGAGTGGTTGTTGGCAATTTACATCCCGCCCATCAGCATAACAAGGCTCCCAGTTCTCCATGGCCTGTCCTGCCTTTCTGGATTTTACACTTTTTTCAGATGGCCCTTTTGACCGGGGGGAAGTGAGACTTCATTGTAGCGCAGATTTCCTTTGCAAGCTTGCTTGGTTGGCCAAAAAGGGCGTATGAGTTTTTTCCTGAATATATTCAGGAAAAAACTCATACGCCCTTTTTGGCCAAGTGCATCATTGTGGACGTTCTGCCTCTTTTCCTATGCTTTCAATGCAATTCCAGTCTACCTCCTGAAATCGGTTTCCTGCAATTCTGCCCCGCTTTCAAGTCCTCTTGGCAGCCTTACTTCAGTCTATTTTTGGACGATAGCTGTCATTTATAACTCTGCAGGTTTGTGAATTACAGTGCCCCTGAGCTCCTTTCTTCAACTCGCTTTCTTGTGACCTGGCCGCAACACCGCAGGATGGCTTCAGGCCCTAATCTGGTTCCGGCCCGGCATGCTGAGCCTTTGTTTAATTCCTCTTCCTGGTGGGAAATGAGAGTTAAATTTGCCCGTCCAGACACCTCCAGCTAGCCTCTCATTGGTTCTCGCTATTCCTGTTCATCTTCCGCAGAAATTGCAAACTGGGCCAAACAGGAGGTTAAAGAGACTGACTCTCCAAGTGGGGAGAGTGTTAGTAAAGCGTCTGGAATGTTGCACCCGAGTACCAGGGGAGGAAAACTGAGACATATTTGAACACGTCTCCCGATCACATGGTTGATCATACTCTAGGTTCCACATGCATGTTTTAGCTGAAGGAAGAATACCTTAAACCTGGGTATTTGAAACCCGTGGAATGGGTACCATGCAATATGACTTCAAAGGGTCTTCATTTGCTCACCGAACCTCTCCAATCCTATCACTGCTGCGTTTATGCCCCTGTACACATGCTTGATTCTCTTTCGGAGACATAGCAATCCATAGGTTTTAAGATACTTACTAGTCAGGTACATTCTTAGGTGTTTAATATGCGGTGTTGAGTCCATTTCGTTGAGCAAGGAGTAGCTCTTGTCTATTCCATATTTGGCTTAAGGAACTTTATCTGTGCTCATTTCAATCTCTGGTTTTATGCAGCACCCCAACTCACCTTTACCCTTAAGCAAGCATAAGTTGGTTTTCTAAATTTGAGACCCTGTTCTGTTCTGTAATTCAGTTCCTGTGTAGCCAAGTTTACATTCCGTGTATTACTGATATCTTATGATGTTTCTTTTTCTGTGTGACTTACTTCAGTTAGAATCATCATACCTGAATCCACTCATTGTGCTGCTAAGGGCCTGATGACACAGATTTCATTGCTGAGTGATATTGCTTTGTAAGTAAATACCACAACTTCTTTATCCATTTTTCACTTTCTGCGATGTTGAACTTGTACTGTAAACGAGGTTCTTGTAAACAGAGCCGTTCCAAACTTTGGGGTGGCTGTGTCTTTTTGATTTTAATTTCCCTAAGCTATAGGGCCATAAGTGGAAGTGCCCTAGGTTCTGTTGCTTTGTTTTTTAGATGTTTCAGGAAACACCATACACTTCTCCCGAGTGGTTGTTGGCAATTTACATCCCGCCCATCAGCATAACAAGGCTCCCAGTTCTCCATGGCCTGTCCTGCCTTTCTGGATTTTACACTTTTTTCAGATGGCCCTTTTGACCGGGGGGAAGTGAGACTTCATTGTAGTGCAGATTTCCTTTGCAAGCTTGCTTGGTTGGCCAAAAAGGGCGTATGCGTTTTTTCCTGAATATATTCAGGAAAAAACGCATACGCCCTTTTTGGCCAAGTGCATCATTGTGGACGTTCTGCCTCTTTTCCTATGCTTTCAATGCAATTCCAGTCTACCTCCTGAAATCGGTTTCCTGCAATTCTGCCCCGCTTTCAAGTCCTCTTGGCAGCCTTACTTCAGTCTATTTTTGGACGATAGCTGTCATTTATAACTCTGCAGGTTTGTGAATTACAGTGCCCCTGAGCTCCTTTCTTCAACTCGCTTTCTTTTGAGCTGGCCGCAACACCGCAGGATGGCTTCAGGCCCTAATCTGGTTCCGGCCCGGCATGCTGAGCCTTTGGTTAATTCCTCTTCCTGGTGGGAAATGAGAGTTAAATTTGCCCGTCCAGACACCTCCAGCTAGCCTCTCATTGGTTCTCGCTATTCCTGTTCATCTTCCGCAGAAATTGCAAACTGGGCCAAACAGGAGGTTAAAGGGACTGACTCTCCAAGTCGGGAGAGTGTTAGTAAAGCGTCTGGAATGTTGCACCCGAGTACCAGGGGAGGAAAACTGAGACATATTTGAACACGTCTCCCGTTCACACGGTTGATCATACTCTGGGTTCCACATGCATGTTTTAGCTGAAGGAAGAATACCTAAAACCTGGGTAGTTGAAACCCGTGGAATGGGTACCATGCAATATGACTTCAAAGGGTCTTCATTTGCTCACCGAACCTCTCCAATCCTATCACTGCTGCGTTTATTCCCCTGTACACACGCTTGATTCTCTTTTGGAGACATAGCAATCCATAGGTTTTAAGATACTTACTAGTCAGGTACATTCTTAGGGGTTTAATATGGGGTTTTGAGTCCATTTCGTTGAGCAAGGAGTAGCTCTTGTCTATTCCATATTTGGCTTAAGGAACTTTATCTGTGTTCATTTCAATCTCTGGTTTTATGCAGCACCCCAACTCACCTTTCCCCTTAAGCAAGCATAAGTTGGTTTTCTAAATTTGAGACCCTGTTCTGTTTTGGAATGCAGTTCCTGTGTAGACAAGTTTACATTCCGTGTATTAGTGATATCTTATGATGTTTCTTTCTCTGTGTGACTTATTTCAGTTAGAATCATCGTACCTGAATCTACTCATTATGCTGCTAAGGGCCTGATGACATAGATTTCATTGCTGAGTGATACTGCATTGTACGTAAGTACCACAAGTTCTTTATCCATTTTTCACTTTCTGCGATGTTGAACTTGTACTGTAAATGAGGTTCTTTTAAACAGAGCCGTTCCAAACTTTAGGGTGGCTGTGTCTTTTTGATTTTAATTTCCCTAAGCTATAGGACCATAAGTGGAAGTGCCCTAGGTTCTGTTGCTTTGTTTTTTAGATGTTTCAGGAAACACCATACACTTCTCCTGAGTGTCTGTTGGCAATTTACATCCCGCCCATCAGCATAACAAGGCTCCCAGTTCTCCATGGCCTGTCCTGCCTTTCTGGATTTTACACTTTTTTCAGATGGCCCTTTTGACCGGGGGGAAGTGAGACTTCATTGTAGTGTAGATTTCCTTTGCAAGCTTGCTTGGTTGGCCAAAAAGGGCGTATGCGTTTTTTCCTGAATATATTCAGGAAAAAACGCATACGCCCTTTTTGGCCAAGTGCATCATTGTGGACGTTCTGCCTCTTTTCCTATGCTTTCAATGCAATTCCAGTCTACCTCCTGAAATCGGTTTCCTGCAATTCTGCCCCGCTTTCAAGTCCTCTTGGCAGCCTTACTTCAGTCTATTTTTGGACGATAGCTGTCATTTATAACTCTGCAGGTTTGTGAATTACAGTGCCCCTGAGCTCCTTTCTTCAACTCGCTTTCTTGTGACCTGGCCGCAACACCGCAGGATGGCTTCAGGCCCTAATCTGATTCCGGCACGGCATGCTGAGCCTTTGGTTAATTCCTCTTCCTGGTGGGAAATGAGAGTTAAATTTGCCCGTTCAGACACCTCCAGCTAGCCTCTCATTGGTTCTCGCTATTCCTGTTCATCTTCCGCAGAAATTGCAAACTGGGCCAAACAGGAGGTTAAAGGGACTGACTCTCCAAGTGGGGAGAGTGTTAGTAAAGCGTCTGGAATGTTGCACCCGAGTACCAGGGGAGGAAAACTGAGACATATTTGAACACGTCTCCCGATCACATGGTTGATCATACTCTAGGTTCCACATGCATGTTTTAGCTGAAGGAAGAATACCTTAAACCTGGGTAGTTGAAACCCGTGGAATGGGTACCATGCAATATGACTTCAAAGGGTCTTCATTTGCTCACCGAACCTCTCCAATCCTATCACTGCTGCGTTTATGCCCCTGTACACATGCTTGATTCTCTTTCGGAGACATAGCAATCCATAGGTTTTAAGATACTTACTAGTCAGGTACATTCTTAGGCGTTTAATATGCGGTGTTGAGTCCATTTCGTTGAGCAAGGAGTAGCTCTTGTCTATTCCATATTTGGCTTAAGGAACTTTATCTGTGCTCATTTCAATCTCTGGTTTTATGCAGCACCCCAACTCACCTTTACCCTTAAGCAAGAATAAGTTGGTTTTCTAAATTTGAGACCCTGTTCTGTTCTGTAATTCAGTTCCTGTGTAGCCAAGTTTACATTCCGTGTATTACTGATATCTTATGATGTTTCTTTTTCTGTGTGACTTATTTCAGTTAGAATCATCATACCTGAATCCACTCATTGTGCTGCTGAGGGCCTGATGACACAGATTTCATTGCTGAGTGATATTGCTTTGTAAGTAAATACCACAACTTCTTTATCCATTTTTCACTTTCTGCGATGTTGAACTTGTACTGTAAACGAGGTTCTTGTAAACAGAGCCGTTCCAAACTTTGGGGTGGCTGTGTCTTTTTGATTTTAATTTCCCTAAGCTATAGGACCATAAGTGGAAGTGCCCTAGGTTCTGTTGCTTTGTTTTTTAGATGTTTCAGGAAACACCATACACTTCTCCCGAGTGGTTGTTGGCAATTTACATCCCGCCCATCAGCATAACAAGGCTCCCAGTTCTCCATGGCCTGTCCTGCCTTTCTGGATTTTACACTTTTTTCAGATGGCCCTTTTGACCGGGGGGAAGTGAGACTTCATTGTAGTGCAGATTTCCTTTGCAAGCTTGCTTGGTTGGCCAAAAAGGGCATATGCGTTTTTTCCTGAATATATTCAGGAAAAAACGCATACGCCCTTTTTGGCCAAGTGCATCATTGTGGACGTTCTGCCTCTTTTCCTATGCTTTCAATGCAATTCCAGCCTACCTCCTGAAATCGGTTTCCTGCAATTCTGCCCCGCTTTCAAGTCCTCTTGGCAGCCTTACTTCAGTCTATTTTTGGACGATAGCTGTCATTTATAACTCTGCAGGTTTGTGAATTACAGTGCCCCTGAGCTCCTTTCTTCAACTCGCTTTCTTGTGAACTGGCCGCAACACCACAGGATGGCTTCAGGCCCTAATCTGGTTCCGGCCCGGCATGCTGAGCCTTTGGTTAATTCCTCTTCCTGGTGGGAAATGACAGTTAAATTTGCCCGTCCAGACACCTCCAGCTAGCCTCTCATTGGTTCTCGCTATTCCTGTTCATCTTCCGCAGAAATTGCAAACTGAGCCAAACAGGAGGTTAAAGGGACTGTCTCTCCAAGTCGGGAGAGTGTTAGTAAAGCATCTGGAATGTTGCACCCGAGTACCAGGGGAGGAAAACTGAGACATATTTGAACACGTCTCCCGATCACATGGTTGATCATACTCTAGGTTCCACATGCATGTTTTAGCTGAAGGAAGAATACCTTAAACCTGGGTAGTTGAAACCCGTGGAATGGGTACCATGCAATATGACTTCAAAGGGTCTTCATTTGCTCACCGAACCTCTCCAATCCTATCACTGCTGCGTTTATGCCCCTGTACACACGCTTGATTCTCTTTTGGAGACATAGCAATCCATAGGTTTTAAGATACTTACTAGTCAGGTACATTCTTAGGCGTTTAATATGGGGTGTTGAGTCCATTTCGTTGAGCAAGGAGTAGCTCTTGTCTATTCCATATTTGGCTTAAGGAACTTTATCTGTGCTCATTTCAATCTCTGGTTTTATGCAGCAGCTCAACTCACCTTTCCCCTTAAGCAAGCATAAGTTGGTTTTCTAAATTTGAGACCCTGTTCTGTTTTGGAATGCAGTTCCTGTGTAGCCAAGTTTACATTCCGTGTATTAGTGATATCTTATGATGTTTCTTTTTCTGTGTGACTTATTTCAGTTAGAATCATCGTACCTGAATCCACTCATTATGCTGCTATGGGCCTGATGACATAGATTTCACTGCTGAGTGATACTGCATTGTACGTAAGTACCACAAGTTCTTTATCCATTTTTCACTTTCTGTGATATTGAACTTGTACGGTAAACGAGGTTCTTGTAAACGGAGGCGTCCCAAACTTTGGGGTGGCTGTGTCTTTTTGATTTTAATTTCCCTAAGCTATAGGGCCATAAGTGGAAGTGCCCTAGGCTCTGGTGCTTTGTTTTTTAGATGTTTCAGGAAACACCATACACTTCTCCCGAGTGGTTGTTGGCAATTTACATCCCGCCCATCAGCATAACAAGGCTCCCAGTTCTCCATTGCCTGTCTTGCCTTTCTGGATTTTACACGTTTTTCAGATGGCCCTTTTGACCGGGGGGAAGTGAGACTTCACTGTAGTGCAGATTTCCTTTGCAAGCTTGCTTGGTTGGCCAAAAAGGGCATATGCGTTTTTTCCTGAATATATTCAGGTAAAAACGCATACGCCCTTTTTGGCCAAGTGCATCATTGTGGACGTTCTGCCTCTTTTCCTATGCTTTCAATGCAATTCCAGTCTACCTCCTGAAATCGGTTTCCTGCAATTCTGCCCCGCTTTCAAGTCCTCTTGGCAGCCTTACTTCAGTCTATTTTTGGACGATAGCTGTCATTTATAACTCTGCAGGTTTGTGAATTACAGTGCCCCTGAGCTCCTTTCTTCAACTCGCTTTCTTGTGACCTGGCCGCAACACCGCAGGATGGCTTCAGGCCCTAATCTGGTTCCGGCACGGCACGCTGAGCCTTTGGTTATTTCCTCTTCCTGGTGGGAAATGAGAGTTAAATTTGCCCGTCCAGACACCTCCAGTTAGCCTCTCATTGGTTCTCGCTATTCCTGTTCATCTAGCGCAGAAATTGCAAACTGGGCCAAACAGGAGGTTAAAGGCGCTGACTCTCCAAGTGGGGAGAGTGTTAGTAAAGCGTCTAGAATGTTGCACCCGAGTACCAGGGGAGGAAAACTGAGACATATTTGAACACGTCTCCCGTTCACATGGTTGATCATACTTGGGTTCCACATGCATGTTTTAGCTGAAGGAAGAATACCTTAAACCTGGAGAGTTAAGACCCGTGTAATGGGTACCATGCAATATGACTTCAAAGGGTCTTCATTTGCTCACCGAACCTCTCCAATCCTATCACTGCTGCGTTTATGCCCCTGTACACATGCTTGATTCTCTTTCGGAGACATAGCAATCCATAGGTTTTAAGATACTTACTAGTCAGGTACATTCTTAGGCGTTTAATATGGGGTGTTGAGTCCATTTCGTTGAGCAAGGAGTAGCTCTTGTCTATTCCATATTTGACTTAAGGAACTTTATCTGTGCTCATTTCAATCTCTGGTTTTATGCAGCACCCCAACTCATCTTTACCCTTAAGCAAGCATTAGTTGGTTTTCTAAATTTGAGACCCTGTTCTGTTCTGTAATTCAGTTCCTGTGTAGCCAAGTTTACATTCCGTGTATTACTGATATCTTATGATGTTTCTTTTTCTGTGTGACTTACTTCAGTTAGAATCATCATACCTGAATCCACTCATTGTGCTGCTAAGGGCCTGATGACACAGATTTCATTGCTGAGTGATATTGCTTTGTAAGTAAATACCACAACTTCTTTATCCATTTTTCACTTTCTGCGATGTTGAACTTGTACTGTAAACGAGGTTCTTGTAAACAGAGCCGTTCCAAACTTTGGGGTGGCTGTGTCTTTTTTATTTTAATTTCCCTAAGCTATAGGACCATAAGTGGAAGTGCCCTAGGTTCTGTTGGTTTGTTTTTTAGATGTTTCAGGAAACACCATACACTTCTCCCGAGTGGTTGTTGGCAATTTACATCCCGCCCATCAGCATAACAAGGCTCCCAGTTCTCCATGGCCTGTCCTGCCTTTCTGGATTTTACACTTTTTTCAGATGGCCCTTTTGACCGGGGGGAAGTGAGACTTCATTGTAGTGCAGATTTCCTTTGCAAGCTTGCTTGGTTGGCCAAAAAGGGCGTATGCGTTTTTTCCTGAATATATTCAGGAAAAAACGCATACGCCCTTTTTGGCCAAGTGCATCATTGTGGACGTTCTGCCTCTTTTCCTATGCTTTCAATGCAATTCCAGTCTACCTCCTGAAATCGGTTTCCTGCAATTCTGCCCTGCTTTCAAGTCCTCTTGGCAGCCTTACTTCAGTCTATTTTTGGACGATAGCTGTCATTTATAACTCTGCAGGTTTGTGAATTACAGTGCCCCTGAGCTCCTTTCTTCAACTCGCTTTCTTTTGAGCTGGCCGCAACACCGCAGGATGGCTTCAGGCCCTAATCTGGTTCCGGTACGGCACGCTGAGCCTTTGGTTATTTCCTCTTCCTGGTGGGAAATGAGAGTTAAATTTGCCCGTCCAGACACCTCCAGATAGCCTCTCATTGGTTCTCACTATTCCTGTTCATCTTCCGCAGAAATTGCAAACTGGGCCAAACAGGAGGTTAAAGGCGCTGACTCTCCAAGTGGGGAGAGTGTTAGTAAAGCGTCTGGAATGTTGCACCCGAGTACCAGGGGAGGAAAACTGAGACATATTTGAACACGTCTCCCATTCACATGGTTGATCATACTTGGGTTCCACATGCATGTTTTAGCTGAAGGAAGAATACCTTAAACCTGGAGAGTTGAGACCCGTGTAATGGGTACCATGCAATATGACTTCAAAGGGTCTTCATTTGCTCACCGAACCTCTCCAATCCTATCACTGCTGCGTTTATGCCTCTGCATACATGCTTGATTCTCTTTTGGAGACATAGCAATCCATAGGTTTTACGATACTTACTAGTCAGGTACATTCTTAGGCGTTTAATATGCGGTGTTGAGTCCATTTCGTTGAGCAAGGAGTAGCTCTTGTCTATTCCATATTTGACTTAAGGAACTTTATCTGTGCTCATTTCAATCTCTGGTTTTATGCAGCACCCCAACTCACCTTTACCCTTAAGCAAGCATATGTTGGTTTTCTAAATTTGAGACCCTGTTCTGTTCTGTAATTCAGTTCCTGTGTAGCCAAGTTTACATTCCGTGTATTACTGATATCTTATGATGTTTCTTTTTCTGTGTGACTTATTTCAGTTAGAATCATCATACCTGAATCCACTCATTGTGATGCTAAGGGCCTGATGACATAGATTTCATTGCTGAGTGATATTGCTTTGTAAGTAAATACCACAACTTCTTTATCCATTTTTCACTTTCTGCGATGTTGAACTTGTACTGTAAACGAGGTTCTTGTAAACAGAGTCGTCCCAAACTTTGGGGTGGCTGTGTCTTTTTGATTTTAATTTCCCTAAGCTATAGGACCATAAGTGGCAGTGCCCTAGGCTCTGTTGCTTTGTTTTTTAGATGTTTCAGGAAACACCATACACTTCTCCCTAGTGTCTGTTGGCAATTTACATCCCGCCCATCAGCATAACAAGGCTCCCAGTTCTCCATGGCCTGTCCTGCCTTTCTGGATTTTACACTTTTTTCAGATGGCCCTTTTGACGGGGGGGGAAGTGAGACTTCATTGTAGTGCAGATTTCCTTTGCAAGCTTGCTTGGTTGGCCAAAAAGGGCGTATGCGTTTTTTCCTGAATATATTCAGGAAAAAACGCATACGCCCATTTTGGCCAAGTGCATCATTGTGGACGTTCTGCCTCTTTTCCTATGCTTTCAATGCAATTCCAGTCTACCTCCTGAAATCGGTTTCCTGCAATTCTGCCCCGCTTTCAAGTCCTCTTGGCAGCCTTACTTCAGTCTATTTTTGGACGATAGCTGTCATTTATAACTCTGCAGGTTTGTGAATTACAGTGCCCCAGAGCTCCTTTCTTCAACTCGCTTTCTTGTGACCTGGCCGCAACACCGCAGGATGGCTTCAGGCCCTAATCTGATTCCGGCACGGCACGCTGATCCTTTGGTTATTTTCTCTTCCTGGTGGGAAATGAGAGTTAAATTTGCCCGTCCAGACACCTCCAGCTAGTCTCTCATTGGTTCTCGCTATTCCTGTTCATCTTCCGCAGAAATTGCAAACTGGGCCAAACAGGAGGTTAAAGGCGGTGACTCTCCAAGTGGGGAGAGTGTTAGTAAAGCGCCTGGAATGTTGCACCCGAGTACCAGGGGAGGAAAACTGAGACATATTTGAACACGTCTCCCGTTCACATGGTTGATCATACTTGGGTTCCACATGCATGTTTTAGCTGAAGGAAGAATACCTTAAACCTGGAGAGTTAAGACCCGTGTAATGGGTACCATGCAATATGACTTCAAAGGGTCTTCATTTGCTCACCGAACCTCTCCAATCCTATCACTGCTGCGTTTATGCCCCTGTACACATGCTTGATTCTCTTTCGGAGACATAGCAATCCATAGGTTTTAAGATACTTACTAGTCAGGTACATTCTTAGGCGTTTAATATGCGGTGTTGAGTCCATTTCGTTGAGCAAGGAGTAGCTCTTGTCTATTCCATATTTGACTTAAGGAACTTTATCTGTGCTCATTTCAATCTCTGGTTTTATGCAGCACCCCAACTCACCTTTACCCTTAAGCAAGCATAAGTTGGTTTTCTAAATTTGAGACCCTGTTCTGTTCTGTAATTCAGTTCCTGTGTAGCCAAGTTTACATTCCGTGTATTACTGATATCTTATGATGTTTCTTTTTCTGTGTGACTTACTTCAGTTAGAATCATCATACCTGAATCCACTCATTGTGCTGCTAAGGGCCTGATGACACAGATTTCATTGCTGAGTGATATTGCTTTGTAAGTAAATACCACAACTTCTTTATCCATTTTTCACTTTCTGCGATGTTGAACTTGTACTGTAAACGAGGTTCTTGTAAACAGAGCCGTTCCAAACTTTGGGGTGGCTGTGTCTTTTTTATTTTAATTTCCCTAAGCTATAGGACCATAAGTGGAAGTGCCCTAGGTTCTGTTGGTTTGTTTTTTAGATGTTTCAGGAAACACCATACACTTCTCCCAAGTGGTTGTTTGCAATTTACATCCCGCCCATCAGCATAACAAGGCTCCCAGTTCTCCATGGCCTGTCCTGCCTTTCTGGATTTTACACTTTTTTCAGATGGCCCTTTTGACCGGGGGGAAGTGAGACTTCATTGTAGTGCAGATTTCCTTTGCAAGCTTGCTTGGTTGGCCAAAAAGGGCGTATGCGTTTTTTCCTGAATATATTCAGGAAAAAACGCATACGCCCTTTTTGGCCAAGTGCATCATTGTGGACGTTCTGCCTCTTTTCCTATGCTTTCAATGCAATTCCAGTCTACCTCCTGAAATCGGTTTCCTGCAATTCTGCCCCGCTTTCAAGTCCTCTTGGCAGCCTTACTTCAGTCTATTTTTGGACGATAGCTGTCATTTATAACTCTGCAGGTTTGTGAATTACAGTGCCCCTGAGCTCCTTTCTTCAACTCGCTTTCTTGTGACCTGGCCGCAACACCACAGGATGGCTTCAGGCCCTAATCTGGTTCCGGCCCGGCATGCTGAGCCTTTGGTTAATTCCTCTTCCTGGTGGGAAATGAGAGTTAAATTTGCCCGTCCAGACACCTCCAGCTAGCCTCTCATTGGTTCTCGCTATTCCTGTTCATCTTCCGCAGAAATTGCAAACTGAGCCAAACAGGAGGTTAAAGGGACTGTCTCTCCAAGTCGGGAGAGTGTTAGTAAAGCATCTGGAATGTTGCACCCGAGTACCAGGGGAGGAAAACTGAGACATATTTGAACACGTCTCCCGATCACATGGTTGATCATACTCTAGGTTCCACATGCATGTTTTAGCTGAAGGAAGAATACCTTAAACCTGGGTAGTTGAAACCCGTGGAATGGGTACCATGCAATATGACTTCAAAGGGTCTTCATTTGCTCACCGAACCTCTCCAATCCTATCACTGCTGCGTTTATGCCCCTGTACACACGCTTGATTCTCTTTTGGAGACATAGCAATCCATAGGTTTTAAGATACTTACTAGTCAGGTACATTCTTAGGCGTTTAATATGGGGTGTTGAGTCCATTTCGTTGAGCAAGGAGTAGCTCTTGTCTATTCCATATTTGGCTTAAGGAACTTTATCTGTGCTCATTTCACTCTCTGGTTTTATGCAGCAGCTCAACTCACCTTTCCCCTTAAGCAAGCATAAGTTGGTTTTCTAAATTTGAGACCCTGTTCTGTTTTGGAATGCAGTTCCTGTGTAGCCAAGTTTACATTCCGTGTATTAGTGATATCTTATGATGTTTCTTTTTCTGTGTGACTTATTTCAGTTAGAATCATCGTACCTGAATCCACTCATTATGCTGCTATGGGCCTGATGACATAGATTTCACTGCTGAGTGATACTGCATTGTACGTAAGTACCACAAGTTCTTTATCCATTTTTCACTTTCTGTGATATTGAACTTGTACGGTAAACGAGGTTCTTGTAAACGGAGGCGTCCCAAACATTGGGGTGGCTGTGTCTTTTTGATTTTAATTTCCCTAAGCTATAGGACCATAAGTGGAAGTGCCCTAGGCTCTGGTGCTTTGTTTTTTAGATGTTTCAGGAAACACCATACACTTCTCCCGAGTGGTTGTTGGCAATTTACATCCCGCCCATCAGCATAACAAGGCTCCCAGTTCTCCATGGCCTGTCTTGCCTTTCTGGATTTTACACGTTTTTCAGATGGCCCTTTTGACCGGGGGGAAGTGAGACTTCACTGTAGTGCAGATTTCCTTTGCAAGCTTGCTTGGTTGGCCAAAAAGGGCGTATGCGTTTTTTCCTGAATATATTCAGGTAAAAACGCATACGCTCTTTTTGGCCAACTGCATCATTGTGGACGTTCTGCCTCTTTTCCTATGCTTTCAATGCAATTCCAGTCTACCTCCTGAAATCGGTTTCCTGCAATTCTGCCCCGCTTTCAAGTCCTCTTGGCAGCCTTACTTCAGTCTATTTTTGGACGATAGCTGTCATTTATAACTCTGCAGGTTTGTGAATTACAGTGCCCCTGAGCTCCTTTCTTCAACTCGCTTTCTTGTGACCTGGCCGCAACACCGCAGGATGGCTTCAGGCCCTAATCTGGTTCCGGCACGGCACGCTGAGCCTTTGGTTATTTCCTCTTCCTGGTGGGAAATGAGAGTTAAATTTGCCCGTCCAGACACCTCCAGTTAGCCTCTCATTGGTTCTCGCTATTCCTGTTCATCTAGCGCAGAAATTGCAAACTGGGCCAAACAGGAGGTTAAAGGCGCTGACTCTCCAAGTGGGGAGAGTGTTAGTAAAGCGTCTAGAATGTTGCACCCGAGTACCAGGGGAGGAAAACTGAGACATATTTGAACACGTCTCCCGTTCACATGGTTGATCATACTTGGGTTCCACATGCATGTTTTAGCTGAAGGAAGAATACCTTAAACCTGGAGAGTTAAGACCCGTGTAATGGGTACCATGCAATATGACTTCAAAGGGTCTTCATTTGCTCACCGAACCTCTCCAATCCTATCACTGCTGCGTTTATGCCCCTGTACACATGCTTGATTCTCTTTCGGAGACATAGCAATCCATAGGTTTTAAGATACTTACTAGTCAGGTACATTCTTAGGCGTTTAATATGGGGTGTTGAGTCCATTTCGTTGAGCAAGGAGTAGCTCTTGTCTATTCCATATTTGACTTAAGGAACTTTATCTGTGCTCATTTCAATCTCTGGTTTTATGCAGCACCCCAACTCATCTTTACCCTTAAGCAAGCATTAGTTGGTTTTCTAAATTTGAGACCCTGTTCTGTTCTGTAATTCAGTTCCTGTGTAGCCAAGTTTACATTCCGTGTATTACTGATATCTTATGATGTTTCTTTTTCTGTGTGACTTACTTCAGTTAGAATCATCATACCTGAATCCACTCATTGTGCTGCTAAGGGCCTGATGACACAGATTTCATTGCTGAGTGATATTGCTTTGTAAGTAAATACCACAACTTCTTTATCCATTTTTCACTTTCTGCGATGTTGAACTTGTACTGTAAACGAGGTTCTTGTAAACAGAGCCGTTCCAAACTTTGGGGTGGCTGTGTCTTTTTTATTTTAATTTCCCTAAGCTATAGGACCATAAGTGGAAGTGCCCTAGGTTCTGTTGGTTTGTTTTTTAGATGTTTTAGGAAACACCATACACTTCTCCCGAGTGGTTGTTGGCAATTTACATCCCGCCCATCAGCATAACAAGGCTCCCAGTTCTCCATGGCCTGTCCTGCCTTTCTGGATTTTACACTTTTTTCAGATGGCCCTTTTGACCGGGGGGAAGTGAGACTTCATTGTAGTGCAGATTTCCTTTGCAAGCTTGCTTGGTTGGCCAAAAAGGGCGTATGCGTTTTTTCCTGAATATATTCAGGAAAAAACGCATACGCCCTTTTTGGCCAAGTGCATCATTGTGGACGTTCTGCCTCTTTTCCTATGCTTTCAATGCAATTCCAGTCTACCTCCTGAAATCGGTTTCCTGCAATTCTGCCCCGCTTTCAAGTCCTCTTGGCAGCCTTACTTCAGTCTATTTTTGGACGATAGCTGTCATTTATAACTCTGCAGGTTTGTGAATTACAGTGCCCCTGAGCTCCTTTCTTCAACTCGCTTTCTTGTGACCTGGCCGCAACACCACAGGATGGCTTCAGGCCCTAATCTGGTTCCGGCCCGGCATGCTGAGCCTTTGGTTAATTCCTCTTCCTGGTGGGAAATGAGAGTTAAATTTGCCCGTCCAGACACCTCCAGCTAGCCTCTCATTGGTTCTCGCTATTCCTGTTCATCTTCCGCAGAAATTGCAAACTGAGCCAAACAGGAGGTTAAAGGGACTGTCTCTCCAAGTCGGGAGAGTGTTAGTAAAGCATCTGGAATGTTGCACCCGAGTACCAGGGGAGGAAAACTGAGACATATTTGAACACGTCTCCCGATCACATGGTTGATCATACTCTAGGTTCCACATGCATGTTTTAGCTGAAGGAAGAATACCTTAAACCTGGGTAGTTGAAACCCGTGGAATGGGTACCATGCAATATGACTTCAAAGGGTCTTCATTTGCTCACCGAACCTCTCCAATCCTATCACTGCTGCGTTTATGCCCCTGTACACACGCTTGATTCTCTTTTGGAGACATAGCAATCCATAGGTTTTAAGATACTTACTAGTCAGGTACATTCTTAGGCGTTTAATATGGGGTGTTGAGTCCATTTCGTTGAGCAAGGAGTAGCTCTTGTCTATTCCATATTTGGCTTAAGGAACTTTATCTGTGCTCATTTCACTCTCTGGTTTTATGCAGCAGCTCAACTCACCTTTCCCCTTAAGCAAGCATAAGTTGGTTTTCTAAATTTGAGACCCTGTTCTGTTTTGGAATGCAGTTCCTGTGTAGCCAAGTTTACATTCCGTGTATTAGTGATATCTTATGATGTTTCTTTTTCTGTGTGACTTATTTCAGTTAGAATCATCGTACCTGAATCCACTCATTATGCTGCTATGGGCCTGATGACATAGATTTCACTGCTGAGTGATACTGCATTGTACGTAAGTACCACAAGTTCTTTATCCATTTTTCACTTTCTGTGATATTGAACTTGTACGGTAAACGAGGTTCTTGTAAACGGAGGCGTCCCAAACATTGGGGTGGCTGTGTCTTTTTGATTTTAATTTCCCTAAGCTATAGGACCATAAGTGGAAGTGCCCTAGGCTCTGGTGCTTTGTTTTTTAGATGTTTCAGGAAACACCATACACTTCTCCCGAGTGGTTGTTGGCAATTTACATCCCGCCCATCAGCATAACAAGGCTCCCAGTTCTCCATGGCCTGTCTTGCCTTTCTGGATTTTACACGTTTTTCAGATGGCCCTTTTGACCGGGGGGAAGTGAGACTTCACTGTAGTGCAGATTTCCTTTGCAAGCTTGCTTGGTTGGCCAAAAAGGGCGTATGCGTTTTTTCCTGAATATATTCAGGTAAAAACGCATACGCCCTTTTTGGCCAACTGCATCATTGTGGACGTTCTGCCTCTTTTCCTATGCTTTCAATGCAATTCCAGTCTACCTCCTGAAATCGGTTTCCTGCAATTCTGCCCCGCTTTCAAGTCCTCTTGGCAGCCTTACTTCAGTCTATTTTTGGACGATAGCTGTCATTTATAACTCTGCAGGTTTGTGAATTACAGTGCCCCTGAGCTCCTTTCTTCAACTCGCTTTCTTGTGACCTGGCCGCAACACCGCAGGATGGCTTCAGGCCCTAATCTGGTTCCGGCACGGCACGCTGAGCCTTTGGTTATTTCCTCTTCCTGGTGGGAAATGAGAGTTAAATTTGCCCGTCCAGACACCTCCAGTTAGCCTCTCATTGGTTCTCGCTATTCCTGTTCATCTAGCGCAGAAATTGCAAACTGGGCCAAACAGGAGGTTAAAGGCGCTGACTCTCCAAGTGGGGAGAGTGTTAGTAAAGCGTCTAGAATGTTGCACCCGAGTACCAGGGGAGGAAAACTGAGACATATTTGAACACGTCTCCCGTTCACATGGTTGATCATACTTGGGTTCCACATGCATGTTTTAGCTGAAGGAAGAATACCTTAAACCTGGAGAGTTAAGACCCGTGTAATGGGTACCATGCAATATGACTTCAAAGGGTCTTCATTTGCTCACCGAACCTCTCCAATCCTATCACTGCTGCGTTTATGCCCCTGTACACATGCTTGATTCTCTTTCGGAGACATAGCAATCCATAGGTTTTAAGATACTTACTAGTCAGGTACATTCTTAGGCGTTTAATATGGGGTGTTGAGTCCATTTCGTTGAGCAAGGAGTAGCTCTTGTCTATTCCATATTTGACTTAAGGAACTTTATCTGTGCTCATTTCAATCTCTGGTTTTATGCAGCACCCCAACTCATCTTTACCCTTAAGCAAGCATTAGTTGGTTTTCTAAATTTGAGACCCTGTTCTGTTCTGTAATTCAGTTCCTGTGTAGCCAAGTTTACATTCCGTGTATTACTGATATCTTATGATGTTTCTTTTTCTGTGTGACTTACTTCAGTTAGAATCATCATACCTGAATCCACTCATTGTGCTGCTAAGGGCCTGATGACACAGATTTCATTGCTGAGTGATATTGCTTTGTAAGTAAATACCACAACTTCTTTATCCATTTTTCACTTTCTGCGATGTTGAACTTGTACTGTAAACGAGGTTCTTGTAAACAGAGCCGTTCCAAACTTTGGGGTGGCTGTGTCTTTTTTATTTTAATTTCCCTAAGCTATAGGACCATAAGTGGAAGTGCCCTAGGTTCTGTTGGTTTGTTTTTTAGATGTTTTAGGAAACACCATACACTTCTCCCGAGTGGTTGTTGGCAATTTACATCCCGCCCATCAGCATAACAAGGCTCCCAGTTCTCCATGGCCTGTCCTGCCTTTCTGGATTTTACACTTTTTTCAGATGGCCCTTTTGACCGGGGGGAAGTGAGACTTCATTGTAGTGCAGATTTCCTTTGCAAGCTTGCTTGGTTGGCCAAAAAGGGCGTATGCGTTTTTTCCTGAATATATTCAGGAAAAAACGCATACGCCCTTTTTGGCCAAGTGCATCATTGTGGACGTTCTGCCTCTTTTCCTATGCTTTCAATGCAATTCCAGTCTACCTCCTGAAATCGGTTTCCTGCAATTCTGCCCTGCTTTCAAGTCCTCTTGGCAGCCTTACTTCAGTCTATTTTTGGACGATAGCTGTCATTTATAACTCTGCAGGTTTGTGAATTACAGTGCCCCTGAGCTCCTTTCTTCAACTCGCTTTCTTTTGAGCTGGCCGCAACACCGCAGGATGGCTTCAGGCCCTAATCTGGTTCCGGTATGGCACGCTGAGCCTTTGGTTATTTCCTCTTCCTGGTGGGAAATGAGAGTTAAATTTGCCCGTCCAGACACCTCCAGATAGCCTCTCATTGGTTCTCACTATTCCTGTTCATCTTCCGCAGAAATTGCAAACTGGGCCAAACAGGAGGTTAAAGGCGCTGACTCTCCAAGTGGGGAGAGTGTTAGTAAAGCGTCTGGAATGTTGCACCCGAGTACCAGGGGAGGAAAACTGAGACATATTTGAACACGTCTCCCGTTCACATGGTTGATCATACTTGGGTTCCACATGCATGTTTTAGCTGAAGGAAGAATACCTTAAACCTGGAGAGTTGAGACCCGTGTAATGGGTACCATGCAATATGACTTCAAAGGGTCTTCATTTGCTCACCGAACCTCTCCAATCCTATCACTGCTGCGTTTATGCCTCTGCATACATGCTTGATTCTCTTTTGGAGACATAGCAATCCATAGGTTTTACGATACTTACTAGTCAGGTACATTCTTAGGCGTTTAATATGCGGTGTTGAGTCCATTTCGTTGAGCAAGGAGTAGCTCTTGTCTATTCCATATTTGACTTAAGGAACTTTATCTGTGCTCATTTCAATCTCTGGTTTTATGCAGCACCCCAACTCACCTTTACCCTTAAGCAAGCATATGTTGGTTTTCTAAATTTGAGACCCTGTTCTGTTCTGTAATTCAGTTCCTGTGTAGCCAAGTTTACATTCCGTGTATTACTGATATCTTATGATGTTTCTTTTTCTGTGTGACTTATTTCAGTTAGAATCATCATACCTGAATCCACTCATTGTGATGCTAAGGGCCTGATGACATAGATTTCATTGCTGAGTGATATTGCTTTGTAAGTAAATACCACAACTTCTTTATCCATTTTTCACTTTCTGCGATGTTGAACTTGTACTGTAAACGAGGTTCTTGTAAACAGAGTCGTCCCAAACTTTGGGGTGGCTGTGTCTTTTTGATTTTAATTTCCCTAAGCTATAGGACCATAAGTGGCAGTGCCCTAGGCTCTGTTGCTTTGTTTTTTAGATGTTTCAGGAAACACCATACACTTCTCCCGAGTGTCTGTTGGCAATTTACATCCCGCCCATCAGCATAACAAGGCTCCCAGTTCTCCATGGCCTGTCCTGCCTTTCTGGATTTTACACTTTTTTCAGATGGCCCTTTTGACCGGGGGGAAGTGAGACTTCATTGTAGTGCAGATTTCCTTTGCAAGCTTGCTTGGTTGGCCAAAAAGGGCGTATGCGTTTTTTCCTGAATATATTCAGGAAAAAACGCATACGCCCTTTTTGGCCAAGTGCATCATTGTGGACGTTCTGCCTCTTTTCCTATGCTTTCAATGCAATTCCAGTCTACCTCCTGAAATCGGTTTCCTGCAATTCTGCCCCGCTTTCAAGTCCTCTTGGCAGCCTTACTTCAGTCTATTTTTGGACGATAGCTGTCATTTATAACTCTGCAGGTTTGTGAATTACAGTGCCCCAGAGCTCCTTTCTTCAACTCGCTTTCTTGTGACCTGGCCGCAACACCGCAGGATGGCTTCAGGCCCTAATCTGATTCCGGCACGGCACGCTGATCCTTTGGTTATTTCCTCTTCCTGGTGGGAAATGAGAGTTAAATTTGCCCGTCCAGACACCTCCAGCTAGTCTCTCATTGGTTCTCGCTATTCCTGTTCATCTTCCGCAGAAATTGCAAACTGGGCCAAACAGGAGGTTAAAGGCGGTGACTCTCCAAGTGGGGAGAGTGTTAGTAAAGAGCCTGGAATGTTGCACCCGAGTACCAGGGGAGGAAAACTGAGACATATTTGAACACGTCTCCCGTTCACATGGTTGATCATACTTGGGTTCCACATGCATGTTTTAGCTGAAGGAAGAATACCTTAAACCTGGAGAGTTAAGACCCGTGTAATGGGTACCATGCAATATGACTTCAAAGGGTCTTCATTTGCTCACCGAACCTCTCCAATCCTATCACTGCTGCGTTTATGCCCCTGTACACATGCTTGATTCTCTTTCGGAGACATAGCAATCCATAGGTTTTAAGATACTTACTAGTCAGGTACATTCTTAGGCGTTTAATATGGGGTGTTGAGTCCATTTCGTTGAGCAAGGAGTAGCTCTTGTCTATTCCATATTTGACTTAAGGAACTTTATCTGTGCTCATTTCAATCTCTGGTTTTATGCAGCACCCCAACTCATCTTTACCCTTAAGCAAGCATTAGTTGGTTTTCTAAATTTGAGACCCTGTTCTGTTCTGTAATTCAGTTCCTGTGTAGCCAAGTTTACATTCCGTGTATTACTGATATCTTATGATGTTTCTTTTTCTGTGTGACTTACTTCAGTTAGAATCATCATACCTGAATCCACTCATTGTGCTGCTAAGGGCCTGATGACACAGATTTCATTGCTGAGTGATATTGCTTTGTAAGTAAATACCACAACTTCTTTATCCATTTTTCACTTTCTGCGATGTTGAACTTGTACTGTAAACGAGGTTCTTGTAAACAGAGCCGTTCCAAACTTTGGGGTGGCTGTGTCTTTTTTATTTTAATTTCCCTAAGCTATAGGACCATAAGTGGAAGTGCCCTAGGTTCTGTTGGTTTGTTTTTTAGATGTTTCAGGAAACACCATACACTTCTCCCGAGTGGTTGTTGGCAATTTACATCCCGCCCATCAGCATAACAAGGCTCCCAGTTCTCCATGGCCTGTCCTGCCTTTCTGGATTTTACACTTTTTTCAGATGGCCCTTTTGACCGGGGGGAAGTGAGACTTCATTGTAGTGCAGATTTCCTTTGCAAGCTTGCTTGGTTGGGCAAAAAGGGCGTATGCGTTTTTTCCTGAATATATTCAGGAAAAAACGCATACGCCCTTTTTGGCCAAGTGCATCATTGTGGACGTTCTGCCTCTTTTCCTATGCTTTCAATGCAATTCCAGTCTACCTCCTGAAATCGGTTTCCTGCAATTCTGCCCTGCTTTCAAGTCCTCTTGGCAGCCTTACTTCAGTCTATTTTTGGACGATAGCTGTCATTTATAACTCTGCAGGTTTGTGAATTACAGTGCCCCTGAGCTCCTTTCTTCAACTCGCTTTCTTTTGAGCTGGCCGCAACACCGCAGGATGGCTTCAGGCCCTAATCTGGTTCCGGTACGGCACGCTGAGCCTTTGGTTATTTCCTCTTCCTGGTGGGAAATGAGAGTTAAATTTGCCCGTCCAGACACCTCCAGATAGCCTCTCATTGGTTCTCACTATTCCTGTTCATCTTCCGCAGAAATTGCAAACTGGGCCAAACAGGAGGTTAAAGGCGCTGACTCTCCAAGTGGGGAGAGTGTTAGTAAAGCGTCTGGAATGTTGCACCCGAGTACCAGGGGAGGAAAACTGAGACATATTTGAACACGTCTCCCGTTCACATGGTTGATCATACTTGGGTTCCACATGCATGTTTTAGCTGAAGGAAGAATACCTTAAACCTGGAGAGTTGAGACCCGTGTAATGGGTACCATGCAATATGACTTCAAAGGGTCTTCATTTGCTCACCGAACCTCTCCAATCCTATCACTGCTGCGTTTATGCCTCTGCATACATGCTTGATTCTCTTTTGGAGACATAGCAATCCATAGGTTTTACGATACTTACTAGTCAGGTACATTCTTAGGCGTTTAATATGCGGTGTTGAGTCCATTTCGTTGAGCAAGGAGTAGCTCTTGTCTATTCCATATTTGACTTAAGGAACTTTATCTGTGCTCATTTCAATCTCTGGTTTTATGCAGCACCCCAACTCACCTTTACCCTTAAGCAAGCATATGTTGGTTTTCTAAATTTGAGACCCTGTTCTGTTCTGTAATTCAGTTCCTGTGTAGCCAAGTTTACATTCCGTGTATTACTGATATCTTATGATGTTTCTTTTTCTGTGTGACTTATTTCAGTTAGAATCATCATACCTGAATCCACTCATTGTGATGCTAAGGGCCTGATGACATAGATTTCATTGCTGAGTGATATTGCTTTGTAAGTAAATACCACAACTTCTTTATCCATTTTTCACTTTCTGCGATGTTGAACTTGTACTGTAAACGAGGTTCTTGTAAACAGAGTCGTCCCAAACTTTGGGGTGGCTGTGTCTTTTTGATTTTAATTTCCCTAAGCTATAGGACCATAAGTGGCAGTGCCCTAGGCTCTGTTGCTTTGTTTTTTAGATGTTTCAGGAAACACCATACACTTCTCCCGAGTGTCTGTTGGCAATTTACATCCCGCCCATCAGCATAACAAGGCTCCCAGTTCTCCATGGCCTGTCCTGCCTTTCTGGATTTTACACTTTTTTCAGATGGCCCTTTTGACCGGGGGGAAGTGAGACTTCATTGTAGTGCAGATTTCCTTTGCAAGCTTGCTTGGTTGGCCAAAAAGGGCGTATGCGTTTTTTCCTGAATATATTCAGGAAAAAACGCATACGCCCTTTTTGGCCAAGTGCATCATTGTGGACGTTCTGCCTCTTTTCCTATGCTTTCAATGCAATTCCAGTCTACCTCCTGAAATCGGTTTCCTGCAATTCTGCCCCGCTTTCAAGTCCTCTTGGCAGCCTTACTTCAGTCTATTTTTGGACGATAGCTGTCATTTATAACTCTGCAGGTTTGTGAATTACAGTGCCCCAGAGCTCCTTTCTTCAACTCGCTTTCTTGTGACCTGGCCGCAACACCGCAGGATGGCTTCAGGCCCTAATCTGATTCCGGCACGGCACGCTGATCCTTTGGTTATTTCCTCTTCCTGGTGGGAAATGAGAGTTAAATTTGCCCGTCCAGACACCTCCAGCTAGTCTCTCATTGGTTCTCGCTATTCCTGTTCATCTTCCGCAGAAATTGCAAACTGGGCCAAACAGGAGGTTAAAGGCGGTGACTCTCCAAGTGGGGAGAGTGTTAGTAAAGAGCCTGGAATGTTGCACCCGAGTACCAGGGGAGGAAAACTGAGACATATTTGAACACGTCTCCCGTTCACATGGTTGATCATACTTGGGTTCCACATGCATGTTTTAGCTGAAGGAAGAATACCTTAAACCTGGAGAGTTAAGACCCGTGTAATGGGTACCATGCAATATGACTTCAAAGGGTCTTCATTTGCTCACCGAACCTCTCCAATCCTATCACTGCTGCGTTTATGCCCCTGTACACATGCTTGATTCTCTTTCGGAGACATAGCAATCCATAGGTTTTAAGATACTTACTAGTCAGGTACATTCTTAGGCGTTTAATATGCGGTGTTGAGTCCATTTCGTTGAGCAAGGAGTAGCTCTTGTCTATTCCATATTTGACTTAAGGAACTTTATCTGTGCTCATTTCAATCTCTGGTTTTATGCAGCACCCCAACTCACCTTTACCCTTAAGCAAGCATAAGTTGGTTTTCTAAATTTGAGACCCTGTTCTGTTCTGTAATTCAGTTCCTGTGTAGCCAAGTTTACATTCCGTGTATTACTGATATCTTATGATGTTTCTTTTTCTGTGTGACTTACTTCAGTTAGAATCATCATACCTGAATCCACTCATTGTGCTGCTAAGGGCCTGATGACACAGATTTCATTGCTGAGTGATATTGCTTTGTAAGTAAATACCACAACTTCTTTATCCATTTTTCACTTTCTGCGATGTTGAACTTGTACTGTAAATGAGGTTCTTGTAAACAGAGCCGTTCCAAACTTTGGGGTGGCTGTGTCTTTTTGATTTTAATTTCCCTAAGCTATAGGACCATAAGTGGCAGTGCCCTAGGCTCTGTTTCTTTGTTTTTTAGATGTTTCAGGAAACACCATACACTTCTCCCGAGTGTCTGTTGGCAATTTACATCCCGCCCATCAGCATAACAAGGCTCCCAGTTCTCCATGGCCTGTCCTGCCTTTCTGGATTTTACACATTTTTCAGATGGCCCTTTTGACCGGGGGGAAGTGAGACTTCATTGTAGTGCAGATTTCCTTTGCAAGCTTGCTTGGTTGGCCAAAAAGGGCGTATAAGTTTTTTCCTGAATATATTCAGGAAAAAACGCATACGCCCTTTTTGGCCAAGTGCATCATTGTGGACGTTCTGCCTCTTTTCCTATGCTTTCAATGCAATTCCAGTCTACCTCCTGAAATCGGTTTCCTGCAATTCTGCCCCGCTTTCAAGTCCTCTTGGCAGCCTTACTTCAGTCTATTTTTGGACGATAGCTGTCATTTATAACTCTGCAGGTTTGTGAATTACAGTGCCCCAGAGCTCCTTTCTTCAACTCGCTTTCTTGTGACCTGGCCGCAACACCGCAGGATGGCTTCAGGCCCTAATCTGATTCCGGCACGGCACGCTGATCCTTTGGTTATTTCCTCTTCCTGGTGGGAAATGAGAGTTAAATTTGCCCGTCCAGACACCTCCAGCTAGTCTCTCATTGGTTCTCGCTATTCCTGTTCATCTTCCGCAGAAATTGCAAACTGGGCCAAACAGGAGGTTAAAGGCGGTGACTCTCCAAGTGGGGAGAGTGTTAGTAAAGCGTCTGGAATGTTGCACCCGAGTACCAGGGTAGGAAAACTGAGACATATTTGAACACGTCTCCCGTTCACATGGTTGATCATACTTGGGTTCCACATGCATGTTTTAGCTGAAGGAAGAATACCTTAAACCTGGAGAGTTAAGACCCGTGTAATGGGTACCATGCAATATGACTTCAAAGGGTCTTCATTTGCTCACCGAACCTCTCCAATCCTATCACTGCTGCGTTTATGCCCCTGTACACATGCTTGACTCTCTTTCGGAGACATAGCAATCCATAGGTTTTAAGATACTTACTAGTCAGGTACATTCTTAGGCGTTTAATATGCGGTGTTGAGTCCATTTCGTTGAGCAAGGAGTAGCTCTTGTCTATTCCATATTTGACTTAAGGAACTTTATCTGTGCTCATTTCAATCTCTGGTTTTATGCAGCACCCCAACTCACCTTTACCCTTAAGCAAGCATAAGTTGGTTTTCTAAATTTGAGACCCTGTTCTGTTCTGTAATTCAGTTCCTGTGTAGCCAAGTTTACATTCCGTGTATTACTGATATCTTATGATGTTTCTTTTTCTGTGTGACTTACTTCAGTTAGAATCATCATACCTGAATACACTCATTGTGCTGCTAAGGGCCTGATGACACAGATTTCATTGCTGAGTGATATTGCTTTGTAAGTAAATACCACAACTTCTTTATCCATTTTTCACTTTCTGCGATGTTGAACTTGTACTGTAAACGAGGTTCTTGTAAACAGAGGCGTCCCAAACTTTGGGGTGGCTGTGTCTTTTTGATTTTAATTTCCCTAAGCTATAGGACCATAAGTGGCAGTGCCCTAGGCTCTGTTGCTTTGTTTTTTAGATGTTTCAGGAAACACCATACACTTCTCCCGAGTGTCTGTTGGCAATTTACATCCCGCCCATCAGCATAACAAGGCTCCCAGTTCTCCATGGCCTGTCCTGCCTTTCTGGATTTTACACTTTTTTCAGATGGCCCTTTTGACCGGGGGGAAGTGAGACTTCATTGTAGTGCAGATTTCCTTTGCAAGCTTGCTTGGTTGGCCAAAAAGGGCGTATGCGTTTTTTCCTGAATATATTCAGGAAAAAACGCATACGCCCTTTTTGGCCAAGTGCATCATTGTGGACGTTCTGCCTCTTTTCCTATGCTTTCAATGCAATTCCAGTCTACCTCCTGAAATCGGTTTCCTGCAATTCTGCCCCGCTTTCAAGTCCTCTTGGCAGCCTTACTTCAGTCTATTTTTGGACGATAGCTGTCATTTATAACTCTGCAGGTTTGTGAATTACAGTGCCCCAGAGCTCCTTTCTTCAACTCGCTTTCTTGTGACCTGGCCGCAACACCGCAGGATGGCTTCAGGCCCTAATCTGATTCCGGCACGGCACGCTGAGCCTTTGGTTATTTCCTCTTCCTGGTGGGAAATGAGAGTTAAATTTGCCCGTCCAGACACCTCCAGCTAGTCTCTCATTGGTTCTCGCTATTCCTGTTCATCTTCCGCAGAAATTGCAAACTGGGCCAAACAGGAGGTTAAAGGCGGTGACTCTCCAAGTGGGGAGAGTGTTAGTAAAGCGTCTGGAATGTTGCACCCGAGTACCAGGGGAGGAAAACTGAGACATATTTGAACACGTCTCCCGTTCACATGGTTGATCATACTTGGGTTCCACATGCATGTTTTAGCTGAAGGAAGAATACCTTAAACCTGGAGAGTTAAGACCCGTGTAATGGGTACCATGCAATATCACTTCAAAGGGTCTTCATTTGCTCACCGAACCTCTCCAATCCTATCACTGCTGCGTTTATGCCCCTGTACACATGCTTGATTCTCTTTCGGAGACATAGCAATCCATAGGTTTTAAGATACTTACTAGTCAGGTACATTCTTAGGCGTTTAATATGCGGTGTTGAGTCCATTTCGTTGAGCAAGGAGTAGCTCTTGTCTATTCCATATTTGACTTAAGGAACTTTATCTGTGCTCATTTCAATCTCTGGTTTTATGCAGCACCCCAACTCACCTTTACCCTTAAGCAAGCATAAGTTGGTTTTCTAAATTTGAGACCCTGTTCTGTTCTGTAATTCATTTCCTGTGTAGCCAAGTTTACATTCCGTGTATTACTGATATCTTATGATGTTTCTTTTTCTGTGTGACTTACTTCAGTTAGAATCATCATACCTGAATCCACTCATTGTGCTGCTAAGGGCCTGATGACACAGATTTCATTGCTGAGTGATATTGCTTTGTAAGTAAATACCACAACTTCTTTATCCATTTTTCACTTTCTGCGATGTTGAACTTGTACTGTAAACGAGGTTCTTGTAAACAGAGGCGCCCCAAACTTTGGGGTGGCTGTGTCTTTTTGATTTTAATTTCCCTAAGCTATAGGACCATAAGTGGCAGTGCCCTAGGCTCTGTTGCTTTGTTTTTTAGATGTTTCAGGAAACACCATACACTTCTCCTGAGTGGTTGTTTGCAATTTACATCCCGCCCATCAGCACAACAAGGCTCCCAGTTCTCCATGGCCTGTCCTGCCTTTCTGGATTTTACACTTTTTTCAGATGGCCCTTTTGACCGGGGGGAAGTGAGACTTCATTGTAGTGCAGATTTCCTTTGCAAGCTTGCTTGGTTGGCCAAAAAGGGCGTATGCGTTTTTTCCTGAATATATTCAGGAAAAAACGCATACGCCCTTTTTGGCCAAGTGCATCATTGTGGACGTTCTGCCTCTTTTCCTATGCTTTCAATGCAATTCCAGTCTACCTCCTGAAATCGGTTTCCTGCAATTCTGCCCCGTTTTCAAGTCCTCTTGACAGCCTTACTTCAGTCTATTTTTGGACGATAGCTGTCATTTATAACTCTGCAGGTTTGTGAATTACAGTGCCCCAGAGCTCCTTTCTTCAACTCGCTTTCTTGTGACCTGGCCGCAACACCGCAGGATGGCTTCAGGCCCTAATCTGATTCCGGCACGGCACGCTGATCCTTTGGTTATTTCCTCTTCCTGGTGGGAAATGAGAGTTAAATTTGCCCGTCCAGACACCTCCAGCTAGTCTGTCATTGGTTCTCGCTATTCCTGTTCATCTTCCGCAGAAATTGCAAACTGGGCCAAACAGGAGGTTAAAGGGACTGACTCTCCAAGTCGGGAGAGTGTTAGTAAAGCGTCTGGAATGTTGCACCCGAGTACCAGGGTACGAAAACTGAGACATATTTGAACACGTCTCCCGATCACATGGTTGATCATACTCTAGGTACCACATGCATGTTTTAGCTGAAGGAAGAATACCTTAAACCTGGGTAGTTGAAACCCGTGGAATGGGTACCATGCAATATGACTTCAAAGGGTCTTCATTTGCTCACCGAACCTCTCCAATCCTATCACTGCTGCGTTTATGCCCCTGTACACATGCTTGATTCTCTTTCGGAGGCATAGCAATCCATAGGTTTTAAGATACTTACTAGTCCGGTACATTCTTAGGCGTTTAATATGCAGTGTTGAGTCCATTTCGTTGAGCAAGGAGTAGCTCTTGTCTATTCCATATTTGACTTAAGGAACTTTATCTGTGCTCATTTCAATCTCTGGTTTTATGCAGCACCACAACTCACCTTTACCATTAAGCAAGCATAAGTTGGTTTTCTAAATTTGAGTCCCTGTTCTGTTCTGTAATTCAGTTCCTGTGTAGCCAAGTTTACATTCCGTGTATTACTGATATCTTATGATGTTTCTTTTTCTGTGTGACTTACTTCAGTTAGAATCATCATACCTGAATCCACTCATTGTGCTGCTAAGGGCCTGATGACACAGATTTCATTGCTGAGTGATATTGCTTTGTAAGTAAATACCACAACTTCTTTATCCATTTTTCACTTTCTGCGATGTTGAACTTGTACTGTAAACGAGGTTCTTGTAAACAGAGGCGTCCCAAACTTTGGGGTGGCTGTGTCTTTTTGATTTTAATTTCCCTAAGCTATAGGACCATAAGTGGCAGTGCCCTAGGCTCTGTTGCTTTGTTTTTTAGATGTTTCAGGAAACACCATACACTTCTCCCGAGTGTCTGTTGGCAATTTACATCCCGCCCATCAGCATAACAAGGCTCCCAGTTCTCCATGGCCTGTCCTGCCTTTGTGGATTTTACACTTTTTTCAGATGGCCCTTTTGACCAGGGGGAAGTGAGACTTCATTGTAGTGCAGATTTCCTTCGCTAGTTTGCTTGGTTGGCCAAAAAGGGCGTATGCGTTTTTTCCTGAATATATTCAGGAAAAAACGCATACGCCCTTTTTGGCCAAGTGCATCATTGTGGACGTTCTGCCTCTTTTCCTATGCTTTCAATGCAATTCCAGTCTACCTCCTGAAATCGGTTTCCTGCAATTCTGCCCCGCTTTCAAGTCCTCTTGGCAGCCTTACTTCAGTCTATTTTTGGACGATAGCTGTCATTTATAACTCTGCAGGTTTGTGAATTACAGTGCCCCTGAGCTCCTTTCTTCAACTCGCTTTCTTGTGACCTGGCCGCAACACCGCAGGATGGCTTCAGGCCCTAATCTGGTTCCGGCCCGGCATGCTGAGCCTTTGGTTAATTCCTCTTCCTGGTGGGAAATGAGAGTTAAATTTGCCCGTCCAGACACCTCCAGCTAGCCTCTCATTGGTTCTCGCTATTCCTGTTCATCTTCCGCAGAAATTGCAAACTGGGCCAAACAGGAGGTTAAAGGGACTGACTCTCCAAGTGGGGAGAGTGTTAGTAAAGCGTCTGGAATGTTGCACCCGAGTACCAGGGGAGGAAAACTGAGACATATTTGAACACGTCTCCCGATCACATGGTTGATCATACTCTAGGTTCCACATGCATGTTTTAGCAGAAGGAAGAATACCTTAAACCTGGGTAGTTGAAACCCGTGGAATGGGTACCATGCAATATGACTTCAAAGGGTCTTCATTTGCTCACCGAACCTCTCCAATCCTATCACTGCTGCGTTTATTCCCCTGTACACACGCTTGATTCTCTTTTGGAGACATAGCAATCCATAGGTTTTAATATACTTACTAGTCAGGTACATTCTTAGGGGTTTAATATGGGGTTTTGAGTCCATTTCGTTGAGCAAGGAGTAGCTCTTGTCTATTCCATATTTGGCTTAAGGAACTTTATCTGTGCTCATTTCAATCTCTGGTTTTATGCAGCACCCCAACTCACCTTTCCCCTTAAGCAAGCATAAGTTGGTTTTCTAAATTTGAGACCCTGTTCTGTTTTGGAATGCAGTTCCTGTGTAGCCAAGTTTACATTCCGTGTATTAGTGATATCTTATGATGTTTCTTTTTCTGTGTGACTTATTTCAGTTAGAATCATCGTACCTGAATCTACTCATTATGCTGCTAAGGACCTGATGACATAGATTTCATTGCTGAGTGATACTGCATTGTACGTAAGTACCACAAGTTCTTTATCCATTTTTCACTTTCTGCGATGTTGAACTTGTACTGTAAACGAGGTTCTTGTAAACAGAGCCGTTCCAAACTTTGGGGTGGCTGTGTCTTTTTGATTTTAATTTCCCTAAGCTATAGGACCATAAGTGGAAGTGCCCTAGGTTCTGTTGTTTTGTTTTTTAGATGTTTCAGGAAACACCATACACTTCTCCCAAGTATCTGTTGGCAATTTACATCCCGCCCATCAGCATAACAAGGCTCCCAGTTCTCCATGGCCTGTCCTGCCTTTCTGGATTTTACACTTTTTTCAGATGGCCCTTTTGACCGGGGGGAAGTGAGACTTCATTGTAGTGCAGATTTCCTTTGCAAGCTTGCTTGGTTGGCCAAAAAGGGCGTATGCGTTTTTTCCTGAATATATTCAGGAAAAAACGCATACGCCCTTTTTGGCCAAATGCATCATTGTGGACGTTCTGCCTCTTTTCCTATGCTTTCAATGCAATTCCAGTCTACCTCCTGAAATCGGTTTCCTGCAATTCTGCCCCGCTTTCAAGTCTTTTGGCAGCCTTACTTCAGTCTATTTTTGGACGATAGCTGTCATTTATAACTCTG
Source organism: Stenella coeruleoalba (assembly GCF_951394435.1). NCBI lineage: Eukaryota > Metazoa > Chordata > Mammalia > Artiodactyla > Delphinidae > Stenella > Stenella coeruleoalba. Next base: position 362,480 of record NW_027645953.1, read on the forward strand.
CAGGTTTGTGAATTACAGTGCCCCTGAGCTCCTTTCTTCAACTCGCTTTCTTGTGACCTGGCCGCAACACCGCAGGATGGCTTCAGGCCCTAATCTGGTTCCGGCCCGGCATGCTGAGCCTTTGGTTAATTCCTCTTCCTGGTGGGAAATGAGAGTTAAATTTGCCCGTCCAGACACCTCCAGCTAGCCTCTCATTGGTTCTCGCTATTCCTGTTCATCTTCCGCAGAAATTGCAAACTGGGCCAAACAGGAGGTTAAAGGGACTGACTCTCCAAGTCGGGAGAGTGTTAGTAAAGCGTCTGGAATGTTGCACCCGAGTACCAGGGTACGAAAACTGAGACATATTTGAACACGTCTCCCGATCACATGGTTGATCATACTCTAGGTACCACATGCATGTTTTAGCTGAAGGAAGAATACCTTAAACCTGGGTAGTTGAAACCCGTGGAATGGGTACCATGCAATATGACTTCAAAGGGTCTTCATTTGCTCACCGAACCTCTCCAATCCTATCACTGCTGCGTTTATGCCCCTGTACACATGCTTGATTCTCTTTCGGAGGCATAGCAATCCATAGGTTTTAAGATACGTACTAGTCAGGTACATTCTAAGGCGTTTAATATGCGGTGTTGAGTCCATTTCGTTGAGCAAGGAGTAGCTCTTGTCTATTCCATATTTGACTTAAGGAACTTTATCTGTGCTCATTTCAATCTCTGGTTTTATGCAGCACCCCAACTCACCTTTCCCCTTAAGCAAGCATAAGTTGGTTTTCTAAATTTGAGACACTGTTCTGTTCTGTAATTCAGTTCCTGTGTAGCCAAGTTTACATTCCGTGTATTACTGATATCTTATGATGTTTCTTTTTCTGTGTGACTTACTTCAGTTAGAATCATCATACCTGAATCCACTCATTGTGCTGCTAAGGGCCTGATGACACAGATTTCATTGCTGAGTGATATTGCTTTGTAAGTAAATACCACAACTTCTTTATCCATTTTTCACTTTCTGCGATGTTGAACTTGTACTGTAAACGAGGTTCTTGTAAACAGAGGCGTCCCAAACTTTGGGGTGGCTGTGTCTTTTTGATTTTAATTTCCCTAAGCTATAGGACCATAAGTGGCAGTGCCCTAGGCTCTGTTGCTTTGTTTTTTAGATGTTTCAGGAAACACCATACACTTCTCCTGAGTGGTTGTTTGCAATTTACATCCCGCCCATCAGCATAACAAGGCTCCCAGTTCTCCATGGCCTGTCCTGCCTTTCTGGATTTTACACTTTTTTCAGATGGCCCTTTTGACCGGGGGGAAGTGAGACTTCATTGTAGTGCAGATTTCCTTTGCAAGCTTGCTTGGTTGGCCAAAAAGGGCGTATGCGTTTTTTCCTGAATATATTCAGGAAAAAACGCATACGCCCTTTTTGGCCAAGTGCATCATTGTGGACGTTCTGCCTCTTTTCCTATGCTTTCAATGCAATTCCAGTCTACCTCCTGAAATCGGTTTCCTGCAATTCTGCCCCGTTTTCAAGTCCTCTTGACAGCCTTACTTCAGTCTATTTTTGGACGATAGCTGTCATTTATAACTCTGCAGGTTTGTGAATTACAGTGCCCCAGAGCTCCTTTCTTCAACTCGCTTTCTTGTGACCTGGCCGCAACACCGCAGGATGGCTTCAGGCCCTAATCTGATTCCGGCACGGCACGCTGATCCTTTGGTTATTTCCTCTTCCTGGTGGGAAATGAGAGTTAAATTTGCCCGTCCAGACACCTCCAGCTAGTCTGTCATTGGTTCTCGCTATTCCTGTTCATCTTCCGCAGAAATTGCAAACTGGGCCAAACAGGAGGTTAAAGGGACTGACTCTCCAAGTCGGGAGAGTGTTAGTAAAGCGTCTGGAATGTTGCACCCGAGTACCAGGGTACGAAAACTGAGACATATTTGAACACGTCTCCCGATCACATGGTTGATCATACTCTAGGTACCACATGCATGTTTTAGCTGAAGGAAGAATACCTTAAACCTGGGTAGTTGAAACCCGTGGAATGGGTACCATGCAATATGACTTCAAAGGGTCTTCATTTGCTCACCGAACCTCTCCAATCCTATCACTGCTGCGTTTATGCCCCTGTACACATGCTTGATTCTCTTTCGGAGGCATAGCAATCCATAGGTTTTAAGATACTTACTAGTCCGGTACATTCTTAGGCGTTTAATATGCGGTGTTGAGTCCATTTCGTTGAGCAAGGAGTAGCTCTTGTCTATTCCATATTTGACTTAAGGAACTTTATCTGTGCTCATTTCAATCTCTGGTTTTATGCAGTACCACAACTCACCTTTACCATTAAGCAAGCATAAGTTGGTTTTCTAAATTTGAGTCCCTGTTCTGTTCTGTAATTCAGTTCCTGTGTAGCCAAGTTTACATTCCGTGTATTACTGATATCTTATGATGTTTCTTTTTCTGTGTGACTTACTTCAGTTAGAATCATCATACCTGAATCCACTCATTGTGCTGCTAAGGGCCTGATGACACAGATTTCATTGCTGAGTGATATTGCTTTCTAAGTAAATACCACAACTTCTTTATCCATTTTTCACTTTCTGCGATGTTGAACTTGTACTGTAAACGAGGTTCTTGTAAACAGAGGCGTCCCAAACTTTGGGGTGGCTGTGTCTTTTTGATTTTAATTTCCCTAAGCTATAGGACCATAAGTGGCAGTGCCCTAGGCTCTGTTGCTTTGTTTTTTAGATGTTTCAGGAAACACCATACACTTCTCCCGAGTGTCTGTTGGCAATTTACATCCCGCCCATCAGCATAACAAGGCTCCCAGTTCTCCATGGCCTGTCCTGCCTTTGTGGATTTTACACTTTTTTCAGATGGCCCTTTTGACCAGGGGGAAGTGAGACTTCATTGTAATGCAGATTTCCTTCGCTAGTTTGCTTGGTTGGCCAAAAAGGGCGTATGCGTTTTTTCCTGAATATATTCAGGAAAAAACGCATACGCCCTTTTTGGCCAAGTGCATCATTGTGGACGTTCTGCCTCTTTTCCTATGCTTTCAATGCAATTCCAGTCTACCTCCTGAAATCGGTTTCCTGCAATTCTGCCCCGCTTTCAAGTCCTCTTGGCAGCCTTACTTCAGTCTATTTTTGGACGATAGCTGTCATTTATAACTCTGCAGGTTTGTGAATTACAGTGCCCCAGAGCTCCTTTCTTCAACTCGCTTTCTTGTGACCTGGCCGCAACACCGCAGGATGGCTTCAGGCCCTAATCTGATTCCGGCACGGCACGCTGATCCTTTGGTTATTTCCTCTTCCTGGTGGGAAATGAGAGTTAAATTTGCCCGTCCAGACACCTCCAGCTAGTCTGTCATTGGTTCTCGCTATTCCTGTTCATCTTCCGCAGAAATTGCAAACTGGGCCAAACAGGAGGTTAAAGGGACTGACTCTCCAAGTCGGGAGAGTGTTAGTAAAGCGTCTGGAATGTTGCACCCGAGTACCAGGGTACGAAAACTGAGACATATTTGAACACGTCTCCCGATCACATGGTTGATCATACTCTAGGTACCACATGCATGTTTTAGCTGAAGGAAGAATACCTTAAACCTGGGTAGTTGAAACCCGTGGAATGGGTACCATGCAATATGACTTCAAAGGGTCTTCATTTGCTCACCGAACCTCTCCAATCCTATCACTGCTGCGTTTATGCCCCTGTACACATGCTTGATTCTCTTTCGGAGGCATAGCAATCCATAGGTTTTAAGATACTTACTAGTCCGGTACATTCTTAGGCGTTTAATATGCGGTGTTGAGTCCATTTCGTTGAGCAAGGAGTAGCTCTTGTCTATTCCATATTTGACTTAAGGAACTTTATCTGTGCTCATTTCAATCTCTGGTTTTATGCAGCACCACAACTCACCTTTACCATTAAGCAAGCATAAGTTGTTTTTCTAAATTTGAGTCCCTGTTCTGTTCTGTAATTCAGTTCCTGTGTAGCCAAGTTTACATTCCGTGTATTACTGATATCTTATGATGTTTCTTTTTCTGTGTGACTTACTTCAGTTAGAATCATCATACCTGAATCCACTCATTGTGCTGCTAAGGGCCTGATGACACAGATTTCATTGCTGAGTGATATTGCTTTGTAAGTAAATACCACAACTTCTTTATCCATTTTTCACTTTCTGCGATGTTGAACTTGTACTGTAAACGAGGTTCTTGTAAACAGAGGCGTCCCAAACTTTGGGGTGGCTGTGTCTTTTTGATTTTAATTTCCCTAAGCTATAGGACCATAAGTGGCAGTGCCCTAGGCTCTGTTGCTTTGTTTTTTAGATGTTTCAGGAAACACCATACACTTCTCCCGAGTGTCTGTTGGCAATTTACATCCCGCCCATCAGCATAACAAGGCTCCCAGTTCTCCATGGCCTGTCCTGCCTTTGTGGATTTTACACTTTTTTCAGATGGCCCTTTTGACCAGGGGGAAGTGAGACTTCATTGTAATGCAGATTTCCTTCGCTAGTTTGCTTGGTTGGCCAAAAAGGGCGTATGCGTTTTTTCCTGAATATATTCAGGAAAAAACGCATACGCCCTTTTTGGCCAAGTGCATCATTGTGGACGTTCTGCCTCTTTTCCTATGCTTTCAATGCAATTCCAGTCTACCTCCTGAAATCGGTTTCCTGCAATTCTGCCCCGCTTTCAAGTCCTCTTGGCAGCCTTACTTCAGTCTATTTTTGGACGATAGCTGTCATTTATAACTCTGCAGGTTTGTGAATTACAGTGCCCCTGAGCTCCTTTCTTCAACTCGCTTTCTTGTGACCTGGCCGCAACACCGCAGGATGGCTTCAGGCCCTAATCTTGTTCCGGCCCGGCATGCTGAGCCTTTGGTTAATTCCTCTTCCTGGTGGGAAATGACAGTTAAATTTGCCCGTCCAGACACCTCCAGCTAGCCTCTCATTGGTTCTCGCTATTCCTGTTCATCTTCCGCAGAAATTGCAAACTGGGCCAAACAGGAGGTTAAAGGGACTGACTCTCCAAGTGGGGAGAGTGTTAGTAAAGCGTCTGGAATGTTGCACCCGAGTACCAGGGGAGGAAAACTGAGACATATTTGAACACGTCTCCCGATCACATGGTTGATCATACTCTAGGTTCCACATGCATGTTTTAGCTGAAGGAAGAATACCTTAAACCTGGGTAGTTGAAACCCGTGGAATGGGTACCATGCAATATGACTTCAAAGGGTCTTCATTTGCTCACCGAACCTCTCCAATCCTATCACTGCTGCGTTTATTCCCCTGTACACACGCTTGATTCTCTTTTGGAGACATAGCAATCCATAGGTTTTAAGATACTTACTACTCAGGTACATTCTTAGGGGTTTAATATGGGGTTTTGAGTCCATTTCGTTGAGCAAGGAGTAGCTCTTGTCTATTCCATATTTGGCTTAAGGAACTTTATCTGTGCTCATTTCAATCTCTGGTTTTATGCAGCACCCCAACTCACCTTTCCCCTTACGCAAGCATAAGTTGGTTTTCTAAATTTGAGACCCTGTTCTGTTTTGGAATGCACTTCCTGTGTAGCCAAGTTTACATTCCGTGTATTACTGATATCTTATGATGTTTCTTTTTCTGTGTGACTTACTTCAGTTAGAATCATCATACCTGAATCCACTCATTGTGCTGCTAAGGGCCTGATGACACAGATTTCATTGCTGAGTGATATTGCTTTGTAAGTAAATACCACAACTTCTTTATCCATTTTTCACTTTCTGCGATGTTGAACTTGTACTGTAAACGAGGTTCTTGTAAACAGAGCCGTTCCAAACTTTGGGGTGGCTGTGTCTTTTTGATTTTAATTTCCCTAAGCTATAGGACCATAAGTGGAAGTGCCCTAGGCTCTGTTGCTTTGTTTTTTAGATGTTTCAGGAAACACCATACACTTCTCCTGAGTGGTTGTTGGCAATTTACATCCCGCCCATCAGCATAACAAGGCTCCCAGTTCTCCATGTCCTGTCCTGCCTTTCTGGATTTTACACTTTTTTCAGATGGCCCTTTTGACCGGGGGGAAGTGAGACTTCATTGTAGTGCAGATTTCCTTTGCAAGCTTGCTTGGTTGGCCAAAAAGGGCGTATGCGTTTTTTCCTGAATATATTCAGGAAAAAACGCATACGCCCTTTTTGGCCAAGTGCATCATTGTGGACGTTCTGCCTCTTTTCCTGTGCTTTCAATGCAATTCCAGTCTACCTCCTGAAATCGGTTTCCTGCAATTCTGCCCCGCTTTCAAGTCCTCTTGGCAGCCTTACTTCAGTCTATTTTTGGACGATAGCTGTCATTTATAACTCTGCAGGTTTGTGAATTACAGTGCCCCTGAGCTCCTTTCTTCAACTCGCTTTCTTTTGAGCTGGCCGCAACACCGCAGGATGGCTTCAGGCCCTAATCTGGTTCCGGCCCGGCATGCTGAGCCTTTGGTTAATTCCTCTTCCTGGTGGGAAATGAGAGTTAAATTTGCCCGTCCAGACACCTCCAGCTAGTCTCTCATTGGTTCTCGCTATTCCTGTTCATCTTCCGCGGAAATTGCAAACTGGGCCAAACAGGAGGTTAAAGGCGCTGACTCTCCAAGTGGGGAGAGTGTTAGTAAAGCGTCTGGAATGTTGCACCCGAGTACCAGGAGAGGAAAACTGAGACATATTTGAACACGTCTCCCGTTCACATGGTTGATCATACTTGGGTTCCACATGCATGGTTTAGCTGAAGGAAGAATACCTTAAACCTGGAGAGTTGAGACCCGTGTAATGGGTACCATGCAATATGACTTCAAAGGGTCTTCATTTGCTCACCGAACCTCTCCAATCGTATCACTGCTGCGTTTATGCCCGTGTACACATGCTTGATTCTCTTTTGGAGACATAGCAATCCATAGGTTTTACGATACTTACTAGTCAGGTACATTCTTAGGCGTTTAATATGCGGTGTTGAGTCCATTTCGTTGAGCAAGGAGTAGCTCTTGTCTATTCCATATTTGACTTAAGGAACTTTATCTGTGCTCATTTCAATCTCTGGTTTTATGCAGCACCCCAACTCACCTTTACCCTTAAGCAAGCATAAGTTGGTTTTCTAAATTTGAGACCCTGTTCTGTTCTGTAATTCAGTTCCTGTGTAGCCAAGTTTACATTCCATGTATTACTGATATCTTATGATGTTTCTTTTTCTGTGTGACTTATTTCAGTTAGAATCATCATACCTGAATCCACTCATTGTGATGCGAAGGGCCTGATGACATAGATTTCATTGCTGAGTGATATTGCTTTGTAAGTAAATACCACAACTTGTTTATCCATTTTTCACTTTCTGCGATGTTGAACTTGTACTGTAAACGAGGTTCTTGTAAACAGAGGTGCCCCAAACTTTGGGGTGGCTGTGTCTTTTTCATTTTAATTTCCCTAAGCTATAGGACCATAAGTGGCAGTGACCTAGGCTCTGTTGGTTTGTTTTTTAGATGTTTCAGGAAACACCATACACTTCTCCCGAGTGGTTGTTGGCAATTTACATCCCGCCCATCAGCATAACAAGGCTCCCAGTTCTCCATGGCCTGTCCTGCCTTTCTGGATTTTACACTTTTTTCAGATGGCCCTTTTGACCGGGGGGAAGTGAGACTTCATTGTAGTGCAGATTTCCTTTGCAAGCTTGCTTGGTTGGCCAAAAAGGGCGTATGCGTTTTTTCCTGAATATATTCAGGAAAAAACGCATACGCCCTTTTTGGCCAAGTGCATCATTGTGGACGTTCTGCCTCTTTTCCTATGCTTTCAATGCAATTCCAGTCTACCTCCTGAAATCGGTTTCCTGCAATTCTGCCCCGCTTTCAAGTCCTCTTGGCAGCCTTACTTCAGTCTATTTTTGGACGATAGCTGTCATTTATAACTCTGCAGGTTTGTGAATTACAGTGCCCCTGAGCTCCTTTCTTCAACTCGCTTTCTTTTGAGCTGGCCGCAACACCGCAGGATGGCTTCAGGCCCTAATCTGGTTCCGGCCCGGCATGCTGAGCCTTTGGTTAATTCCTCTTCCTGGTGGGAAATGAGAGTTAAATTTGCCCGTCCAGACACCTCCAGCTAGTCTCTCATTGGTTCTCGCTATTCCTGTTCATCTTCCGCAGAAATTGCAAACTGGGCCAAACAGGAGGTTAAAGGCGCTGACTCTCCAAGTGGGGAGAGTGTTAGTAAAGCGTCTGGAATGTTGCACCCGAGTACCAGGAGAGGAAAACTGAGACATATTTGAACACGTCTCCCGTTCACATGGTTGATCATACTTGGGTTCCACATGCATGGTTTAGCTGAAGGAAGAATACCTTAAACCTGGAGAGTTGAGACCCGTGTAATGGGTACCATGCAATATGACTTCAAAGGGTCTTCATTTGCTCACCGAACCTCTCCAATCCTATCACTGCTGCGTTTATGCCCGTGTACACATGCTTGATTCTCTTTTGGAGACATAGCAATCCATAGGTTTTACGATACTTACTAGTCAGGTACATTCTTAGGCGTTTAATATGCGGTGTTGAGTCCATTTCGTTGAGCAAGGAGTAGCTCTTGTCTATTCCATATTTGACTTAAGGAACTTTATCTGTGCTCATTTCAATCTCTGGTTTTATGCAGCACCCCAACTCACCTTTACCCTTAAGCAAGCATAAGTTGGTTTTCTAAATTTGAGACCCTGTTCTGTTCTGTAATTCAGTTCCTGTGTAGCCAAGTTTACATTCCATGTATTACTGATATCTTATGATGTTTCTTTTTCTGTGTGACTTATTTCAGTTAGAATCATCATACCTGAATCCACTCATTGTGATGCGAAGGGCCTGATGACATAGATTTCATTGCTGAGTGATATTGCTTTGTAAGTAAATACCACAACTTCTTTATCCATTTTTCACTTTCTGCGATGTTGAACTTGTACTGTAAACGAGGTTCTTGTAAACAGAGGTGCCCCAAACTTTGGGGTGGCTGTGTCTTTTTCATTTTAATTTCCCTAAGCTATAGGACCATAAGTGGCAGTGACCTAGGCTCTGTTGCTTTGTTTTTTAGATGTTTCAGGAAACACCATACACTTCTCCCGAGTGGTTGTTGGCAATTTACATCCTGCCCATCAGCATAACAAGGCTCCCAGTTCTCCATGGCCTGTCCTGCCTTTCTGGATTTTACACTTTTTTCAGATGGCCCTTTTGACCGGGGGGAAGTGAGACTTCATTGTAGTGCAGATTTCCTTTGCAAGCTTGCTTGGTTGGCCAAAAAGGGCGTATGCGTTTTTTCCTGAATATATTCAGGAAAAAACGCATACGCCCTTTTTGGCCAAGTGCATCGTTGTGGACGTTCTGCCTCTTTTCCTATGCTTTCAATGCAATTCCAGTCTACCTCCTGAAATCGGTTTCCTGCAATTCTGCCCCGCTTTCAAGTCCTCTTGGCAGCCTTACTTCAGTCTATTTTTGGACGATAGCTGTCATTTATAACTCTGCAGGTTTGTGAATTACAGTGCCCCTGAGCTCCTTTCTTCAACTCGCTTTCTTGTGACCTGGCCGCAACACCGCAGGATGGCTTCAGGCCCTAATCTGGTTCCGGCCCGGCATTCTGAGCCTTTGGTTAATTCCTCTTCCTGGTGGGAAATGAGAGTTAAATTTGCCCGTCCAGACACCTCCAGCTAGCCTCTCATTGGTTCTCGCTATTCCTGTTCATCTTCCGCAGAAATTGCAAACTGGGCCAAACAGGAGGTTAAAGGGACTGACTCTCCAAGTCGGGAGAGTGTTAGTAAAGCGTCTGGAATGTTGCACCCGAGTACCAGGGGAGGAAAACTGAGACATATTTCAACACGTCTCCCGTTCACATGGTTGATCATACTTGGGTTCCACATGCATGTTTTAGCTGAAGGAAGAATACCTTAAACCTGGAGAGTTAAGACCCGTGTAATGTGTACCATGCAATATGACTTCAAAGGGTCTTCATTTGCTCACCGAACCTCTCCAATCCTATCACTGCTGCGTTTATGCCCCTGTGCACATGCTTGATTCTCTTTTGGAGACATACCAATCCATAGGTTTTAAGATACTTACTAGTCAGGTACATTCTTAGGCGTTTAATATGCGGTGTTGAGTCCATTTCGTTGAGCAAGGAGTAGCTCTTGTCTATTCCATATTTGGCTTAAGGAACTTTATCTGTGCTCATTTCAATCTCTGGTTTTATGCAGCACCCCAACTCACCTTTACCCTTAAGCAAGCATAAGTTGGTTTTCTAAATTTGAGACCCTGTTCTGTTCTGTAATTCAGTTCCTGTGTAGCCAAGTTTACATTCCGTGTATTACTGATATCTTATGATGTTTCTTTTTCTGTGTGACTTACTTCAGTTAGAATCATCATACCTGAATCCACTCATTGTGCTGCTAAGGGCCTGATGACACAGATTTCATTGCTGAGTGATATTGCTTTGTAAGTAAATACCACAACTTCTTTATCCATTTTTCACTTTCTGCGATGTTGAACTTGTACTGTAAACGAGGTTCTTGTAAACAGAGGTGCCCCAAACTTTGGGGTGGCTGTGTCTTTTTCATTTTAATTTCCCTAAGCTATAGGACCATAAGTGGCAGTGACCTAGGCTCTGTTGCTTTGTTTTTTAGATGTTTCAGGAAACACCATACACTTCTCCTGAGTGGTTGTTGGCAATTTACATCCCGCCCATCAGCATAACAAGGCTCCCAGTTCTCCATGTCCTGTCCTGCCTTTCTGGATTTTACACTTTTTTCAGATGGCCCTTTTGACCGGGGGGAAGTGAGACTTCATTGTAGTGCAGATTTCCTTTGCAAGCTTGCTTGGTTGGCCAAAAAGGGCGTATGTGTTTTTTCCTGAATATATTCAGGAAAAAACGCATACGCCCTTTTTGGCCAAGTGCATCATTGTGGACGTTCTGCCTCTTTTCCTATGCTTTCAATGCAATTCCAGTCTACCTCCTGAAATCGGTTTCCTGCAATTCTGCCCCGCTTTCAAGTCCTCTTGGCAGCCTTACTTCAGTCTATTTTTGGACGATAGCTGTCATTTATAACTCTGCAGGTTTGTGAATTACAGTGCCCCTGAGCTCCTTTCTTCAACTCGCTTTCTTTTGAGCTGGCCGCAACACCGCAGGATGGCTTCAGGCCCTAATCTGGTTCCGGCCCGGCATGCTGAGCCTTTGGTTAATTCCTCTTCCTGGTGGGAAATGAGAGTTAAATTTGCCCGTCCAGACACCTCCAGCTAGTCTCTCATTGGTTCTCGCTATTCCTGTTCATCTTCCGCAGAAATTGCAAACTGGGCCAAACAGGAGGTTAAAGGCGCTGACTCTCCAAGTGGGGAGAGTGTTAGTAAAGCATCTGGAATGTTGCACCCGAGTACCAGGGGAGGAAAACTGAGACATATTTGAACACGTCTCCCGTTCACATGGTTGATCATACTTGGGTTCCACATGCATGGTTTAGCTGAAGGAAGAATACCTTAAACCTGGAGAGTTGAGACCCGTGTAATGGGTACCATGCAATATGACTTCAAAGGGTCTTCATTTGCTCACCGAACCTCTCCAATCCTATCACTGCTGCGTTTATGCCCGTGTACACATGCTTGATTCTCTTTTGGAGACATAGCAATCCATAGGTTTTACGATACTTACTAGTCAGGTACATTCTTAGGCGTTTAATATGCGGTGTTGAGTCCATTTCGTTGAGCAAGGAGTAGCTCTTGTCTATTCCATATTTGACTTAAGGAACTTTATCTGTGCTCATTTCAATCTCTGGTTTTATGCAGCACCCCAACTCACCTTTACCCTTAAGCAAGCATAAGTTGGTTTTCTAAATTTGAGACCCTGTTCTGTTCTGTAATTCAGTTCCTGTGTAGCCAAGTTTACATTCCATGTATTACTGATATCTTATGATGTTTCTTTTTCTGTGTGACTTATTTCAGTTAGAATCATCATACCTGAATCCACTCATTGTGATGCGAAGGGCCTGATGACATAGATTTCATTGCTGAGTGATATTGCTTTGTACGTAAGTACCACAAGTTCTTTATCCATTTTTCACTTTCTGCGATGTTGAACTTGTACTGTAAATGAGGTTCTTGTAAACAGAGCCGTCCCAAACTTTGGGGAGCTGTGTCTTTTTGATTTTAATTTCCCTAAGCTATAGGACCATAAGTGGAAGTGCCCTAGGCTCTGTTGCTTTGTTTTTTAGATGTTTCAGGAAACACCATACACTTCTCCCAAGTGTCTGTTGGCAATTTACATCCCGCCCTTCAGCATAACAAGGCTCCCAGTTCTCAATGGCCTGTTGCCTTTCTGGATTGTACACTTTTTTCAGATGGCCCTTTTGACCGGGGGGAAGTGAGACTTCATTGTAGTGCAGATTTCCTTTGCAAGCTTGCTTGGTTGGCCAAAAAGGGCGTATGCGTTTTTTCCTGAATATATTCAGGAAAAAACGCATACGCCCTTTTTGGCCAAGTGCATCATTGTGGACGTTCTGCCTCTTTTCCTATGCTTTCAATGCAATTCCAGTCTACCTCCTAAAATCGGTTTCCTGCAATTCTGCCCTGCTTTCAAGTCCTCTTGGTGGCCTTACTTCAGTCTATTCTTGGACGATAGCTGTCATTTATAACTCTGCAGGTTTGTGAATTACAGTGCCCCTGAGCTCCTTTCTTCAACTCGCTTTCTTGTGACCTGGCCGCAACACCGCAGGATGGCTTCAGGCCCTAATCTGGTTCCGGCCCGGCATGCTGAGCCTTTGGTTAATTCCTCTTCCTGGTGGGAAATGAGAGTTAAATTTGCCCGTCCAGACACCTCCAGCTAGCCTCTCATTGGTTCTCGCTATTCCTGTTCATCTTCCGCAGAAATTGCAAACTGGGCCAAACAGGAGGTTAAAGGGACTGACTCTCCAAGTGGGGAGAGTGTTAGTAAAGCGTCTGGAATGTTGCACCCGAGTACCAGGGGAGGAAAACTGAGACATATTTGAACACGTCTCCCGATCACATGGTTGATCATACTCTAGGTTCCACATGCATGTTTTAGCTGAAGGAAGAATACCTTAAACCTGGGTAGTTGAAACCCGTGGAATGGGTACCATGCAATATGACTTCAAAGGGTCTTCATTTGCTCACCGAACCTCTCCAATCCTATCACTGCTGCGTTTATGCCCCTGTACACATGCTTGATTCTCTTTCGGAGACATAGCAATCCATAGGTTTTAAGATACTTACTAGTCAGGTACATTCTTAGGCGTTTAATATGGGGTGTTGAGTCCATTTCGTTGAGCAAGGAGTAGCTCTTGTCTATTCCATATTTGGCTTAAGGAACTTTATCTGTGCTCATTTCAATCTCTGGTTTTATGCAGCACCCCAACTCACCTTTACCCTTAAGCAAGCATAAGTTGGTTTTCTAAATTTGAGACCCTGTTCTGTTCTGTAATTCAGTTCCTGTGTAGCCAAGTTTACATTCCGTGTATTACTGATATCTTATGATGTTTCTTTTTCTGTGTGACTTATTTCAGTTAGAATCATCATACCTGAATCCACTCATTGTGCTGCTAAGGGCCTGATGACACAGATTTCATTGCTGAGTGATATTGCTTTGTAAGTAAATACCACAACTTCTTTATCCATTTTTCACTTTCTGCGATGTTGAACTTGTACGGTAAACGAGGTTCTTGTAAACGGAGGCGTCCCAAACTTTGGGGTGGCTGTGTCTTTTTGATTTTAATTTCCCTAAGCTATAGGACCATAAGTGGAAGTGCCCTAGGCTCTGTTGCTTTGTTTTTTAGATGTTTCAGGAAACACCATACACTTCTCCCGAGTGGTTGTTGGCAATTTACATCCCGCCCATCAGCATAACAAGGCTCCCAGTTCTCCATGGCCTGTCCTGCCTTTCTGGATTTTACACTTTTTTCAGATGGCCCTTTTGACCGGGGGGAAGTGAGACTTCATTGTAGTGCAGATTTCCTTTGCAAGCTTGCTTGGTTGGCCAAAAAGGGCGTATGCGTTTTTTCCTGAATATATTCAGGAAAAAACGCATATGCCCTTTTTGGCCAAGTGCATCATTGTGGACGTTCTGCCTCTTTTCCTATGCTTTCAATGCAATTTCAGTCTACCTCCTGAAATCGGTTTCCTGCAATTCTGCCCCGCTTTCAAGTCCTCTTGGCAGCCTTACTTCAGTCTATTTTTGGACGATAGCTGTCATTTATAACTCTGCAGGTTTGTGAATTACAGTGCCCCTGAGCTCCTTTCTTCAACTCGCTTTCTTGTGACCTGGCCGCAACACCGCAGGATGGCTTCAGGCCCTAATCTTGTTACGGCCCGGCATGCTGAGCCTTTGGTTAATTCCTCTTCCTGGTGGGAAATGAGAGTTAAATTTGCCCGTCCAGACACCTCCAGCTAGCCTCTCATTGGTTCTCGCTATTCCTGTTCATCTTCCGCAGAAATTGCAAACTGGGCCAAACAGGAGGTTAAAGGGACTGACTCTCCAAGTGGGGAGAGTGTTAGTAAAGCGTCTGGAATGTTGCACCCGAGTACCAGGGTACGAAAACTGAGACATATTTGAACACGTCTCCCGATCACATGGTTGATCATACTCTAGGTTCCACATGCATGTTTTAGCTGAAGGAAGAATACCTTAAACCTGGGTAGTTGAAACCCGTGGAATTGGTACCATGCAATATGATTTCAAAGGGTCTTCATTTGCTCACCGAACCTCTCCAATCCTATCACTGCTGCGTTTATGCCCCTGTACACATGTTTGATTCTCTTTCAGAGACATAGCAATCCATAGGTTTTAAGATACTTACTAGTCAGGTACATTCTTAGGTGTTTAATATGCGGTGTTGAGTCCATTTCGTTGAGCAAGGAGTAGCTCTTGTCTATTCCATATTTGACTTAAGGAACATTATCTGTGCTCATTTCAATCTCTGGTTTTATGCAGCACCCCAACTCACCTTTACCCTTAAGCAAGCATAAGTTGGTTTTCTAAATTTGAGACCCTGTTCTGTTCTGTAATTCAGTTCCTGTGTAGCCATGTTTACATTCCGTGTATTAGTGATATCTTATGATGTTTCTTTTTCTGTGTGACTTACTTCAGTTAGAATCATCATACCTGAATCCACTCATTGTGCTGCTAAGGGCCTGATGACACAGATTTCATTGCTGAGTGATATTGCTTTGTAAGTAAATACCACAACTTCTTTATCCATTTTTCTCTTTCTGCGATGTTGAACTTGTACTGTAAACGAGGTTCTTGTAAACAGAGCCGTTCCAAACTTTGGGGTGGCTGTGTCTTTTTGATTTTAATTTCCCTAAGCTATAGGACCATAAGTGGAAGTGCCCTAGGTTCTGTTGCTTTGTTTTTTAGATGTTTCAGGAAACACCATACACTTCTCCCGAGTGGTTGTTGGCAATTTACATCCCACCCATCAGCATAACAAGGCTCCCAGTTCTCCATGACCTGTCCTGCCTTTCTGGATTTTACACTTTTTTCAGATGGCCCTTTTGACCGGGGGGAAGTGAGACTTCATTGTAGTGCAGATTTCCTTTGCAAGCTTGCTTGGTTGGCCAAAAAGGGCGTATGCGTTTTTTCCTGAATATATTCAGGAAAAAACTCATACGCCCTTTTCGGCCAAGTGCATCATTGTGGACGTTCTGCCTCTTTTCCTATGCTTTCAATGCAATTCCAGTCTACCTCCTGAAATCGGTTTCCTGCAATTCTGCCCCGCTTTCAAGTCCTCTTGGCAACCTTACTTCAATCTATTTTTGGACGATAGCTGTCATTTATAACTCTGCAGGTTTGTGAATTACAGTGCCCCTGAGCTCCTTTCTTCAACTCGGTTTCTTGTGACCTGGCCGCAACACCGCAGGATGGCTTCAGGCCCTAATCTGGTTCCGGTACGGCACGCTGAGCCTTTGGTTATTTCCTCTTCCTGGTGGGAAATGAGAGTTAAATTTGACCGTCCAGACACCTCCAGCTAGCCTCTCATTGGTTCTCGCTATTCCTGTTCATCTTCCGCAGAAATTGCAAACTGGGCCAAACAGGAGGTTAAAGGCGCTGACTCTCCAAGTGGGGAGAGTGTTAGTAAACCGTCTGGAATGTTGCACCCGAGTACCAGGGGAGGAAAACTGAGACATATTTGAACACGTCTCCCGTTCACATGGTTGATCATACTTGGGTTCCACATGCATGTTTTAGCTGAAGGAAGAATACCTTAAACCTGGAGAGTTGAGACCCGTGTAATGGGTACCATGCAATATGATTTCAAAGGGTCTTCATTTGCTCACCGAACCTCTCCAATCCTATCACTGCTGCGTTTATGCCCCTGCACACATGCTTGATTCTCTTTCGGAGACATAGCAATCCATAGGTTTTACGATACTTACTAGTCAGGTACATTCTTAGGCGTTTAATATGCGGTGTTGAGTCCATTTCGTTGAGCAAGGAGTAGCTCTTGTCTATTCCATATTTGGCTTAAGGAACTTTATCTGTGCTCATTTCAATCTCTGGTTTTATGCAGCACCCCAACTCACCTTTACCCTTAAGCAAGCATAAGTTGGTTTTCTAAATTTGAGACCCTGTTCTGTTCTGTAATTCAGTTCCTGTGTAGCCAAGTTTACATTCCGTGTATTACTGATATCTTATGATGTTTCTTTTTCTGTGTGACTTACTTCAGTTAGAATCATCATACCTGAATCCACTCATTGTGCTGCTAAGGGCCTGATGACACAGATTTCATTGCTCAGTGATATTGCTTTGTAAGTAAATACCACAACTTCTTTATCCATTTTTCACTTTCTGCGATGTTGAACTTGTACTGTAAACGAGGTTCTTGTAAACAGAGCCGTTCCAAACTTTGGGGTGGCTGTGTCTTTTTGATTTTAATTTCCCTAAGCTATAGGACCATAAGTGGCAGTGCCCTAGGTTCTGTTGCTTTGTTTTTTAGATGTTTCAGGAAACACCATACACTTCTCCCGAGTGGTTGTTGGCAATTTACATCCCGCCCATCAGCATAACAAGGCTCCCAGTTCTCCATGGCCTGTCCTGCCTTTCTGGATTTTACACTTTTTTCAGATGGCCCTTTTGACCGGGGGGAAGTGAGACTTCATTGTAGTGCAGATTTCCTTTGCAAGCTTGCTTGGTTGGCCAAAAAGGGCGTATGCGTTTTTTCCTGAATATATTCAGGAAAAAACGCATACGCCCTTTTTGGCCAAGTGCATCGTTGTGGACGTTCTGCCTCTTTTCCTATGCTTTCAATGCAATTCCAGTCTACCTCCTGAAATCGGTTTCCTGCAATTCTGCCCCGCTTTCAAGTCTTTTGGCAGCCTTACTTCAGTCTATTTTTGGACGATAGCTGTCATTTATAACTCTGCAGGTTTGTGAATTACAGTGCCCCTGAGCTCCTTTCTTCAACTCGCTTTCTTGTGACCTGGCCGCAACACCGCAGGATGGCTTCAGGCCCTAATCTGGTTCCGGCCCGGCATGCTGAGCCTTTGGTTAATTCCTCTTCCTGGTGGGAAATGAGAGTTAAATTTGCCCGTCCAGACACCTCCAGCTAGCCTCTCATTGGTTCTCGCTATTCCTGTTCATCTTCCGCAGAAATTGCAAACTGGGCCAAACAGGAGGTTAAAGGGACTGACTCTCCAAGTCGGGAGAGTGTTAGTAAAGCGTCTGGAATGTTGCACCCGAGTACCAGGGTACGAAAACTGAGACATATTTGAACACGTCTCCCGATCACATGGTTGATCATACTCTAGGTACCACATGCATGTTTTAGCTGAAGGAAGAATACCTTAAACCTGGGTAGTTGAAACCCGTGGAATGGGTACCATGCAATATGACTTCAAAGGGTCTTCATTTGCTCACCGAACCTCTCCAATCCTATCACTGCTGCGTTTATGCCCCTGTACACATGCTTGATTCTCTTTCGGAGGCATAGCAATCCATAGGTTTTAAGATACGTACTAGTCAGGTACATTCTAAGGCGTTTAATATGCGGTGTTGAGTCCATTTCGTTGAGCAAGGAGTAGCTCTTGTCTATTCCATATTTGACTTAAGGAACTTTATCTGTGCTCATTTCAATCTCTGGTTTTATGCAGCACCCCAACTCACCTTTCCCCTTAAGCAAGCATAAGTTGGTTTTCTAAATTTGAGACACTGTTCTGTTCTGTAATTCAGTTCCTGTGTAGCCAAGTTTACATTCCGTGTATTACTGATATCTTATGATGTTTCTTTTTCTGTGTGACTTACTTCAGTTAGAATCATCATACCTGAATCCACTCATTGTGCTGCTAAGGGCCTGATGACACAGATTTCATTGCTGAGTGATATTGCTTTCTAAGTAAATACCACAACTTCTTTATCCATTTTTCACTTTCTGCGATGTTGAACTTGTACTGTAAACGAGGTTCTTGTAAACAGAGGCGCCCCAAACTTTGGGGTGGCTGTGTCTTTTTGATTTTAATTTCCCTAAGCTATAGGACCATAAGTGGCAGTGCCCTAGGCTCTGTTGCTTTGTTTTTTAGATGTTTCAGGAAACACCATACACTTCTCCTGAGTGGTTGTTTGCAATTTACATCCCGCCCATCAGCATAACAAGGCTCCCAGTTCTCCATGGCCTGTCCTGCCTTTCTGGATTTTACACTTTTTTCAGATGGCCCTTTTGACCGGGGGGAAGTGAGACTTCATTGTAGTGCAGATTTCCTTTGCAAGCTTGCTTGGTTGGCCAAAAAGGGCGTATGCGTTTTTTCCTGAATATATTCAGGAAAAAACGCATACGCCCTTTTTGGCCAAGTGCATCATTGTGGACGTTCTGCCTCTTTTCCTATGCTTTCAATGCAATTCCAGTCTACCTCCTGAAATCGGTTTCCTGCAATTCTGCCCCGTTTTCAAGTCCTCTTGACAGCCTTACTTCAGTCTATTTTTGGACGATAGCTGTCATTTATAACTCTGCAGGTTTGTGAATTACAGTGCCCCAGAGCTCCTTTCTTCAACTCGCTTTCTTGTGACCTGGCCGCAACACCGCAGGATGGCTTCAGGCCCTAATCTGATTCCGGCACGGCACGCTGATCCTTTGGTTATTTCCTCTTCCTGGTGGGAAATGAGAGTTAAATTTGCCCGTCCAGACACCTCCAGCTAGTCTGTCATTGGTTCTCGCTATTCCTGTTCATCTTCCGCAGAAATTGCAAACTGGGCCAAACAGGAGGTTAAAGGGACTGACTCTCCAAGTCGGGAGAGTGTTAGTAAAGCGTCTGGAATGTTGCACCCGAGTACCAGGGTACGAAAACTGAGACATATTTGAACACGTCTCCCGATCACATGGTTGATCATACTCTAGGTACCACATGCATGTTTTAGCTGAAGGAAGAATACCTTAAACCTGGGTAGTTGAAACCCGTGGAATGGGTACCATGCAATATGACTTCAAAGGGTCTTCATTTGCTCACCGAACCTCTCCAATCCTATCACTGCTGCGTTTATGCCCCTGTACACATGCTTGATTCTCTTTCGGAGGCATAGCAATCCATAGGTTTTAAGATACTTACTAGTCCGGTACATTCTTAGGCGTTTAATATGCGGTGTTGAGTCCATTTCGTTGAGCAAGGAGTAGCTCTTGTCTATTCCATATTTGACTTAAGGAACTTTATCTGTGCTCATTTCAATCTCTGGTTTTATGCAGCACCACAACTCACCTTTACCATTAAGCAAGCATAAGTTGGTTTTCTAAATTTGAGTCCCTGTTCTGTTCTGTAATTCAGTTCCTGTGTAGCCAAGTTTACATTCCGTGTATTACTGATATCTTATGATGTTTCTTTTTCTGTGTGACTTACTTCAGTTAGAATCATCATACCTGAATCCACTCATTGTGCTGCTAAGGGCCTGATGACACAGATTTCATTGCTGAGTGATATTGCTTTGTAAGTAAATACCACAACTTCTTTATCCATTTTTCACTTTCTGCGATGTTGAACTTGTACTGTAAACGAGGTTCTTGTAAACAGAGGCGTCCCAAACTTTGGGGTGGCTGTGTCTTTTTGATTTTAATTTCCCTAAGCTATAGGACCATAAGTGGCAGTGCCCTAGGCTCTGTTGCTTTGTTTTTTAGATGTTTCAGGAAACACCATACACTTCTCCCGAGTGTCTGTTGGCAATTTACATCCCGCCCATCAGCATAACAAGGCTCCCAGTTCTCCATGGCCTGTCCTGCCTTTGTGGATTTTACACTTTTTTCAGATGGCCCTTTTGACCAGGGGGAAGTGAGACTTCATTGTAATGCAGATTTCCTTCGCTAGTTTGCTTGGTTGGCCAAAAAGGGCGTATGCGTTTTTTCCTGAATATATTCAGGAAAAAACGCATACGCCCTTTTTGGCCAAGTGCATCATTGTGGACGTTCTGCCTCTTTTCCTATGCTTTCAATGCAATTCCAGTCTACCTCCTGAAATCGGTTTCCTGCAATTCTGCCCCGCTTTCAAGTCCTCTTGGCAGCCTTACTTCAGTCTATTTTTGGACGATAGCTGTCATTTATAACTCTGCAGGTTTGTGAATTACAGTGCCCCAGAGCTCCTTTCTTCAACTCGCTTTCTTGTGACCTGGCCGCAACACCGCAGGATGGCTTCAGGCCCTAATCTGATTCCGGCACGGCACGCTGATCCTTTGGTTATTTCCTCTTCCTGGTGGGAAATGAGAGTTAAATTTGCCCGTCCAGACACCTCCAGCTAGTCTGTCATTGGTTCTCGCTATTCCTGTTCATCTTCCGCAGAAATTGCAAACTGGGCCAAACAGGAGGTTAAAGGGACTGACTCTCCAAGTCGGGAGAGTGTTAGTAAAGCGTCTGGAATGTTGCACCCGAGTACCAGGGTACGAAAACTGAGACATATTTGAACACGTCTCCCGATCACATGGTTGATCATACTCTAGGTACCACATGCATGTTTTAGCTGAAGGAAGAATACCTTAAACCTGGGTAGTTGAAACCCGTGGAATGGGTACCATGCAATATGACTTCAAAGGGTCTTCATTTGCTCACCGAACCTCTCCAATCCTATCACTGCTGCGTTTATGCCCCTGTACACATGCTTGATTCTCTTTCGGAGGCATAGCAATCCATAGGTTTTAAGATACTTACTAGTCCGGTACATTCTTAGGCGTTTAATATGCGGTGTTGAGTCCATTTCGTTGAGCAAGGAGTAGCTCTTGTCTATTCCATATTTGACTTAAGGAACTTTATCTGTGCTCATTTCAATCTCTGGTTTTATGCAGCACCACAACTCACCTTTACCATTAAGCAAGCATAAGTTGGTTTTCTAAATTTGAGTCCCTGTTCTGTTCTGTAATTCAGTTCCTGTGTAGCCAAGTTTACATTCCGTGTATTACTGATATCTTATGATGTTTCTTTTTCTGTGTGACTTACTTCAGTTAGAATCATCATACCTGAATCCACTCATTGTGCTGCTAAGGGCCTGATGACACAGATTTCATTGCTGAGTGATATTGCTTTGTAAGTAAATACCACAACTTCTTTATCCATTTTTCACTTTCTGCGATGTTGAACTTGTACTGTAAACGAGGTTCTTGTAAACAGAGGCGTCCCAAACTTTGGGGTGGCTGTGTCTTTTTGATTTTAATTTCCCTAAGCTATAGGACCATAAGTGGCAGTGCCCTAGGCTCTGTTGCTTTGTTTTTTAGATGTTTCAGGAAACACCATACACTTCTCCCGAGTGTCTGTTGGCAATTTACATCCCGCCCATCAGCATAACAAGGCTCCCAGTTCTCCATGGCCTGTCCTGCCTTTGTGGATTTTACACTTTTTTCAGATGGCCCTTTTGACCAGGGGGAAGTGAGACTTCATTGTAATGCAGATTTCCTTCGCTAGTTTGCTTGGTTGGCCAAAAAGGGCGTATGCGTTTTTTCCTGAATATATTCAGGAAAAAACGCATACGCCCTTTTTGGCCAAGTGCATCATTGTGGACGTTCTGCCTCTTTTCCTATGCTTTCAATGCAATTCCAGTCTACCTCCTGAAATCGGTTTCCTGCAATTCTGCCCCGCTTTCAAGTCCTCTTGGCAGCCTTACTTCAGTCTATTTTTGGACGATAGCTGTCATTTATAACTCTGCAGGTTTGTGAATTACAGTGCCCCTGAGCTCCTTTCTTCAACTCGCTTTCTTGTGACCTGGCCGCAACACCGCAGGATGGCTTCAGGCCCTAATCTTGTTCCGGCCCGGCATGCTGAGCCTTTGGTTAATTCCTCTTCCTGGTGGGAAATGACAGTTAAATTTGCCCGTCCAGACACCTCCAGCTAGCCTCTCATTGGTTCTCGATATTCCTGTTCATCTTCCGCAGAAATTGCAAACTGGGCCAAACAGGAGGTTAAAGGGACTGACTCTCCAAGTGGGGAGAGTGTTAGTAAAGCGTCTGGAATGTTGCACCCGAGTACCAGGGGAGGAAAACTGAGACATATTTGAACACGTCTCCCGATCACATGGTTGATCATACTCTAGGTTCCACATGCATGTTTTAGCTGAAGGAAGAATACCTTAAACCTGGGTAGTTGAAACCCGTGGAATGGGTACCATGCAATATGACTTCAAAGGGTCTTCATTTGCTCACCGAACCTCTCCAATCCTATCACTGCTGCGTTTATTCCCCTGTACACACGCTTGATTCTCTTTTGGAGACATAGCAATCCATAGGTTTTAAGATACTTACTACTCAGGTACATTCTTAGGGGTTTAATATGGGGTTTTGAGTCCATTTCGTTGAGCAAGGAGTAGCTCTTGTCTATTCCATATTTGGCTTAAGGAACTTTATCTGTGCTCATTTCAATCTCTGGTTTTATGCAGCACCCCAACTCACCTTTCCCCTTACGCAAGCATAAGTTGGTTTTCTAAATTTGAGACCCTGTTCTGTTTTGGAATGCACTTCCTGTGTAGCCAAGTTTACATTCCGTGTATTACTGATATCTTATGATGTTTCTTTTTCTGTGTGACTTACTTCAGTTAGAATCATCATACCTGAATCCACTCATTGTGCTGCTAAGGGCCTGATGACACAGATTTCATTGCTGAGTGATATTGCTTTGTAAGTAAATACCACAACTTCTTTATCCATTTTTCACTTTCTGCGATGTTGAACTTGTACTGTAAACGAGGTTCTTGTAAACAGAGCCGTTCCAAACTTTGGGGTGGCTGTGTCTTTTTGATTTTAATTTCCCTAAGCTATAGGACCATAAGTGGAAGTGCCCTAGGCTCTGTTGCTTTGTTTTTTAGATGTTTCAGGAAACACCATACACTTCTCCTGAGTGGTTGTTGGCAATTTACATCCCGCCCATCAGCATAACAAGGCTCCCAGTTCTCCATGTCCTGTCCTGCCTTTCTGGATTTTACACTTTTTTCAGATGGCCCTTTTGACCGGGGGGAAGTGAGACTTCATTGTAGTGCAGATTTCCTTTGCAAGCTTGCTTGGTTGGCCAAAAAGGGCGTATGCGTTTTTTCCTGAATATATTCAGGAAAAAACGCATACGCCCTTTTTGGCCAAGTGCATCATTGTGGACGTTCTGCCTCTTTTCCTGTGCTTTCAATGCAATTCCAGTCTACCTCCTGAAATCGGTTTCCTGCAATTCTGCCCCGCTTTCAAGTCCTCTTGGCAGCCTTACTTCAGTCTATTTTTGGACGATAGCTGTCATTTATAACTCTGCAGGTTTGTGAATTACAGTGCCCCTGAGCTCCTTTCTTCAACTCGCTTTCTTTTGAGCTGGCCGCAACACCGCAGGATGGCTTCAGGCCCTAATCTGGTTCCGGCCCGGCATGCTGAGCCTTTGGTTAATTCCTCTTCCTGGTGGGAAATGAGAGTTAAATTTGCCCGTCCAGACACCTCCAGCTAGTCTCTCATTGGTTCTCGCTATTCCTGTTCATCTTCCGCGGAAATTGCAAACTGGGCCAAACAGGAGGTTAAAGGCGCTGACTCTCCAAGTGGGGAGAGTGTTAGTAAAGCGTCTGGAATGTTGCACCCGAGTACCAGGAGAGGAAAACTGAGACATATTTGAACACGTCTCCCGTTCACATGGTTGATCATACTTGGGTTCCACATGCATGGTTTAGCTGAAGGAAGAATACCTTAAACCTGGAGAGTTGAGACCCGTGTAATGGGTACCATGCAATATGACTTCAAAGGGTCTTCATTTGCTCACCGAACCTCTCCAATCGTATCACTGCTGCGTTTATGCCCGTGTACACATGCTTGATTCTCTTTTGGAGACATAGCAATCCATAGGTTTTACGATACTTACTAGTCAGGTACATTCTTAGGCGTTTAATATGCGGTGTTGAGTCCATTTCGTTGAGCAAGGAGTAGCTCTTGTCTATTCCATATTTGACTTAAGGAACTTTATCTGTGCTCATTTCAATCTCTGGTTTTATGCAGCACCCCAACTCACCTTTACCCTTAAGCAAGCATAAGTTGGTTTTCTAAATTTGAGACCCTGTTCTGTTCTGTAATTCAGTTCCTGTGTAGCCAAGTTTACATTCCATGTATTACTGATATCTTATGATGTTTCTTTTTCTGTGTGACTTATTTCAGTTAGAATCATCATACCTGAATCCACTCATTGTGATGCGAAGGGCCTGATGACATAGATTTCATTGCTGAGTGATATTGCTTTGTAAGTAAATACCACAACTTGTTTATCCATTTTTCACTTTCTGCGATGTTGAACTTGTACTGTAAACGAGGTTCTTGTAAACAGAGGTGCCCCAAACTTTGGGGTGGCTGTGTCTTTTTCATTTTAATTTCCCTAAGCTATAGGACCATAAGTGGCAGTGACCTAGGCTCTGTTGGTTTGTTTTTTAGATGTTTCAGGAAACACCATACACTTCTCCCGAGTGGTTGTTGGCAATTTACATCCCGCCCATCAGCATAACAAGGCTCCCAGTTCTCCATGGCCTGTCCTGCCTTTCTGGATTTTACACTTTTTTCAGATGGCCCTTTTGACCGGGGGGAAGTGAGACTTCATTGTAGTGCAGATTTCCTTTGCAAGCTTGCTTGGTTGGCCAAAAAGGGCGTATGCGTTTTTTCCTGAATATATTCAGGAAAAAACGCATACGCCCTTTTTGGCCAAGTGCATCATTGTGGACGTTCTGCCTCTTTTCCTATGCTTTCAATGCAATTCCAGTCTACCTCCTGAAATCGGTTTCCTGCAATTCTGCCCCGCTTTCAAGTCCTCTTGGCAGCCTTACTTCAGTCTATTTTTGGACGATAGCTGTCATTTATAACTCTGCAGGTTTGTGAATTACAGTGCCCCTGAGCTCCTTTCTTCAACTCGCTTTCTTTTGAGCTGGCCGCAACACCGCAGGATGGCTTCAGGCCCTAATCTGGTTCCGGCCCGGCATGCTGAGCCTTTGGTTAATTCCTCTTCCTGGTGGGAAATGAGAGTTAAATTTGCCCGTCCAGACACCTCCAGCTAGTCTCTCATTGGTTCTCGCTATTCCTGTTCATCTTCCGCAGAAATTGCAAACTGGGCCAAACAGGAGGTTAAAGGCGCTGACTCTCCAAGTGGGGAGAGTGTTAGTAAAGCGTCTGGAATGTTGCACCCGAGTACCAGGAGAGGAGAACTGAGACATATTTGAACACGTCTCCCGTTCACATGGTTGATCATACTTGGGTTCCACATGCATGGTTTAGCTGAAGGAAGAATACCTTAAACCTGGAGAGTTGAGACCCGTGTAATGGGTACCATGCAATATGACTTCAAAGGGTCTTCATTTGCTCACCGAACCTCTCCAATCCTATCACTGCTGCGTTTATGCCCGTGTACACATGCTTGATTCTCTTTTGGAGACATAGCAATCCATAGGTTTTACGATACTTACTAGTCAGGTACATTCTTAGGCGTTTAATATGCGGTGTTGAGTCCATTTCGTTGAGCAAGGAGTAGCTCTTGTCTATTCCATATTTGACTTAAGGAACTTTATCTGTGCTCATTTCAATCTCTGGTTTTATGCAGCACCCCAACTCACCTTTACCCTTAAGCAAGCATAAGTTGGTTTTCTAAATTTGAGACCCTGTTCTGTTCTGTAATTCAGTTCCTGTGTAGCCAAGTTTACATTCCATGTATTACTGATATCTTATGATGTTTCTTTTTCTGTGTGACTTATTTCAGTTAGAATCATCATACCTGAATCCACTCATTGTGATGCGAAGGGCCTGATGACATAGATTTCATTGCTGAGTGATATTGCTTTGTAAGTAAATACCACAACTTCTTTATCCATTTTTCACTTTCTGCGATGTTGAACTTGTACTGTAAACGAGGTTCTTGTAAACAGAGGTGCCCCAAACTTTGGGGTGGCTGTGTCTTTTTCATTTTAATTTCCCTAAGCTATAGGACCATAAGTGGCAGTGACCTAGGCTCTGTTGCTTTGTTTTTTAGATGTTTCAGGAAACACCATACACTTCTCCCGAGTGGTTGTTGGCAATTTACATCCTGCCCATCAGCATAACAAGGCTCCCAGTTCTCCATGGCCTGTCCTGCCTTTCTGGATTTTACACTTTTTTCAGATGGCCCTTTTGACCGGGGGGAAGTGAGACTTCATTGTAGTGCAGATTTCCTTTGCAAGCTTGCTTGGTTGGCCAAAAAGGGCGTATGCGTTTTTTCCTGAATATATTCAGGAAAAAACGCATACGCCCTTTTTGGCCAAGTGCATCGTTGTGGACGTTCTGCCTCTTTTCCTATGCTTTCAATGCAATTCCAGTCTACCTCCTGAAATCGGTTTCCTGCAATTCTGCCCCGCTTTCAAGTCCTCTTGGCAGCCTTACTTCAGTCTATTTTTGGACGATAGCTGTCATTTATAACTCTGCAGGTTTGTGAATTACAGTGCCCCTGAGCTCCTTTCTTCAACTCGCTTTCTTGTGACCTGGCCGCAACACCGCAGGATGGCTTCAGGCCCTAATCTGGTTCCGGCCCGGCATTCTGAGCCTTTGGTTAATTCCTCTTCCTGGTGGGAAATGAGAGTTAAATTTGCCCGTCCAGACACCTCCAGCTAGCCTCTCATTGGTTCTCGCTATTCCTGTTCATCTTCCGCAGAAATTGCAAACTGGGCCAAACAGGAGGTTAAAGGGACTGACTCTCCAAGTCGGGAGAGTGTTAGTAAAGCGTCTGGAATGTTGCACCCGAGTACCAGGGGAGGAAAACTGAGACATATTTCAACACGTCTCCCGTTCACATGGTTGATCATACTTGGGTTCCACATGCATGTTTTAGCTGAAGGAAGAATACCTTAAACCTGGAGAGTTAAGACCCGTGTAATGTGTACCATGCAATATGACTTCAAAGGGTCTTCATTTGCTCACCGAACCTCTCCAATCCTATCACTGCTGCGTTTATGCCCCTGTGCACATGCTTGATTCTCTTTTGGAGACATACCAATCCATAGGTTTTAAGATACTTACTAGTCAGGTACATTCTTAGGCGTTTAATATGCGGTGTTGAGTCCATTTCGTTGAGCAAGGAGTAGCTCTTGTCTATTCCATATTTGGCTTAAGGAACTTTATCTGTGCTCATTTCAATCTCTGGTTTTATGCAGCACCCCAACTCACCTTTACCCTTAAGCAAGCATAAGTTGGTTTTCTAAATTTGAGACCCTGTTCTGTTCTGTAATTCAGTTCCTGTGTAGCCAAGTTTACATTCCGTGTATTACTGATATCTTATGATGTTTCTTTTTCTGTGTGACTTACTTCAGTTAGAATCATCATACCTGAATCCACTCATTGTGCTGCTAAGGGCCTGATGACACAGATTTCATTGCTGAGTGATATTGCTTTGTAAGTAAATACCACAACTTCTTTATCCATTTTTCACTTTCTGCGATGTTGAACTTGTACTGTAAACGAGGTTCTTGTAAACAGAGGTGCCCCAAACTTTGGGGTGGCTGTGTCTTTTTCATTTTAATTTCCCTAAGCTATAGGACCATAAGTGGCAGTGACCTAGGCTCTGTTGCTTTGTTTTTTAGATGTTTCAGGAAACACCATACACTTCTCCTGAGTGGTTGTTGGCAATTTACATCCCGCCCATCAGCATAACAAGGCTCCCAGTTCTCCATGTCCTGT
This sequence comes from Stenella coeruleoalba, assembly GCF_951394435.1. Taxonomy (NCBI): domain Eukaryota; kingdom Metazoa; phylum Chordata; class Mammalia; order Artiodactyla; family Delphinidae; genus Stenella; species Stenella coeruleoalba. Next base: position 390,578 of record NW_027645953.1, read on the forward strand.
CCTGCCTTTCTGGATTTTACACTTTTTTCAGATGGCCCTTTTGACCGGGGGGAAGTGAGACTTCATTGTAGTGCAGATTTCCTTTGCAAGCTTGCTTGGTTGGCCAAAAAGGGCGTATGTGTTTTTTCCTGAATATATTCAGGAAAAAACGCATACGCCCTTTTTGGCCAAGTGCATCATTGTGGACGTTCTGCCTCTTTTCCTATGCTTTCAATGCAATTCCAGTCTACCTCCTGAAATCGGTTTCCTGCAATTCTGCCCCGCTTTCAAGTCCTCTTGGCAGCCTTACTTCAGTCTATTTTTGGACGATAGCTGTCATTTATAACTCTGCAGGTTTGTGAATTACAGTGCCCCTGAGCTCCTTTCTTCAACTCGCTTTCTTTTGAGCTGGCCGCAACACCGCAGGATGGCTTCAGGCCCTAATCTGGTTCCGGCCCGGCATGCTGAGCCTTTGGTTAATTCCTCTTCCTGGTGGGAAATGAGAGTTAAATTTGCCCGTCCAGACACCTCCAGCTAGTCTCTCATTGGTTCTCGCTATTCCTGTTCATCTTCCGCAGAAATTGCAAACTGGGCCAAACAGGAGGTTAAAGGCGCTGACTCTCCAAGTGGGGAGAGTGTTAGTAAAGCGTCTGGAATGTTGCACCCGAGTACCAGGGGAGGAAAACTGAGACATATTTGAACACGTCTCCCGTTCACATGGTTGATCATACTTGGGTTCCACATGCATGGTTTAGCTGAAGGAAGAATACCTTAAACCTGGAGAGTTGAGACCCGTGTAATGGGTACCATGCAATATGACTTCAAAGGGTCTTCATTTGCTCACCGAACCTCTCCAATCCTATCACTGCTGCGTTTATGCCCGTGTACACATGCTTGATTCTCTTTTGGAGACATAGCAATCCATAGGTTTTACGATACTTACTAGTCAGGTACATTCTTAGGCGTTTAATATGCGGTGTTGAGTCCATTTCGTTGAGCAAGGAGTAGCTCTTGTCTATTCCATATTTGACTTAAGGAACTTTATCTGTGCTCATTTCAATCTCTGGTTTTATGCAGCACCCCAACTCACCTTTACCCTTAAGCAAGCATAAGTTGGTTTTCTAAATTTGAGACCCTGTTCTGTTCTGTAATTCAGTTCCTGTGTAGCCAAGTTTACATTCCATGTATTACTGATATCTTATGATGTTTCTTTTTCTGTGTGACTTATTTCAGTTAGAATCATCATACCTGAATCCACTCATTGTGATGCGAAGGGCCTGATGACATAGATTTCATTGCTGAGTGATATTGCTTTGTACGTAAGTACCACAAGTTCTTTATCCATTTTTCACTTTCTGCGATGTTGAACTTGTACTGTAAATGAGGTTCTTGTAAACAGAGCCGTCCCAAACTTTGGGGAGCTGTGTCTTTTTGATTTTAATTTCCCTAAGCTATAGGACCATAAGTGGAAGTGCCCTAGGCTCTGTTGCTTTGTTTTTTAGATGTTTCAGGAAACACCATACACTTCTCCCAAGTGTCTGTTGGCAATTTACATCCCGCCCTTCAGCATAACAAGGCTCCCAGTTCTCAATGGCCTGTTGCCTTTCTGGATTGTACACTTTTTTCAGATGGCCCTTTTGACCGGGGGGAAGTGAGACTTCATTGTAGTGCAGATTTCCTTTGCAAGCTTGCTTGGTTGGCCAAAAAGGGCGTATGCGTTTTTTCCTGAATATATTCAGGAAAAAACGCATACGCCCTTTTTGGCCAAGTGCATCATTGTGGACGTTCTGCCTCTTTTCCTATGCTTTCAATGCAATTCCAGTCTACCTCCTAAAATCGGTTTCCTGCAATTCTGCCCTGCTTTCAAGTCCTCTTGGTGGCCTTACTTCAGTCTATTCTTGGACGATAGCTGTCATTTATAACTCTGCAGGTTTGTGAATTACAGTGCCCCTGAGCTCCTTTCTTCAACTCGCTTTCTTGTGACCTGGCCGCAACACCGCAGGATGGCTTCAGGCCCTAATCTGGTTCCGGCCCGGCATGCTGAGCCTTTGGTTAATTCCTCTTCCTGGTGGGAAATGAGAGTTAAATTTGCCCGTCCAGACACCTCCAGCTAGCCTCTCATTGGTTCTCGCTATTCCTGTTCATCTTCCGCAGAAATTGCAAACTGGGCCAAACAGGAGGTTAAAGGGACTGACTCTCCAAGTGGGGAGAGTGTTAGTAAAGCGTCTGGAATGTTGCACCCGAGTACCAGGGGAGGAAAACTGAGACATATTTGAACACGTCTCCCGATCACATGGTTGATCATACTCTAGGTTCCACATGCATGTTTTAGCTGAAGGAAGAATACCTTAAACCTGGGTAGTTGAAACCCGTGGAATGGGTACCATGCAATATGACTTCAAAGGGTCTTCATTTGCTCACCGAACCTCTCCAATCCTATCACTGCTGCGTTTATGCCCCTGTACACATGCTTGATTCTCTTTCGGAGACATAGCAATCCATAGGTTTTAAGATACTTACTAGTCAGGTACATTCTTAGGCGTTTAATATGGGGTGTTGAGTCCATTTCGTTGAGCAAGGAGTAGCTCTTGTCTATTCCATATTTGGCTTAAGGAACTTTATCTGTGCTCATTTCAATCTCTGGTTTTATGCAGCACCCCAACTCACCTTTACCCTTAAGCAAGCATAAGTTGGTTTTCTAAATTTGAGACCCTGTTCTGTTCTGTAATTCAGTTCCTGTGTAGCCAAGTTTACATTCCGTGTATTACTGATATCTTATGATGTTTCTTTTTCTGTGTGACTTATTTCAGTTAGAATCATCATACCTGAATCCACTCATTGTGCTGCTAAGGGCCTGATGACACAGATTTCATTGCTGAGTGATATTGCTTTGTAAGTAAATACCACAACTTCTTTATCCATTTTTCACTTTCTGCGATGTTGAACTTGTACGGTAAACGAGGTTCTTGTAAACGGAGGCGTCCCAAACTTTGGGGTGGCTGTGTCTTTTTGATTTTAATTTCCCTAAGCTATAGGACCATAAGTGGAAGTGCCCTAGGCTCTGTTGCTTTGTTTTTTAGATGTTTCAGGAAACACCATACACTTCTCCCGAGTGGTTGTTGGCAATTTACATCCCGCCCATCAGCATAACAAGGCTCCCAGTTCTCCATGGCCTGTCCTGCCTTTCTGGATTTTACACTTTTTTCAGATGGCCCTTTTGACCGGGGGGAAGTGAGACTTCATTGTAGTGCAGATTTCCTTTGCAAGCTTGCTTGGTTGGCCAAAAAGGGCGTATGCGTTTTTTCCTGAATATATTCAGGAAAAAACGCATATGCCCTTTTTGGCCAAGTGCATCATTGTGGACGTTCTGCCTCTTTTCCTATGCTTTCAATGCAATTTCAGTCTACCTCCTGAAATCGGTTTCCTGCAATTCTGCCCCGCTTTCAAGTCCTCTTGGCAGCCTTACTTCAGTCTATTTTTGGACGATAGCTGTCATTTATAACTCTGCAGGTTTGTGAATTACAGTGCCCCTGAGCTCCTTTCTTCAACTCGCTTTCTTGTGACCTGGCCGCAACACCGCAGGATGGCTTCAGGCCCTAATCTTGTTACGGCCCGGCATGCTGAGCCTTTGGTTAATTCCTCTTCCTGGTGGGAAATGAGAGTTAAATTTGCCCGTCCAGACACCTCCAGCTAGCCTCTCATTGGTTCTCGCTATTCCTGTTCATCTTCCGCAGAAATTGCAAACTGGGCCAAACAGGAGGTTAAAGGGACTGACTCTCCAAGTGGGGAGAGTGTTAGTAAAGCGTCTGGAATGTTGCACCCGAGTACCAGGGTACGAAAACTGAGACATATTTGAACACGTCTCCCGATCACATGGTTGATCATACTCTAGGTTCCACATGCATGTTTTAGCTGAAGGAAGAATACCTTAAACCTGGGTAGTTGAAACCCGTGGAATTGGTACCATGCAATATGATTTCAAAGGGTCTTCATTTGCTCACCGAACCTCTCCAATCCTATCACTGCTGCGTTTATGCCCCTGTACACATGTTTGATTCTCTTTCAGAGACATAGCAATCCATAGGTTTTAAGATACTTACTAGTCAGGTACATTCTTAGGTGTTTAATATGCGGTGTTGAGTCCATTTCGTTGAGCAAGGAGTAGCTCTTGTCTATTCCATATTTGGCTTAAGGAACTTTATCTGTGCTCATTTCAATCTCTGGTTTTATGCAGCACCCCAACTCACCTTTACCCTTAAGCAAGAATAAGTTGGTTTTCTAAATTTGAGACCCTGTTCTGTTCTGTAATTCAGTTCCTGTGTAGCCAAGTTTACATTCCGTGTATTACTGATATCTTATGATGTTTCTTTTTCTGTGTGACTTATTTCAGTTAGAATCATCATACCTGAATCCACTCATTGTGATGCTAAGGGCCTGATGACACAGATTTCATTGCTGAGTGATATTGCTTTGTAAGTAAATACCACAACTTCTTTATCCATTTTTCTCTTTCTGCGATGTTGAACTTGTACTGTAAACGAGGTTCTTGTAAACAGAGCCGTTCCAAACTTTGGGGTGGCTGTGTCTTTTTGATTTTAATTTCCCTAAGCTATAGGACCATAAGTGGAAGTGCCCTAGGTTCTGTTGCTTTGTTTTTTAGATGTTTCAGGAAACACCATACACTTCTCCCGAGTGGTTGTTGGCAATTTACATCCCACCCATCAGCATAACAAGGCTCCCAGTTCTCCATGACCTGTCCTGCCTTTCTGGATTTTACACTTTTTTCAGATGGCCCTTTTGACCGGGGGGAAGTGAGACTTCATTGTAGTGCAGATTTCCTTTGCAAGCTTGCTTGGTTGGCCAAAAAGTGCGTATGCGTTTTTTCCTGAATATATTCAGGAAAAAACTCATACGCCCTTTTCGGCCAAGTGCATCATTGTGGACGTTCTGCCTCTTTTCCTATGCTTTCAATGCAATTCCAGTCTACCTCCTGAAATCGGTTTCCTGCAATTCTGCCCCGCTTTCAAGTCCTCTTGGCAACCTTACTTCAATCTATTTTTGGACGATAGCTGTCATTTATAACTCTGCAGGTTTGTGAATTACAGTGCCCCTGAGCTCCTTTCTTCAACTCGGTTTCTTGTGACCTGGCCGCAACACCGCAGGATGGCTTCAGGCCCTAATCTGGTTCCGGTACGGCACGCTGAGCCTTTGGTTATTTCCTCTTCCTGGTGGGAAATGAGAGTTAAATTTGACCGTCCAGACACCTCCAGCTAGCCTCTCATTGGTTCTCGCTATTCCTGTTCATCTTCCGCAGAAATTGCAAACTGGGCCAAACAGGAGGTTAAAGGCGCTGACTCTCCAAGTGGGGAGAGTGTTAGTAAACCGTCTGGAATGTTGCACCCGAGTACCAGGGGAGGAAAACTGAGACATATTTGAACACGTCTCCCGTTCACATGGTTGATCATACTTGGGTTCCACATGCATGTTTTAGCTGAAGGAAGAATACCTTAAACCTGGAGAGTTGAGACCCGTGTAATGGGTACCATGCAATATGATTTCAAAGGGTCTTCATTTGCTCACCGAACCTCTCCAATCCTATCACTGCTGCGTTTATGCCCCTGCACACATGCTTGATTCTCTTTCGGAGACATAGCAATCCATAGGTTTTACGATACTTACTAGTCAGGTACATTCTTAGGCGTTTAATATGCGGTGTTGAGTCCATTTCGTTGAGCAAGGAGTAGCTCTTGTCTATTCCATATTTGGCTTAAGGAACTTTATCTGTGCTCATTTCAATCTCTGGTTTTATGCAGCACCCCAACTCACCTTTACCCTTAAGCAAGCATAAGTTGGTTTTCTAAATTTGAGACCCTGTTCTGTTCTGTAATTCAGTTCCTGTGTAGCCAAGTTTACATTCCGTGTATTACTGATATCTTATGATGTTTCTTTTTCTGTGTGACTTACTTCAGTTAGAATCATCATACCTGAATCCACTCATTGTGCTGCTAAGGGCCTGATGACACAGATTTCATTGCTCAGTGATATTGCTTTGTAAGTAAATACCACAACTTCTTTATCCATTTTTCACTTTCTGCGATGTTGAACTTGTACTGTAAACGAGGTTCTTGTAAACAGAGCCGTTCCAAACTTTGGGGTGGCTGTGTCTTTTTGATTTTAATTTCCCTAAGCTATAGGACCATAAGTGGCAGTGCCCTAGGTTCTGTTGCTTTGTTTTTTAGATGTTTCAGGAAACACCATACACTTCTCCCGAGTGGTTGTTGGCAATTTACATCCCGCCCATCAGCATAACAAGGCTCCCAGTTCTCCATGGCCTGTCCTGCCTTTCTGGATTTTACACTTTTTTCAGATGGCCCTTTTGACCGGGGGGAAGTGAGACTTCATTGTAGTGCAGATTTCCTTTGCAAGCTTGCTTGGTTGGCCAAAAAGGGCGTATGCGTTTTTTCCTGAATATATTCAGGAAAAAACGCATACGCCCTTTTTGGCCAAGTGCATCGTTGTGGACGTTCTGCCTCTTTTCCTATGCTTTCAATGCAATTCCAGTCTACCTCCTGAAATCGGTTTCCTGCAATTCTGCCCCACTTTCAAGTCCTCTTGGCAGCCTTACTTCAGTCTATTTTTGGACGATAGCTGTCATTTATAACTCTGCAGGTTTGTGAATTACAGTGCCCCTGAGCTCCTTTCTTCAACTTGCTTTCTTGTGACCTGGCCGCAACACCGCAGGATGGCTTCAGGCCCTAAACTGGTCCCGGCACGGCACGCTGAGCCTTTGGTTATTTCCTCTTCCTGGTGGGAAATGAGAGTTAAATTTGCCCGTCCAGACACCTCCAGCTAGCCTCTCATTGGTTCTCGCTATTCCTGTTCATCTTCCGCAGAAATTGCAAACTGGGCCAAACAGGAGGTTAAAGGCGCTGACTCTCCAAGTGGGGAGAGTGTTAGTAAAGCGTCTGGAATGTTACACCCGAATACCAGGGGAGGAAAACTGAGACATATTTGAACACGTCTCCCGATCACATGGTTGATCATACTCTAGGTTCCACATGCATGTTTTAGCTGAAGGAAGAATACCTAAAACCTGGGTAGTTGAAACCCGTGGAATGGGTACCATGCAATATGACTTCAAAGGGTCTTCATTTGCTCACCGAACCTCTCCAGTCCTATCACTGCTGCGTTTATGCCCCTGTACACATGCTTGATTCTCTTTCGGAGACATAGCAATCCATAGGTTTTACGATACTTACTAGTCAGGTACATTCTTAGGCGTTTAATATGCGGTGTTGAGTCCATTTCGTTGAGCAAGGAGTAGCTCTTGTCTATTCCATATTTGACTTAAGGAACTTTATCTGTGCTCATTTCAATCTCTGGTTTTATGCAGCACCCCAACTCACCTTTACCCTTAAGCAAGCATAAGTTGGTTTTCTAAATTTGAGACCCTGTTCTGTTCTGTAATTCAGTTCCTGTGTAGCCAAGTTTACATTCTGTGTATTACTGATATCTTATGATGTTTCTTTTTCTGTGTGACTTATTTCAGTTAGAATCATCATACCTGAATCCACTCATTGTGCTGCTAAGGGCCTGATGACACAGATTTCATTGCTGAGTGATATTGCTTTGTAAGTAAATACCACAACTTCTTTATCCATTTTTCACTTTCTGCGATGTTGAACTTGTACTGTAAACGAGGTTCTTGTAAACAGAGCCGTTCCAAACTTTGGGGTGGCTGTGTCTTTTTGATTTTAATTTCCCTAAGCTATAGGACCATAAGTGGAAGTGCCCTAGGTTCTGTTGCTTTGTTTTTTAGATGTTTCAGGAAACACCATACACTTCTCCCGAGTGGTTGTTGGCAATTTACATCCCGCCCATCAGCATAACAAGGCTCCCAGTTCTCCATGGCCTGTCCTGCCTTTCTGGATTTTACACTTTTTTCAGATGGCCCTTTTGACCGGGGGGAAGTGAGACTTCATTGTAGTGCAGATTTCCTTTGCAAGCTTGCTTGGTTGGCCAAAAAGGGCGTATGAGTTTTTTCCTGAATATATTCAGGAAAAAACGCATACGCCCTTTTTGGCCAAGTGCATCATTGTGGACGTTCTGCCTCTTTTCCTATGCTTTCAATGCAATTCCAGTCTACCTCCTGAAATCGGTTTCCTGCAATTCTGCCCCGCTTTCAAGTCCTCTTGGCAGCCTTACTTCAGTCTATTTTTGGACGATAGCTGTCATTTATAACTCTGCAGGTTTGTGAATTACAGTGCCCCTGAGCTCCTTTCTTCAACTCGCTTTCTTGTGACCTGGCCGCAACACCGCAGGATGGCTTCAGGCCCTAATCTGGTTCCGGCCCGGCACGCTGAGCCTTTGGTTAATTCCTCTTCCTGGTGGGAAATGACAGTTAAATTTGCCCGTCCAGACACCTCCAGCTAGCCTCTCATTGGTTCTCGCTATTCCTGTTCATCTTCCGCAGAAATTGCAACCTGGGCCAAACAGGAGGTTAAAGTCGCTGACTCTCCAAGTGGGGAGAGTGTTAGTAAAGCGTCTGGAATGTTGCACCCGAGTACCAGGGGAGGAAAACTGAGACATATTTGAACAAGTCTCCCGTTCACATGGTTGATCATACTTGGGTTCCACATGCATGTTTTAGCTGAAGGAAAAATACCTTAAACCTGGAGAGTTGAGACCCGTATAATGGGTACCATGCAATATGACATCAAAGGGTCTTCATTTGCTCACCGAACCTCTCCAATCCTATCACTGCTGCGTTTATGCCCCTGCACACATGCTTGATTCTCTTTTGGAGACATAGCAATCCATAGGTTTTACGATACTTACTAGTCAGGTACATTCTTAGGCGTTTAATATGCGGTGTTGAGTCCATTTCGTTGAGCAAGGAGTAGCTCTTGTCTATTCCATATTTGACTTAAGGAACTTTATCTGTGCTCATTTCAATCTCTGGTTTTATGCAGCACCCCAACTCACCTTTACCCTTAAGCAAGCATAAGTTGGTTTTCTAAATTTGAGACCCTGTTCTGTTCTGTAATTCAGTTCCTGTGTAGCCAAGTTTACATTCCGTGTATTACTGATATCTTATGATGTTTCTTTTTCTGTGTGACTTATTTCAGTTAGAATCATCATACCTGAATCCACTCATTGTGCTGCTAAGGGCCTGATGACACAGATTTCATTGCTGAGTGATATTGCTTTGTAAGTAAATACCACAACTTCTTTATCCATTTTTCACTTTCTGCGATGTTGAACTTGTACTGTAAACGAGGTTCTTGTAAACAGAGCCGTTCCAAACTTTGGGGTGGCTGTGTCTTTTTCATTTTAATTTCCCTAAGCTATAGGACCATAAGTGGAAGTGCCCTAGGTTCTGTTGCTTTGTTTTTTAGATGTTTCAGGAAACACCATACACTTCTCCCGAGTGGTTGTTGGCAATTTACATCCCGCCCATCAGCATAACAAGGCTCCCAGTTCTCCATGGCCTGTCCTGCCTTTCTGGATTTTACACTTTTTTCAGATGGCCCTTTTGACCGGGGGGAAGTGAGACTTCATTGTAGTGCAGATTTCCTTTGCAAGCTTGCTTGGTTGGCCAAAAAGGGCGTATGAGTTTTTTCCTGAATATATTCAGGAAAAAACGCATACGCCCTTTTTGGCCAAGTGCATCATTGTGGACGTTCTGCCTCTTTTCCTATGCTTTCAATGCAATTCCAGTCTACCTCCTGAAATCGGTTTCCTGCAATTCTGCCCCGCTTTCAAGTCCTCTTGGCAGCCTTACTTCAGTCTATTTTTGGACGATAGCTGTCATTTATAACTCTGCAGGTTTGTGAATTACAGTGCCCCTGAGCTCCTTTCTTCAACTCGCTTTCTTGTGACCTGGCCGCAACACCGCAGGATGGCTTCAGGCCCTAATCTGGTTCCGGCCCGGCACGCTGAGCCTTTGGTTAATTCCTCTTCCTGGTGGGAAATGACAGTTAAATTTGCCCGTCCAGACACCTCCAGCTAGCCTCTCATTGGTTCTCGCTATTCCTGTTCATCTTCCGCAGAAATTGCAACCTGGGCCAAACAGGAGGTTAAAGTCGCTGACTCTCCAAGTGGGGAGAGTGTTAGTAAAGCGTCTGGAATGTTGCACCCGAGTACCAGGGGAGGAAAACTGAGACACATTTGAACAAGTCTCCCGTTCACATGGTTGATCATACTTGGGTTCCACATGCATGTTTTAGCTGAAGGAAAAATACCTTAAACCTGGAGAGTTGAGACCCGTATAATGGGTACCATGCAATATGACATCAAAGGGTCTTCATTTGCTCACCGAACCTCTCCAATCCTATCACTGCTGCGTTTATGCCCCTGCACACATGCTTGATTCTCTTTTGGAGACATAGCAATCCATAGGTTTTACGATACTTACTAGTCAGGTACATTCTTAGGCGTTTAATATGCGGTGTTGAGTCCATTTCGTTGAGCAAGGAGTAGCTCTTGTCTATTCCATATTTGACTTAAGGAACTTTATCTGTGCTCATTTCAATCTCTGGTTTTATGCAGCACCCCAACTCACCTTTACCCTTAAGCAAGCATAAGTTGGTTTTCTAAATTTGAGACCCTGTTCTGTTCTGTAATTCAGTTCCTGTGTAGCCAAGTTTACATTCCGTGTATTACTGATATCTTATGATGTTTCTTTTTCTGTGTGACTTATTTCAGTTAGAATCATCATACCTGAATCCACTCATTGTGCTGCTAAGGGCCTGATGACACAGATTTCATTGCTGAGTGATATTGCTTTGTAAGTAAATACCACAACTTCTTTATCCATTTTTCACTTTCTGCGATGTTGAACTTGTACTGTAAACGAGGTTCTTGTAAACAGAGCCGTTCCAAACTTTGGGGTGGCTGTGTCTTTTTCATTTTAATTTCCCTAAGCTATAGGACCATAAGTGGAAGTGCCCTAGGTTCTGTTGCTTTGTTTTTTAGATGTTTCAGGAAACACCATACACTTCTCCCGAGTGGTTGTTGGCAATTTACATCCCGCCCATCAGCATAACAAGGCTCCCAGTTCTCCATGGCCTGTCCTGCCTTTCTGGATTTTACACTTTTTTCAGATGGCCCTTTTGACCGGGGGGAAGTGAGACTTCATTGTAGTGCAGATTTCCTTTGCAAGCTTGCTTGGTTGGCCAAAAAGGGCGTATGAGTTTTTTCCTGAATATATTCAGGAAAAAACGCATACGCCCTTTTTGGCCAAGTGCATCATTGTGGACGTTCTGCCTCTTTTCCTATGCTTTCAATGCAATTCCAGTCTACCTCCTGAAATCGGTTTCCTGCAATTCTGCCCCGCTTTCAAGTCCTCTTGGCAGCCTTACTTCAGTCTATTTTTGGACGATAGCTGTCATTTATAACTCTGCAGGTTTGTGAATTACAGTGCCCCTGAGCTCCTTTCTTCAACTCGCTTTCTTGTGACCTGGCCGCAACACCGCAGGATGGCTTCAGGCCCTAATCTGGTTCCGGCCCGGCACGCTGAGCCTTTGGTTAATTCCTCTTCCTGGTGGGAAATGACAGTTAAATTTGCCCGTCCAGACACCTCCAGCTAGCCTCTCATTGGTTCTCGCTATTCCTGTTCATCTTCCGCAGAAATTGCAACCTGGGCCAAACAGGAGGTTAAAGTCGCTGACTCTCCAAGTGGGGAGAGTGTTAGTAAAGCGTCTGGAATGTTGCACCCGAGTACCAGGGGAGGAAAACTGAGACATATTTGAAAAAGTCTCCCGTTCACATGGTTGATCATACTTGGGTTCCACATGCATGTTTTAGCTGAAGGAAAAATACCTTAAACCTGGAGAGTTGAGACCCGTATAATGGGTACCATGCAATATGACATCAAAGGGTCTTCATTTGCTCACCGAACCTCTCCAATCCTATCACTGCTGCGTTTATGCCCCTGCACACATGCTTGATTCTCTTTTGGAGACATAGCAATCCATAGGTTTTACGATACTTACTAGTCAGGTACATTCTTAGGCGTTTAATATGCGGTGTTGAGTCCATTTCGTTGAGCAAGGAGTAGCTCTTGTCTATTCCATATTTGACTTAAGGAACTTTATCTGTGCTCATTTCAATCTCTGGTTTTATGCAGCACCCCAACTCACCTTTACCCTTAAGCAAGCATAAGTTGGTTTTCTAAATTTGAGACCCTGTTCTGTTCTGTAATTCAGTTCCTGTGTAGCCAAGTTTACATTCCGTGTATTACTGATATCTTATGATGTTTCTTTTTCTGTGTGACTTATTTCAGTTAGAATCATCATACCTGAATCCACTCATTGTGATGCTAAGGGCCTGATGACATAGATTTCATTGCTGAGTGATATTGCTTTGTAAGTAAATACCACAACGTCTTTATCCATTTTTCACTTTCTGCGATGTTGAACTTGTACTGTAAACGAGTTTCTTGTAAACAGAGGCGTCCCAAACTTTGGGGTGGCTGTGTCTTTTTCATTTTAATTTCCCTAAGCTATAGGACCATAAGTGGCAGTGCCCTAGGCTCTGTTGCTTTGTTTTTTAGATGTTTCAGGAAACACCATACACTTCTCCCGAGTGTCTGTTGGCAATTTACATCCCACCCATCAGCATAACAAGGCTCCCAGTTCTCCATGGCCTGTCCTGCCTTTCTGGATTTTACACTTTTTTCAGATGGCCCTTTTGACCGGGGGGAAGTGAGACTTCATTGTAGTGCAGATTTCCTTTGCAAGCTTGCTTGGTTGGCCAAAAAGGGCGTATGCGTTTTTTCCTGAATATATTCAGGAAAAAACGCATACGCCCTTTTTGGCCAAGTGCATCGGTGTGGACGTTCTGCCTCTTTTCCTATGCTTTCAATGCAATTCCAGTCTACCTCCTGAAATCGGTTTCCTGCAATTCTGCCCCGCTTTCAAGTCCTCTTGGCAGCCTTACTTCAGTCTATTTTTGGACGATAGCTGTCATTTATAACTCTGCAGGTTTGTGAATTACAGTGCCCCTGAGCTCCTTTCTTCAACTTGCTTTCTTGTGACCTGGCCACAACACCGCAGGATGGCTTCAGGCCCTAATCTGGTCCCGGCACGGCACGCTGAGCCTTTGGTTATTTCCTCTTCCTGGTGGGAAATGAGAGTTAAATTTGCCCGTCCAGACACCTCCAGCTAGCCTCTCATTGGTTCTCGCTATTCCTGTTCATCTTCCGCAGAAATTGCAAACTGGGCCAAACAGGAGGTTAAAGGGACTGACTCTCCAAGTGGGGAGAGTGTTAGTAAAGCGTCTGGAATGTTACACCCGAATACCAGGGGAGGAAAACTGAGACATATTTGAACACGTCTCCCGATCACATGGTTGATCATACTCTGGGTTCCACATGCATGTTTTAGCTGAAGGAAGAATACCTAAAACCTGGGTAGTTGAAACCCGTGGAATGGGTACCATGCAATATGACTTCAAAGGGTCTTCATTTGCTCACCGAACCTCTCCAGTCCTATCACTGCTGCGTTTATGCCCCTGTACACATGCTTGATTCTCTTTCGGAGACATAGCAATCCATAGGTTTTAAGATACTTACTAGTCAGGTACATTCTTAGGCGTTTAATATGCGGTGTTGAGTCCATTTCGTTGAGCAAGGAGTAGCTCTTGTCTATTCCATATTTGACTTAAGGAACTTTATCTGTGCTCATTTCAATCTCTGGTTTTATGCAGCACCCCAACTCACCTTTACCCTTAAGCAAGCATAAGTTGGTTTTCTAAATTTGAGACCCTGTTCTGTTCTGTAATTCAGTTCCTGTGTAGCCAAGTTTACATTCTGTGTATTACTGATATCTTATGATGTTTCTTTTTCTGTGTGACTTATTTCAGTTAGAATCATCATACCTGAATCCACTCATTGTGCTGCTAAGGGCCTGATGACACAGATTTCATTGCTGAGTGATATTGCTTTGTAAGTAAATACCACAACTTCTTTATCCATTTTTCACTTTCTGCGATGTTGAACTTGTACTGTAAACGAGGTTCTTGTAAACAGAGCCGTTCCAAACTTTGGGGTGGCTGTGTCTTTTTGATTTTAATTTCCCTAAGCTATAGGACCATAAGTGGAAGTGCCCTAGGTTCTGTTGCTTTGTTTTTTAGGTGTTTCAGGAAACACCATACACTTCTCCCGAGTGGTTGTTGGCAATTTACATCCCGCCCATCAGCATAACAAGGCTCCCAGTTCTCCATGGCCTGTCCTGCCTTTCTGGATTTTACACTTTTTTCAGATGGCCCTTTTGACCGGGGGGAAGTGAGACTTCATTGTAGTGCAGATTTCCTTTGCAAGCTTGCTTGGTTGGCCAAAAAGGGCGTATGAGTTTTTTCCTGAATATATTCAGGAAAAAACGCATACGCCCTTTTTGGCCAAGTGCATCATTGTGGACGTTCTGCCTCTTTTCCTATGCTTTCAATGCAATTCCAGTCTACCTCCTGAAATCGGTTTCCTGCAATTCTGCCCCGCTTTCAAGTCCTCTTGGCAGCCTTACTTCAGTCTATTTTTGGACGATAGCTGTCATTTATAACTCTGCAGGTTTGTGAATTACAGTGCCCATGAGCTCCTTTCTTCAACTCGCTTTCTTGTGACCTGGCCGCAACACCGCAGGATGGCTTCAGGCCCTAATCTGGTTCCGGCCCGGCACGCTGAGCCTTTGGTTAATTCCTCTTCCTGGTGGGAAATGACAGTTAAATTTGCCCGTCCAGACACCTCCAGCTAGCCTCTCATTGGTTCTCGCTATTCCTGTTCATCTTCCGCAGAAATTGCAACCTGGGCCAAACAGGAGGTTAAAGTCGCTGACTCTCCAAGTGGGGAGAGTGTTAGTAAAGCGTCTGGAATGTTGCACCCGAGTACCAGGGGAGGAAAACTGAGACATATTTGAACAAGTCTCCCGTTCACATGGTTGATCATACTTGGGTTCCACATGCATGTTTTAGCTGAAGGAAAAATACCTTAAACCTGGAGAGTTGAGACCCGTATAATGGGTACCATGCAATATGACATCAAAGGGTCTTCATTTGCTCACCGAACCTCTCCAATCCTATCACTGCTGCGTTTATGCCCCTGCACACATGCTTGATTCTCTTTTGGAGACATAGCAATCCATAGGTTTTACGATACTTACTAGTCAGGTACATTCTTAGGCGTTTAATATGCGGTGTTGAGTCCATTTCGTTGAGCAAGGAGTAGCTCTTGTCTATTCCATATTTGACTTAAGGAACTTTATCTGTGCTCATTTCAATCTCTGGTTTTATGCAGCACCCCAACTCACCTTTACCCTTAAGCAAGCATTAGTTGGTTTTCTAAATTTGAGACCCTGTTCTGTTCTGTAATTCAGTTCCTGTGTAGCCAAGTTTACATTCCGTGTATTACTGATATCTTATGATGTTTCTTTTTCTGTGTGACTTACTTCAGTTAGAATCATCATACCTGAATCCACTCATTGTGCTGCTAAGGGCCTGATGACACAGATTTCATTGCTGAGTGATATTGCTTTGTAAGTAAATACCACAACTTCTTTATCCATTTTTCACTTTCTGCGATGTTGAACTTGTACTGTAAACGAGGTTCTTGTAAACAGAGCCGTTCCAAACTTTGGGGTGGCTGTGTCTTTTTGATTTTAATTTCCCTAAGCTATAGGACCATAAGTGGCAGTGCCCTAGGTTCTGTTGCTTTGTTTTTTAGATGTTTCAGGAAACACCATACACTTCTCCCGAGTGGTTGTTGGCAATTTACATCCCGCCCATCAGCATAACAAGGCTCCCAGTTCTCCATGGCCTGTCCTGCCTTTCTGGATTTTACACTTTTTTCAGATGGCCCTTTTGACCGGGGGGAAGTGAGACTTCATTGTAGTGCAGATTTCCTTTGCAAGCTTGCTTGGTTGGCCAAAAAGGGCGTATGCGTTTTTTCCTGAATATATTCAGGAAAAAACGCATACGCCCTTTTTGGCCAAGTGCATCGTTGTGGACGTTCTGCCTCTTTTCCTATGCTTTCAATGCAATTCCAGTCTACCTCCTGAAATCGGTTTCCTGCAATTCTGCCCCGCTTTCAAGTCCTCTTGGCAGCCTTACTTCAGTCTATTTTTGGACGATAGCTGTCATTTATAACTCTGCAGGTTTGTGAATTACAGTGCCCCTGAGCTCCTTTCTTCAACTTGCTTTCTTGTGACCTGGCCGCAACACCGCAGGATGGCTTCAGGCCCTAATCTGGTCCCGGCACGGCACGCTGAGCCTTTGGTTATTTCCTCTTCCTGGTGGGAAATGAGAGTTAAATTTGCCCGTCCAGACACCTCCAGCTAGCCTCTCATTGGTTCTCGCTATTCCTGTTCATCTTCCGCAGAAATTGCAAACTGGGCCAAACAGGAGGTTAAAGGGACTGACTCTCCAAGTGGGGAGAGTGTTAGTAAAGCGTCTGGAATGTTACACCCGAATACCAGGGGAGGAAAACTGAGACATATTTGAACACGTCTCCCGATCACATGGTTGATCATACTCTGGGTTCCACATGCATGTTTTAGCTGAAGGAAGAATACCTAAAACCTGGGTAGTTGAAACCCGTGGAATGGGTACCATGCAATATGACTTCAAAGGGTCTTCATTTGCTCACCGAACCTCTCCAGTCCTATCACTGCTGCGTTTATGCCCCTGTACACATGCTTGATTCTCTTTCGGAGACATAGCAATCCATAGGTTTTAAGATACTTACTAGTCAGGTACATTCTTAGGCGTTTAATATGCGGTGTTGAGTCCATTTCGTTGAGCAAGGAGTAGCTCTTGTCTATTCCATATTTGACTTAAGGAACTTTATCTGTGCTCATTTCAATCTCTGGTTTTATGCAGCACCCCAACTCACCTTTACCCTTAAGCAAGCATAAGTTGGTTTTCTAAATTTGAGACCCTGTTCTGTTCTGTAATTCAGTTCCTGTGTAGCCAAGTTTACATTCTGTGTATTACTGATATCTTATGATGTTTCTTTTTCTGTGTGACTTATTTCAGTTAGAATCATCATACCTGAATCCACTCATTGTGCTGCTAAGGGCCTGATGACACAGATTTCATTGCTGAGTGATATTGCTTTGTAAGTAAATACCACAACTTCTTTATCCATTTTTCACTTTCTGCGATGTTGAACTTGTACTGTAAACGAGGTTCTTGTAAACAGAGCCGTTCCAAACTTTGGGGTGGCTGTGTCTTTTTGATTTTAATTTCCCTAAGCTATAGGACCATAAGTGGAAGTGCCCTAGGTTCTGTTGCTTTGTTTTTTAGATGTTTCAGGAAACACCATACACTTCTCCCGAGTGGTTGTTGGCAATTTACATCCCGCCCATCAGCATAACAAGGCTCCCAGTTCTCCATGGCCTGTCCTGCCTTTCTGGATTTTACACTTTTTTCAGATGGCCCTTTTGACCGGGGGGAAGTGAGACTTCATTGTAGTGCAGATTTCCTTTGCAAGCTTGCTTGGTTGGCCAAAAAGGGCGTATGAGTTTTTTCCTGAATATATTCAGGAAAAAACGCATACGCCCTTTTTGGCCAAGTGCATCATTGTGGACGTTCTGCCTCTTTTCCTATGCTTTCAATGCAATTCCAGTCTACCTCCTGAAATCGGTTTCCTGCAATTCTGCCCCGCTTTCAAGTCCTCTTGGCAGCCTTACTTCAGTCTATTTTTGGACGATAGCTGTCATTTATAACTCTGCAGGTTTGTGAATTACAGTGCCCCTGAGCTCCTTTCTTCAACTCGCTTTCTTGTGACCTGGCCGCAACACCGCAGGATGGCTTCAGGCCCTAATCTGGTTCCGGCCCGGCACGCTGAGCCTTTGGTTAATTCCTCTTCCTGGTGGGAAATGACAGTTAAATTTGCCCGTCCAGACACCTCCAGCTAGCCTCTCATTGGTTCTCGCTATTCCTGTTCATCTTCCGCAGAAATTGCAACCTGGGCCAAACAGGAGGTTAAAGTCGCTGACTCTCCAAGTGGGGAGAGTGTTAGTAAAGCGTCTGGAATGTTGCACCCGAGTACCAGGGGAGGAAAACTGAGACATATTTGAACAAGTCTCCCGTTCACATGGTTGATCATACTTGGGTTCCACATGCATGTTTTAGCTGAAGGAAAAATACCTTAAACCTGGAGAGTTGAGACCCGTATAATGGGTACCATGCAATATGACATCAAAGGGTCTTCATTTGCTCACCGAACCTCTCCAATCCTATCACTGCTGCGTTTATGCCCCTGCACACATGCTTGATTCTCTTTTGGAGACATAGCAATCCATAGGTTTTACGATACTTACTAGTCAGGTACATTCTTAGGCGTTTAATATGCGGTGTTGAGTCCATTTCGTTGAGCAAGGAGTAGCTCTTGTCTATTCCATATTTGACTTAAGGAACTTTATCTGTGCTCATTTCAATCTCTGGTTTTATGCAGCACCCCAACTCACCTTTACCCTTAAGCAAGCATAAGTTGGTTTTCTAAATTTGAGACCCTGTTCTGTTCTGTAATTCAGTTCCTGTGTAGCCAAGTTTACATTCCGTGTATTACTGATATCTTATGATGTTTCTTTTTCTGTGTGACTTATTTCAGTTAGAATCATCATACCTGAATCCACTCATTGTGATGCTAAGGGCCTGATGACATAGATTTCATTGCTGAGTGATATTGCTTTGTAAGTAAATACCACAACGTCTTTATCCATTTTTCACTTTCTGCGATGTTGAACTTGTACTGTAAACGAGTTTCTTGTAAACAGAGGCGTCCCAAACTTTGGGGTGGCTGTGTCTTTTTCATTTTAATTTCCCTAAGCTATAGGACCATAAGTGGCAGTGCCCTAGGCTCTGTTGCTTTGTTTTTTAGATGTTTCAGGAAACACCATACACTTCTCCCGAGTGTCTGTTGGCAATTTACATCCCACCCATCAGCATAACAAGGCTCCCAGTTCTCCATGGCCTGTCCTGCCTTTCTGGATTTTACACTTTTTTCAGATGGCCCTTTTGACCGGGGGGAAGTGAGACTTCATTGTAGTGCAGATTTCCTTTGCAAGCTTGCTTGGTTGGCCAAAAAGGGCGTATGCGTTTTTTCCTGAATATATTCAGGAAAAAACGCATACGCCCTTTTTGGCCAAGTGCATCATTGTGGACGTTCTGCCTCTTTTCCTATGCTTTCAATGCAATTCCAGTCTACCTCCTGAAATCGGTTTCCTGCAATTCTGCCCCGCTTTCAAGTCCTCTTGGCAGCCTTACTTCAGTCTATTTTTGGACGATAGCTGTCATTTATAACTCTGCAGGTTTGTGAATTACAGTGCCCCTGAGCTCCTTTCTTCAACTCGCTTTCTTGTGACCTGGCCGCAACACCGCAGGATGGCTTCAGGCCCTAATCTGGTTCCGGCCCGGCATGCTGAGCCTTTGGTTAATTCCTCTTCCTGGTGGGAAATGAGAGTTAAATTTGCCCGTCCAGACACCTCCAGCTAGCCTCTCATTGGTTCTCGCTATTCCTGTTCATCTTCCGCAGAAATTGCAAACTGGGCCAAACAGGAGGTTAAAGGGACTGACTCTCCAAGTGGGGAGAGTGTTAGTAAAGCGTCTGGAATGTTGCACCCGAGTACCAGGGGAGGAAAACTGAGACATATTTGAACACGTCTCCCGATCACATGGTTGATCATACTCTAGGTTCCACATGCATGTTTTAGCTGAAGGAAGAATACCTTAAACCTGGGTAGTTGAAACCCGTGGAATGGGTACCATGCAATATGACTTCAAAGGGTCTTCATTTGCTCACCGAACCTCTCCAATCCTATCACTGCTGCGTTTATGCCCCTGTACACATGCTTGATTCTCTTTTGGAGACATAGCAATCCATAGGTTTTAAGATACTTACAAGTCAGGTACATTCTTAGGCGTTTAATATGCGGTGTTGAGTCCATTTCGTTGAGCAAGGAGTAGCTCTTGTCTATTCCATATTTGGCTTAAGGAACTTTATCTGTGCTCATTTCAATCTCTGGTTTTATGCAGCACCCCAACTCACCTTTACCCTTAAGCAAGCATAAGTTGTCTTTCTAAATTTGAGACCCTGTTCTGTTCTGTAATTCAGTTCCTGTGTCGCCAAGTTTCCATTTCGTGTATTACTGATATCTGATGATGTTTCTTTTTCTGTGTGACTTATTTCAGTTAGAATCATCATACCTGAATCCACTCATTGTGCTGCTAAGGGCCTGATGACATAGATTTCATTGCTGAGTGATATTGCTTTGTAAGTGAATACCACAACTTCTTTATCCATTTTTCACTTTCTGCGATGTTGAACTTGTACTGTAAACGAGGTTCTTGTAAACAGAGCCGTTCCAAACTTTGGGGAGCTGTGTCTTTTTGATTTTAATTTCCCTAAGCTATAGGACCATAAGTGGAAGTGCCCTAGGCTCTGTTGCTTTGTTTTTTAGATGTTTCAGGAAACACCATACACTTCTCCCAAGTGTCTGTTGGCAATTTACATCCGGCCCTTCAGCATAACAAGGCTCCCAGTTCTCAATGGCCTGTTGCCTTTCTGGATTTTACACTTTTTTCAGATGGCCCTTTTGACCGGGGGGAAGTGAGACTTCATTGTAGTGCAGATTTCCTTTGCAAGCTTGCTTGGTTGGCCAAAAAGGGCGTATGCGTTTTTTCCTGAATATATTCAGGAAAAAACGCATACGCCCTTTTTGGCCAAGTGCATCATTGTGGACGTTCTGCCTCTTTTCCTATGCTTTCAATGTAATTCCAGTCTACCTCCTGAAATCGGTTTCCTGCAATTCTGCCCCGCTTTCAAGTCCTCTTGGCAGCCTTACTTCAGTCTATTTTTGGACGATAGCTGTCATTTATAACTCTGCAGGTTTGTGAATTACAGTGCCCCTGAGCTCCTTTCTTCAACTCGCTTTCTTGTGACCTGGCCGCAACACCGCAGGATGGCTTCAGGCCCTAATCTGATTCCGGCACGGCACGCTGATCCTTTGGTTATTTCCTCTTCCTGGTGGGAAATGAGAGTTAAATTTGCCCGTCCAGACACCTCCAGCTAGTCTCTCATTGGTTCTCGCTATTCCTGTTCATCTTCCGCAGAAATTGCAAACTGGGCCAAACAGGAGGTTAAAGGGACTGACTCTCCAAGTGGGGAGGTGTTAGTAAAGCATCTGGAATGTTGCACCCGAGTACCAGGGGAGGAAAACTGAGACATATTTTAACACGTCTCCCATTCACATGGTTGATCATACTTGGGTTCCACATGCATGTTTTAGCTGAAGGAAGAATACCTTAAACCTGGAGAGTTAAGACCCGTGTAATGGGTACCATGCAATATGACTTCAAAGGGTCTTCATTTGCTCACCGAACCTCTCCAATCCTATCACTGCTGCGTTTATGCCCCTGTACACATGCTTGATTCTCTTTCGGAGACATAGCAATCCATAGGTTTTAAGATACTTACTAGTCAGGTACATTCTTAGGCGTTTAATATGCGGTGTTGAGTCCATTTCGTTGAGCAAGGAGTAGCTCTTGTCTATTCCATATTTGACTTAAGGAACTTTATCTGTGCTCATTTCAATCTCTGGTTTTATGCAGCACCCCAACTCACCTTTACCCTTAAGCAAGCATAAGTTGGTTTTCTAAATTTGAGACCCTGTTCTGTTCTGTAATTCAGTTCCTGTGTAGCCAAGTTTACATTCCGTGTATTACTGATATCTTATGATGTTTCTTTTTCTGTGTGACTTACTTCAGTTAGAATCATCATACCTGAATCCACTCATTGTGCTGCTAAGGGCCTGATGACACAGATTTCATTGCTGAGTGATATTGCTTTGTAAGTAAATACCACAACTTCTTTATCCATTTTTCACTTTCTGCGATGTTGAACTTGTACTGTAAACGAGGTTCTTGTAAACAGAGCCGTTCCAAACTTTGGGGTGGCTGTGTCTTTTTGATTTTAATTTCCCTAAGCTATAGGACCATAAGTGGAAGTGCCCTAGGTTCTGTTGCTTTGTTTTTTAGATGTTTCAGGAAACACCATACAATTCTCCCGAGTGGTTGTTGGCAATTTACATCCCGCCCATCAGCATAACAAGGCTCCCAGTTCTCCATGGCCTGTCCTGCCTTTCTGGATTTTACACGTTTTTCAGATGGCCCTTTTGACCGGGGGGAAGTGAGACTTCATTGTAGTGCAGATTTCCTTTGCAAGCTTGCTTGGTTGGCCAAAAAGGGCGTATGCGTTTTTTCCTGAATATATTCAGGAAAAAACGCATACGCCCTTTTTGGCCAAGTGCATCATTGTGGACGTTCTGCCTCTTTTCCTATGCTTTCAATGCAATTCCAGTCTACCTCCTGAAATCGGTTTCCTGCAATTCTGCCCCGCTTTCAAGTCCTCTTGGCAGCCTTACTTCAGTCTATTTTTGGACGATAGCTGTCATTTATAACTCTGCAGGTTTGTGAATTACAGTGCCCCTGAGCTCCTTTCTTCAACTCGCTTTCTTGTGACCTGGCCGCAACACCGCAGGATGGCTTCAGGCCCTAATCTGATTCCGGCACGGCACGCTGAGCCTTTGGTTAATTCCTCTTCCTGGTGGGAAATGAGAGTTAAATTTGCCCGTCCAGACACCTCCAGCTAGTCTCTCATTGGTTCTCGCTATTCCTGTTCATCTTCCGCAGAAATTGCAAACTGGGCCAAACAGGAGGTTAAAGGCGCTGACTCTCCAAGTGGGGAGAGTGTTAGTAAAGCGTCTGGAATGTTGCACCCGAGTACCAGGGTAGGAAAACTGAGACATATTTGAACACGTCTCCCGTTCACACGGTTGATCATACTCTGGGTTCCACATGCATGTTTTAGCTGTAGGAAGAATACCTTAAACCTGTAGAGTTGAGACCCGTGGAATGGGTACCATGCAATATGTCTTCAAAGGGTCTTCATTTGCTCACCGAACCTCTCCAATCCTATCACTGCTGCGTTTATGCCCCTGTACACACGCTTGATTCTCTTTTGGAGACATAGCAATTCATAGGTCTTAAGATACTTACTAGTCAGGTACATTCTTAGGCGTTTAATATGGGGTGTTGAGTCCATTTCGTTGAGCAAGGAGTAGCTCTTGTCTATTCCATATTTGGCTTAAGGAACTTTATCTGTGCTCATTTCAATCTCTGGTTTTATGCAGCACCCCAACTCACCTTTCCCCTTAAGCAAGCATAAGTTGGTTTTCTAAATTTGAGACCCTGTTCTGTTTTGGAATGCAGTTCCTGTGTAGCCAAGTTTACATTCCGTGTATTACTGATATCTTATGATGTTTCTTTTTCTGTGTGACTTATTTCAGTTAGAATCATCATACCTGAATCCACTCATTGTGCTGCTAAGGGCCTGATGACACAGATTTCATTGCTGAGTGATATTGCTTTGTAAGTAAATACCACAACTTCTTTATCCATTTTTCACTTTCTGCGATGTTGAACTTGTACTGTAAACGAGGTTCTTGTAAACAGAGCCGTTCCAAACTTTGGGGTGGCTGTGTCTTTTTGATTTTAATTTCCCTAAGCTATAGGACCATAAGTGGAAGTGCCCTAGGTTCTGTTGGTTTGTTTTTTAGATGTTTCAGGAAACACCATACACTTCTCCCGAGTGGTTGTTGGCAATTTACATCCCGCCCATCAGCATAACAAGGCTCCCAGTTCTCCATGGCCTGTTACCTTTCTGGATTTTACACTTTTTTCAGATGGCCCTTTTGACCGGGGGGAAGTGAGACTTCATTGTAATGCAGATTTCCTTTGCAAGCTTGCTTGGTTGGCCAAAAAGGGCGTATGCGTTTTTTCCTGAATATATTCAGGAAAAAACGCATATGCCCTTTTTGGCCAAGTGCATCATTGTGGACGTTCTGCCTCTTTTCCTATGCTTTCAATGCAATTCCAGTCTACCTCCTGAAATCGGTTTCCTGCAATTCTGCCCCGCTTTCAAGTCCTCTTGGCAGCCTTACTTCAGTCTATTTTTGGACGATAGCTGTCATTTATAACTCTGCAGGTTTGTGAATTACAGTGCCCCTGAGCTCCTTTCTTCAACTCGCTTTCTTTTGAGCTGGCCGCAACACCGCAGGATGGCTTCAGGCCCTAATCTGGTTCCGGTACGGCACGCTGAGCCTTTGGTTATTTCCTCTTCCTGGTGGGAAATGAGAGTTAAATTTGCCCGTCCAGACACCTCCAGCTAGCCTCTCATTGGTTCTCGCTATTCCTGTTCATCTTCCGCAGAAATTGCAACCTGGGCCAAACAGGAGGTTAAAGGCGCTGACTCTCCAAGTGGGGAGAGTGTTAGTAAAGCGTCTGGAATGTTGCACCCGAGTACCAGGGGAGGAAAACTGAGACATATTTGAACACATCTCCCGTTCACATGGTTGATCATACTTGGGTTCCACATGCATGTTTTAGCTGAAGGAAGAATACCTTAAACCTGGAGAGTTGAGACCCGTGTAATGGGTACCATGCAATATGACATCAAAGGGTCTTCATTTGCTCACCGAACCTCTCCAATCCTATCACTGCTGCGTTTATGCCCCTACACACATGCTTGATTCTCTTTTGGAGACATAGCAATCCATAGGTTTTACGATACTTACTAGTCAGGTACATTCTTAGGCGTTTAATATGCGGTGTTGAGTCCATTTCGTTGAGCAAGGAGTAGCTCTTGTCTATTCCATATTTGACTTAAGGAACTTTATCTGTGCTCATTTCAATCTCTGGTTTTATGCAGCACCCCAACTCACCTTTACCCTTAAGCAAGCATAAGTTGGTTTTCTAAATTTGAGACCCTGTTCTGTTCTGTAATTCAGTTCCTGTGTAGCCAAGTTTACATTCCGTGTATTACTGATATCTTATGATGTTTCTTTTTCTGTGTGACTTATTTCAGTTAGAATCATCATACCTGAATCCACTCATTGTGATGCTAAGGGCCTGATGACATAGATTTCATTGCTGAGTGATACTGCATTGTACGTAAGTACCACAAGTTCTTTATCCATTTTTCACTTTCTGCGATGTTGAACTTGTACTGTAAACGAGGTTCTTGTAAACAGAGCCGTTCCAAACTTTGGGGTGGCTGTGTCTTTTTGATTTTAATTTCCCTAAGCTATAGGACCATAAGTGGAAGTGCCCTAGGTTCTGTTGTTTTGTTTTTTAGATGTTTCAGGAAACACCATACACTTCTCCCGAGTGTCTGTTGGCAATTTACATCCCGCCCATCAGCATAACAAGGCTCCCAGTTCTCCATGGCCTGTCCTGCCTTTCTGGATTTTACACTTTTTTCAGATGGCCCTTTTGACCGAGGGGAAGTGAGACTTCATTGTAGTGCAGATTTCCTTTGCAAGCTTGCTTGGTTGGCCAAAAAGGGCGTATGCGTTTTTTCCTGAATATATTCAGGAAAAAATGCATACGCCCTTTTTGGCCAAGTGCATCATTGTGGACGTTCTGCCTCTTTTCCTATGGTTTCAATGCAATTCCAGTCTACCTCCTGAAATCGGTTTCCTGCAATTCTGCCCCGCTTTCAAGTCCTCTTGGCAGCCTTACTTCAGTCTATTTTTGGACGATAGCTGTCATTTATAACTCTGCAGGTTTGTGAATTACAGTGCCCCTGAGCTCCTTTCTTCAACTCGCTTTCTTGTGACCTGGCCGCAACACCGCAGGATGGCTTCAGGCCCTAATCTTGTTCCGGCACGGCACGCTGAGCCTTTGGTTAATTCCTCTTCCTGGTGGGAAATGAGAGTTAAATTTGCCCGTCCAGACACCTCCAGCTAGTCTCTCATTGGTTCTCGCTATTCCTGTTCATCTTCCGCAGAAATTGCAAACTGGGCCAAACAGGAGGTTAAAGGCGCTGACTCTCCAAGTGGGGAGAGTGTTAGTAAAGCGTCTGGAATGTTGCACCCGAGTACCAGGGGAGGAAAACTGAGATATATTTGAACACGTCTCCCGTTCACACGGTTGATCATACTCTGGGTTCCACATGCATGTTTTAGCTGTAGGAAGAATACCTTAAACCTGTAGAGTTGAGACCCGTGGAATGGGTACCATGCAATATGTCTTCAAAGGGTCTTCATTTGCTCACCGAACCTCTCCAATCCTATCACTGCTGCGTTTATGCCCCTGTACACACGCTTGATTCTCTTTTGGAGACATAGCAATTCATAGGTTTTAAGATACTTACTAGTCAGGTACATTCTTAGGCGTTTAATATGGGGTGTTGAGTCCATTTCGTTGAGCAAGGAGTAGCTCTTGTCTATTCCATATTGGCTTAAGGAACTTTATCTGTGCTCATTTCAATCTCTGGTTTTATGCAGCACCCCAACTCACCTTTACCCTTAAGCAAGAATAAGTTGGTTTTCTAAATTTGAGACCCTGTTCTGTTTTGGAATGCAGTTCCTGTGTAGCCAAGTTTACATTCCGTGTATTACTGATATCTTATGATGTTTCTTTTTCTGTGTGACTTATTTCAGTTAGAATCATCATACCTGAATCCACTCATTGTGCTGCTAAGGGCCTGATGACACAGATTTCATTGCTGAGTGATATTGCTTTGTAAGTAAATACCACAACTTCTTTATCCATTTTTCACTTTCTGCGATGTTGAACTTGTACTGTAAACGAGGTTCTTGTAAACAGAGCCGTTCCAAACTTTGGGGTGGCTGTGTCTTTTTGATTTTAATTTCCCTAAGCTATAGGACCATAAGTGGAAGTGCCCTAGGTTCTGTTGCTTTGTTTTTTAGATGTTTCAGGAAACACCATACACTTCTCCGGAGTGGTTGTTGGCAATTTACATCCCGCCCATCAGCATAACAAGGCTCCCAGTTCTCCATGGCCTGTTACCTTTCTGGATTTTACACTTTTTTCAGATGGCCCTTTTGACCGGGGGGAAGTGAGACTTCATTGTAATGCAGATTTCCTTTGCAAGCTTGCTTGGTTGGCCAAAAAGGGCGTATGCGTTTTTTCCTGAATATATTCAGGAAAAAACGCATATGCCCTTTTTGGCCAAGTGCATCATTGTGGACGTTCTGCCTCTTTTCCTATGCTTTCAATGCAATTCCAGTCTACCTCCTGAAATCGGTTTCCTGCAATTCTGCCCCGCTTTCAAGTCCTCTTGGCAGCCTTACTTCAGTCTATTTTTGGACGATAGCTGTCATTTATAACTCTGCAGGTTTGTGAATTACAGTGCCCCTGAGCTCCTTTCTTCAACTCGCTTTCTTTTGAGCTGGCCGCAACACCGCAGGATGGCTTCAGGCCCTAATCTGGTTCCTGTACGGCACTCTGAGCCTTTGGTTATTTCCTCTTCCTGGTGGGAAATGAGAGTTAAATTTGCCCGTCCAGACACCTCCAGCTAGCCTCTCATTGGTTCTCACTATTCCTGTTCATCTTCCGCAGAAATTGCAAAGTGGGCCAAACAGGAGGTTAAAGGGACTGACTCTCCAAGTGGGGAGAGTGTTAGTAAAGCGTCTGGAATGTTGCACCCGAGTACCAGGGGAGGAAAACTGAGACATATTTGAACACGTCTCCCGTTCACATGGTTGATCATACTTGGGTTCCACATGCATGTTTTAGCTGAAGGAAGAATACCTTAAACCTGGAGAGTTAAGACCCCTGTAATGGGTACCATGCAATATGACTTCAAAGGGTCTTCATTTGCTCACCGAACCTCTCCAATCCTATCACTGCTGCGTTTATGCCCCTGTACACATGCTTGATTCTCTTTCGGAGACATAGCAATCCATAGGTTTTAAGATACTTATTAGTCAGGTACATTCTTAGGCGTTTAATATGAGGTGTTGAGTCCATTTTGTTGAGCAAGGAGTAGCTCTTGTCTATTCCATATTTGACTTAAGGAACTTTATCTGTGCTCATTTCAATCTCTGGTTTTATGCAGCACCCCAACTCACCTTTCCCCATAAGCAAGCATAAGTTGGTTTTCTAAATTTGAGACCCTGTTCTGTTCTGTAATTCAGTTCCTGTGTAGCCAAGTTTCCATTCCGTGTATTACTGATATCTTATGATGTTTCTTTTTCTGTGTGACTTATTTCAGTTAGAATCATCATACCTGAATCCACTCATTGTGCTGCTAAGGGCCTGATGACATAGATTTCATTGCTGAGTGATATTGCTTTGTAAGTAAATACCACAACTTCTTTATCCATTTTTCACTTTCTGCGATGTTGCACTTGTACTGTAAACGAGGTTCTTGTAAACAGAGCCGTTCCAAACTTTGGGGTGGCTGTGTCTTTTTGATTTTAAATTCCCTAAGCTATAGGACCATAAGTGGAAGTGCCCTAGGTTCTGTTGCTTTGTTTTTTAGATGTTTCAGGAAACACCATACACTTCTCCCGAGTGGTTGTTGGCAATTTACATCCCGCCCTTCAGCATAACAAGGCTCCCAGTTCTCCATGGCCTGTCCTGCCTTTCTGGATTTTACACTTTTTTCAGATGGCCCTTTTGACCGGGGGGAAGTGAGACTTCATTGTAGTGCAGATTTCCTTTGCAAGCTTGCTTGGTTGGCCAAAAACGGCGTATACGTTTTTTCCTGAATATATTAAGGAAAAAACGCATACGCCCTTTTTGGCCAAGTGCATCATTGTTGACGTTCTGCCTCTTTTCCTATGCTTTCAATGCAATTCCAGTCTACCTCCTGAAATCGGTTTCCTGCAATTCTGCCCCGCTTTCAAGTCCTCTTGGCAGCCTTACTTCAGTCTATTTTTGGACGATAGCTGTCATTTATAACTCTGCAGGTTTGTGAATTACAGTGCCCCTGAGCTCCTTTCTTCAACTCGCTTTCTTTTGAGCTGGCCGCAACACCGCAGGATGGCTTCAGGCCCTAATCTGGTTCCTGTACGGCACTCTGAGCCTTTGGTTATTTCCTCTTCCTGGTGGGAAATGAGAGTTAAATTTGCCCGTCCAGACACCTCCAGCTAGTCTCTCATTGGTTCTCGCTATTCCTGTTCATGTTCCGCAGAAATTGCAAACTGGGCCAAACAGGAGGTTAAAGGCGCTGACTATCCAAGTGGGGAGAGTGTTAGTAAAGCGTCTGGAATGTTGCTCCCGAGTACCAGGGGAGGAAAACTGAGACATATTTGAACACGTCTCCCGATCACATGGTTGATCATACTCTGGGTTCCACATGCATGTTTTAGCTGAAGGAAGAGTACCTAAAACCTGGGTAGTTGAAACCCGTGGAATGGGTACCATGCAATATGACGTCAAAGGGTCTTCATTTGCTCACCGAACCTCTCCAATCCTATCACTGCTGCGTTTATGCCCCTGTACACATGCTTGATTCTCTTTTGGAGACATAGCAATCCATAGGTTTTAAGATCCTTACTAGTCAGGTACATTCTTAGCGGTTTAATATGGGGTTTTGAGTCCATTTCGTTGAGCAAGGAGTAGCTCTTGTCTATTCCATATTTGGCTTAAGGAACTTTATCTGTGCTCATTTCAATCTCTGGTTTTATGCAGCACCCCAACTCACCTTTCCCCTTAAGCAAGCATAAGTTGGTTTTCTAAATTTGAGAACCTGTTCTGTTCTGTAATTCAGTTCCTGTGTAGCCAAGTTTACATTCCATGTATTACTGATATCTTATGATGTTTCTTTTTCTGTGTGACTTATTTCAGTTAGAATCATCATACCTGAATCCACTCATTGTGCTGCTAAGGGCCTGATGACATAGATTTCATTGCTGAGTGATATTGCTTTGTAAGTGAATACCAGAACTTCTTTATCCATTTTTCACTTTCTGCGATGTTGAACTTGTACTGTAAACGAGGTTCTTGTAAACAGAGCCGTTCCAAACTTTGGGGTGGCTGTGTCTTTTTGATTTTAATTTCCCTAAGCTATAGGACCATAAGTGGAAGTGCCCTAGGCTCTGTTGCTTTGTTTTTTAGATGTTTCAGGAAACACCATACACTTCTCCCAAGTGTCTGTTGGCAATTTACATCCCACCCATCAGCATAATAAGGCTCCCAGTTCTCAATGGCCTGTTGCCTTTCTGGATTTTACACTTTTTTCAGATGGCCCTTTTGACCGGGGTGAAGTGAGACTTCATTGTAGTGCAGATTTCCTTTGCAAGCTTGCTTGGTTGGCCAAAAAGGGCGTATGCGTTTTTTCCTGAATATATTCAGGAAAAAACGCATACGCCCTTTTTGGCCAAGTGCATCATTGTGGACGTTCTGCCTCTTTTCCTATGCTTTCAATGCAATTCCAGTCTACCTCCTGAAATCGGTTTCCTGCAATTCTGCCCCGCTTTCAAGTCCTCTTGGCAGCCTTACTTCAGTCTATTTTTGGACGATAGCTGTCATTTATAACTCTGCAGGTTTGTGAATTACAGTGCCCCTGAGCTCCTTTCTTCAACTCGCTTTCTTGTGACCTGGCCGCAACACCGCAGGATGGCTTCAGGCCCTAATCTGGTTCCGGCACGGCATGCTGAGCCTTTGGTTAATTCCACTTCCTGGTGGGAAATGAGAGTTAAATTTGCCCGTCCAGACACCTCCAGCTAGCCTCTCATTGGTTCTCGCTATTCCTGTTCATCTTCCGCAGAATTTGCAAACTGGGCCAAACAGGAGTTGAAAGGGACTGACTATCCAAGTCGGGAGAGTGTTAGTAAAGCGTCTGGAATGTTGCACCCGAGTACCAGGGGAGGAAAACTGAGACATATTTGAACACGTCTCCCGTTCACATGGTTGATCATACTCTGGGTTCCACATGCATGTTTTAGCTGAAGGAAGAATACCTTAAACCTGGAGAGTTGAGACCCGTGTAATGGGTACCATGCAATATGAGTTCAAAGGGTCTTCATTTGCTCACCGAACCTCTCCAATCCTATCACTGCTGCGTTTATGCCCCTGTACACATGCTTGATTCTCTTTCGGACACATAGCAATCCATAGGTTTTAAGATACTTACTAGTCAGGTACATTCTTAGGCGTTTAATATGAGGTTTTGAGTCCATTTCCTTGAGCAAGGAGTAGCTCTTGTCTATTCCATATTTGGCTTAAGGAACTTTATCTGTGCTCATTTCAATCTCTGGTTTTATGCAGCACCCCAACTCACCTTTACCCTTAAGCAAGCATAAGTTGGTTTTCTAAATTTGAGACCCTGTTCTGTTTTGGAATGCAGTTCCTGTGTAGCCAAGTTTACATTCCGTGTATTAGTGATATCTTATGATGTTTCTTTTTCTGTGTGACTTATTTCAGTTAGAATCATCATACCTGAATCCACTCATTATGCTGTTACGGGCCTGATGACATAGATTTCATTGCTGAGTGATACTGCATTGTACGTAAGTACCACAAGTTCTTTATCCATTTTTCACTTTCTGTGATATTGAACTTGTACGGTAAACGAGGTTCTTGTAAACGGAGGCGTCCCAAACTTTGGGGTGGCTGTGTATTTTTGATTTTAATTTCCCTAAGCTATAGGACCATAAGTGGAAGTGCCCTAGGCTCTGTTGCTGTGTTTTTTAGATGTTTCAGGAAACACCATACACTTCTCCCGAGTGTCTGTTGGCAATTTACATCCCGCCCATCAGCATAACAAGGCTCCCAGTTCTCCATGGCCTGTCCTGCCTTTCTGGATTTTACACTTTTTTCAGATGGCCCTTTTGACCGGGGAGAAGTGAGACTTCATTGTAGTGCAGATTTCCTTTGCAAGTTTGCTTGGTTGGCCAAAAAGGGCGTATGCGTTTTTTCCTGAATATATTCAGGAAAAAACGCATACGCCCTTTTTGGCCAAGTGCATCATTGTGGACGTTCTGCCTCTTTTCCTATGCTTTCAATGCAATTCCAGTCTACCTCCTGAAATCGGTTTCCTGCAATTCTGCCCCGCTTTCAAGTCCTCTTGGCAGCCTTACTTCAGTCTATTTTTGGATGATAGCTGTCATTTATAACTCTGCAGGTTTGTGAATTACAGTGCCCCTGAGCTCCTTTCTTCAACTCGCTTTCTTGTGAGCTGGCCGCAACACCGCAGGATG
Source organism: Stenella coeruleoalba (assembly GCF_951394435.1). Classification (NCBI taxonomy): domain Eukaryota; kingdom Metazoa; phylum Chordata; class Mammalia; order Artiodactyla; family Delphinidae; genus Stenella; species Stenella coeruleoalba. Next base: position 422,563 of record NW_027645953.1, read on the forward strand.
TCTTCAGGCCCTAATCTGGTTCTGGTCCGGCATGCTGAGCCTTTGGTTATTTCCCCTTCCTGGTGGGAAATGAGAGTTAAATTTGCCCGTCCAGACACCTCCAGCTAGCCTCTCATTGGTTCTCGCTATTCCTGTTCATCTTCCGCAGAAATTGCAAACTGTGCCAAACAGGAGGTTAAAGGCGCTGACTCTCCAAGTGGGGAGAGTGTTAGTAAAGCATCTGGAATGTTGCACCCGAGTACCAGGGGAGGAAAACTGAGACATATTTGAACACGTCTCCCGATCACATGGTTGATCATACTCTGGGTTCCACATGCATGTTTTAGCTGAAGGAAGAATACCTAAAACCTGGGTAGTTGAAACCCGTGGAATGGGTACCATGCAATATGACTTCAAAGGGTCTTCATTTGCTCACCGAACCTCTCCAATCCTATCCCTGCTGCGTTTATGCCCCTGTACACATGCTTGATTCTCTTTCGGAGACATAGCAATCCATAGGTTTTAAGATACTTACTAGTCAGGTACATTCTTAGGCGTTTAATATGCGGTGTTGAGTCCATTTCGTTGAGCAAGGAGTAGCTCTTGTCTATTCCATATTTGGCTTAAGGAACTTTGTCTGTGCTCATTTCAATCTCTGGTTTTATGCAGCACCCCAACTCACCTTTACCCTTAAGCAAGCATAAGTTGGCTTTCTAAATTTGAGAACCTGTTCTGTTTTGGAATTCAGTTCCTGTGTAGCCAAGTTTACATTCCGTGTATTACTGATATCTTATGATGTTTCTTTTTCTGTGTGACTTATTTCAGTTAGAATCATCGTACCTGAATCCACTCATTATGCTGCTACGGGCCTGATGACATAGATTTCATTGCTGAGTGATACTGCATTGTACGTAAGTACCACAAGTTCTTTATCCATTTTTCACTTTCTGTGATATTGAACTTGTACGGTAAATGAGGTTCTTGTAAACAGAGCCGTCCCAAACTTTGGGGTGGCTGTGTCTCTTTTATTTTAATTTCCCTAAGCTATAGGACCATAAGTGGAAGTGCCCTAGGCTCTGTTGCTTTGTTTTTTAGATGTTTCAGGAAACACCATACACTTCTCCCGAGTGTCTGTTGGCAATTTACATCCCGCCCATCAGCATAACAAGGCTCCCAGTTCTCCATGGCCTGTCCTGCCTTTCTGGATTTTACACTTTTTTCAGATGGCCCTTTTGACCAGGGAGAAGTGAGACTTCATTGTAGTGCAGATTTCCTTTTCAAGTTTGCTTGGTTGGCCAAAAAGAGCGTATGCGTTTTTTCCTGAATATATTCAGGAAAAAACGCATACGCCCTTTTTGGCCAAGTGCAACATTGTGGACGTTCTGCCTCTTTTCCTATGCTTTCAATGCAAATCCAGCCTACCTCCTGAAATTGGTTACCTGCAATTCTGCCCCGCTTTCAAGTCCTCTTGGCAGCCTTACTTCAGTCTATTTTTGGACGATAGCTGTCATTTATAACTCTGCAGGTTTGTGAATTACAGTGCCCCTGAGCTCCTTTCTTCAACTCGCTTTCTTGTGACCTGGCTGCAACACCGCAGGATGGCTTCAGGCCCTAATCTGGTTCCGGTACGGCACGCTGAGCCTTTGGTTATTTCCTCTTCCTGGTGGGAAATGAGAGTTAAATTTGCCCGTCCAGACACCTCCAGCTAGCCTCTCATTGGTTCTCGCTATTCCTGTTCATCTTCCGCAGAAATTGCAAACTGTGCCAAACAGGACGTTAAAGGCGCTGACTCTCCAAGTGGGGAGAGTGTTAGTAAAGCGTCTGGAATGTTGCACCCGAGTACCAGGGGAGGAAAACTGAGACATATTTGAACACGTCTCCCGATCACATGGTTGATCATACTCTGGGTTCCACATGCATGTTTTAGCTGAAGGAAGAATACCTAAAACCTGGGTAGTTGAAACCCGTGGAATGGGTACCATGCAATATGACTTCAAAGGGTCTTCATTTGCTCACCGAACCTCTCCAATCCTATCACTGCTGCGTTTATGCCCCTGTACACATGCTTGATTCTCTTTCGGAGACATAGCAATCTATAGATTTTAAGATACTTACTAGTCAGGTACATTCTTAGGCGTTTAATATGCGGTGTTGAGTCCATTTCGTTGAGCAAGGAGTAGCTCTTGTCTATTCCATATTTGACTTAAGGAACTTTATCTGTGCTCATTTCAATCTCTGGTTTTATGCAGCACCCCAACTCACCTTTCCCCTTAAGCAAGCATAAGTTGGTTTTCTAAATTTGAGACCCTGTTCTGTTCTGTAATTCAGTTCCTGTGTAGCCAAGTTTACATTCCGTGTATTACTGATATCTTATGATGTTTCTTTTTCTGTGTGACTTATTTCAGTTAGAATCATCATACCTGAATCCACTCATTGTGCTGCTAAGGGCCTGATGTCACAGATTTCATTGCTGAGTGATATTGCTTTGTAAGTGAATACCACAACTTCTTTCTCCATTTTTCACTTTCTGCGATGTTGAACTTGTACTGTAAACGAGGTTCTTGTAAACAGAGGCATCCCAAACTTTGGGGTGGCTGTGTCTTTTTGATTTTAATTTCCCTAAGCTATAGGACCATAAGTGGAAGTGCCCTAGGCTCTGTTGCTTTGTTTTTTAGATGTTTCAGGAAACACCATACACTTCTCCCGAGTGTCTGTTGGCAATTTACATCCCGCCCATCAGCATAACAAGGCTCCCAGTTCTCCATGGCCTGTCCTGCCTTTCTGGATTTTACACTTTTTTCAGATGGCCCTTTTGACCGGGAAGAAGTGAGACTTCATTGTAGTGCAGATTTCCTTTGCAAGCTTGCTTGGTTGGCCAAAAAGGGCGTATGCGTTTTTTCCTTCAGGAAAAAACGCATACGCCCTTTTTGGCCAAGTGCATCATTGTGGACGTTCTGCCTCTTTTCCTATGCTTTCAATGCAATTCCAGTCTACCTCCTGAAATCGGTTTCCTGCAATTCTGCCCCGCTTTCAAGTCCTCTTGGCAGCCTTACTTCAGTCTATTTTTGGACGATAGCTGTCATTTATAACTCTGCAGGTTTGTGAATTACAGTGCCCCTGAGCTCCTTTCTTCAACTCGCTTTCTTGTGACCTGGCCGCAACACCGCAGGATGGCTTCAGGCCCTAATCTGGTTCCAGCACGGCACGCTGAGCCTTTGGTTAATTCCTCTTCCTGGTGGGAAATGAGAGTTAAATTTGCCCGTCCAGACACCTCCAGCTAGCCTCTCATTGGTTCTCGCTATTCCTGTTCATCTTCCGCAGAAATTGCAAACTGGGCCAAATAGGAGGTTAAAGGGACTGACTCTCCAAGTCGGGAGAGTGTTAGTAAAGCGTCTGGAATGTTGCACCCGAGTACCAGGGTACGAAAACTGAGACATATTTGAACACGTCTCCCGATCACATGGTTGATCATACTCTAGGGACACATGCATGTTTTAGCTGAAGGAAGAATATCTTAAACCTGGGTAGTTGAAACCCGTGGAATGGGTACCATGCAATATGACTTCAAAGGGTCTTCATTTGCTCACCGAACCTCTCCAATCCTATCACTGCTGCGTTTCTGCCCCTGTACACATGCTTGATTCTCTTTCGGAGACATAGCAATCCATAGGTTTTAAGATACTTACTAGTCAGGTACATTCTTAGTAGTTTAATATGCGGTGTTGAGTCCATTTCCTTGAGCAAGGAGTAGCTCTTGTCTATTCCATATTTGGCTTAAGGAACATTATCTGTGCTCATTTCAATCTCTGGTTTTATGCAGCACCCCAACTCACCTTTACCCTTAAGCAAGCATAAGTTGGTTTTCTAAATTTGAGACCCTGTTGTGTAATTCAGTTCCTGTGTAGCCAAGTTTACATTCCGTGTATTACTGATATCTTATGATGTTTCTTTTTCTGTGTGACTTATTTCAGTTAGAATCATCATACCTGAATCCACTCATTGTGCTGCTAAGGGCCTGATGACATAGATTTCATTGCTGAGTGATATTGCTTTGTAAGTAAATACCACAACTTCTTTATCCATTTTTCACTTTCTGCGATGTTGAACTTGTACTGTAAACGAGGTTCTTGTAAACAGAGCCGTTCCAAACTTTGGGGTGGCTGTGTCTTTTTGATTTTAATTTCCCTAAGCTATAGGACCATAAGTGGAAGTGCCCTAGGCTCTGTTGCTTTGTTTTTTAGATGTTTCAGGAAACACCATACACTTCTCCCGAGTGTCTGTTGGCAATTTACATCCCGCCCATCAGCATAACAAGGCTCCCAGTTCTCCATGGCCTGTCCTGCCTTTCTGGATTTTACACTTTTTTCAGATGGCCCTTTTGACCGGGGGGAAGGGAGACTTCTTTGTAGTGCAGATTTCCTTTGCAAGCTTGCTTGGTTGGCCAAAAAGTGCGTATTCGTGTTTTCCTGAATATATTCAGGAAAGTACGCATATACCCTTTTTGGCCAAGTGCATCACTGTGGACGTTCTGCCTCTTTTCCTATGCTTGAAATGCAATTCCTGTCTACCTCCTGAAATCGGTTTCCTGCAATTCTGTCCCGCTTTCAAGTCCTCTTGGAAGCCTTACTTCAGTATATTTTTGGACGATAGCTGTCATTTATAACTCCGCAGGTTTGTGAATTACAGTGCCCCTGAGCTCCTTTCTTCAACTCGCTTTCTTGTGACCTGGCCGCAACACCGCAGGTTGTCTTCAGGCCCTAATGTGGTTCCGGCATGGCATGCTGAGCCTTTGGTTAATTCCTCTTCCTGGTGGGAAATGAGAGTTAAATTTGCCCGTTCAGCCACCTTCAGGTAGTCTCTCATTGGTTCTCGCTATTCCTGTTCATCTTCCGCAGAAATTGCAAACTGGAGCAAACAGGAGGTTAAAGGCACTGACTCTCCAAGTAGGGAGAGTGTTAGTAAAGCATCTGGAATGTTGCACCCGAGTAACCAGGGGAGGAAAACTGAGACATATTTGAACACGTCTCCTGTTCACACCATTGATCATACTCTGGGTTCCACATGTATGTTTTAGCTGAAGGAAGAATACCTTAATCCTGGAGAGTTGAGACCTGTGTAATGGGTACCATGCAATATGACTTCAAAGGGTCTTCATTTGCTCACCGAACCTCTCCAATCCTATCACTGCTGCGTTTATGCCCCTGTACACACGCTTGATTCTCTTTTGGAGACATAGCAATCCATAGGTTTTAAGATACTTACTAGTCAGGTACATTCTTAGGCGTTTAATATGGGGTGTTGAGTCCATTTCGTTGAGCAAGGAGTAGCTCTTGTCTCTTCCATATTTGGCTTAAGGAACTTTATCTGTGCTCATTTCAATCTCTGGTTTTATGCAGCACCCCAACTCACCTTCCCCGTTAAGCAAGCGTAAGTTGGTTTTCTAAACTTGAGACACTGTTCTGTTTTGTAATTCAGTTCATTTGTAGCCAAGTTCACATTCTGTGTATTAGTGATACCTTATGATGTTTCTTTTCTGTGTGACTTATTTCATTTCGAATCATCATACCTGAATCCACTCATTATGCTGCTATGGGCCTGATGACATAGATTTCATTGCTGAGTGATATTGCATTGTAAGTAAATACCACAAGTTCTTTATCCATTTTTCACTTTCTGCGATATTGAACTTGTACCGTAAACGAGGTTCTTGTAAACAGAGCCGTCCCAAACTTTGGGGTGGCTGTGTCTTTTTGATTTTAATTTCCCTAAGCTATAGGACCATAAGTGGAAGTGCCCTAGGCTCTGTTGCTTTGTTTTTTAGATGTTTCAGGAAACACCATACTCTTCTCCAGAGTGGCTGTTGGCAATTTACATCCCGCCCATCAGCATAAGAAGGCTCCCAGTTCTCCATGGCCTGTTGTGCCTTTATGGATTTTACACTTTTTTCAGATGGCCCTTTTGACTGGGGGGAAGTGAGACTTCATTGTAGTGCAGATTTCCTTTGCAAGCTTGCTTGGTTGGCCAAAAAGTGCGTATGCGTTTTTTCCTGAATATATTCAGGAAAAAACACATACGCCCTTTTTTGCTAAGTGCATCATTGTCGAGTTTCTGACTCTCTTCATATGTTTTCAATGCAATTCCAGTCTACCTCCTGAAATCGGTTTCCTGCAATTCTGCCTTGCTTTCAATGCCTCTTCATAGCCTTACCTCAATATATTTTTTAAAAATAGTTGGCCTTTATAACTCTGCAGGTTTTTGAATTGCAGTGGCCCTTAGCTCCATTTTTTAGCTCTTATTTTTTGGTCTTGCCCCGTAACCACAGGATTCCTTGAAGCCCTATTTTTCTTCTGGGACACCTTGCTGTGCCTTTGGTTAATTCTTCTTACTGATGTGATATTAGAGTGACATGTGCCCATTGAAACCGCTACAGCTAGTTTCTCACTGGTTCCCCCTATTCCCATTCATCCTCTGCACTAACTGCAGACTGTGCGATACCAGAACTTAAAGGCATTGACTCCATGTGGGGATGTTGTTAGTAAAGCGGCTGGAATGTCGATCCGGAGCCCCAGGAGAGGAAAAATGAGGTGCGTTTTAGAAACCTTTCCCGATCATATGGTATACCAGTCGCTGGGTTTCGCAAGCATGGTTTAGCTGTAGGAAGATTCCCTTCAACCTGGAGTGTTGGGACCCTTGGACTGAGTAGCATGAAGTATTGCATTAAACTTTCGGCAGTTGCTCACCAAAGCTCACCAATCCTGTCAGCCCCAAGTGTCCAGCCTTATGTCTTATCCAGCTGTGGGTTTATATGTGGTCAATCCAGGTTGCATCACAGCCCCTGAGCGAATTTTGTAAGAATTTTTCTCTCTTTCATTGTTTCAGCGTTTTGTTTTTAAAATTTATTTCTATAATGGGGTTTAGCTCCTTTTCACTGCTGTGTTTGTGCCGCTCTGCACACACTTGATTCCCTTATGGAGATATATCAATACATGGGTTTTAAGATTCTTATTACTCAGATATATTTCTCTGCGGTGTATAGGGTGTGTTGAGGCCAGTTCATTGAGCAAGGTGTAGATCTTGTCTAATACCTATTTGGTTTATTGAACGGTATCTGTGCTAATTTCAAACTCTGGTTTTATGCATCACCCCACCTCTCCTTTCCCCTTAAGCTGACATAAGTGTGTTTTCTAAATGTGAGACACTGTTCTGTTCTGTAATTCATTTCTTGTGCAGCCATATTTACCCTCCCTCTATAAGTGATATCTTATGATATGTTTCTTTTTCTGTTTGACTTATTTCAAGTAGTATTATCGGACCTAAATCCACTCTTTATCCTTCTACTAGCCTTATTACATTGATTTGATGGTGAAGAGATATTCCATTGTACATAAGTACCACATCTTCTTTATCCATTGTTCTCTCTCCTGGGATATTTAAGGTGTACTGAAGTTGAGGTTCTTGTAAACAGAGTAGCCCTAAACTGTGGTGTGCTTGTGTCTTGTTGATTTTTAGACTTCCCTAGATATACTCCCATGATTGGAAGTGTCCTATGCTCTGTAGCTCTGTTTTTTAGATGATTTAGGAACCACCATACACTTCTCCAGAGTGGCTCTCGGCAGTTCACACACTGCCCATCAGCGTATAAAGGCTCCCTGTTCTCCATGGCCTGTCCTGCATTTCTGGTTTTTACAATTTTTTAGGATGGCCCTTTTGACCGGTGGGAAGTGAGACTTCTTCGTTGTGCACATTTGCATTGCTTGCTTGCTTTGTTGCCCATAAAGTGCGTATGCGTTTTTTCCTGGATATAATCAGGAAAAAACGCATACGCCCTTTTGGGCCAACTGCATCATTGTCGAAATTCTGCCGCTTTTCATGTGCGTTAAAGACGAGTCCAATCTATCTCTTGAAATCTGTTTCTTGCAATTCTGTCTTGCATTCAGATCCTCTTCTTTGCCTTACCTCAACATATTTTTGGACGTTAGTTTTCATTTATAACTCTGCAGGTTTGTGAATTGCAGTGACCCTGAGCTCCATTTTTTAAGTTGCTCTTTTGTGAGCTGGCCTCAAACCCGCAGGATTGCTTCAGGCCCTATTTTGGCTCCGGCGAGGCAGGCTGAGCCTTTCTTTAATTCTTATTCTTAATGGGAAATTAGAGTGATATGTGCCCGTCCAAACCCCTACAACTCTTCTCTCATTGGTTCCCCCTCTTCCCGTTCATCCTCCTCACAATTTGCAAAATGTGTGAAACAGAAGTTTAAATGTGCTGATTCTCCAAGTGGGGAGATTCTAAGTAGCGTGGCTGGAATGGTGAACAGGAGCACCAGGAGAGGATAAATGAGGTGCATTTTAGACACATCTCCCGATCACATGGTGTACAGTCCTCTGGGTTTTCCATGCATGTTTTAGCTGTAGGAAGATCCCTTGAACCTGCAGATTTGGGACCCATTGAATGGGTACCAGGTAGTATTACTTTAAAGGGTGTGCATTTCCTCACCCAACCTCACATTTCTCTTAGCGCAAACAGTTTCCAGCCTTATGTCTCATCCTGCTGTGGGTCTAGATGTGTTCAATCCATGTTGCATCACCGTCCCTGAGGAAAAGTTGTAAGAGGTTTTCTCTGTCTCTCTGTCGTTTATTTTTTTCAATTTATTACTATATTGGTTACAGCTGATTTTCAAAGCTCTGTTTCTTGCTGCTGTACATCCACTTGATTCACGTACAGAGAGACATCAATAAATTCTTTTTCAGATTCTTACCAGTCGTATATATTCTTTTCCGGTGACTTGAGTGTGCTGAGTGCAGTTCTTTTAGCTACCGTGTAGGCCTTGTTGATTATCAGTTTGGTATTTGGAATGGTATCTTTGCTAATTTCAACCTCCTGGATGATGCCTCACCCCTCCCCACCTTTCCCGTTTAGCAGCCTTATGCGTGTTTTCTACATATTTGACTATGTTTTTGTTTTGTAATTTATTTCATGTGTAGCCATTTTGGATTCCACCTTTAAGTGATATCTTATGATATGTGTCTTTTTCTTTTTGAATTCTGTCACTTAGAATGATCATACGTAACTCCTCCGGAGTTGTTACAACTGGCCATATTTCATTGATTTCCAGGCTGAATAATATTCCACTCTACCTAAGTACCACATCTCTATCCATTTTTTCCCTCCAGAGACATTTAAGTTATATCCTAGTCGAGGATCTTTTAAACAGAGAGGGGGTAAACATTGGGGTGCCTGTGTCCTCTCGATTTTTGTTTTTCCCAAGATATACGCCCATGAGTGCAAGTGCCCTATGCTCTGTAGCTCATTTTTTAGATGCTTTAGTAAACACAATACACTTCTCCAGAATGGCCATTGGCAATATACATTTCCACTATAAGTCTCACAGGGCTCCCTCTTCTCGTTGCCCTGTCCTGCATTTCTGTTGTTTACGCTTTATGAGGATGGCTCTTCTGACTGATGCGAAGTGATATCTTTTGTAGTATTGACTTCCAGTGCCCACCTGTTTGGTTGGCTAAAAAAGTGTATGCCCTTTTCTTGAATATATACAGAAAAGAACGCATACACCCTTTTTGGCCAACTGCAATGTTGGCAATGTTCAGCTCCTTTTCTTGTGCTTAATGGCGAGTCCTTTCTACCTCCTCAAATCCCTTTCCTGCCATTCTCCCTTGCTTACAAGTCCTTTTCTCTGACTTTCCTCAAGACATTTTTCAGTGATGGATATTTTCAACTCTGCAGTTTTGTGAATTTTACTGCCCCTGAGTTCCATTGTTCAACTCGTGTTTATGGGAACTGGCCACAAAGCAGCGGGATTTCCTCAAGCCCTATACTGTTTCCATGGGCAACCCTAGCCTTTGGTCAATTCGTCTTCCTGATTGGAAATTAGAGTGACATGTGCCTGTCTGAACACCTAGGACTTGTCTCTCATTGTTCCTCATCCTTCCGCTTCATCCTCTGGACAAATTCCAAACTGTACGCAACAGGATGTTGACAGTACTGACATCTCCAAGTGGGGAGACTGTTAGTAAAGACGCTGGAGGGGTGAACCCGAGCACCAGGAGATGAGGAGATGAGATGCCTTTTCCAAACTCTTCCCGATCAGACGGTATACCATCCTCTGGGTGTGACAGACATGTTTTAGCAGTAGGAAGAGTCCCATTCATGTAAGGAGAACACCAGGGCTTTTTCAAAATCAGTGTCTCCCCGAAACCCAAACTGGGGAATTTTTTAAGCTACAGCTACACATATGTTCATTAAGGGCCTTGGGAAGTAGGCAGAGTCCAAACTTTAGATGATTGAAGTCTTCAGGGTCAGAAGCACTCACCACCAGCTTCCCTTAGGCTACACTTTAACTGTCATTGATAGATGATGTCAATAAAACTATCTATTCTTTTTCAGATTATTTCCCCTTATAGGTTATTGCAAAATGTTGAGTGTAGTTCCCTGTGCTATACAGTAGTTCCTTGTTGATGATCTATTTTATACATAGCAGTGTGTATGTGTTCATTCCAAACTGTTAATTTATCCCTCCTCCCACCTTTCCCCTTTGGTAATAATAAATTATAAGATTTTATACTTCTCAGAAATGGGGGAGCTGAAAGAGAGGTATCATTTTCAATGGAAAAGCATTTAAAACAAGATTGAAGGTTTAACCAAGATTATTAGATGTACATCCTTGGAAAGAAATCACTTCGTTTCTCTAATATTGACCTGACAAATAAGACAAACCTTTTCACTGAACTTGCTTATAAAAAGTGATGGAAATATCAAATGGAAGTGTTAGAAACATCTTATTTTACCCGAGCCTTATACACTGTTCTATGTTAACTACAGTTTGGCTCACACATCTGTTCATTGAGGTTACAATAGTCTCAATTTCTGTTACTGATCCTCCAGAGTGGACCCCAACAAGTGTCCCCCTGCCCAGTGTCATTGGGGCCAACAGATCGAGACTGAGTTTGGTTCACAAGCAAAGGAAACTTTATATTTTGATCAGAGAATGGAGAGGTGAGAGCATGCACTACCCCGTGGGCTGTGGGCTGGGCTGCTGTGTAGAGATCCTGTCAGAGTCAGTGGGAGGGAGGGAGGCGGCGGAGCTCTCGAGGGCCGGGTTGGCTGTAGCTCAGGCTCTATATCGTGGAGTCTGCACTGGGCCCCAGGAGCTGAGGTGTCGACCCAGCCATTCTGCACTAGGAAATCTGGTCTGAAGTGCCGGGTGTGGAACCTCTGCATGCGGGACCCTAGGAGCACGTGAAATTAGACAAAGCACAAAGGATAAAAAAGGTTAGACTTGACTTTATTGCCCAGATTCTATTTTTATCTCCCAGGGATTTTTAATGGGCTTTGCTGGGGACAAACCCCTCCTCTGCCTTTTGTCCCGTTCCTCATTCTTGGAGTGCTGAGAGTGCAGACCCTTCTTCTGTAACTGCTGAGTGCTGAGTTGGGAGCCCTCATACCCTGGGGCGAGGGTCAGAGCTTCTCCCCAGCAGCCTCCCGGTGACGTTGATTGTCCCCAGGACCCCTGCCTCCCTGCTCGTCCACCTGAGCACCAGCATTGGAAGTGTTATAGATTCTAATGACCTTTAAGGGTCCAGGAAAGAGATGTGCAGAGACGCTGTGGGGGCCGGTTTCACCCCGCCCCACATTTGTTCGGCCACCTTAGGCTGACCGTCTCTGCCAGCCTAGATGCTCTGACCAGTAGTCTGCGCTTTCTTCAATTAGGCCCCTGAATTAACGTACAAACAGCACCAGGTGTCAGAGCCCTGCCCGCTCAACTCCCAGACAGTCCAGGGTCAGTGGTGATCAAGGACCATGATGGCTACTGAGTCAACAGCCTTTTGAAGTAAACAGGAGTCCAGCCGGTCTTATTGGCCACCATCATCACGGTGTCTGTAGGCTTTTCTATGGTGACAGTGTGGTATACTGTTCCCCCGCCAAGATTATTAGCTCCCCTCTGGGTGCAGTAAGTCCTGCAAGCAGTAGTCTACTCTTTTGGGACACACTCTTGTTGTTTTATGAGAGAAACTCCAGGTCAAGTGATGTTCACACGAGTCGTCATGGTGCCCTGTTGCCCCCGGTTATCTCTCTGGATGTTGGAGTTGGAGGGCCTCCTCACTCGAGGTCGGTGTGCCCACGGAGCGAACCCTGCAACTTCAGGGCATGGTTGGTGGTTAGGATCACCACGTGGGGTCCTTTACCCTTAGGAGGGAGGTGGCCTTTTGGGCTGCTGATTTCCAGGTTTTTAGATACCGCCAGTATCTTGGCCAGATGTGGCAGTGGGCCAAGCCCCTTAGTGACCGTAGTTTATCCTACCTGGATGGCATTCTTGCATTGTTCCATTTCAAGTGGTCCCAGTTTTTGCACTAATTCTCCAATGGCGATTCACCTTTCACCGGGAATGTAAAGGTCAAAGGGTTTAGCTAAATTAGGGAGTTCCAGGGCAAGGGTCTGAATTGACTGCTCTTTCCATTCTTGAAAGGCCACTTCTGGATTCTATTCAAAAGGATCATCATCTTTTCCTTTCAGTGTTTCATATAGAGGCCCAGCTAGTAGACTGTAGTTAGGGATCCAGAAGCAGCACACCCTGGCGTCCCCAGGAACCCCTAAGCTGTCTTCTAGTTTTAGAAAGGGGTAAGGCTGAAAATGGTTTCTTCCCTTTCCTGGGATGGGCTTCTCTGACCTTCTGTGAGAATGAAGCCCAGGCAGGTCACCGCAGTCTGTGATATTTGAGCTTTTTCTTGGACAACTTCTATCCTTTATTGGCTTGGTAGTTCAGAGGCCTCCTTAGTAGGGCTGGTGATCAGAATGTCGTCTGCATATTGAAGGAGGGTTTCCTTTTCCAGAGGTAGAACTTTTAGGTCTTTAGCTAAGCTTTCCCCAAAGATGGTGTGGGAATTTTTGCACCCTTGGGGCCAGACGGCCCGGAAGTATTGTTTTAGTTGTATGTTGAGTCCTGCCACTCACAAGCCAAAATTTCTTGTGACTCTGGGACTAATGGAATACAAAAGAAGGCATCATTGAAGACTAATACAGAATACCATGTCCTGGTGGTTGGTAGAATGACCAGCAGGGTGTAGGAATTAGGAGCAACTGGAGGTATATCCTCGGTGGCTTCACTGACTGTCCTGACATCCTTTACCAGGTCCCCAGCAGCCCATGGGGCTCTCGTGGTCAGAACAATCCCAGAATATGGAGCTCACCTGGGCAGGTACCCCACCCCCACCCCAGCCCACGGGGCTCTCGTGGTCAGGCCCCTCCCAGGATACAGAGCTACCCTTGCAGGTACCGTGGCAGGGCTGGGCACACAGGAACCGTGCACATAGCCCTCATTGCAGAGCACCCCCAGCTCACCTGTCGCTCAGAGCTGACACAGAGCACCTCAGAGCAGGACTTGAACTAACAAACAGCAGCTGCGACAGGTCTGTGACCCTGGGCATCACTCCGTGAGGCCTCCCTCCACCTGGTCTTCCAGAGACTTCCACTGCACCCGGGGCACCAGGCCTCTGTCTCCAACCACCACCCACCCCTCCTCTCCCTGACTCCTGGGTTCCTCTCATTAGGAGAGGGTTTTCTTGAAGTTGTCTCCCACTCATGGGCCAGATAAAATGATTAGAAAACAAGCCAAAGCTGCAGCCCCTTGTCTATCCTGACTCTCAGGAGCCCACACCTGTTCCTTGGACCTGGCCGGTTCAGCAAGTTCCATTTTCTGCAACTGTGAGCCCCTGAGGGGTGATGATTGGCTGACCTGGGCAGCCTTACCGTGCCGGCCAGCCCTCCCCAGGTGTGCCTGGGTTGAGATCAATATAAATACCACTCCAGGCAGCAAGAGCCCCTGCAGCCGTGCCTGACGCCATTTTCTCTGCCCTGTCAGCAGTCTCGGGGCTGGGCTGGTGGGAGGGAGTGAGAGGCCACGGCTTTGTGGGTGGCCCAGTGTGAGTGGGGCTCTGCTGGACTTTCTGCAGCAGTTGCCAGGCTGCCACCTGCTAAAGAAGAGGATGTGTCACCCATACCTGCTGCTGGAATTTCTCCCTGGGCAGAGGTGAGGAAGGAAAAAAGCAGTGGGGGCAGGGACAGGACGGGTATCTCAGGCAGGGCAATGGAAATCTTCCAGAAGAGCACCCAGGGCCAGGACCATCCTGGCTGGCCTGCAGGCACCAAGTCGGCCGGCATGCTGTCACTCGTGTGGCTCTATGGCCCTTCCTCTAGGCTTTCAAGTCCTTGTATATATTCAGGTGTTTTACCTGGGACGGGTGGGAATAGTTCAGCAGCAACTGGCCTGGGGCTCAGCTCACGTTTACTCACAGATGCCTCGGCACGGTGCCCCAGCTTTGCAATGAGGACGCTTGTTGCGTGGGGGCTGCTGGCTGAATGGGAGACGATTCCCCACCACTGACCAACTTCAGAATTGTTTACAACTGGAGCAAGTGCCCTGATACGGTTTTCCTCTGTGTAACTGGTGGGTTCTGTGTTTTTTTCTCTTTTTCGTTTTTGGTTCAAGGTAGATTTTATTCCTCTTTTTTGTATTTACAGATATAAGCATGGAAATAATTTATTCATATAAATACATGTATGTGCAGGGAATAATTGTTTTTTCTGTTTTATTTTTTAAATTTTATTTCTTTTTAATTTTGAATTTTATTTTATATTTTTATACAGCAGGTTCTTATTGGTTATCTATTTTATACATATAAATGTATACATGCCAATCCCAGTCTCTCAACTCCTCCCACCACCACCCCCCCAACAGCTTTCCCCCCTTGTTGTCCATACGTTTGTTGTCTACATCTGTTGCTCTATTTATGCCTTGCAAAATGGTTAATCTGTACAGTTTTTCTAGGTTCCACATATATGCATGAATATACAAGATTTGTTTTTCTCTTTCTGACTTACTTCACTCTGTATGACAGTCTCTAGATCCATCGACGTCTCTACAAATGACCCAATTTCATTCCTTTTCATGGCTTAGTAATATTCCATTTTATATATGTACCACAGCTTTATGCATTCGTCTGTCTGTGGGCATTTAGGTTGCTTCCATTACCTCGATATTGTAAATAGTGATGCAATGAACATTGCGGTGAATGACTCTTTTTGATTTATGGTTTTGTCTGGGTATATGTCCAGTACTGGGATTGCTGTATCATATGGTAATTCTATTGTTAGTTTCATAAGAAATTCCATATTGTTCTCCATAATGACTGTATCAATTTATATTCCCAACAATAGTGGGAGAGGGTTCCTTTTCTCCACACCCTTTCCAGCATTTTTTGTTTGTAGATTTTCAATGATGCCTATTCTACCAGGTGTCAGGTGATACCTCATTGTTGAATCCATTTCGTTGAGCAAGGGGTAGCTCTTGTCTATTACATATTTGGCTTATGGAACGGTATCTGTGCTAATTTCAAACTCTGCTTTTATGCAGCACCCCAACTCACCTTCCCCCTTAAGCAAGCATAAGTTGGTTTTCTAAATTTGAGACCCTGTTCTGTTTTGGAATTCAGTTCATGTGTAGCCAAGTTCACATTCCGTGTATTAGTGATACCTTATGATGTTTCTCTTTCTGTGTGACTTATTTCACTTAGAATCATCGTGCCTCAATCCACTCATTATGCTGGTACAGGCCTGGTGACATAGATTTCATTGCTGAGTGGTATTCTGTTGTACATAAGTACCGCAACTTCTTTATCCATTATTTGCTCTCTGGGATATTTAACTTGTGCCATAGAAGAGATTCCTGTAAAAAGAGCCGTCCCAAATTTTGGGGTGGCTGTGTCTTTTTGATTTTAATTTCCTTAAGCTATAGGACCATAAGTGGAAGTGCCCTAGGCTCTGTTGCTTTGTTTTTTAGATGTTTCAGGAAACACCATACACTTCTCCCGAGTGTCTGTTGGCAATTTACATCCCGCCCATCAGCATAACAAGGCTCCCAGTTCTCCATGGCCTGTCCTGCCTTTCTGGATTTGACACTTTTTTCAGATGGCCCTTTTGACCGGGGGGAAGTGAGACTTCATTGTAGTGCAGATTTCCTTTGCAAGCTTGCTTGGTTGGCCAAAAAGGGCGTATGCGTTTTTTCCTGAATATATTCAGGAAAAAACGCATACGCCCTTTTTGGCCAAGTGCATCATTGTCGATGTTCTGCCTCTTTTCCTGTCTTTTAAATGCAATCCAATTCCGATTCCTCCTGAAATCGGTTTCCTGCAATTCTGCCCCACATTCAAGTCCTCTTGGCAGCCCTACTTCAGTATATTTTTGGATGATAGCTGTCATTTATAACTCTGCAGGTTTGTGAATTACAGTGCCCCTGAGCTCCTTTCTTCAACTCGCTTTCTTTTGAGCTGGCCGCAACACCGCAGGATGGCTTCAGGCCCTAATCTGGTTCCGGCACGGCATGCTGAGCCTTTGGTTTATTCCTCTTCCCTGTGGGAAATGAGAGTTAAATTTGCCCGTCCAGACACCTCCAGCTAGTCTCTCATTGGTTCTCCCTATTCCTGTTCATCTTCCGCACAAATTGCAAACTGGGTCAAACAGGAGGTTAAAGGGACTGACTCTCCAAGTCGGGAGAGTGTTAGTAAAGCGTCTGGAATATTGCACCCGAGTACCAGGGTTCGAAAACTGAGACATATTTGAACACGTCTCCCGATCACATGGTTGATCATACTCTAGGTTCCTCATGCATGTTTTAGCTGAAGGAAGAATACCTTAAACCTGGAGAGTTAAGACCCGTGTAATGGGTACCATGCAATATGACTTCAAAGGGTCTTCATTTGCTCACCGAACCTCTCCAATCCTATCACTGCTGCGTTTATGCCCCTGTACACATGCTTGATTCTCTTTTGGAGACACAGCAATCCATAGGTTTTAAGATACTTACTAGTCAGGTACATTCTTAGGCGTTTAATATGCGGTGTTGTGTCCATTTCGTTGAGCAAGGAGTAGCTCTTGTCTATTCCATATTTGGCTTAAGGAACTTTATCTGTGCTCATTTCAATCTCTGGTTTTATGCAGCACCGCAACTCACCTTTACCCTTAAGCAGGCATAAGTTGGTTTTCTAAACTTGAGACCCTGTTCTGTTTTGTAATTCAGTTCATGCATAGCCAAGTTCACATTCTGTGTATTAGTGATACCTTATGATGTTTCTTTTCTGTGTGACTTATTTCAGTTCGAATCATCATACCTGAATCCACTCATTATGGTGCTACGGGCCTGATGACATAGATTTCATTGCTGAGTGATATTGCATTGTACGTAAGTACCAGAACTTCTTTATCCATTTTTCACTTTCTGTGATATTGAACTTGTACCGTAAACGAGGTTCTTGTAAATAGAGCCGTCCCAAACTTTGGGGTGGCTGTGTCTTTTTGATTTTAATTTCCCTAAGCTATAGGACCATAAGTGGAAGTGCCCTAGGCTCTGTTGCTTTGTTTTTTAGATGTTTCAGGAAACACCACACACTTCTCCAGAGTGGCTGTTGGCAATTTACATCCCGCCCATCAGCATAAGAAGGCTCCCAGTTCTCCATGGCCTGTCGTGCCTTTATGGATTTTACACTTTTTTCAGATGGCCCTTTTGACCAGGGGAAAGTGAGACTTCATTGTAGTGCAGATTTCCTTTGCAAGCTTGCTTGGTTGGCCAAAAAGTGTGTATGCGTTTTTTCCTGACTATATTCAGGAAAAAACACATACGCCCTTTTTGGCCAAGTGCATCATTGTCGAGGTTTTGACTCTCTTCATATGTTTTCAATGCAATTCCAGTCTACCTCCTGAAATCGGTTTCCTGCAATTCTGCCTTGCTTTCAATGCTTCTTCATAGCCTTACCTCAATATATTTTTTGAAAATAGTTGGCCTTTATAACTCTGCAGGTTTTTGAATTGCAGTGGCCCTTAGCTCCATTTTTCAGCTCTTATTTTTGTGATCTTGCCCCATAACCACAGGATTCCTTGAAGCTCTATTCTTCTTCTGGGGCACCTTGCTGTGCCTTTGGTTAATTCTTCTTACTGATGTGACATTAGAGTGACATGTGCCCATTGAAACCGCTACAGCTAGTTTCTCACTGGTTCCCCCTATTCCCATTCATCCTCTGCACTAACTGCAGACTGTGCGATACCAGAACTTAAAGGCATTGACTCTCCATGTGGGGATGTTGTTAGTAAAGCGGCTGGAATGTCGATCCGGAGCCCCAGGAGAGGAAAAATGAGGTGTGTTTTAGAAACCTTTCCCGATCATATCGTATACCAGTCGCTGGGTTTCCCATGGTTTAGCTGTAGGAAGATTCCCTTCAACCTGGAGTGTTGGGACCCTTGGAATGAGAAGCATGAAGTATTGCATTAAACTTTCGGCAGTTGCTCACCAAAGCTCACCAATCCTCTCAGCCCCAAGTGTCCAGCCTTATGTCTTATCCAGCTGTGGGTTTATATGTGGTCAATCCAGGTTGCATCACAGCCCCTGAGCGAATTTTGTAAGAATTTTTCTCTCTTTCATTGTTTCAGCGTTTTGTTTTTAAAATTTATTTCTATAATGGGGTTTAGCTCATTTTCACTGCTGTGTTTGTGCCGCTCTGCACACACTTGATTCCCTTATGGAGATATATCAATACATGGGTTTTAAGATTCTTATTACTCAGATATATTTCTCTGCGGTGTATAGGGTGTGTTGAGGCCAGTTCATCGAGCAAGGTGTAGATCTTGTCTAATACCTATTTGGTTTATTGAACGGTATCTGTGCTAATTTCAAACTCTGGTTTTATGCATCACCCCACCTCTCCTTTCCCCTTAAGCTGACATAAGTGTGTTTTCTAAATGTGAGACACTGTTCTGTTCTGTAATTCATTTCTTGTGCAGCCATATTTACCCTCCCTCT
The DNA here is from genome assembly GCF_951394435.1 of Stenella coeruleoalba. Classification (NCBI taxonomy): domain Eukaryota; kingdom Metazoa; phylum Chordata; class Mammalia; order Artiodactyla; family Delphinidae; genus Stenella; species Stenella coeruleoalba. The sequence goes on from NW_027645953.1 coordinate 441,396, forward strand.
ATAAGTGATATCTTATGATATGTTTCCTTTTCTGTTTGACTTATTTCAAGTAGTATTATCGGACCTAAATCCACTCTTTATCCTTCTACTAGCCTTATTACATTGATTTCATGGTGAAGAGATATTCCATTGTACATAAGTACCACATCTTCTTTATCCATTGTTCTCTTTCCTGGGATATTTAAGGTGTACTGAAGTTGAGGTTCTTGTAAACAGAGTAGCCCTAAACTGTGGTGTGCTTGTGTCTTGTTGATTTTTAGACTTCCCTAGATATACTCCCATGATTGGAAGTGTCCTATGCTCTGTAGCTCTGTTTTTTAGATGATTTAGGAACCACCATACACTTCTCCAGAGTGGCTCTCGGCAGTTCACACACTGCCCATCAGCGTATAAAGGCTCCCTGTTCTCCATGGCCTGTCCTGCATTTCTGGTTTTTACAATTTTTTAGGATGGCCCTCTTGACCGGTGGGAAGTGAGACTTCTTTGTTGTGCACATTTGCATTGCTTGCTTGCTTCGTTGCCCATAAAGTGCGTATGCGTTTTTTCCTGGATATAATCAGGAAAAAACGCATACGCCCTTTTGGGCCAACTGCATCATTGTCGAAATTCTGCCGCTTTTCATGTGCGTTAAAGACGAGTCCAATCTATCTCTTGAAATCTGTTTCTTGCAATTCTGTCTTGCATTCAGATCCTCTTCTTTGCCTTACCTCAACATATTTTTGGACGTTAGTTTTCATTTATAACTCTGCAGGTTTGTGAATTGCAGTGACCCTGAACTCCATTTTTTAAGTTGCTCTTTTGTGAGCTGGCCTCAAACCCGCAGGATTGCTTCAGGCCCTATTTTGGCTCCGGCGAGGCAGGCTGAGCCTTTCTTTAATTCTTATTCTTAATGGGAAATTAGAGTGATATGTGCCCGTCCAAACCCCTACAACTATTCTCTCATTGGTTCCCCCTCTTCCCGTTCATCCTCCTCACAATTTGCAAAATGTGTGAAACAGAAGTTTAAATGTGCTGATTCTCCAAGTGGGGAGATTCTAAGTAACGTGGCTGGAATGGTGAACAGGAGCACCAGGAGAGGATAAATGAGGTGCATTTTAGACACATCTCCCAATCACATGGTGTACAGTCCTCTGGGTTTTCCATGCATGTTTTAGCTGTAGGAAGATCCCTTGAACCTGCAGATTTGGGACCCATTGAATGGGTACCAGGTAGTATTACTTTAAAGGGTGTGCATTTCCTCACCCAACCTCACATTTCTCTTAGCGCAAACAGTTTCCAGCCTTATGTCTCATCCTGCTGTGGGTCTAGATGTGTTCAATCCATGTTGCATCACCGTCCCTGAGGAAAAGTTGTAAGAGGTTTTCTCTGTCTCTCTGTCGTTTATTTTTTTCAATTTATTACTATATTGGTTACAGCTGATTTTCAAAGCTCTGTTTCTTGCTGCTGTACATCCACTTGATTCACGTACAGAGAGACATCAATAAATTCTTTTTCAGATTCTTACCAGTCGTATATATTCTTTTCCGGTGACTTGAGTGTGCTGAGTGCAGTTCTTTTAGCTACCGTGTAGGCCTTGTTGATTATCAGTTTGGTATTTGGAATGGTATCTTTGCTAATTTCAACCTCCTGGATGATGCCTCACCCCTCCCCACCTTTCCCGTTTAGCAGCCTTATGCGTGTTTTCTACATATTTGACTATGTTTTTGTTTTGTAATTTATTTCATGTGTAGCCATTTTGGATTCCACCTTTAAGTGATATCTTATGATATGTGTCTTTTTCTTTTTGAATTCTGTCACTTAGAATGATCATACGTAACTCCTCCGGAGTTGTTACAACTGGCCATATTTCATTGATTTCCAGGCTGAATAATATTCCACTCTACCTAAGTACCACATCTCTATCCATTTTTTCCCTCCAGAGACATTTAAGTTATATCCTAGTCGAGGATCTTTTAAACAGAGAGGGGGTAAACATTGGGGTGCCTGTGTCCTCTCGATTTTTGTTTTTCCCAAGATATACGCCCATGAGTGCAAGTGCCCTATGCTCTGTAGCTCATTTTTTAGATGCTTTAGTAAACACAATACACTTCTCCAGAATGGCCATTGGCAATATACATTTCCACTATAAGTCTCACAGGGCTCCCTCTTCTCGTTGCCCTGTCCTGCATTTCTGTTGTTTACGCTTTATGAGGATGGCTCTTCTGACTGATGCGAAGTGATATCTTTTGTAGTATTGACTTCCAGTGCCCACCTGTTTGGTTGGCTAAAAAAGTGTATGCCCTTTTCTTGAATATATACAGAAAAGAACGCATACACCCTTTTTGGCCAACTGCAATGTTGGCAATGTTCAGCTCCTTTTCTTGTGCTTAATGGCGAGTCCTTTCTACCTCCTCAAATCCCTTTCCTGCCATTCTCCCTTGCTTACAAGTCCTTTTCTCTGACTTTCCTCAAGACATTTTTCAGTGATGGATATTTTCAACTCTGCAGTTTTGTGAATTTTACTGCCCCTGAGTTCCATTGTTCAACTCGTGTTTATGGGAACTGGCCACAAAGCAGCGGGATTTCCTCAAGCCCTATACTGTTTCCATGGGCAACCCTAGCCTTTGGTCAATTCGTCTTCCTGATTGGAAATTAGAGTGACATGTGCCTGTCTGAACACCTAGGACTTGTCTCTCATTGTTCCTCATCCTTCCGCTTCATCCTCTGGACAAATTCCAAACTGTACGCAACAGGATGTTGACAGTGCTGACATCTCCAAGTGGGGAGACTGTTAGTAAAGACGCTGGAGGGGTGAACCCAAGCACCAGGAGATGAGGAGATGAGATGCCTTTTCCAAACTCTTCCCGATCAGACGGTATACCATCCTCTGGGTGTGACAGACATGTTTTAGCAGTAGGAAGAGTCCCATTCATGTAAGGAGAACACCAGGGCTTTTTCAAAATCAGTGTCTCCCCGAAACCCAAACTGGGGAAGTTTTTAAGCTACGGCTACACATATGTTCATTAAGGGCCTTGGGAAGTAGGCAGAGTCCAAACTTTAGATGATTGAAGTCTTCAGGGTCAGAAGCACTCACCACCAGCTTCCCTTAGGCTACACTTTAACTGTCATTGATAGATGATGTCAATAAAAATATCTATTCTTTTTCAGATTATTTCCCCTTATAGGTTATTGCAAAATGTTGAGTGTAGTTCCCTGTGCTATACAGTAGTTCCTTGTTGATGATCTATTTTATACATAGCAGTGTGTATGTGTTCATTCCAAACTGTTAATTTATCCCTCCTCCCACCTTTCCCCTTTGGTAATAATAAATTATAAGATTTTATACTTCTCAGAAATGGGGGAGCTGAAAGAGAGGTATCATTTTCAATGGAAAAGCATTTAAAACAAGATTGAAGGTTTAACCAAGATTATTAGATGTACATCCTTGGAAAGAAATCACTTCGTTTCTCTAATATTGACCTGACAAATAAGACAAACCTTTTCACTGAACTTGCTTATAAAAAGTGATGGAAATATCAAATGGAAGTGTTAGAAACATCTTATTTTACCCGAGCCTTATACACTGTTCTATGTTAACTACAGTTTGGCTCACACATCTGTTCATTGAGGTTACAATAGTCTCAATTTCTGTTACTGATCCTCCAGAGTGGACCCCAACAAGTGTCCCCCTGCCCAGTGTCATTGGGGCCAACAGATCGAGACTGAGTTTGGTTCACAAGCAAAGGAAACTTTATATTTTGATCAGAGAATGGAGAGGTGAGAGCATGCACTACCCCGTGGGCTGTGGGCTGGGCTGCTGTGTAGAGATCCTGTCAGAGTCAGTGGGAGGGAGGGAGGCGGCGGAGCTCTCGAGGGCCAGGTTGGCTGTAGCTCAGGCTCTATATCGTGGAGTCTGCACTGGGCCCCAGGAGCTGAGGTGTCGACCCAGCCATTCTGCACTAGGAAATCTGGTCTGAAGTGCCGGGTGTGGAACCTCTGCATGCGGGACCCTAGGAGCACGTGAAATTAGACAAAGCACAAAGGATAAAAAAGGTTAGACTTGACTTTATTGCCCAGATTCTATTTTTATCTCCCAGGGATTTTTAATGGGCTTTGCTGGGGACAAACCCCTCCTCTGCCTTTTGTCCCGTTCCTCATTCTTGGAGTGCTGAGGGTGCAGACCCTTCTTCTGTAACTGCTGAGTGCTGAGTTGGGAGCCCTCATACCCTGGGGCGAGGGTCAGAGCTTCTCCCCAGCAGCCTCCCGGTGACGTTGATTGTCCCCAGGACCCCTGCCTCCCTGCTCGTCCACCTGAGCACCAGCATTGGAAGTGTTATAGATTCTAATGACCTTTAAGGGTCCAGGAAAGAGATGTGCAGAGACGCTGTGGGGGCCGGTTTCACCCCGCCCCACATTTGTTCGGCCACCTTAGGCTGACCGTCTCTGCCAGCCTAGATGCTCTGACCAGTAGTCTGCGCTTTCTTCAATTAGGCCCCTGAATTAACGTACAAACAGCACCAGGTGTCAGAGCCCTGCCCGCTCAACTCCCAGACAGTCCAGGGTCAGTGGTGATCAAGGACCATGATGGCTACTGAGTCAACAGCCTTTTGAAGTAAACAGGAGTCCAGCCGGTCTTATTGGCCACCATCATCATGGTGTCTGTAGGCTTTTCTATGGTGACAGTGTGGTATACTGTTCCCCCGCCAAGATTATTAGCTCCCCTCTGGGTGCAGTAAGTCCTGCAAGCAGTAGTCTACTCTTTTGGGACACACTCTTGTTGTTTTATGAGAGAAACTCCAGGTCAAGTGATGTTCACACGAGTCGTCATGGTGCCCTGTTGCCCCCGGTTATCTCTCTGGATGTTGGAGTTGGAGGGCCTCCTCACTCGAGGTCGGTGTGCCCACGGAGCGAACCCTGCAACTTCAGGGCATGGTTGGTGGTTAGGATCACCACGTGGGGTCCTTTACCCTTAGGAGGGAGGTGGCCTTTTGGGCTGCTGATTTCCAGGTTTTTAGATACCGCCAGTATCTTGGCCAGATGTGGCAGTGGGCCAAGCCCCTTAGTGACCGTAGTTTATCCTACCTGGATGGCATTCTTGCATTGTTCCATTTCAAGTGGTCCCAGTTTTTGCACTAATTCTCCAATGGCGATTCACCTTTCACCGGGAATGTAAAGGTCAAAGGGTTTAGCTAAATTAGGGAGTTCCAGGGCAAGGGTCTGAATTGACTGCTCTTTCCATTCTTGAAAGGCCACTTCTGGATTCTATTCAAAAGGATCATCATCTTTTCCTTTCAGTGTTTCATATAGAGGCCCAGCTAGTAGACTGTAGTTAGGGATCCAGAAGCAGCACACCCTGGCGTCCCCAGGAACCCCTAAGCTGTCTTCTAGTTTTAGAAAGGGGTAAGGCTGAAAATGGTTTCTTCCCTTTCCTGGGATGGGCTTCTCTGACCTTCTGTGAGAATGAAGCCCAGGCAGGTCACCGCAGTCTGTGATATTTGAGCTTTTTCTTGGACAACTTCTATCCTTTATTGGCTTGGTAGTTCAGAGGCCTCCTTAGTAGGGCTGGTGATCAGAATGTCGTCTGCATATTGAAGGAGGGTTTCCTTTTCCAGAGGTAGAACTTTTAGGTCTTTAGCTAAGCTTTCCCCAAAGATGGTGTGGGAATTTTTGCACCCTTGGGGCCAGACGGCCCGGAAGTATTGTTTTAGTTGTATGTTGAGTCCTGCCACTCACAAGCCAAAATTTCTTGTGACTCTGGGACTAATGGAATACAAAAGAAGGCATCATTGAAGACTAATACAGAATACCATGTCCTGGTGGTTGGTAGAATGACCAGCAGGGTGTAGGAATTAGGAGCAACTGGAGGAATATCCTCGGTGGCTTCACTGACTGTCCTGACATCCTTTACCAGGTCCCCAGCGGCCCATGGGGCTCTCGTGGTCAGACCAATCCCAGAATATGGAGCTCACCTGGGCAGGTACCCCACCCCCACCCCAGCCCACGGGGCTCTCGTGGTCAGGCCCCTCCCAGGATACAGAGCTACCCTTGCAGGTACCGTGGCAGGGCTGGGCACACAGGAACCGTGCACATAGCCCTCATTGCAGAGCACCCCCAGCTCACCTGTCGCTCAGAGCTGACACAGAGCACCTCAGAGCAGGACTTGAACTAACAAACAGCAGCTGCGACAGGTCTGTGACCCTGGGCATCACTCCGTGAGGCCTCCCTCCACCTGGTCTTCCAGAGACTTCCACTGCACCCGGGGCACCAGGCCTCTGTCTCCAACCACCACCCACCCCTCCTCTCCCTGACTCCTGGGTTCCTCTCATTAGGAGAGGGTTTTCTTGAAGTTGTCTCCCACTCATGGGCCAGATAAAATGATTAGAAAACAAGCCAAAGCTGCAGCCCCTTGTCTATCCTGACTCTCAGGAGCCCACACCTGTTCCTTGGACCTGGCCGGTTCAGCAAGTTCCATTTTCTGCAACTGTGAGCCCCTGAGGGGTGATGATTGGCTGACCTGGGCAGCCTTACCGTGCCGGCCAGCCCTCCCCAGGTGTGCCTGGGTTGAGATCAATATAAATACCACTCCAGGCAGCAAGAGCCCCTGCAGCCGTGCCTGACGCCATTTTCTCTGCCCTGTCAGCAGTCTCGGGGCTGGGCTGGTGGGAGGGAGTGAGAGGCCACGGCTTTGTGGGTGGCCCAGTGTGAGTGGGGCTCTGCTGGACTTTCTGCAGCAGTTGCCAGGCTGCCACCTGCTAAAGAAGAGGATGTGTCACCCATACCTGCTGCTGGAATTTCTCCCTGGGCAGAGGTGAGGAAGGAAAAAAGCAGTGGGGGCAGGGACAGGACGGGTATCTCAGGCAGGGCAATGGAAATCTTCCAGAAGAGCACCCAGGGCCAGGACCATCCTGGCTGGCCTGCAGGCACCAAGTCGGCCGGCATGCTGTCACTCGTGTGGCTCTATGGCCCTTCCTCTAGGCTTTCAAGTCCTTGTATATATTCAGGTGTTTTACCTGGGACGGGTGGGAATAGTTCAGCAGCAACTGGCCTGGGGCTCAGCTCACGTTTACTCACAGATGCCTCGGCACGGTGCCCCAGCTTTGCAATGAGGACGCTTGTTGCGTGGGGGCTGCTGGCTGAATGGGAGACGATTCCCCACCACTGACCAACTTCAGAATTGTTTACAACTGGAGCAAGTGCCCTGATACGGTTTTCCTCTGTGTAACTGGTGGGTTCTGTGTTTTTTTCTCTTTTTCGTTTTTGGTTCAAGGTAGATTTTATTCCTCTTTTTTGTATTTACAGATATAAGCATGGAAATAATTTATTCATATAAATACATGTATGTGCAGGGAATAATTGTTTTTTCTGTTTTATTTTTTAAATTTTATTTCTTTTTAATTTTGAATTTTATTTTATATTTTTATACAGCAGGTTCTTATTGGTTATCTATTTTATACATATAAATGTATACATGCCAATCCCAGTCTCTCAACTCCTCCCACCACCACCCCCCCAACAGCTTTCCCCCCTTGTTGTCCATACGTTTGTTGTCTACATCTGTTGCTCTATTTATGCCTTGCAAAATGGTTAATCTGTACAGTTTTTCTAGGTTCCACATATATGCATGAATATACAAGATTTGTTTTTCTCTTTCTGACTTACTTCACTCTGTATGACAGTCTCTAGATCCATCGACGTCTCTACAAATGACCCAATTTCATTCCTTTTCATGGCTTAGTAATATTCCATTTTATATATGTACCACAGCTTTATGCATTCGTCTGTCTGTGGGCATTTAGGTTGCTTCCATTACCTCGATATTGTAAATAGTGATGCAATGAACATTGCGGTGAATGACTCTTTTTGATTTATGGTTTTGTCTGGGTATATGTCCAGTACTGGGATTGCTGTATCATATGGTAATTCTATTGTTAGTTTCATAAGAAATTCCATATTGTTCTCCATAATGACTGTATCAATTTATATTCCCAACAATAGTGGGAGAGGGTTCCTTTTCTCCACACCCTTTCCAGCATTTTTTGTTTGTAGATTTTCAATGATGCCTATTCTACCAGGTGTCAGGTGATACCTCATTGTTGAATCCATTTCGTTGAGCAAGGGGTAGCTCTTGTCTATTACATATTTGGCTTATGGAACGGTATCTGTGCTAATTTCAAACTCTGCTTTTATGCAGCACCCCAACTCACCTTCCCCCTTAAGCAGGCATAAGTTGGTTTTCTAAACTTGAGACCCTGTTCTGTTTTGTAATTCAGTTCATGTGTAGCCAAGTTCACATTCCGTGTATTAGTGATACCTTATGATGTTTCTCTTTCTGTGTGACTTATTTCACTTAGAATCATCGTGCCTCAATCCACTCATTATGCTGGTACAGGCCTGGTGACATAGATTTCATTGCTGAGTGGTATTCTGTTGTACATAAGTACCGCAACTTCTTTATCCATTATTTGCTCTCTGGGATATTTAACTTGTGCCATAGAAGAGATTCCTGTAAAAAGAGCCGTCCCAAATTTTGGGGTGGCTGTGTCTTTTTGATTTTAATTTCCTTAAGCTATAGGACCATAAGTGGAAGTGCCCTAGGCTCTGTTGCTTTGTTTTTTAGATGTTTCAGGAAACACCATACACTTCTCCCGAGTGTCTGTTGGCAATTTACATCCCGCCCATCAGCATAACAAGGCTCCCAGTTCTCCATGGCCTGTCCTGCCTTTCTGGATTTGACACTTTTTTCAGATGGCCCTTTTGACCGGGGGGAAGTGAGACTTCATTGTAGTGCAGATTTCCTTTGCAAGCTTGCTTGGTTGGCCAAAAAGGGCGTATGCGTTTTTTCCTGAATATATTCAGGAAAAAACGCATACGCCCTTTTTGGCCAAGTGCATCATTGTCGATGTTCTGCCTCTTTTCCTGTCTTTTAAATGCAATCCAATTCCGATTCCTCCTGAAATCGGTTTCCTGCAATTCTGCCCCACATTCAAGTCCTCTTGGCAGCCCTACTTCAGTATATTTTTGGATGATAGCTGTCATTTATAACTCTGCAGGTTTGTGAATTACAGTGCCCCTGAGCTCCTTTCTTCAACTCGCTTTCTTTTGAGCTGGCCGCAACACCGCAGGATGGCTTCAGGCCCTAATCTGGTTCCGGCACGGCATGCTGAGCCTTTGGTTTATTCCTCTTCCCTGTGGGAAATGAGAGTTAAATTTGCCCGTCCAGACACCTCCAGGTAGTCTCTCATTGGTTCTCCCTATTCCTGTTCATCTTCCGCACAAATTGCAAACTGGGTCAAACAGGAGGTTAAAGGGACTGACTCTCCAAGTCGGGAGAGTGTTAGTAAAGCGTCTGGAATATTGCACCCGAGTACCAGGGTTCGAAAACTGAGACATATTTGAACACGTCTCCCGATCACATGGTTGATCATACTCTAGGTTCCTCATGCATGTTTTAGCTGAAGGAAGAATACCTTAAACCTGGAGAGTTAAGACCCGTGTAATGGGTACCATGCAATATGACTTCAAAGGGTCTTCATTTGCTCACCGAACCTCTCCAATCCTATCACTGCTGCGTTTATGCCCCTGTACACATGCTTGATTCTCTTTTGGAGACACAGCAATCCATAGGTTTTAAGATACTTACTAGTCAGGTACATTCTTAGGCGTTTAATATGCGGTGTTGTGTCCATTTCGTTGAGCAAGGAGTAGCTCTTGTCTATTCCATATTTGGCTTAAGGAACTTTATCTGTGCTCATTTCAATCTCTGGTTTTATGCAGCACCGCAACTCACCTTTACCCTTAAGCAGGCATAAGTTGGTTTTCTAAACTTGAGACCCTGTTCTGTTTTGTAATTCAGTTCATGCATAGCCAAGTTCACATTCTGTGTATTAGTGATACCTTATGATGTTTCTTTTCTGTGTGACTTATTTCAGTTCGAATCATCATACCTGAATCCACTCATTATGGTGCTACGGGCCTGATGACATAGATTTCATTGCTGAGTGATATTGCATTGTACGTAAGTACCAGAACTTCTTTATCCATTTTTCACTTTCTGTGATATTGAACTTGTACCGTAAACGAGGTTCTTGTAAATAGAGCCGTCCCAAACTTTGGGGTGGCTGTGTCTTTTTGATTTTAATTTCCCTAAGCTATAGGACCATAAGTGGAAGTGCCCTAGGCTCTGTTGCTTTGTTTTTTAGATGTTTCAGGAAACACCACACACTTCTCCAGAGTGGCTGTTGGCAATTTACATCCCGCCCATCAGCATAAGAAGGCTCCCAGTTCTCCATGGCCTGTCGTGCCTTTATGGATTTTACACTTTTTTCAGATGGCCCTTTTGACCAGGGGAAAGTGAGACTTCATTGTAGTGCAGATTTCCTTTGCAAGCTTGCTTGGTTGGCCAAAAAGTGTGTATGCGTTTTTTCCTGACTATATTCAGGAAAAAACACATACGCCCTTTTTGGCCAAGTGCATCATTGTCGAGGTTTTGACTCTCTTCATATGTTTTCAATGCAATTCCAGTCTACCTCCTGAAATCGGTTTCCTGCAATTCTGCCTTGCTTTCAATGCTTCTTCATAGCCTTACCTCAATATATTTTTTGAAAATAGTTGGCCTTTATAACTCTGCAGGTTTTTGAATTGCAGTGGCCCTTAGCTCCATTTTTCAGCTCTTATTTTTGTGATCTTGCCCCATAACCACAGGATTCCTTGAAGCTCTATTCTTCTTCTGGGGCACCTTGCTGTGCCTTTGGTTAATTCTTCTTACTGATGTGACATTAGAGTGACATGTGCCCATTGAAACCGCTACAGCTAGTTTCTCACTGGTTCCCCCTATTCCCATTCATCCTCTGCACTAACTGCAGACTGTGCGATACCAGAACTTAAAGGCATTGACTCTCCATGTGGGGATGTTGTTAGTAAAGCGGCTGGAATGTCGATCCGGAGCCCCAGGAGAGGAAAAATGAGGTGTGTTTTAGAAACCTTTCCCGATCATATCGTATACCAGTCGCTGGGTTTCCCATGGTTTAGCTGTAGGAAGATTCCCTTCAACCTGGAGTGTTGGGACCCTTGGAATGAGAAGCATGAAGTATTGCATTAAACTTTTGGCAGTTGCTCACCAAAGCTCACCAATCCTCTCAGCCCCAAGTGTCCAGCCTTATGTCTTATCCAGCTGTGGGTTTATATGTGGTCAATCCAGGTTGCATCACAGCCCCTGAGCGAATTTTGTAAGAATTTTTCTCTCTTTCATTGTTTCAGCGTTTTGTTTTTAAAATTTATTTCTATAATGGGGTTTAGCTCATTTTCACTGCTGTGTTTGTGCCGCTCTGCACACACTTGATTCCCTTATGGAGATATATCAATACATGGGTTTTAAGATTCTTATTACTCAGATATATTTCTCTGCGGTGTATAGGGTGTGTTGAGGCCAGTTCATTGAGCAAGGTGTAGATCTTGTCTAATACCTATTTGGTTTATTGAACGGTATCTGTGCTAATTTCAAACTCTGGTTTTATGCATCACCCCACCTCTCCTTTCCCCTTAAGCTGACATAAGTGTGTTTTCTAAATGTGAGACACTGTTCTGTTCTGTAATTCATTTCTTGTGCAGCCATATTTACCCTCCCTCTATAAGTGATATCTTATGATATGTTTCCTTTTCTGTTTGACTTATTTCAAGTAGTATTATCGGACCTAAATCCACTCTTTATCCTTCTACTAGCCTTATTACATTGATTTCATGGTGAAGAGATATTCCATTGTACATAAGTACCACATCTTCTTTATCCATTGTTCTCTTTCCTGGGATATTTAAGGTGTACTGAAGTTGAGGTTCTTGTAAACAGAGTAGCCCTAAACTGTGGTGTGCTTGTGTCTTGTTGATTTTTAGACTTCCCTAGATATACTCCCATGATTGGAAGTGTCCTATGCTCTGTAGCTCTGTTTTTTAGATGATTTAGGAACCACCATACACTTCTCCAGAGTGGCTCTCGGCAGTTCACACACTGCCCATCAGCGTATAAAGGCTCCCTGTTCTCCATGGCCTGTCCTGCATTTCTGGTTTTTACAATTTTTTAGGATGGCCCTCTTGACCGGTGGGAAGTGAGACTTCTTTGTTGTGCACATTTGCATTGCTTGCTTGCTTCGTTGCCCATAAAGTGCGTATGCGTTTTTTCCTGGATATAATCAGGAAAAAACGCATACGCCCTTTTGGGCCAACTGCATCATTGTCGAAATTCTGCCGCTTTTCATGTGCGTTAAAGACGAGTCCAATCTATCTCTTGAAATCTGTTTCTTGCAATTCTGTCTTGCATTCAGATCCTCTTCTTTGCCTTACCTCAACATATTTTTGGACGTTAGTTTTCATTTATAACTCTGCAGGTTTGTGAATTGCAGTGACCCTGAACTCCATTTTTTAAGTTGCTCTTTTGTGAGCTGGCCTCAAACCCGCAGGATTGCTTCAGGCCCTATTTTGGCTCCGGCGAGGCAGGCTGAGCCTTTCTTTAATTCTTATTCTTAATGGGAAATTAGAGTGATATGTGCCCGTCCAAACCCCTACAACTATTCTCTCATTGGTTCCCCCTCTTCCCGTTCATCCTCCTCACAATTTGCAAAATGTGTGAAACAGAAGTTTAAATGTGCTGATTCTCCAAGTGGGGAGATTCTAAGTAACGTGGCTGGAATGGTGAACAGGAGCACCAGGAGAGGATAAATGAGGTGCATTTTAGACACATCTCCCAATCACATGGTGTACAGTCCTCTGGGTTTTCCATGCATGTTTTAGCTGTAGGAAGATTCCTTGAACCTGCAGATTTGGGACCCATTGAATGGGTACCAGGTAGTATTACTTTAAAGGGTGTGCATTTCCTCACCCAACCTCACATTTCTCTTAGCGCAAACAGTTTCCAGCCTTATGTCTCATCCTGCTGTGGGTCTAGATGTGTTCAATCCATGTTGCATCACCGTCCCTGAGGAAAAGTTGTAAGAGGTTTTCTCTGTCTCTCTGTCGTTTATTTTTTTCAATTTATTACTATATTGGTTATAGCTGATTTTCAAAGCTCTGTTTCTTGCTGCTGTACATCCACTTGATTCACGTACAGAGAGACATCAATAAATTCTTTTTCAGATTCTTACCAGTCGTATATATTCTTTTCCGGTGACTTGAGTGTGCTGAGTGCAGTTCTTTTAGCTACCGTGTAGGCCTTGTTGATTATCAGTTTGGTATTTGGAATGGTATCTTTGCTAATTTCAACCTCCTGGATGATGCCTCACCCCTCCCCACCTTTCCCGTTTAGCAGCCTTATGCGTGTTTTCTACATATTTGACTATGATTTTGTTTTGTAATTTATTTCATGTGTAGCCATTTTGGATTCCACCTTTAAGTGATATCTTATGATATGTGTCTTTTTCTTTTTGAATTCTGTCACTTAGAATGATCATACGTAACTCCTCCGGAGTTGTTACAACTGGCCATATTTCATTGATTTCCAGGCTGAATAATATTCCACTCTACCTAAGTACCACATCTCTATCCATTTTTTCCCTCCAGAGACATTTAAGTTATATCCTAGTCGAGGATCTTTTAAACAGAGAGGGGGTAAACATTGGGGTGCCTGTGTCCTCTCGATTTTTGTTTTTCCCAAGATATACGCCCATGAGTGCAAGTGCCCTATGCTCTGTAGCTCATTTTTTAGACGCTTTAGTAAACACAATACACTTCTCCAGAATGGCCGTTGGCAATATACATTTCCACTATAAGTCTCACAGGTCTCCCTCTTCTCGTTGCCCTGTCCTGCATTTCTGTTGTTTACGCTTTATGAGGATGGCTCTTCTGACAGATGCGAAGTGATATCTTTTGTAGTATTGACTTCCAGTGCCCACCTGTTTGGTTGGCTAAAAAAGTGTATGCCCTTTTCTTGAATATATACAGAAAAAAACGCATACACCCTTTTTGGCCAACTGCAATGTTGGCAATGTTCAGCTCCTTTTCTTGTGCTTAATGGCGAGTCCTTTCTACCTCCTCAAATCCCTTTCCTGCCATTCTCCCTTGCTTACAAGTCCTTTTCTCTGACTTTCCTCAAGACATTTTTCAGTGATGGATATTTTCAACTCTGCAGTTTTGTGAATTTTACTGCCCCTGAGTTCCATTGTTCAACTTGTGTTTATGGGAACTGGCCACAAAGCAGCGGGATTTCCTCAAGCCCTATACTGTTTCCATGGGCAACCCTAGCCTTTGGTCAATTCGTCTTCCTGATTGGAAATTAGAGTGACATGTGCCTGTCTGAACACCTAGGACTTGTCTCTCATTGTTCCTCATCCTTCCGCTTCATCCTCTGGACAAATTCCAAACTGTACGCAACAGGATGTTGACAGTGCTGACATCTCCAAGTGGGGAGACTGTTAGTAAAGACGCTGGAGGGGTGAACCCAAGCACCAGGAGATGAGGAGATGAGATGCCTTTTCCAAACTCTTCCCGATCAGACGGTATACCATCCTCTGGGTGTGACAGACATGTTTTAGCAGTAGGAAGAGTCCCATTCATGTAAGGAGAACACCAGGGCTTTTTCAAAATCAGTGTCTCCCCGAAACCCAAACTGGGGAAGTTTTTAAGCTACGGCTACACATATGTTCATTAAGGGCCTTGGGAAGTAGGCAGAGTCCAAACTTTAGATGATTGAAGTCTTCAGGGTCAGAAGCACTCACCACCAGCTTCCCTTAGGCTACACTTTAACTGTCATTGATAGATGATGTCAATAAAAATATCTATTCTTTTTCAGATTATTTCCCCTTATAGGTTATTGCAAAATGTTGAGTGTAGTTCCCTGTGCTATACAGTAGTTCCTTGTTGATGATCTATTTTATACATAGCAGTGTGTATGTGTTCATTCCAAACTGTTAATTTATCCCTCCTCCCACCTTTCCCCTTTGGTAATAATAAATTATAAGATTTTATACTTCTCAGAAATGGGGGAGCTGAAAGAGAGGTATCATTTTCAATGGAAAAGCATTTAAAACAAGATTGAAGGTTTAACCAAGATTATTAGATGTACATCCTTGGAAAGAAATCACTTCGTTTCTCTAATATTGACCTGACAAATAAGACAAACCTTTTCACTGAACTTGCTTATAAAAAGTGATGGAAATATCAAATGGAAGTGTTAGAAACATCTTATTTTACCCGAGCCTTATACACTGTTCTATGTTAACTACAGTTTGGCTCACACATCTGTTCATTGAGGTTACAATAGTCTCAATTTCTGTTACTGATCCTCCAGAGTGGACCCCAACAAGTGTCCCCCTGCCCAGTGTCATTGGGGCCAACAGATCGAGACTGAGTTTGGTTCACAAGCAAAGGAAACTTTATATTTTGATCAGAGAATGGAGAGGTGAGAGCATGCACTACCCCGTGGGCTGTGGGCTGGGCTGCTGTGTAGAGATCCTGTCAGAGTCAGTGGGAGGGAGGGAGGCGGCGGAGCTCTCGAGGGCCAGGTTGGCTGTAGCTCAGGCTCTATATCGTGGAGTCTGCACTGGGCCCCAGGAGCTGAGGTGTCGACCCAGCCATTCTGCACTAGGAAATCTGGTCTGAAGTGCCGGGTGTGGAACCTCTGCATGCGGGACCCTAGGAGCACGTGAAATTAGACAAAGCACAAAGGATAAAAAAGGTTAGACTTGACTTTATTGCCCAGATTCTATTTTTATCTCCCAGGGATTTTTAATGGGCTTTGCTGGGGACAAACCCCTCCTCTGCCTTTTGTCCCGTTCCTCATTCTTGGAGTGCTGAGGGTGCAGACCCTTCTTCTGTAACTGCTGAGTGCTGAGTTGGGAGCCCTCATACCCTGGGGCGAGGGTCAGAGCTTCTCCCCAGCAGCCTCCCGGTGACGTTGATTGTCCCCAGGACCCCTGCCTCCCTGCTCGTCCACCTGAGCACCAGCATTGGAAGTGTTATAGATTCTAATGACCTTTAAGGGTCCAGGAAAGAGATGTGCAGAGACGCTGTGGGGGCCGGTTTCACCCCGCCCCACATTTGTTCGGCCACCTTAGGCTGACCGTCTCTGCCAGCCTAGATGCTCTGACCAGTAGTCTGCGCTTTCTTCAATTAGGCCCCTGAATTAACGTACAAACAGCACCAGGTGTCAGAGCCCTGCCCGCTCAACTCCCAGACAGTCCAGGGTCAGTGGTGATCAAGGACCATGATGGCTACTGAGTCAACAGCCTTTTGAAGTAAACAGGAGTCCAGCCGGTCTTATTGGCCACCATCATCACGGTGTCTGTAGGCTTTTCTATGGTGACAGTGTGGTATACTGTTCCCCCGCCAAGATTATTAGCTCCCCTCTGGGTGCAGTAAGTCCTGCAAGCAGTAGTCTACTCTTTTGGGACACACTCTTGTTGTTTTATGAGAGAAACTCCAGGTCAAGTGATGTTCACACGAGTCGTCATGGTGCCCTGTTGCCCCCGGTTATCTCTCTGGATGTTGGAGTTGGAGGGCCTCCTCACTCGAGGTCGGTGTGCCCACGGAGCGAACCCTGCAACTTCAGGGCATGGTTGGTGGTTAGGATCACCACGTGGGGTCCTTTACCCTTAGGAGGGAGGTGGCCTTTTGGGCTGCTGATTTCCAGGTTTTTAGATGCCGCCAGTATCTTGGCCAGATGTGGCAGTGGGCCAAGCCCCTTAGTGACCGTAGTTTATCCTACCTGGATGGCATTCTTGCATTGTTCCATTTCAAGTGGTCCCAGTTTTTGCACTAATTCTCCAATGGCGATTCACCTTTCACCGGGAATGTAAAGGTCAAAGGGTTTAGCTAAATTAGGGAGTTCCAGGGCAAGGGTCTGAATTGACTGCTCTTTCCATTCTTGAAAGGCCACTTCTGGATTCTATTCAAAAGGATCATCATCTTTTCCTTTCAGTGTTTCATATAGAGGCCCAGCTAGTAGACTGTAGTTAGGGATCCAGAAGCAGCACACCCTGGCGTCCCCAGGAACCCCTAAGCTGTCTTCTAGTTTTAGAAAGGGGTAAGGCTGAAAATGGTTTCTTCCCTTTCCTGGGATGGGCTTCTCTGACCTTCTGTGAGAATGAAGCCCAGGCAGGTCACCGCAGTCTGTGATATTTGAGCTTTTTCTTGGACAACTTCTATCCTTTATTGGCTTGGTAGTTCAGAGGCCTCCTTAGTAGGGCTGGTGATCAGAATGTCGTCTGCATATTGAAGGAGGGTTTCCTTTTCCAGAGGTAGAACTTTTAGGTCTTTAGCTAAGCTTTCCCCAAAGATGGTGTGGGAATTTTTGCACCCTTGGGGCCAGACGGCCCGGAAGTATTGTTTTAGTTGTATGTTGAGTCCTGCCACTCACAAGCCAAAATTTCTTGTGACTCTGGGACTAATGGAATACAAAAGAAGGCATCATTGAAGACTAATACAGAATACCATGTCCTGGTGGTTGGTAGAATGACCAGCAGGGTGTAGGAATTAGGAGCAACTGGAGGAATATCCTCGGTGGCTTCACTGACTGTCCTGACATCCTTTACCAGGTCCCCAGCGGCCCATGGGGCTCTCGTGGTCAGACCAATCCCAGAATATGGAGCTCACCTGGGCAGGTACCCCACCCCCACCCCAGCCCACGGGGCTCTCGTGGTCAGGCCCCTCCCAGGATACAGAGCTACCCTTGCAGGTACCGTGGCAGGGCTGGGCACACAGGAACCGTGCACATAGCCCTCATTGCAGAGCACCCCCAGCTCACCTGTCGCTCAGAGCTGACACAGAGCACCTCAGAGCAGGACTTGAACTAACAAACAGCAGCTGCGACAGGTCTGTGACCCTGGGCATCACTCCGTGAGGCCTCCCTCCACCTGGTCTTCCAGAGACTTCCACTGCACCCGGGGCACCAGGCCTCTGTCTCCAACCACCACCCACCCCTCCTCTCCCTGACTCCTGGGTTCCTCTCATTAGGAGAGGGTTTTCTTGAAGTTGTCTCCCACTCATGGGCCAGATAAAATGATTAGAAAACAAGCCAAAGCTGCAGCCCCTTGTCTATCCTGACTCTCAGGAGCCCACACCTGTTCCTTGGACCTGGCCGGTTCAGCAAGTTCCATTTTCTGCAACTGTGAGCCCCTGAGGGGTGATGATTGGCTGACCTGGGCAGCCTTACCGTGCCGGCCAGCCCTCCCCAGGTGTGCCTGGGTTGAGATCAATATAAATACCACTCCAGGCAGCAAGAGCCCCTGCAGCCGTGCCTGACGCCATTTTCTCTGCCCTGTCAGCAGTCTCGGGGCTGGGCTGGTGGGAGGGAGTGAGAGGCCACGGCTTTGTGGGTGGCCCAGTGTGAGTGGGGCTCTGCTGGACTTTCTGCAGCAGTTGCCAGGCTGCCACCTGCTAAAGAAGAGGATGTGTCACCCATACCTGCTGCTGGAATTTCTCCCTGGGCAGAGGTGAGGAAGGAAAAAAGCAGTGGGGGCAGGGACAGGACGGGTATCTCAGGCAGGGCAATGGAAATCTTCCAGAAGAGCACCCAGGGCCAGGACCATCCTGGCTGGCCTGCAGGCACCAAGTCGGCCGGCATGCTGTCACTCGTGTGGCTCTATGGCCCTTCCTCTAGGCTTTCAAGTCCTTGTATATATTCAGGTGTTTTACCTGGGACGGGTGGGAATAGTTCAGCAGCAACTGGCCTGGGGCTCAGCTCACGTTTACTCACAGATGCCTCGGCACGGTGCCCCAGCTTTGCAATGAGGACGCTTGTTGCGTGGGGGCTGCTGGCTGAATGGGAGACGATTCCCCACCACTGACCAACTTCAGAATTGTTTACAACTGGAGCAAGTGCCCTGATACGGTTTTCCTCTGTGTAACTGGTGGGTTCTGTGTTTTTTTCTCTTTTTCGTTTTTGGTTCAAGGTAGATTTTATTCCTCTTTTTTGTATTTACAGATATAAGCATGGAAATAATTTATTCATATAAATACATGTATGTGCAGGGAATAATTGTTTTTTCTGTTTTATTTTTTAAATTTTATTTCTTTTTAATTTTGAATTTTATTTTATATTTTTATACAGCAGGTTCTTATTGGTTATCTATTTTATACATATAAATGTATACATGCCAATCCCAGTCTCTCAACTCCTCCCACCACCACCCCCCCAACAGCTTTCCCCCCTTGTTGTCCATACGTTTGTTGTCTACATCTGTTGCTCTATTTATGCCTTGCAAAATGGTTAATCTGTACAGTTTTTCTAGGTTCCACATATATGCATGAATATACAAGATTTGTTTTTCTCTTTCTGACTTACTTCACTCTGTATGACAGTCTCTAGATCCATCGACGTCTCTACAAATGACCCAATTTCATTCCTTTTCATGGCTTAGTAATATTCCATTTTATATATGTACCACAGCTTTATGCATTCGTCTGTCTGTGGGCATTTAGGTTGCTTCCATTACCTCGATATTGTAAATAGTGATGCAATGAACATTGCGGTGAATGACTCTTTTTGATTTATGGTTTTGTCTGGGTATATGTCCAGTACTGGGATTGCTGTATCATATGGTAATTCTATTGTTAGTTTCATAAGAAATTCCATATTGTTCTCCATAATGACTGTATCAATTTATATTCCCAACAATAGTGGGAGAGGGTTCCTTTTCTCCACACCCTTTCCAGCATTTTTTGTTTGTAGATTTTCAATGATGCCTATTCTACCAGGTGTCAGGTGATACCTCATTGTTGAATCCATTTCGTTGAGCAAGGGGTAGCTCTTGTCTATTACATATTTGGCTTATGGAACGGTATCTGTGCTAATTTCAAACTCTGCTTTTATGCAGCACCCCAACTCACCTTCCCCCTTAAGCAGGCATAAGTTGGTTTTCTAAACTTGAGACCCTGTTCTGTTTTGTAATTCAGTTCATGTGTAGCCAAGTTCACATTCCGTGTATTAGTGATACCTTATGATGTTTCTCTTTCTGTGTGACTTATTTCACTTAGAATCATCGTGCCTCAATCCACTCATTATGCTGGTACAGGCCTGGTGACATAGATTTCATTGCTGAGTGGTATTCTGTTGTACATAAGTACCGCAACTTCTTTATCCATTATTTGCTCTCTGGGATATTTAACTTGTGCCATAGAAGAGATTCCTGTAAAAAGAGCCGTCCCAAATTTTGGGGTGGCTGTGTCTTTTTGATTTTAATTTCCTTAAGCTATAGGACCATAAGTGGAAGTGCCCTAGGCTCTGTTGCTTTGTTTTTTAGATGTTTCAGGAAACACCATACACTTCTCCCGAGTGTCTGTTGGCAATTTACATCCCGCCCATCAGCATAACAAGGCTCCCAGTTCTCCATGGCCTGTCCTGCCTTTCTGGATTTGACACTTTTTTCAGATGGCCCTTTTGACCGGGGGGAAGTGAGACTTCATTGTAGTGCAGATTTCCTTTGCAAGCTTGCTTGGTTGGCCAAAAAGGGCGTATGCGTTTTTTCCTGAATATATTCAGGAAAAAACGCATACGCCCTTTTTGGCCAAGTGCATCATTGTCGATGTTCTGCCTCTTTTCCTGTCTTTTAAATGCAATCCAATTCCGATTCCTCCTGAAATCGGTTTCCTGCAATTCTGCCCCACATTCAAGTCCTCTTGGCAGCCCTACTTCAGTATATTTTTGGATGATAGCTGTCATTTATAACTCTGCAGGTTTGTGAATTACAGTGCCCCTGAGCTCCTTTCTTCAACTCGCTTTCTTTTGAGCTGGCCGCAACACCGCAGGATGGCTTCAGGCCCTAATCTGGTTCCGGCACGGCATGCTGAGCCTTTGGTTTATTCCTCTTCCCTGTGGGAAATGAGAGTTAAATTTGCCCGTCCAGACACCTCCAGCTAGTCTCTCATTGGTTCTCCCTATTCCTGTTCATCTTCCGCACAAATTGCAAACTGGGTCAAACAGGAGGTTAAAGGGACTGACTCTCCAAGTCGGGAGAGTGTTAGTAAAGCGTCTGGAATATTGCACCCGAGTACCAGGGTTCGAAAACTGAGACATATTTGAACACGTCTCCCGATCACATGGTTGATCATACTCTAGGTTCCTCATGCATGTTTTAGCTGAAGGAAGAATACCTTAAACCTGGAGAGTTAAGACCCGTGTAATGGGTACCATGCAATATGACTTCAAAGGGTCTTCATTTGCTCACCGAACCTCTCCAATCCTATCACTGCTGCGTTTATGCCCCTGTACACATGCTTGATTCTCTTTTGGAGACACAGCAATCCATAGGTTTTAAGATACTTACTAGTCAGGTACATTCTTAGGCGTTTAATATGCGGTGTTGTGTCCATTTCGTTGAGCAAGGAGTAGCTCTTGTCTATTCCATATTTGGCTTAAGGAACTTTATCTGTGCTCATTTCAATCTCTGGTTTTATGCAGCACCGCAACTCACCTTTACCCTTAAGCAGGCATAAGTTGGTTTTCTAAACTTGAGACCCTGTTCTGTTTTGTAATTCAGTTCATGCATAGCCAAGTTCACATTCTGTGTATTAGTGATACCTTATGATGTTTCTTTTCTGTGTGACTTATTTCAGTTCGAATCATCATACCTGAATCCACTCATTATGGTGCTACGGGCCTGATGACATAGATTTCATTGCTGAGTGATATTGCATTGTACGTAAGTACCAGAACTTCTTTATCCATTTTTCACTTTCTGTGATATTGAACTTGTACCGTAAACGAGGTTCTTGTAAATAGAGCCGTCCCAAACTTTGGGGTGGCTGTGTCTTTTTGATTTTAATTTCCCTAAGCTATAGGACCATAAGTGGAAGTGCCCTAGGCTCTGTTGCTTTGTTTTTTAGATGTTTCAGGAAACACCACACACTTCTCCAGAGTGGCTGTTGGCAATTTACATCCCGCCCATCAGCATAAGAAGGCTCCCAGTTCTCCATGGCCTGTCGTGCCTTTATGGATTTTACACTTTTTTCAGATGGCCCTTTTGACCAGGGGAAAGTGAGACTTCATTGTAGTGCAGATTTCCTTTGCAAGCTTGCTTGGTTGGCCAAAAAGTGTGTATGCGTTTTTTCCTGACTATATTCAGGAAAAAACACATACGCCCTTTTTGGCCAAGTGCATCATTGTCGAGGTTTTGACTCTCTTCATATGTTTTCAATGCAATTCCAGTCTACCTCCTGAAATCGGTTTCCTGCAATTCTGCCTTGCTTTCAATGCTTCTTCATAGCCTTACCTCAATATATTTTTTGAAAATAGTTGGCCTTTATAACTCTGCAGGTTTTTGAATTGCAGTGGCCCTTAGCTCCATTTTTCAGCTCTTATTTTTGTGATCTTGCCCCATAACCACAGGATTCCTTGAAGCTCTATTCTTCTTCTGGGGCACCTTGCTGTGCCTTTGGTTAATTCTTCTTACTGATGTGACATTAGAGTGACATGTGCCCATTGAAACCGCTACAGCTAGTTTCTCACTGGTTCCCCCTATTCCCATTCATCCTCTGCACTAACTGCAGACTGTGCGATACCAGAACTTAAAGGCATTGACTCTCCATGTGGGGATGTTGTTAGTAAAGCGGCTGGAATGTCGATCCGGAGCCCCAGGAGAGGAAAAATGAGGTGTGTTTTAGAAACCTTTCCCGATCATATCGTATACCAGTCGCTGGGTTTCCCATGGTTTAGCTGTAGGAAGATTCCCTTCAACCTGGAGTGTTGGGACCCTTGGAATGAGAAGCATGAAGTATTGCATTAAACTTTCGGCAGTTGCTCACCAAAGCTCACCAATCCTCTCAGCCCCAAGTGTCCAGCCTTATGTCTTATCCAGCTGTGGGTTTATATGTGGTCAATCCAGGTTGCATCACAGCCCCTGAGCGAATTTTGTAAGAATTTTTCTCTCTTTCATTGTTTCAGCGTTTTGTTTTTAAAATTTATTTCTATAATGGGGTTTAGCTCATTTTCACTGCTGTGTTTGTGCCGCTCTGCACACACTTGATTCCCTTATGGAGATATATCAATACATGGGTTTTAAGATTCTTATTACTCAGATATATTTCTCTGCGGTGTATAGGGTGTGTTGAGGCCAGTTCATTGAGCAAGGTGTAGATCTTGTCTAATACCTATTTGGTTTATTGAACGGTATCTGTGCTAATTTCAAACTCTGGTTTTATGCATCACCCCACCTCTCCTTTCCCCTTAAGCTGACATAAGTGTGTTTTCTAAATGTGAGACACTGTTCTGTTCTGTAATTCATTTCTTGTGCAGCCATATTTACCCTCCCTCTATAAGTGATATCTTATGATATGTTTCCTTTTCTGTTTGACTTATTTCAAGTAGTATTATCGGACCTAAATCCACTCTTTATCCTTCTACTAGCCTTATTACATTGATTTCATGGTGAAGAGATATTCCATTGTACATAAGTACCACATCTTCTTTATCCATTGTTCTCTTTCCTGGGATATTTAAGGTGTACTGAAGTTGAGGTTCTTGTAAACAGAGTAGCCCTAAACTGTGGTGTGCTTGTGTCTTGTTGATTTTTAGACTTCCCTAGATATACTCCCATGATTGGAAGTGTCCTATGCTCTGTAGCTCTGTTTTTTAGATGATTTAGGAACCACCATACACTTCTCCAGAGTGGCTCTCGGCAGTTCACACACTGCCCATCAGCGTATAAAGGCTCCCTGTTCTCCATGGCCTGTCCTGCATTTCTGGTTTTTACAATTTTTTAGGATGGCCCTCTTGACCGGTGGGAAGTGAGACTTCTTTGTTGTGCACATTTGCATTGCTTGCTTGCTTCGTTGCCCATAAAGTGCGTATGCGTTTTTTCCTGGATATAATCAGGAAAAAACGCATACGCCCTTTTGGGCCAACTGCATCATTGTCGAAATTCTGCCGCTTTTCATGTGCGTTAAAGACGAGTCCAATCTATCTCTTGAAATCTGTTTCTTGCAATTCTGTCTTGCATTCAGATCCTCTTCTTTGCCTTACCTCAACATATTTTTGGACGTTAGTTTTCATTTATAACTCTGCAGGTTTGTGAATTGCAGTGACCCTGAACTCCATTTTTTAAGTTGCTCTTTTGTGAGCTGGCCTCAAACCCGCAGGATTGCTTCAGGCCCTATTTTGGCTCCGGCGAGGCAGGCTGAGCCTTTCTTTAATTCTTATTCTTAATGGGAAATTAGAGTGATATGTGCCCGTCCAAACCCCTACAACTATTCTCTCATTGGTTCCCCCTCTTCCCGTTCATCCTCCTCACAATTTGCAAAATGTGTGAAACAGAAGTTTAAATGTGCTGATTCTCCAAGTGGGGAGATTCTAAGTAACGTGGCTGGAATGGTGAACAGGAGCACCAGGAGAGGATAAATGAGGTGCATTTTAGACACATCTCCCAATCACATGGTGTACAGTCCTCTGGGTTTTCCATGCATGTTTTAGCTGTAGGAAGATCCCTTGAACCTGCAGATTTGGGACCCATTGAATGGGTACCAGGTAGTATTACTTTAAAGGGTGTGCATTTCCTCACCCAACCTCACATTTCTCTTAGCGCAAACAGTTTCCAGCCTTATGTCTCATCCTGCTGTGGGTCTAGATGTGTTCAATCCATGTTGCATCACCGTCCCTGAGGAAAAGTTGTAAGAGGTTTTCTCTGTCTCTCTGTCGTTTATTTTTTTCAATTTATTACTATATTGGTTATAGCTGATTTTCAAAACTCTGTTTCTTGCTGCTGTACATCCACTTGATTCACGTACAGAGAGACATCAATAAATTCTTTTTCAGATTCTTACCAGTCGTATATATTCTTTTCCGGTGACTTGAGTGTGCTGAGTGCAGTTCTTTTAGCTACCGTGTAGGCCTTGTTGATTATCAGTTTGGTATTTGGAATGGTATCTTTGCTAATTTCAACCTCCTGGATGATGCCTCACCCCTCCCCACCTTTCCCGTTTAGCAGCCTTATGCGTGTTTTCTACATATTTGACTATGATTTTGTTTTGTAATTTATTTCATGTGTAGCCATTTTGGATTCCACCTTTAAGTGATATCTTATGATATGTGTCTTTTTCTTTTTGAATTCTGTCACTTAGAATGATCATACGTAACTCCTCCGGAGTTGTTACAACTGGCCATATTTCATTGATTTCCAGGCTGAATAATATTCCACTCTACCTAAGTACCACATCTCTATCCATTTTTTCCCTCCAGAGACATTTAAGTTATATCCTAGTCGAGGATCTTTTAAACAGAGAGGGGGTAAACATTGGGGTGCCTGTGTCCTCTCGATTTTTGTTTTTCCCAAGATATACGCCCATGAGTGCAAGTGCCCTATGCTCTGTAGCTCATTTTTTAGACGCTTTAGTAAACACAATACACTTCTCCAGAATGGCCGTTGGCAATATACATTTCCACTATAAGTCTCACAGGGCTCCCTCTTCTCGTTGCCCTGTCCTGCATTTCTGTTGTTTACGCTTTATGAGGATGGCTCTTCTGACAGATGCGAAGTGATATCTTTTGTAGTATTGACTTCCAGTGCCCACCTGTTTGGTTGGCTAAAAAAGTGTATGCCCTTTTCTTGAATATATACAGAAAAAAACGCATACACCCTTTTTGGCCAACTGCAATGTTGGCAATGTTCAGCTCCTTTTCTTGTGCTTAATGGCGAGTCCTTTCTACCTCCTCAAATCCCTTTCCTGCCATTCTCCCTTGCTTACAAGTCCTTTTCTCTGACTTTCCTCAAGACATTTTTCAGTGATGGATATTTTCAACTCTGCAGTTTTGTGAATTTTACTGCCCCTGAGTTCCATTGTTCAACTTGTGTTTATGGGAACTGGCCACAAAGCAGCGGGATTTCCTCAAGCCCTATACTGTTTCCATGGGCAACCCTAGCCTTTGGTCAATTCGTCTTCCTGATTGGAAATTAGAGTGACATGTGCCTGTCTGAACACCTAGGACTTGTCTCTCATTGTTCCTCATCCTTCCGCTTCATCCTCTGGACAAATTCCAAACTGTACGCAACAGGATGTTGACAGTGCTGACATCTCCAAGTGGGGAGACTGTTAGTAAAGACGCTGGAGGGGTGAACCCAAGCACCAGGAGATGAGGAGATGAGATGCCTTTTCCAAACTCTTCCCGATCAGACGGTATACCATCCTCTGGGTGTGACAGACATGTTTTAGCAGTAGGAAGAGTCCCATTCATGTAAGGAGAACACCAGGGCTTTTTCAAAATCAGTGTCTCCCCGAAACCCAAACTGGGGAAGTTTTTAAGCTACGGCTACACATATGTTCATTAAGGGCCTTGGGAAGTAGGCAGAGTCCAAACTTTAGATGATTGAAGTCTTCAGGGTCAGAAGCACTCACCACCAGCTTCCCTTAGGCTACACTTTAACTGTCATTGATAGATGATGTCAATAAAAATATCTATTCTTTTTCAGATTATTTCCCCTTATAGGTTATTGCAAAATGTTGAGTGTAGTTCCCTGTGCTATACAGTAGTTCCTTGTTGATGATCTATTTTATACATAGCAGTGTGTATGTGTTCATTCCAAACTGTTAATTTATCCCTCCTCCCACCTTTCCCCTTTGGTAATAATAAATTATAAGATTTTATACTTCTCAGAAATGGGGGAGCTGAAAGAGAGGTATCATTTTCAATGGAAAAGCATTTAAAACAAGATTGAAGGTTTAACCAAGATTATTAGATGTACATCCTTGGAAAGAAATCACTTCGTTTCTCTAATATTGACCTGACAAATAAGACAAACCTTTTCACTGAACTTGCTTATAAAAAGTGATGGAAATATCAAATGGAAGTGTTAGAAACATCTTATTTTACCCGAGCCTTATACACTGTTCTATGTTAACTACAGTTTGGCTCACACATCTGTTCATTGAGGTTACAATAGTCTCAATTTCTGTTACTGATCCTCCAGAGTGGACCCCAACAAGTGTCCCCCTGCCCAGTGTCATTGGGGCCAACAGATCGAGACTGAGTTTGGTTCACAAGCAAAGGAAACTTTATATTTTGATCAGAGAATGGAGAGGTGAGAGCATGCACTACCCCGTGGGCTGTGGGCTGGGCTGCTGTGTAGAGATCCTGTCAGAGTCAGTGGGAGGGAGGGAGGCGGCGGAGCTCTCGAGGGCCAGGTTGGCTGTAGCTCAGGCTCTATATCGTGGAGTCTGCACTGGGCCCCAGGAGCTGAGGTGTCGACCCAGCCATTCTGCACTAGGAAATCTGGTCTGAAGTGCCGGGTGTGGAACCTCTGCATGCGGGACCCTAGGAGCACGTGAAATTAGACAAAGCACAAAGGATAAAAAAGGTTAGACTTGACTTTATTGCCCAGATTCTATTTTTATCTCCCAGGGATTTTTAATGGGCTTTGCTGGGGACAAACCCCTCCTCTGCCTTTTGTCCCGTTCCTCATTCTTGGAGTGCTGAGGGTGCAGACCCTTCTTCTGTAACTGCTGAGTGCTGAGTTGGGAGCCCTCATACCCTGGGGCGAGGGTCAGAGCTTCTCCCCAGCAGCCTCCCGGTGACGTTGATTGTCCCCAGGACCCCTGCCTCCCTGCTCGTCCACGTGAGCACCAGCATTGGAAGTGTTATAGATTCTAATGACCTTTAAGGGTCCAGGAAAGAGATGTGCAGAGACGCTGTGGGGGCCGGTTTCACCCCGCCCCACATTTGTTCGGCCACCTTAGGCTGACCGTCTCTGCCAGCCTAGATGCTCTGACCAGTAGTCTGCGCTTTCTTCAATTAGGCCCCTGAATTAACGTACAAACAGCACCAGGTGTCAGAGCCCTGCCCGCTCAACTCCCAGACAGTCCAGGGTCAGTGGTGATCAAGGACCATGATGGCTACTGAGTCAACAGCCTTTTGAAGTAAACAGGAGTCCAGCCGGTCTTATTGGCCACCATCATCATGGTGTCTGTAGGCTTTTCTATGGTGACAGTGTGGTATACTGTTCCCCCGCCAAGATTATTAGCTCCCCTCTGGGTGCAGTAAGTCCTGCAAGCAGTAGTCTACTCTTTTGGGACACACTCTTGTTGTTTTATGAGAGAAACTCCAGGTCAAGTGATGTTCACACGAGTCGTCATGGTGCCCTGTTGCCCCCGGTTATCTCTCTGGATGTTGGAGTTGGAGGGCCTCCTCACTCGAGGTCGGTGTGCCCACGGAGCGAACCCTGCAACTTCAGGGCATGGTTGGTGGTTAGGATCACCACGTGGGGTCCTTTACCCTTAGGAGGGAGGTGGCCTTTTGGGCTGCTGATTTCCAGGTTTTTAGATACCGCCAGTATCTTGGCCAGATGTGGCAGTGGGCCAAGCCCCTTAGTGACCGTAGTTTATCCTACCTGGATGGCATTCTTGCATTGTTCCATTTCAAGTGGTCCCAGTTTTTGCACTAATTCTCCAATGGCGATTCACCTTTCACCGGGAATGTAAAGGTCAAAGGGTTTAGCTAAATTAGGGAGTTCCAGGGCAAGGGTCTGAATTGACTGCTCTTTCCATTCTTGAAAGGCCACTTCTGGATTCTATTCAAAAGGATCATCATCTTTTCCTTTCAGTGTTTCATATAGAGGCCCAGCTAGTAGACTGTAGTTAGGGATCCAGAAGCAGCACACCCTGGCGTCCCCAGGAACCCCTAAGCTGTCTTCTAGTTTTAGAAAGGGGTAAGGCTGAAAATGGTTTCTTCCCTTTCCTGGGATGGGCTTCTCTGACCTTCTGTGAGAATGAAGCCCAGGCAGGTCACCGCAGTCTGTGATATTTGAGCTTTTTCTTGGACAACTTCTATCCTTTATTGGCTTGGTAGTTCAGAGGCCTCCTTAGTAGGGCTGGTGATCAGAATGTCGTCTGCATATTGAAGGAGGGTTTCCTTTTCCAGAGGTAGAACTTTTAGGTCTTTAGCTAAGCTTTCCCCAAAGATGGTGTGGGAATTTTTGCACCCTTGGGGCCAGACGGCCCGGAAGTATTGTTTTAGTTGTATGTTGAGTCCTGCCACTCACAAGCCAAAATTTCTTGTGACTCTGGGACTAATGGAATACAAAAGAAGGCATCATTGAAGACTAATACAGAATACCATGTCCTGGTGGTTGGTAGAATGACCAGCAGGGTGTAGGAATTAGGAGCAACTGGAGGTATATCCTCGGTGGCTTCACTGACTGTCCTGACATCCTTTACCAGGTCCCCAGCAGCCCATGGGGCTCTCGTGGTCAGACCAATCCCAGAATATGGAGCTCACCTGGGCAGGTACCCCACCCCCACCCCAGCCCACGGGGCTCTCGTGGTCAGGCCCCTCCCAGGATACAGAGCTACCCTTGCAGGTACCGTGGCAGGGCTGGGCACACAGGAACCGTGCACATAGCCCTCATTGCAGAGCACCCCCAGCTCACCTGTCGCTCAGAGCTGACACAGAGCACCTCAGAGCAGGACTTGAACTAACAAACAGCAGCTGCGACAGGTCTGTGACCCTGGGCATCACTCCGTGAGGCCTCCCTCCACCTGGTCTTCCAGAGACTTCCACTGCACCCGGGGCACCAGGCCTCTGTCTCCAACCACCACCCACCCCTCCTCTCCCTGACTCCTGGGTTCCTCTCATTAGGAGAGGGTTTTCTTGAAGTTGTCTCCCACTCATGGGCCAGATAAAATGATTAGAAAACAAGCCAAAGCTGCAGCCCCTTGTCTATCCTGACTCTCAGGAGCCCACACCTGTTCCTTGGACCTGGCCGGTTCAGCAAGTTCCATTTTCTGCAACTGTGAGCCCCTGAGGGGTGATGATTGGCTGACCTGGGCAGCCTTACCGTGCCGGCCAGCCCTCCCCAGGTGTGCCTGGGTTGAGATCAATATAAATACCACTCCAGGCAGCAAGAGCCCCTGCAGCCGTGCCTGACGCCATTTTCTCTGCCCTGTCAGCAGTCTCGGGGCTGGGCTGGTGGGAGGGAGTGAGAGGCCACGGCTTTGTGGGTGGCCCAGTGTGAGTGGGGCTCTGCTGGACTTTCTGCAGCAGTTGCCAGGCTGCCACCTGCTAAAGAAGAGGATGTGTCACCCATACCTGCTGCTGGAATTTCTCCCTGGGCAGAGGTGAGGAAGGAAAAAAGCAGTGGGGGCAGGGACAGGACGGGTATCTCAGGCAGGGCAATGGAAATCTTCCAGAAGAGCACCCAGGGCCAGGACCATCCTGGCTGGCCTGCAGGCACCAAGTCGGCCGGCATGCTGTCACTCGTGTGGCTCTATGGCCCTTCCTCTAGGCTTTCAAGTCCTTGTATATATTCAGGTGTTTTACCTGGGACGGGTGGGAATAGTTCAGCAGCAACTGGCCTGGGGCTCAGCTCACGTTTACTCACAGATGCCTCGGCACGGTGCCCCAGCTTTGCAATGAGGACGCTTGTTGCGTGGGGGCTGCTGGCTGAATGGGAGACGATTCCCCACCACTGACCAACTTCAGAATTGTTTACAACTGGAGCAAGTGCCCTGATACGGTTTTCCTCTGTGTAACTGGTGGGTTCTGTGTTTTTTTCTCTTTTTCGTTTTTGGTTCAAGGTAGATTTTATTCCTCTTTTTTGTATTTACAGATATAAGCATGGAAATAATTTATTCATATAAATACATGTATGTGCAGGGAATAATTGTTTTTTCTGTTTTATTTTTTAAATTTTATTTCTTTTTAATTTTGAATTTTATTTTATATTTTTATACAGCAGGTTCTTATTGGTTATCTATTTTATACATATAAATGTATACATGCCAATCCCAGTCTCTCAACTCCTCCCACCACCACCCCCCCAACAGCTTTCCCCCCTTGTTGTCCATACGTTTGTTGTCTACATCTGTTGCTCTATTTATGCCTTGCAAAATGGTTAATCTGTACAGTTTTTCTAGGTTCCACATATATGCATGAATATACAAGATTTGTTTTTCTCTTTCTGACTTACTTCACTCTGTATGACAGTCTCTAGATCCATCGACGTCTCTACAAATGACCCAATTTCATTCCTTTTCATGGCTTAGTAATATTCCATTTTATATATGTACCACAGCTTTATGCATTCGTCTGTCTGTGGGCATTTAGGTTGCTTCCATTACCTCGATATTGTAAATAGTGATGCAATGAACATTGCGGTGAATGACTCTTTTTGATTTATGGTTTTGTCTGGGTATATGTCCAGTACTGGGATTGCTGTATCATATGGTAATTCTATTGTTAGTTTCATAAGAAATTCCATATTGTTCTCCATAATGACTGTATCAATTTATATTCCCAACAATAGTGGGAGAGGGTTCCTTTTCTCCACACCCTTTCCAGCATTTTTTGTTTGTAGATTTTCAATGATGCCTATTCTACCAGGTGTCAGGTGATACCTCATTGTTGAATCCATTTCGTTGAGCAAGGGGTAGCTCTTGTCTATTACATATTTGGCTTATGGAACGGTATCTGTGCTAATTTCAAACTCTGCTTTTATGCAGCACCCCAACTCACCTTCCCCCTTAAGCAGGCATAAGTTGGTTTTCTAAACTTGAGACCCTGTTCTGTTTTGGAATTCAGTTCATGTGTAGCCAAGTTCACATTCCGTGTATTAGTGATACCTTATGATGTTTCTTTTTCTGTGTGACTTATTTCACTTAGAATCATCGTGCCTCAATCCACTCATTATGCTGGTACGGGCCTGGTGACATAGATTTCATTGCTGAGTGGTATTCTGTTGTACATAAGTACCGCAACTTCTTTATCCATTATTTGCTCTCTGGGATATTTAACTTGTGCCGTAGAAGAGATTCCTGTAATAAGAGCCGTCCCAAATTTTGGGGTTGCTGTGTCTTTTTGATATTAATTTCCCTAAGCTATAGGACCATAAGTGGAAGTGCCCTAGGCTCTGTTGCTTTGTTTTTTAGATGTTTCAGGAAACACCATACACTTCTCCCAAGTGTCTGTTGGCAATTTACATCCCGCCCATCAGCATAACAAGGCTCCCAGTTCTCCATGGCCTGTCCTGCCTTTCTGGATTTTACACTTTTTTCAGATGGCCCCTTTGACCGGGGGGAAGTGAGACTTCATTGTAGTGCAGATTTCCTTTGCAAGCTTGCTTGGTTGGCCAAAAAGGGCGTATGCGTTTTTTCCTGAATATATTCAGGAAAAAACGCATACGCCCTTTTTGGCCAAGTGCATCATTGTGGACGTTCTGCCTCTTTTCCTATGCTTTCAATGCAATTCCAGTCTACCTCCTGAAATCGGTTTCCTGCAATTCTGCCCCGCTTTCAAGTCCTCTTGGCAGCCTTACTTCAGTCTATTTTTGGACGATAGCTGTCATTTATAACTCTGCAGGTTTGTGAATTACAGTGCCCCTGAGCTCCTTTCTTCAACTCGCTTTCTTTTGAGCTGGCCGCAACACCGCAGGATGGCTTCAGGCCCTAATCTGGTTCCGGTACGGCACGCTGAGCCTTTGGTTATTTCCTCTTCCTGGTGGGAAATGAGAGTTAAATTTGCCCGTCCAGACACCTCCAGCTAGCCTCTCATTGGTTCTCGCAATTCCTGTTCATCTTCCGCAGAAATTGCAAACTGGGCCAAACAGGAGGTTAAAGGCGCTGACTCTCCAAGTGGGGAGAGAGTTAATAAAGCGTCTGGAATGTTGCACCCGAGTACCAGGGTATGAAAACTGAGACATATTTGAACACGTCTCCCGTTCACATGGTTGATCATACTTGGGTTCCACATGCATGTTTTAGCTGAAGGAAGAATACCTTAAACCTGGAGAGTTGAGACCCGTGTAATGGGTACCATGCAATATGACTTCAAAGGGTCTTCATTTGCTCACCGAACCTCTCCAATCCTATCACTGCTGCGTTTATGCCCCTGTACACATGCTTGATTCTCTTTTGGAGACATAGCAATCCATAGGTTTTAAGATACTTACTAGTCAGGTACATTCTTAGGCGTTTAATATGCGGTGTTGAGTCCATTTCGTTGAGCAAGGAGTAGCTCTTGTCTATTCCATATTTGACTTAAGGAACTTTATCTGTGCTCATTTTAATCTCTGTTTTTATGCAGCACCCCAACTCACCTTTACACTTAAGCAAGCATAAGTTGGTTTTCTAAATTTGAGACCCTGTTCTGTTCTGTAATTCAGTTCGTGTGTAGCCAAGTTTCCATTCCGTGTATTACTGATATCTTATGATGTTTCTTTTTCTGTGTGACTTATTTCAGTTAGAATCATCATACCTGAATCCACTCATTGTGCTGCTAAGGGCCTGATGACACAGATTTAATTGCTGAGTGATATTGCTTTGTAAGTAAATACCACAACTTCTTTATCCATTTTTCACTTTGTGCGATGTTGAACTTGTACTGTAAACGAGGTTCTTGTAAACAGAGCCGTTCGAAACTTTGGGGTGGCTGTGTCTTTTTGATTTTAATTTCCCTAAGCTATAGGACCATAAGTGGCAGTGCCCTAGGCTCTGTTGCTTTGTTTTTTAGATGTTTCAGGAAACACCATACACTTCTCCCAAGTAGTTGTTGGCAATTTACATCCCGCCCATCACCATAACAAGGCTCCCAGTTCTCCATGGCCTGTCCTGCCTTTCTGGATTTTACACTTTTTTCAGATGGCCGTTTTGACCGGGGGGAAGTGAGACTTCATTGTAGTGCAGATTTCCTTTGCAAGCTTGCTTGGTTGGCCAAAAAGTGCGTATGCGTTTTTTCCTGAATATATTCAGGAAAAAACGCATACGCCCTTTTTGGCCAAGTGCATCATTGTGGACGTTCTGCCTCTTTTCCTATGCTTTCAATGCAATTCCTGTCTACCTCCTGAAATCGGTTTCCTGCAATTCTGCCCCGCTTTCGAGTGCTCTTGGCAGCCTTACTTCAGTCTATTTTTGGACGATAGCTGTCATTTATAACTCTGCAGGTTTGTGAATTACAGTGCCCCTGATCTCCTTTCTTCAACTTGCTTTCTTGTGACCTGGCCGCAACACCGCAGGATGGCTTCAGTCCCTAATCTGGTTCCGGCACGGCACGCTGAGCCTTTGGTTATTTCCTCTTCCTGGTGGGAAATGAGAGTTAAATTTGCCCGTCCAGACACCTCCAGCTAGTCTCTCATTGGTTCTCGCTATTCCTGTTCATCTTCCGCAGAAATTGCAAACTGGGCCAAACAGGAGGTTAAAGGCGCTGACTCTCCAAGTGGGGAGAGTGTTAGTAAAGCCTCTGGAATGTTGCACCCGAGTACGAGGGGAGGAAAACTGAGACATATTTGAACACGTCTCCCGTTCACATGGTTGATCATACTTGGGTTCCACATGCATGTTTTAGCTGAAGGAAGAATACCTTAAACCTGGAGAGTTAAGACCCCTGTAATGGGTACCATGCAATATGACTTCAAAGGGTCTTCATTTGCTCACCGAACCTCTCCAATCCTATCACTGCTGCGTTTATGCCCCTGTACACATGCTTGATTCTCTTTCGGAGACATAGCAATCCATAGGTTTTAAGATACTTACTAGTCAGGTACATTCTTAGGCGTTTAATATGCGGTGTTGAGTCCATTTCGTTGAGCAAGGAGTAGCTCTTGTCTATTCCATATTTGGCTTAAGGAAATTTATCTGTGCTCATTTCAATCTCTGGTTTTATGCAGCACCCCAACTCACCTTTACCCTTAAGCAAGCATAAGTTGGTTTTCTAAATTTGAGACCCTGTTCTGTTCTGTAATTCAGTTCCTGTGTAGCCAAGTTTCCATTCCGTGTATTACTGATATCTTATGATGTTTCTTTTTCTGTGTGACTTATTTCAGTTAGAATCATCATACCTGAATCCACTCATTGTGCTGCTAAGGGCCTGATGACACAGATTTCATTGCTGAGTGATATTGCTTTGTAAGTAAATACCACAACTTCTTTCTCCATTTTTCACTTTCTGCGATGTTGAACTTGTACTGTAAACGAGGTTCTTGTAAACAGAGCCGTTCCAAACTTTGGGGTGGCTGTGTCTTTTTGATTTTAATTTCCCTAAACTATAGGACCATAAGTGGAAGTGCCCTAGGTTCTGTTGCTTTGTTTTTTAGATGTTTCAGGAAACACCATACACTTCTCCCAAGTGGTTGTTGGCAATTTACATCCCGCCCATCAGCATAACAAGGCTCCCAGTTCTCCATGGCCTGTCCTGCCTTTCTGGATTTTACACTTTTTTCAGATGGCCCTTTTGACCGGGGGGAAGGGAGACTTCATTGTAGTGCAGATTTCCTTTGCAAGCTTGCTTGGTTGGCCAAAAAGGGCGTATGCGTTTTTTCCTGAATATATTCAGGAAAAAACGCATACGCCCTTTTTGGCCAAGTGCATCATTGTGGACGTTCTGCCTCTTTTCCTATGCTTTCAATGCAATTCCAGTCTACCTCCTGAAATCGGTTTCCTGCAATTCTGCCCCGCTTTCAAGTCCTCTTGGCAGCCTTACTTCAGTCTATTTTTGGACGATAGCTGTCATTTATAACTCTGCAGGTTTGTGAATTACAGTGCCCCTGAGCTCCTTTCTTCAACTCGCTTTCTTTTGAGCTGGCCGCAACACCGCAGGATGGCTTCAGGCCCTAATCTGGTTCCGGTACGGCACGCTGAGCCTTTGGTTATTTCCTCTTCCTGGTGGGAAATGAGAGTTAAATTTGCCCGTCCAGACACCTCCAGCTAGTCTCTCATTGGTTCTCGCTATTCCTGTTCATCTTCCGCAGAAATAGCAAACTGGGCCAAACAGGAGGTTAAAGGCGCTGACTCTCCAAGTGGGGAGAGTGTTAATAAAGCCTCTGGAATGTTGCACCCGAGTACCAGGGGAGGAAAACTGAGACATATTTGAACACGTCTCCCGATCACATGGTTGATCATACTCTGGGTTCCACATGCATGTTTTAGCTGAAGGAAGAATACCTAAAACCTGGGTAGTTGAAACCCGTGGAGTGGGTACCATGCAATATGACATCAAAGGGTCTTCATTTGCTCACCGAACCTCTCCAATCCTATCACTGCTGCGTTTATGCCCCAGTACACATGCTTGATTCTCTTTCGGAGACATAGCAATCTATAGATTTTAAGATACTTACTAGTCAGGTACATTCTTAGGCGTTTAATATTGGGTGTTGAGTCCATTTTGTTGAGGAAGGAGTAGCTCTTGTCTATTCCATATTTGGCTTAAGGAACTTTATCTGTGCTCATTTCAATCTCTGGTTTTATGCAGCAC
This sequence comes from Stenella coeruleoalba, assembly GCF_951394435.1. Taxonomy (NCBI): domain Eukaryota; kingdom Metazoa; phylum Chordata; class Mammalia; order Artiodactyla; family Delphinidae; genus Stenella; species Stenella coeruleoalba. Next base: position 477,517 of record NW_027645953.1, read on the forward strand.
CCCAACTCACCTTTCCCCTTAAGCAAGCATAAGTTGGTTTTCTAAATTTGAGACCCTGTTCTGTTCTGTAATTCAGTTCCTGTGTAGCCAAGTTTCCATTCCGTGTATTACTGATATCTTATGATGTTTCTTTTTCTGTGTGATGTATTTCAGTTAGAATCATCATACCTGAATCCACTCATTGTGCTGCTAAGGGCCTGATGACACAGATTTCATTGCTGAGTGATACTGCTTTGTAAGTAAATACCACAACATTTTTATCCATTTTTCACTTTCTGCGATGTTGAACTTGTACTGTAAACGAGGTTCTTGTAAACAGAGGCGTCCCAAACTTTGGGGTGGCTGTGTCTTTTTGATTTTAATTTCCCTAAGCTATAGGAACATAAGTGGAAGTGCCCTAGGTTCTGTTGCTTTGTTTCTTAGATGTTTCAGGAAACACCATACACTTCTCCCGAGTGGTTGTTGGCAATTTACATCCCGCCCATCAGCATAACAAGGCTCCCAGTTCTCCATGGCCTGTCCTGCCTTTCTGGATTTTACACTTTTTTCAGATGGCCCTTTTGACCGGGGGGAAGTGAGACTTCATTGTAGTGCAGATTTCCTTTGCAAGCTTGCTTGGTTGGCCAAAAAGGGCGTATGCGTTTTTTCCTGAATATATTCAGGAAAAAACGCATACGCCCTTTTTGGCCAAGTGCATCATTGTGGACGTTCTGCCTCTTTTCCTATGCTTTCAATGCAATTCCAGTCTACCTCCTGAAATCGGTTTCCTGCAATTCTGCCCCGCTTTCAAGTCCTCTTGGCAGCCTTACTTCAGTCTATTTTTGGACGATAGCTGTCATTTATAACTCTGCAGGTTTGTGAATTACAGTGCCCCTGAGCTCCTTTCTTCAACTTGCTTTCTTGTGACCTGGCCGCAACACCGCAGGATGGCTTCAGGCCCTAATCTGGTTCCGGCACGGCACGCTGAGCCTTTGGTTATTTCCTCTTCCTGGTGGGAAATGAGAGTTAAATTTGCCCGTCCAGACACCTCCAGCTAGTCTCTCATTGGTTCTCGCTATTCCTGTTCATCTTCCGCAGAAATTGCAAACTGGGCCAAACAGGAGGTTAAAGGCGCTGACTCTCCAAGTGGGGAGAGTGTTAGTAAAGCCTCTGGAATGTTGCACCCGAGTACGAGGGGAGGAAAACTGAGACATATTTCAACACGTCTCGCGTTCACATGGTTGATCATACTTGGGTTCCACATGCATGTTTTAGCTGAAGGAAGAATACCTTAAACCTGGAGAGTTAAGACCCCTGTAATGGGTACCATGCAATATGACTTCAAAGGGTCTTCATTTGCTCACCGAACCTCTCCAATCCTATCACTGCTGCATTTATGCCCCTGTACACATGCTTGATTCTCTTTCGGAGACATAGCAATCCATAGGTTTTAAGATACTTACTAGTCAGGTACATTCTTAGGCGTTTAATATGCGGTGTTGAGTCCATTTCGTTGAGCAAGGAGTAGCTCTTGTCTATTCCATATTTGGCTTAAGGAAATTTATCTGTGCTCATTTCAATCTCTGGTTTTATGCAGCACCCCAACTCACCTTTACCCTTAAGCAAGCATAAGTTGGTTTTCTAAATTTGAGACCCTGTTCTGTTCTGTAATTCAGTTCCTGTGTAGCCAAGTTTCCATTCCGTGTATTACTGATATCTTATGATGTTTCTTTTTCTGTGTGACTTATTTCAGTTAGAATCATCATACCTGAATCCACTCATTGTGCTGCTAAGGGCCTGATGACACAGATTTCATTGCTGAGTGATATTGCTTTGTAAGTAAATACCACAACTTCTTTATCCATTTTTCACTTTCTGCGATGTTGAACTTGTACTGTAAACGAGGTTCTTGTAAACAGAGCCGTTCCAAACTTTGGGGTGGCTGTGTCTTTTTGATTTTAATTTCCCTAAGCTATAGGACCATAAGTGGAAGTGCCCTAGGTTCTGTTGCTTTGTTTTTTAGATGTTTCAGGAAACACCATACACTTCTCCCCAGTGTCTGTTGGCAATTTACATCCCGCCCATCAGCATAACAAGGCTCCCAGTTCTCCATGGCCTGTCCTGCCTTTCTGGATTTTACACTCTTTTCAGATGGCCCTTTTGACCGGGGGGAAGGGAGACTTCATTGTAGTGCAGATTTCCTTTGCAAGCTTGCTTGGTTGGCCAAAAAGGGCGTATGCGTTTTTTCCTGAATATATTCAGGAAAAAACGCATACGCCCTTTTTGGCCAAGTGCATCATTGTGGACGTTCTGCCTCTTTTCCTATGCTTTCAATGCAATTCCAGCCTACCTCCTGAAATCGGTTTCCTGCAATTCTGCCCCGCTTTCAAGTCCTCTTGGCAGCCTTACTTCAGTCTATTTTTGGACGATAGCTGTCATTTATAACTCTGCAGGTTTGTGAATTACAGTGCCCCTGAGCTCCTTTCTTCAACTCGCTTTCTTGTGACCTGGCCGCAACACCGCAGGATGGCTTCAGGCCCTAATCTGGTTCCGGCACGGCATGCTGAGCCTTTGGTTAATTCCTCTTCCTGGTGGGAAACGAGAGTTAAATTTGCCCGTCCAGACACCTCCAGCTAGCCTCTCATTGGTTCTCGCTATTCCTGTTCATCTTCCGCAGAAATTGCAAACTGGGCCAAACAGGAGGTTAAAGGGACTGACTCTCCAAGTGGGGAGAGTGTTAGTAAAGCGTCTGGAATGTTGCACCCGAGTACCAGGGGAGGAAAACTGAGACATATTTGAACACGTCTCCCGATCACATGGTTGATCATACTCTAGGTTCCACATGCATGGTTTAGCTGAAGGAAGAATACCTTAAACCTGGGTAGTTGAAACCCGTGGAATGGGTACCATGCAATATGACTTCAAAGGGTCTTCATCTGCTCACCGAACCTCTCCAATCCTATCACTGCTGCGTTTATGCCCCTGTACACATGCTTGATTCTCTTTCGGAGACATAGCAATCCATAGGTTTTAAGATACTTACTAGTCAGGTACATTCTTAGGCGTTTAATATGCGGTGTTGAGTCCATTTCGTTGAGCAAGGAGTAGCTCTTGTCTATTCCATATTTGGCTTAAGGAACTTTATCTGTGCTCATTTCAATCTCTGGTTTTATGCAGCACCCCAACTCACCTTTACCCTTAAGCAAGCATAAGTTGGTTTTCTAAATTTGAGACCCTGTTCTGTTCTGTAATTCAGTTCCTGTGTAGCCAAGTTTACATTCCGTGTATACTGATATCTTATGATGTTTCTTTTTCTGTGTGACTTATTTCAGTTAGAATCATCATACCTGAATCCACTCATTGTGCTGCTAAGGGCCTGATGACATAGATTTCATTGCTGAGTGATATTGCTTTGTAAGTGAATACCGCAACTTCTTTATCCATTTTTCAATTTCTGCGATGTTGAACTTGTACTGTAAACGAGGTTCTTGTAAACAGAGCCGTTCCAAACTTTGGGGTGGCTGTGTCTTTTTGATTTTAATTTCCCTAAGCTATAGGACCATAAGTGGAAGTGCCCTAGGCTCTGTTGCTTTGTTTTTTAGATGTTTCAGGAAACACCATACACTTCTCCCCAGTGTCTGTTGGCAATTTACATCCCGCCCATCAGCATAACAAGGCTCCCAGTTCTCAATGGCCTGTTGCCTTTCTGGATTTTACACTTTTTTCAGATGGCCCTTTTGACCGGGGGGAAGTGAGACTTCATTGTAGTGCAGATTTCCTTTGCAAGCTTGCTTGGTTGGCCAAAAAGGGCGTATGCGTTTTTTCCTGAATATATTCAGGAAAAAACGCATACGCCCTTTTTGGCCAAGTGCATCATTGTGGACGTTCTGCCTCTTTTCCTATGGTTTCAATGCAATTCCAGTCTACCTCCTGAAATTGGTTTCCTGCAATTCTGCCCCGCTTTCAAGTCCTCTTGGCAGCCTTACTTCAGTCTATTTTTGGACGATAGCTGTCATTTATAACTCTGCAGGTTTGTGAATTACAGTGCCCCTGAGCTCCTTTCTTCAACTTGCTTTCTTGTGACCTGGCCGCAACACCGCAGGATGGCTTCAGGCCCTAATCTGGTTCTGGCACAGCACGCTGAGCCTTTGGTTATTTCCTCTTCCTGGTGGGAAATGAGAGTTAAATTTGCCCGTCCAGACACCTCCAGCTAGTCTCTCATTGGTTCTCGCTATTCCTGTTCATCTTCCGCAGAAATTGCAAAGTGGGCCAAACAGGAGGTTAAAGGGACTGACTCTCCAAGTGGGGAGAGTGTTAGTAAAGCGTCTGGAATGTAGCACCCGAGTACCAGGGGTGGAAAACTGAGACATATTTGAACACGTCTCCCGTTCACATGGTTGATCATACTTGGGTTCCACATGCATGTTTTAGCTGAAGGAAGAATACCTTAAACCTGGAGAGTTAAGACCCGTGTAATGGGTACCATGCAATATGACTTCAAAGGGTCTTCATTTGCTCACCGAACCTCTCCAATCCTATCACTGCTGCGTTTATGCCCCTGTACACATGCTTGATTCTCTTTCGGAGACATAGCAATCCATAGGTTTTAAGATACTTACTAGTCAGGTACATTCTTAGGCGTTTAATATTGGGTGTTGAGTCCATTTCGTTGAGCAAGGAGTAGCTCTTGTCTATTCCATATTTGGCTTAAGGAACTTATCTGTGCTCATTTCAATCTCTGGTTTTATGCAGCACCCCAACTCACCTTTCCCCTTAAGCAAGCATAAGTTGGTTTTCTAAATTTGAGACCCTGTTCTGTTCTGTAATTCAGTTCCTGTGTAGCCAAGTTTCCATTCCGTGTATTACTGATATCTTATGATGTTTCTTTTTCTGTGTGACTTATTTCAGTTAGAATCATCATACCTGAATCCACTCATTGTGCTGCTAAGGGCCTGATGACACAGATTTCATTGCTGAGTGATATTGCTTTGTAAGTAAATACCACAACTTCTTTATCCATTTTTCACTTTCTGCGATGTTGAACTTGTACTGTAAACGAGGTTCTTGTAAACAGAGCCATTCCAAACTTTGGGGTGGCTGTGTCTTCTTGATTTTTATATCCCTAAGGTATAGGACCATAAGTGGAAGTGCCCTAGGTTCTGTTGCTTTGTTTTTTAGATGTTTCAGGAAACACCATACACTTCTCCCGAGTGGTTGTTGGCAATTTACATCCCGCCCATCAGCATAACAAGGCTCCCAGTTCTCCATGGCCTGTCCTGTCTTTCTGGATTTTACACTTTTTTCAGATGGCCCTTTTGACCAGGGGGAAGTGAGACTTCATTGTAGTGCAGATTTCCTTTGCAAGCTTGCTTGGTTGGCCAAAAAGTGCGTATGCGTTTTTTCCTGAATATATTCAGGAAAAAACGCATACGCCCTTTTTGGCCAAGTGCATCATTGTGGACGTTCTGCCTCTTTTCCTATGCTTTCAATGCAATTCCAGTCTACTTCCTGAAATCGGTTTCCTGCAATTCTGCCCCGCTTTCAAGTCCTCTTGGCAGCCTTACTTCAGTATATTTTTGGACGATAGCTGTCATTTATAACTCTGCAGGTTTGTGAATTACAGTGACCCAGAGCTCCTTTCTTCAACTCGCTTTCTTTTGAGCTGGCCGCAACACCGCAGGATGGCTTCAGGCCCTAATCTGTTTCCGGAACGGCACGCTGAGCCTTTGGTTATTTCCTCTTCCTGGTGGGAAATGAGAGTTAAATTTGCCCGTCCAGACACCTCCAGCTAGCCTCTCATTGGTTCTCGCTATTCCTGTTCATCATCCACTGAAATTGGAAACTGTGCCAAACAGGAGGTTAAAGGCGCTGACTCTCCAAGTGGGGAGAGTGTTAGTAAAGCATCTGGAATGTTGCACCCGAGTACCTGGGGAGGAAAACTGAGACATATTTGAACACGTCTCCCGATCACATGGTTGATCATACTCTGGGTTCCACATGCATGTTTTAGCTGAAGGAAGAATACCTAAAACCTGGGTAGTTGAAACCCGTGGAATGGGTACCATGCAATATGACATCAAAGGGTCTTCATTTGCTCACCGAACCTCTCCAATCCTATCACTGCTGCGTTTATGCCCCAGTACACATGCTTGATTCTCTTTCGGAGACATAGCAATCTATAGATTTTAAGATACTTACTAGTCAGGTACATTCTTAGGCGTTTAATATTGGGTGTTGAGTCCATTTCGTTGAGCAAGGAGTAGCTCTTGTCTATTCCATATTTGGCTTAAGGAACTTTATCTGTGCTCATTTCAATCTCTGGTTTTATGCAGCACCCCAACTCACCTTTCCCCTTAAGCAAGCATAAGTTGGTTTTCTAAATTTGAGACCCTGTTCTGTTCTGTAATTCAGTTCCTGTGTAGCCAAGTTTACATTCCGTGTATTACTGATATCTTATGATGTTTCTTTTTCTGTGTGACGTATTTCAGTTAGAATCATCATACCTGAATCCACTCATTGTGCTGCTAAGGGCCTGATGACACAGATTTCATTGCTGAGTGATATTGCTTTGTAAGTAAATACCACAACATTTTTATCCATTTTTCACTTTCTGCGATGTTGAACTTGTACTGTAAACGAGGTTCTTGTAAACAGAGCCGTTCCAAACTTTGGGGTGGCTGTGTCTTTTTGATTTTAATTTCCCTAAGCTATAGGAACATAAGTGGAAGTGCCCTAGGTTCTGTTGCTTTGTTTCTTAGATGTTCCAGGAAACACCATACACTTCTCCCGAGTGGTTGTTGGCAATTTACATCCCGCCCATCAGCATAACAAGGCTCCCAGTTCTCCATGGCCTGTCCTGCCTTTCTGGATTTTACACTTTTTTCAGATGGCCCTTTTGACCGGGGGGAAGTGAGACTTCATTGTAGTGCAGATTTCCTTTGCAAGCTTGCTTGGTTGGCCAAAAAGGGCGTATGCGTTTTTTCCTGAATATATTCAGGAAAAAACGCATACGCCCTTTTTGGCCAAGTGCATCATTGTGGACGTTCTGCCTCTTTTCCTATGCTTTCAATGCAATTCCAGTCTACCTCCTGAAATCGGTTTCCTGCAATTCTGCCCCGCTTTCAAGTCCTCTTGGCAGCCTTACTTCAGTCTATTTTTGGACGATAGCTGTCATTTATAACTCTGCAGGTTTGTGAATTACAGTGCCCCTGAGCTCCTTTCTTCAACTTGCTTTCTTGTGACCTGGCCGCAACACCGCAGGATGGCTTCAGGCCCTAATCTGGTTCTGGCACGGCACGCTGAGCCTTTGGTTATTTCCTCTTCCTGGTGGGAAATGAGAGTTAAATTTCCCCGTCCAGACACCTCCAGCTAGCCTCTCATTGGTTCTCGCTATTCCTGTTTATCTTCCGCTGAAATTGCAAACTGTGCCAAACAGGAGGTTAAAGGGACTGACTCTCCAAGTGAGGAGAGTGTTAGTAAAGCGTCTGGAATGTTGCACCCGAGAACCAGGGTACGAAAACTGAGACATATTTGAACACTTCTCCCGATCACATGGTTGATCATACTCTAGGTTCCACATGCATGTTTTAGCTGAAGGAAGAATACCTTAAACCTGGGTAGTTGAAACCCGTGGAATGGGTACCATGCAATATGACTTCAAAGGGTCTTCATTTGCTCACGAACCTCTCCAATCCTATCACTGCTGCGTTTATGCCCCTGTACACATGCTTGATTCTCTTTTGGAGACATAGCAATCCATAGGTTTTAAGATACTTACTAGTCAGGTACATTCTTAGGCGTTTAATATGGGGTGTTGAGTCCATTTCATTGAGCAAGGAGTAGCTCTTGTCTATTCCATATTTGGCTTAAGGAACTTTATCTGTGCTCATTTCAATCTCTGGTTTTATGCAGCACCCCAACTCACCTTTACCCTTAAGCAAGCATAAGTTGGTTTTCTAAATTTGAGACCCTGTTCTGTTCTGTAATTCAGTTCCTGTGTAGCCAAGTTTCCATTCCGTGTATTACTGATATCTTATGATGTTTCTTTTTCTGTGTGACTTATTTCAGTTAGAATCATCATACCTGAATCCACTCATTGTGCTGCTAAGGGCCTGATGACACAGATTTCATTGCTGAGTGATATTGCTTTGTAAGTAAATACCACAACTTCTTTATCCATTTTTCACTTTCTGCGATGTTGAACTTGTACTGTAAACGAGGTTCTTGTAAACAGAGGCGTCCCAAACTTTGGGGTGGCTGTGTCTTTTTGATTTTAATTTCCCTAAGCTATAGGACCATAAGTAGAAGTGCCCTAGGTTCTGTTGCTTTGTTTTTTAGATGTTTCAGGAAACACCATACACTTCTCCCTAGTGGTTGTTGGCAATTTACATCCCGCCCATCAGCATAACAAGGCTCCCAGTTCTCCATGGCCTGTCCTGCCTTTCTGGATTTTACACTTTTTTCAGATGGCCCTTTTGACCGGGGGGAAGTGAGACTTCATTGTAGTGCAGATTTCCTTTGCAAGCTTGCTTGGTTGGCCAAAAAGGGCGTATGCGTTTTTTCCTGAATATATTCAGGAAAAAACGCATACGCCCTTTTTGGCCAAGTGCATCATTGTGGACGTTCTGCCTCTTTTCCTATGCTTTCAGTGCAATTCCAGTCTACCTCCTGAAATCGGTTTCCTGCAATTCTGCCCCGCTTTCAAGTCCTCTTGGCAGCCTTACTTCAGTATATTTTTGGACGATAGCTGTCATTTATAACTCTGCAGGTTTGTGAATTACAGTGCCCCTGAGCTCCTTTCTTCAACTCGCTTTCTTGTGACCTGGCCGCAACACCGCAGGATGTCTTCAGGCCCTAATCTGGTTCTGGCACGGCATGCTGAGCCTTTGGTTAATTCCTCTTCCTGGTGGTAAATGAGAGTTAAATTTGCCCATCCAGACACCTCCAGCTAGTCTCTCATTGGTTCTCACTATTCCTGTTCATCTTCCACAGAAATTGCAAACTGGGCCAAACAGGAGGTTAAAGGGACTGACTCTCCAAGTGGGGAGAGTGTTAGTAAAGCGTCTGGAATGTTGCACCCGAGTACCAGGGGAGGAAAACTGAGACATATTTGAACACGTCTCCCGATCACATGGTTGATCATACTTGGGTTCCACATGCATGTTTTAGCTGAAGGAAGAATACCTTAAACCTGGAGAGTTGAGACCCGTGTAATGGGTACCATGCAATATGACTTCAAAGGGTCTTCATTTGCTCACCGAACCTCTCCAATCCTATCACTGCTGCGTTTATGCCCCTGTACACATGCTTGATTCTCTTTCGGAGACATAGCAATCCATAGGTTTTAAGATACTTACTAGTCAGGTACATTCTTAGGCGTTTAATATGCGGTGTTGAGTCCATTTCATTGAGCAAGGAGTAGCTCTTGTCTATTCCATATTTGACTTAAGGAACTTTATCTGTGCTCATTTCAATCTCTGGTTTTATGCAGCACCCCAACTCACCTTTCCCCTTAAGCAAGCATAAGTTGGTTTTCTAAATTTGAGACCCTGTTCTGTTCTGTAATTCAGTTCCTGTGTAGCCAAGTTTACATTCCGTGTATTACTGATATCTTATGATGTTTCTTTTTCTGTGTGACTTATTTCAGTTAGAATCATCATACCTGAATCCACTCATTGTGCTGCTAAGGGCCTGATGACACAGATTTCATTGCTGAGTGATATTGCTTTGTAAGTAAATACCACAAGTTCTTTATCCATTTTTCACTTTCTGCGATGTTGAACTTGTATTGTAAATGAGGTTCTTGTAAACAGAGGCGTCCCAAACTTTGGGGTGGCTGTGTCTTTTTGATTTTAATTTCCCTAAGCTATAGGACCATAAGTGGCAGTGCCCTAGGCTCTGTTGCTTTGTTTTTTAGATGTTTCAGGAAACACCATACACTTCTCCCGAGTGTCTGTTGGCAATTTACATCCCGCCCATCAGCATAACAAGGCTCCCAGTTCTCCATGGCCTGTCCTGCCTTTCTGGATTTTACACTTTTTTCAGATGGCCCTTTTGACCGGGGTGAAGTGAGACTTCACTGTAGTGCAGATTTCCTTTGCAAGCTTGCTTGGTTGGCCAAAAAGGGCGTATGCGTTTTTTCCTGAATATATTCAGGAAAAAACGCATACGCCCTTTTTGGCCAAGTGCATCATTGTGGACGTTCTGCCTCTTTTCCTATGCTTTCAGTGCAATTCCAGTCTACCTCCTGAAATCGGTTTCCTGCAATTCTGCCCCGCTTTCAAGTCCTCTTGGCAGCCTTACTTCAGTATATTTTTGGACGATAGCTGTCATTTATAACTCTGCAGGTTTGTGAATTACAGTGCCCCTGAGCTCCTTTCTTCAACTCGCTTTCTTGTGACCTGGCCGCAACACCGCAGGATGTCTTCAGGCCCTAATCTGGTTCTGGCACGGCATGCTGAGCCTTTGGTTAATTCCTCTTCCTGGTGGTAAATGAGAGTTAAATTTGCCCATCCAGACACCTCCAGCTAGTCTCTCATTGGTTCTCACTATTCCTGTTCATCTTCCACAGAAATTGCAAACTGGGCCAAACAGGAGGTTAAAGGGACTGACTCTCCAAGTGGGGAGAGTGTTAGTAAAGCGTCTGGAATGTTGCACCCGAGTACCAGGGGAGGAAAACTGAGACATATTTGAACACGTCTCCCGATCACATGGTTGATCATACTTGGGTTCCACATGCATGTTTTAGCTGAAGGAAGAATACCTTAAACCTGGAGAGTTGAGACCCGTGTAATGGGTACCATGCAATATGACTTCAAAGGGTCTTCATTTGCTCACCGAACCTCTCCAATCCTATCACTGCTGCGTTTATGCCCCTGTACACATGCTTGATTCTCTTTCGGAGACATAGCAATCCATAGGTTTTAAGATACTTACTAGTCAGGTACATTCTTAGGCGTTTAATATGCGGTGTTGAGTCCATTTCATTGAGCAAGGAGTAGCTCTTGTCTATTCCATATTTGACTTAAGGAACTTTATCTGTGCTCATTTCAATCTCTGGTTTTATGCAGCACCCCAACTCACCTTTCCCCTTAAGCAAGCATAAGTTGGTTTTCTAAATTTGAGACCCTGTTCTGTTCTGTAATTCAGTTCCTGTGTAGCCAAGTTTCCATTCCGTGTATTACTGATATCTTATGATGTTTCTTTTTCTGTGTGACTTATTTCAGTTAGAATCATCATACCTGAATCCACTCATTGTGCTGCTAAGGGCCTGATGACACAGATTTCTTTGCTGAGTGATATTGTTTTGTAAGTAAATACCACAACTTCTTTATCCATTTTTCACTTTCTGCGATGTTGAACTTGTATTGTAAATGAGGTTCTTGTAAACAGAGGCGTCCCAAACTTTGGGGTGGCTGTGTCTTTTTGATTTTAATTTCCCTAAGCTATAGGACCATAAGTGGCAGTGCCCTAGGCTCTGTTGCTTTGTTTTTTAGATGTTTCAGGAAACACCATACACTTCTCCCGAGTGTCTGTTGGCAATTTACATCCCGCCCATCAGCATAACAAGGCTCCCAGTTCTCCATGGCCTGTCCTGCCTTTCTGGATTTTACACTTTTTTCAGATGGCCCTTTTGACCGGGGTGAAGTGAGACTTCACTGTAGTGCAGATTTCCTTTGCAAGCTTGCTTGGTTGGCCAAAAAGGGCGTATGCGTTTTTTCCTGAATATATTCAGGAAAAAACGCATACGCCCTTTTTGGCCAAGTGCATCATTGTGGACGTTCTGCCTCTTTTCCTATGCTTTCAATGCAATTCCAGTCTACCTCCTGAAATCGGTTTCCTGCAATTCTGCCCCGCTTTCAAGTCTTCTTGGCAGCCTTACTTCAGTATATTTTTGGACGATAGCTGTCATTTATAACTCTGCAGGTTTGTGAATTACAGTGCCCCTGAACTCCTTTCTTCAACTTGCTTTCTTGTGACCTGGCCGCAACACCGCAGGATGGCTTCAGGCCCTAATCTGGTTCCGGCACGGCACGCTGAGCCTTTGGTTAATTCCTCTTCCTGGTGGGAAATGAGAGTTAAATTTGCCCGTCCAGACACCTCCAGCTAGCCTCTCATTGGTTCTCACTATTCCTGTTCATCTTCCGCAGAAATTGCAAAGTGGGCCAAACAGGAGGTTAAAGGGACTGACTCTCCAAGTGGGGAGAGTGTTAGTAAAGCGTATGGAATGTTGCACCCGAGTACCAGGGGTGGAAAACTGAGACATATTTGAACACGTCTCCCGATCACATGGTTGATCATACTCTGGGTTCCACATGCATGTTTTAGCTGAAGGAAGAATACCTAAAACCTGGGTAGTTGAAACCCGTGGAATGGGTACCATGCAATATGACTTCAAAGGGTCTTCATTTGCTCACCGAACCTGTCCAATCCTATCACTGCTGCGTTTATGCCCCTGTACACATGCTTGATTCTCTTTCGGAGACATAGCAATCTATAGATTTTAAGATACTTACTAGTCAGGTACATTCTTAGGCGTTTAATATGCGGTGTTGAGTTCATTTCGTTGAGCAAGGAGTAGCTCTTGTCTATTCCATATTTGACTTAAGGAACTTTATCTGTGCTCATTTCAATCTCTGGTTTTATGCAGCACCCCAACTCACCTTTCCCCTTAAGCAAGCATAAGTTGGTTTTCTAAATTTGAGACCCTGTTCTGTTCTGTAATTCAGTTCCTGTGTAGCCAAGTTTCCATTCCGTGTATTACTGATATCTTATGATGTTTCTTTTTCTGTGTGACTTATTTCAGTTAGAATCATCATACCTGAATCCACTCATTGTGCTGCTAAGGGCCTGATGACATAGATTTCATTGCTGAGTGATATTGCTTTGTAAGTAAATACCACAACTTCTTTATCCATTTTTCACTTTCTGCGATGTTGCACTTGTACTGTAAACGAGGTTCTTGTAAACAGAGCCGTTCCAAACTTTGGGGTGGCTGTGTCTTTTTGATTTTAATTTCCCTAAGCTATAGGACCATAAGTGGAAGTGCCCTAGGTTCTGTTGCTTTGTTTTTTAGATGTTTCAGGAAACACCATACACTTCTCCCGAGTGGTTGTTGGCAATTTACATCCCGCCCTTCAGCATAACAAGGCTCCCAGTTCTCCATGGCCTGTCCTGCCTTTCTGGATTTTACACTTTTTTCAGATGGCCCTTTTGACCGGGGGGAAGTGAGACTTCATTGTAGTGCAGATTTCCTTTGCAAGCTTGCTTGGTTGGCCAAAAAGGGCGTATGCGTTTTTTCCTGAATATATTCAGGAAAAAACGCATACGCCCTTTTTGGCCAAGTGCATCATTGTGGACGTTCTGCCTCTTTTCCTATGCTTTCAATGAAATTCCAGTCTACCTCCTGAAATTGGTTTCCTGCAATTCTGCCCCGCTTTCAAGTCCTCTTGGCAGCCTTACTTCAGTCTATTTTTGGACGATAGCTGTCATTTATAACTCTGCAGGTTTGTGAATTACAGTGCCCCTGAGCTCCTTTCTTCAACTCGCTTTCTTGTGACCTGGCCGCAACACCGCAGGATGGCTTCAGGCCCTAATCTGGTTCCGGTACGGCACGCTGAGCCTTTGGTTATTTCCTCTTCCTGGTGGGAAATGAGAGTTAAATTTGCCCGTCCAGACACCTCCAGCTAGCCTCTCATTGGTTCTCGCTATTCCTGTTCATCTTCCGCAGAAATTGCAAACTGTGCCAAACAGGAGGTTAAAGGCGCTGACTCTCCAAGTGGGGAGAGTGTTAGTAAAGCGTCTGGAATGTTGCACCCGAGTACCAGGGGAGGAAAACTGAGACATATTTGAACACGTCTCCCGATCACATGGTTGATCATACTCTGGGTTCCACATGCATGTTTTAGCTAAAGGAAGAATACCTAAAACCTGGGTAGTTGAAACCCGTGGAATGGGTACCATGCAATATGACTTCAAAGGGTCTTCATTTGCTCACCGAACCTCTCCAATCCTATCACTGCTGCGTTTATGCCCCTGTACACATGCTTGATTCTCTTTCGGAGACATAGCAATCTATAGATTTTAAGATACTTACTAGTCAGGTACATTCTTAGGCGTTTAATATGCGGTGTTGAGTCCATTTCGTTGAGCAAGGAGTAGCTCTTGTCTATTCCATATTTGACTTAAGGAACTTTATCTGTGCTCATTTCAATCTCTGGTTTTATGCAGCACCCCAACTCACCTTTCCCCTTAAGCAAGCATAAGTTGGTTTTCTAAATTTGAGACCCTGTTCTGTTCTGTAATTCAGTTCCTGTGTAGCCAAGTTTCCATTCCGTGTATTACTGATATCTTATGATGTTTCTTTTTCTGTGTGACTTATTTCAGTTAGAATCATCATACCTGAATCCACTCATTGTGCTGCTAAGGGCCTGATGACACAGATTTCATTGCTGAGTGATATTGCTTTGTAAGTAAATACCACAACTTCTTTATCCATTTTTCACTTTCTGCGATGTTGAACTTGTACTGTAAACGAGGTTCTTGTAAACAGAGCCGTTCCAAACTTTGGGGTGGCTGTGTCTTTTTGATTTTAATTTCCCTAAACTATAGGACCATAAGTGGAAGTGCCCTAGGTTCTGTTGCTTTGTTTTTTAGATGTTTCAGGAAACACCATACACTTCTCCCGAGTGGTTGTTGGCAATTTACATCCCGTCCATCAGCATAACAAGGCTCCCAGTTCTCCATGGCCTGTCCTGCCTTTCTGGATTTTACACTTTTTTCAGATGACCCTTTTGACCGGGGGGAAGTGAGACTTCATTGTAGTGCAGATTTCCTTTGCAAGCTTGCTTGGTTGGCCAAAAACGGCGTATACGTTTTTTCCTGAATATATTAAGGAAAAAACGCATACGCCCTTTTTGGCCAAGTGCATCATTGTTGACGTTCTGTCTCTTTTCCTATGCTTTCAATGCAATTCCAGTCTACCTCCTGAAATCGGTTTCCTGCAATTCTGCCCCGCTTTCAAGTCCTCTTGGCAGCCTTACTTCAGTCTATTTTTGGACGATAGCTGTCATTTATAACTCTGCAGGTTTGTGAATTACAGTGCCCCTGAGCTCCTTTCTTCAACTCGCTTTCTTTTGAGCTGGCCGCAACACCGCAGGATGGCTTCAGGCCCTAATCTGGTTCCTGTACGGCACTCTGAGCCTTTGGTTATTTCCTCTTCCAGGTGGGAAATGAGAGTTAAATTTGCCCGTCCAGACACCTCCAGCTAGTCTCTCATTGGTTCTCGCTATTCCTGTTCATGTTCCGCAGAAATTGCAAACTGGGCCAAACAGGAGGTTAAAGGCGCTGACTATCCAAGTGGGGAGAGTGTTAGTAAAGCGTCTGGAATGTTGCACCCGAGTTCCAGGGGAGGAAAACTGAGACATATTTGAACACGTCTCCCGATCACATGGTTGATCATACTCTGGGTTCCACATGCATGTTTTAGCTGAAGGAAGAATACCTAAAACCTGGGTAGTTGAAACCCGTGGAATGGGTACCATGCAATATGACGTCAAAGGGTCTTCATTTGCTCACCGAACCTCTCCAATCCTATCACTGCTGCGTTTATGCCCCTGTACACATGCTTGATTCTCTTTTGGAGACATAGCAATCCATAGGTTTTAAGATCCTTACTAGTCAGGTACATTCTTCGCGGTTTAATATGGGGTTTTGAGTCCATTTCGTTGAGCAAGGAGTAGCTCTTGTCTATTCCATATTTGGCTTAAGGAACTTTATCTGTGCTCATTTCAATCTCTGGTTTTATGCAGCACCCCAACTCACCTTTCCCCTTAAGCAAGCATAAGTTGGTTTTCTAAATTTGAGAACCTGTTCTGTTCTGTAATTCAGTTCCTGTGTAGCCAAGTTTACATTCCGTGTATTACTGATATCTTATGATGTTTCTTTTTCTGTGTGACTTATTTCAGTTAGAATCATCATACCTGAATCCACTCATTGTGCTGCTAAGGGCCTGATGACATAGATTTCATTGCTGAGTGATATTGCTTTGTAAGTGAATACCACAACTACTTTATCCATTTTTCACTTTCTGCGATGTTGAAATTGTACTGTAAACGAGGTTCTTGTAAACAGAGCCGTTCCAAACTTTGGGGTGGCTGTGTCTTTTTGATTTTAATTTCCCTAAGCTATAGGACCATAAGTGGAAGTGCCCTAGGCTCTGTTGCTTTGTTTTTTAGATGTTTCAGGAAACACCATACACTTCTCCCAAGTGTCTGTTGGCAATTTACATCCCACCCATCAGCATAATAAGGCTCCCAGTTCTCAATGGCCTGTTGCCTTTCTGGATTTTACACTTTTTTCAGATGGCCCTTTTGACCGGGGTGAAGTGAGACTTCATTGTAGTGCAGATTTCCTTTGCAAGCTTGCTTGGTTGGCCAAAAAGGGCGTATGCGTTTTTTCCTGAATATATTCAGGAAAAAACGCATACGCCCTTTTTGGCCAAGTGCATCATTGTGGACGTTCTGCCTCTTTTCCTATGCTTTCAATGCAATTCCAGTCTACCTCCTGAAATCGGTTTCCTGCAATTCTGCCCCGCTTTCAAGTCCTCTTGGCAGCCTTACTTCAGTCTATTTTTGGACGATAGCTGTCATTTATAACTCTGCAGGTTTGTGAATTACAGTGCCCCTGAGCTCCTTTCTTCAACTCGCTTTCTTGTGACCTGGCCGCAACACCGCAGCATGGCTTCAGGCCCTAATCTGGTTCCGGCACGGCATGCTGAGCCTTTGGTTAATTCCTCTTCCTGGTGGGAAATGAGAGTTAAATTTGCCCGTCCAGACACCTCCAGCTAGCCTCTCATTGGTTCTCGCTATTCCTGTTCATCTTCCGCAGAATTTGCAAACTGGGCCAAACAGGAGGTGAAAGGGACTGACTCTCCAAGTCGGGAGAGTGTTAGTAAAGCGTCTGGAATGTTGCACCCGAGTACCAGGGGAGGAAAACTGAGACATATTTGAACACGTCTCCCGTTCACATGGTTGATCATACTCTGGGTTCCACATGCATGTTTTAGCTGAAGGAAGAATACCTTAAACCTGGAGAGTTGAGACCCGTGTAATGGGTACCATGCAATATGAGTTCAAAGGGTCTTCATTTGCTCACCGAACCTCTCCAATCCTATCACTGCTGCGATTATGCCCCTGTTCACACGCTTGATTCTCTTTCGGAAACATAGCAATCCATAGGTTTTAAGATACTTACTAGTCAGGTACATTCTTAGGCGTTTAATATGAGGTTTTGAGTCCATTTCGTTGAGCAAGGAGTAGCTCTTGTCTATTCCATATTTGGCTTAAGGAACTTTATCTGTGCTCATTTCAATCTCTGGTTTTATGCAGCACCCCAACTCACCTTTCCCCTTAAGCAAGCATAAGTTGGTTTTCTAAATTTGAGACCCTGTTCTGTTTTGGAATGCAGTTCCTGTGTA
Organism: Stenella coeruleoalba; assembly: GCF_951394435.1. Taxonomy (NCBI): domain Eukaryota; kingdom Metazoa; phylum Chordata; class Mammalia; order Artiodactyla; family Delphinidae; genus Stenella; species Stenella coeruleoalba. Next base: position 494,972 of record NW_027645953.1, read on the forward strand.
GACAAGTTTACATTCCGTGTATTAGTGATATCTTATGATGTTTCTTTTTCTGTGTGACTTATTTCAGTTAGAATCATCGTACCTGAATCCACTCATTATGCTGTTACGGGCCTGATGACATAGATTTCATTGCTGAGTGATACTGCATTGTACGTAAGTACCACAAGTTCTTTATCCATTTTTCACTTTCTGTGATATTGAACTTGTACAGTAAACGAGGTTCTTGTAAACGGAGGCGTCCCAAACTTTGGGGTGGCTGTGTCTTTTTGATTTTAATTTCCCTAAGCTATAGGACCATAAGTGGAAGTGCCCTAGGCTCTGTTGCTGTGTTTTTTAGATGTTTCAGGAAACACCATACACTTCTCCCGAGTGTCTGTTGGCAATTTACATCCCGCCCATCAGCATAACAAGGCTCCCAGTTCTCCATGGCCTGTCCTGCCTTTCTGGATTTTACACTTTTTTCAGATGGCCCTTTTGACCGGGGAGAAGTGAGACTTCATTGTAGTGCAGATTTCCTTTGCAAGTTTGCTTGGTTGGCCAAAAAGGGCGTATGCGTTTTTTCCTGAATATATTCAGGAAAAAACGCATACGCCCTTTTTGGCCAAGTGCATCATTGTGGACGTTCTGCCTCTTTTCCTATGCTTTCAATGCAATTCCAGTCTACCTCCTGAAATCGGTTTCCTGCAATTCTGCCCCGCTTTCAAGTCCTCTTGGCAGCCTTACTTCAGTCTATTTTTGGACGATAGCTGTCATTTATAACTCTGCAGGTTTGTGAATTACAGTGCCCCTGAGCTCCTTTCTTCAACTCGCTTTCTTGTGACCTGGCCGCAACACCGCAGCATGGCTTCAGGCCCTAATCTGGTTCTGGCACGGCACGCAGAGCCTTTGGTTAATTCCTCTTCCTGGTGGGAAATGAGAGTTAAATTTGCCCATCCAGACACCTCCAGCTAGTCTCTCATTGATTCTCGCTATTCCTGTTCATCTTCCACAGAAATTGCAAACTGGGCCAAACAGGAGGTTAACGGGACTGACTCTCCAAGTGGGGAGAGTGTTAGTAAAGCGTCTGGAATGTTGCACCCGAGTACCAGGGTACGAAAACTGAGACATAGTTGAACACGTCTCCCGATCACATGGTTGATCATACTCTAGGTTCCACATGCATGTTTTAGCTGAAGGAAGAATACCTAAAACCTGGGTAGTTGAAACTCGTGGAATGGGTACCATGCAATATGACTTCAAAGGGTCTTCATTTGCTCACCGAACCTCTCCAATCCTATCACTGCTGCGTTTATGCCCCTGTACACATGCTTGATTCTCTTTCGGAGACATAGCAATCCATAGGTTTTAAGATACTTACTAGTCAGGTACATTCTTAGGCGTTTAATATGCGGTGTTGAGTCCATTTCGTTGAGCAAGGAGTAGCTCTTGTCTATTCCATATTTGACTTAAGGAACTTTATCTGTGCTCATTTCAATCTCTGGTTTTATGCAGCACCCCAACTCACCTTTACCCTTAAGCAAGCATAAGTTGGTTTTCTAAATTTGAGACCCTGTTCTGTTCTGTAATTCAGTTCCTGTGTAGCCAAGTTTACATTCCGTGTATTACTGATATCTTATGATGTTTCTTTTTCTGTGTGACTTATTTCAGTTAGAATCATCATACCTAATCCACTCATTGTGCTGCTAAGGGCCTGATGACACAGATTTCATTGTTGAGTGATATTGCTTTGTAAGTAAATACCACAACTTCTTTATCCATTTTTCACTTTCTGCGATGTTGAACTTGTACTGTAAACGAGGTTCTTGTAAACAGAGCCGTTCCAAACTTTGGGGTGGCTGTGTCTTTTTGATTTTAAATTCCCTAAGCTATAGGACCATAAGTGGAAGTGCCCTAGGCTCTGTTGCTTTGTTTTTTAGATGTTTCAGGAAACACCATACACTTCTCCCGAGTGGTTGTTGGCAATTTACATCCCGCCCATCAGCATAACAAGGCTCCCAGTTCTCCATGGCCTGTCCTGCCTTTCTGGATTTTACACTTTTTTCAGATGGCCCTTTTGACTGGGGGGAAGTGAGATTTCGTTGTAGTGCAGATTTCCTTTGCAAGCTTGCTTGGTTGGCCAAAAAGGGCGTATGCGTTTTTTCCTGTATATATTCAGGAAAAAACGCATACACCCTTTTTGGCCAAGTGCATCATTGTGGACGTTCTGCCTCTTTTCCTATGCTTTCAATGCAATTCCAGTCTACCTCCTGAAATCGGTTTCCTGCAATTCTGCCCCGCTTTCAAGTCCTCTTGGCAGCCTTACTTCAGTCTATTTTTGGACGATAGCTGTCATTTATAACACTGCAGGTTTGTGAATTACAGTGCCCCTGAGCTCCTTTCTTCAACTCGCTTTCTTGTGACCTGGCCGCAACACCGCAGGATGGCTTCTGGCCCTAATCTGGTTCCGGCCCGGCATGCTGAGCCTTTGGTTAATTCCTCTTCCTGGTGGGAAATGAGAGTTAAATTTGCCCGTCCAGACACCTCCAGCTAGTCTCTCATTGGTTCTCGCTATTCCTGTTCATCTTCCGCAGAAATTGCAAACTGGGCCAAACAGGAGGTTAAAGGCGCTGACTCTCCAAGTGGGGAGAGTGTTAGTAAAGCCTCTGGAATGTTGCACCCGAGTACCAGGGTAGGAAAACTGAGACATATTTGAACACGTCTCCCGTTCACATGGTTGATCATACTTGGGTTCCACATGCATGTTTTAGCTGAAGGAAGAATACCTTAAACCTGGAGAGTTAAGACCCGTGTAATGGGTACCATGCAATATGACTTCAAAGGGTCTTCATTTGCTCACCGAACCTCTCCAATCCTATCACTGCTGCGTTTATGCCCCTGTACACATGCTTGATTCTCTTTCGGAGACATAGCAATCCATAGGTTTTAAGATACTTACTAGTCAGGTACATTCTTAGGCGTTTAATATGCGGTGTTGAGTCCATTTCGTTGAGCAAGGAGTAGCTCTTGTCTATTCCATATTTGACTTAAGGAACTTTATCTGTGCTCATTTCAATCTCTGGTTTTATGCAGCACCCCAACTCACCTTTCCCCTTAAGCAAGCATAAGTTGGTTTTCTAAATTTGAGACCCTGTTCTGTTTTGGAATGCAGTTCCTGTGTAGCCAAGTTTACATTCTGTGTATTAGTGATATCTTATGATGTTTCTTTTTCTGTGTGACTTATTTCAGTTAGAATCATCGTACCTGAATCCACTCATTATGCTGTTACGGGCCTGATGACATAGATTTCATTGCTGAGTGATACTGCATTGTACGTAAGTACCACAAGTTCTTTATCCATTTTTCACTTTCTGTGATATTGAACTTGTACAGTAAACGAGGTTCTTGTAAACGGAGGCGTCCCAAACTTTGGGGTGGCTGTGTATTTTTGATTTTAATTTCCCTAAGCTATAGGACCATAAGTGGAAGTGCCCTAGGCTCTGTTGCTGTGTTTTTTAGATGTTTCAGGAAACACCATACACTTCTCCCGAGTGTCTGTTGGCAATTTACATCCCGCCCATCAGCATAACAAGGCTCCCAGTTCTCCATGGCCTGTCCTGCCTTTCTGGATTTTACACTTTTTTCAGATGGCCCTTTTGACCGGGGAGAAGTGAGACTTCATTGTAGTGCAGATTTCCTTTGCAAGTTTGCTTGGTTGGCCAAAAAGGGCGTATGCGTTTTTTCCTGAATATATTCAGGAAAAAACGCATACGCCCTTTTTGGCCAAGTGCATCATTGTGGACGTTCTGCCTCTTTTCCTATGCTTTCAATGCAATTCCAGTCTACCTCCTGAAATCGGTTTCCTGCAATTCTGCCCCGCTTTCAAGTCCTCTTGGCAGCCTTACTTCAGTCTATTTTTGGACGATAGCTGTCATTTATAACTCTGCAGGTTTGTGAATTACAGTGCCCCTGAGCTCCTTTCTTCAACTCGCTTTCTTGTGACCTGGCCGCAACACCGCAGCATGGCTTCAGGCCCTAATCTGGTTCTGGCACGGCACGCAGAGCCTTTGGTTAATTCCTCTTCCTGGTGGGAAATGAGAGTTAAATTTGCCCATCCAGACACCTCCAGCTAGTCTCTCATTGATTCTCGCTATTCCTGTTCATCTTCCACAGAAATTGCAAACTGGGCCAAACAGGAGGTTAACGGGACTGACTCTCCAAGTGGGGAGAGTGTTAGTAAAGCGTCTGGAATGTTGCACCCGAGTACCAGGGTACGAAAACTGAGACATAGTTGAACACGTCTCCCGATCACATGGTTGATCATACTCTAGGTTCCACATGCATGTTTTAGCTGAAGGAAGAATACCTAAAACCTGGGTAGTTGAAACTCGTGGAATGGGTACCATGCAATATGACTTCAAAGGGTCTTCATTTGCTCACCGAACCTCTCCAATCCTATCACTGCTGCGTTTATGCCCCTGTACACATGCTTGATTCTCTTTCGGAGACATAGCAATCCATAGGTTTTAAGATACTTACTAGTCAGGTACATTCTTAGGCGTTTAATATGCGGTGTTGAGTCCATTTCGTTGAGCAAGGAGTAGCTCTTGTCTATTCCATATTTGACTTAAGGAACTTTATCTGTGCTCATTTCAATCTCTGGTTTTATGCAGCACCCCAACTCACCTTTACCCTTAAGCAAGCATAAGTTGGTTTTCTAAATTTGAGACCCTGTTCTGTTCTGTAATTCAGTTCCTGTGTAGCCAAGTTTACATTCCGTGTATTACTGATATCTTATGATGTTTCTTTTTCTGTGTGACTTATTTCAGTTAGAATCATCATACCTAATCCACTCATTGTGCTGCTAAGGGCCTGATGACACAGATTTCATTGTTGAGTGATATTGCTTTGTAAGTAAATACCACAACTTCTTTATCCATTTTTCACTTTCTGCGATGTTGAACTTGTACTGTAAACGAGGTTCTTGTAAACAGAGCCGTTCCAAACTTTGGGGTGGCTGTGTCTTTTTGATTTTAAATTCCCTAAGCTATAGGACCATAAGTGGAAGTGCCCTAGGCTCTGTTGCTTTGTTTTTTAGATGTTTCAGGAAACACCATACACTTCTCCCGAGTGGTTGTTGGCAATTTACATCCCGCCCATCAGCATAACAAGGCTCCCAGTTCTCCATGGCCTGTCCTGCCTTTCTGGATTTTACACTTTTTTCAGATGGCCCTTTTGACTGGGGGGAAGTGAGATTTCGTTGTAGTGCAGATTTCCTTTGCAAGCTTGCTTGGTTGGCCAAAAAGGGCGTATGCGTTTTTTCCTGTATATATTCAGGAAAAAACGCATACGCCCTTTTTGGCCAAGTGCATCATTGTGGACGTTCTGCCTCTTTTCCTATGCTTTCAATGCAATTCCAGTCTACCTCCTGAAATCGGTTTCCTGCAATTCTGCCCCGCTTTCAAGTCCTCTTGGCAGCCTTACTTCAGTCTATTTTTGGACGATAGCTGTCATTTATAACACTGCAGGTTTGTGAATTACAGTGCCCCTGAGCTCCTTTCTTCAACTCGCTTTCTTGTGACCTGGCCGCAACACCGCAGGATGGCTTCTGGCCCTAATCTGGTTCCGGCCCGGCATGCTGAGCCTTCGGTTAATTCCTCTTCCTGGTGGGAAATGAGAGTTAAATTTGCCCGTCCAGACACCTCCAGCTAGTCTCTCATTGGTTCTCGCTATTCCTGTTCATCTTCCGCAGAAATTGCAAACTGGGCCAAACAGGAGGTTAAAGGCGCTGACTCTCCAAGTGGGGAGAGTGTTAGTAAAGCCTCTGGAATGTTGCACCCGAGTACCAGGGTAGGAAAACTGAGACATATTTGAACACGTCTCCCGTTCACATGGTTGATCATACTTGGGTTCCACATGCATGTTTTAGCTGAAGGAAGAATACCTTAAACCTGGAGAGTTAAGACCCGTGTAATGGGTACCATGCAATATGACTTCAAAGGGTCTTCATTTGCTCACCGAACCTCTCCAATCCTATCACTGCTGCGTTTATGCCCCTGTACACATGCTTGATTCTCTTTCGGAGACATAGCAATCCATAGGTTTTAAGATACTTACTAGTCAGGTACATTCTTAGGCGTTTAATATGCGGTGTTGAGTCCATTTCGTTGAGCAAGGAGTAGCTCTTGTCTATTCCATATTTGACTTAAGGAACTTTATCTGTGCTCATTTCAATCTCTGGTTTTATGCAGCACCCCAACTCACCTTTACCCTTAAGCAAGCATAAGTTGGTTTTCTAAATTTGAGAACCTGTTCTGTTCTGTAATTCAGTTCCTATGTAACCAAGTTTACATTCCGTGTATTACTGATATCTTATGATGTTTCTTTTTCTGTGTGACTTATTTCAGTTAAAATCATCATACCTGAATCCACTCATTGTGCTGCTAAGGGCCTGATGACACAGATTTCATTGCTGAGTGATATTGCTTTGTAAGTAAATACCACAACTTCTTTATCCATTTTTCACTTTCTGCGATGTTGAACTTGTACTGTAAACGAGGTTCTTGTAAACAGAGCCGTTCCAAACTTTGGGGTGGCTGTGTCTTTTTGATTTTAATTTCCCTAAGCTATAGGACCATAAGTGGAAGTGCCCTAGGTTCTGTTGCTTTGTTTTTTAGATGTTTCAGGAAACACCATACACTTCTCCCGAGTGGTTGTTGGCAATTTACATCCCGCCCATCAGCATAACAAGGCTCCCAGTTCTCCATGGCCTGTCCTGCCTTTCTGGATTTTACACTTTTTTCAGATGGCCCTTTTGACCGGGGGGAAGTGAGACTTCATTGTAGTGCAGATTTCCTTTGCAAGCTTGCTTGGTTGGCCAAAAAGGGCGTATGCGTTTTTTCCTGAATATATTCAGGAAAAAACGCATACGCCCTTTTTGGCCAAGTGCATCATTGTGGACGTTCTGCCTCTTTTCCTATGCTTTCAGTGCAATTCCAGTCTACCTCCTGAAATCGGTTTCCTGCAATTATGCCCCGCTTTCAAGTCCAGTTGGCAGCCTTACTTCAGTCTATTTTTGGACGATAGCTGTCATTTATAACTCTGCAGGTTTGTGAATTACAGTGCCCCTGAGCTCCTTTCTTCAACTTGCTTTCTTGTGACCTGGCCGCATCACCGCAGGATGGCTTCAGTCCCTAATCTGGTTCCGGCACGGCACGCTGAGCCTTTGGTTATTTCCTCTTCCTGGTGGGAAATGAGAGTTAAATTTGCCCGTCCAGACACCTCCAGCTAGTCTCTCATTGGTTCTCGCTATTCCTGTTCATCTTCCGCAGAAATTGCAAACTGGGCCAAACAGGAGGTTAAAGGCGCTGACTCTCCAAGTGGGGAGAGTGTTAGTAAAGCCTCTGGAATGTTGCACCCGAGTACCAGGGTACGAAAACTGAGACATATTTGAACACGTCTCCCGTTCACATGGTTGATCATACTTGGGTTCCACATGCATGTTTTAGCTGAAGGAAGAATACCTTAAACCTGGAGAGTTAAGACCCCTGTAATGGGTACCATGCAATATGACTTCAAAGGGTCTTCATTTGCTCACCGAACCTCTCCAATCCTATCACTGCTGCGTTTATGCCCCTGTACACATGCTTGATTCTCTTTCGGAGACATAGCAATCCATAGGTTTTAAGATACTTACTAGTCAGGTACATTCTTAGGCGTTTAATATGCGGTGTTGAGTCCATTTCGTTGAGCAAGGAGTAGCTCTTGTCTATTCCATATTTGGCTTAAGGAACTTTATCTGTGCTCATTTCAATCTCTGGTTTTATGCAGCACCCCAACTCACCTTTACCCTTAAGCAAGCATAAGTTGGTTTTCTAAATTTGAGACCCTGTTCTGTTCTGTAATTCAGTTCCTGTGTAGCCAAGTTTACATTCCGTGTATTACTGATATCTTATGATGTTTCTTTTTCTGTGTGACTTATTTCAGTTAGAATCATCATACCTGAATCCACTCATTGTGCTGCTAAGGGCCTGATGACACAGATTTCATTGCTGAGTGATATTGCTTTGTAAGTAAATACCACAACTTCTTTCTCCATTTTTCACTTTCTGCGATGTTGAACTTGTACTGTAAACGAGGTTCTTGTAAACAGAGCCGTTCCAAACTTTGGGGTGGCTGTGTCTTTTTGATTTTAATTTCCCTAAGCTATAGGACCATAAGTGGAAGTGCCCTAGGTTCTGTTGCTTTGTTTTTTAGATGTTTCAGGAAACACCATACACTTCTCCCGAGTGGTTGTTGGCAATTTACATCCTGCCCATCAGCATAACAAGGCTCCCAGTTCTCCATGGCCTGTCCTGCCTTTCTGGATTTTACACTTTTTTCAGATGGCCCTTTTGACCGGGGGGAAGTGAGACTTCATTGTAGTGCAGATTTCCTTTGCAAGCTTGCTTGGTTGGCCAAAAAGGGCGTATGCGTTTTTTCCTGAATATATTCAGGAAAAAACGCATACGCCCTTTTTGGCCAAGTGCATCATTGTGGACGTTCTGCCTCTTTTCCTATGCTTTCAATGCAATTCCAGTCTACCTCCTGAAATCGGTTTCCTGCAATTCTGCCCCGCTTTCAAGTCCTCTTGGCAGCCTTACTTCAGTCTATTTTTGGACGATAGCTGTCATTTATAACTCTGCAGGTTTGTGAATTACAGTGCCCCTGAGCTCCTTTCTTCAACTCGCTTTCTTTTGAGCTGGCCGCAACACCGCAGGATGGCTTCAGGCCCTAATCTGGTTCCGGTACGGCACGCTGAGCCTTTGGTTATTTCCTCTTCCTGGTGGGAAATGAGAGTTAAATTTGCCCGTCCAGACACCTCCAGCTAGCCTCTCATTGGTTCTCGCAATTCCTGTTCATCTTCCGCAGAAATTGCAAACTGGGCCAAACAGGAGGTTAAAGGCGCTGACTCTCCAAGTGGGGAGAGAGTTAATAAAGCGTCTGGAATGTTGCACCCGAGTACCAGGGTATGAAAACTGAGACATATTTGAACACGTCTCCCGTTCACATGGTTGATCATACTTGGGTTCCACATGCATGTTTTAGCTGAAGGAAGAATACCTTAAACCTGGAGAGTTGAGACCCGTGTAATGGGTACCATGCAATATGACTTCAAAGGGTCTTCATTTGCTCACCGAACCTCTCCAATCCTATCACTGCTGCGTTTATGCCCCTGTACACATGCTTGATTCTCTTTTGGAGACATAGCAATCCATAGGTTTTAAGATACTTACTAGTCAGGTACATTCTTAGGCGTTTAATATGCGGTGTTGAGTCCATTTCATTGAGCAAGGAGTAGCTCTTGTCTATTCCATATTTGACTTAAGGAACTTTATCTGTGCTCATTTTAATCTCTGTTTTTATGCAGCACCCCAACTCACCTTTACCCTTAAGCAAGCATAAGTTGGTTTTCTAAATTTGAGACCCTGTTCTGTTCTGTAATTCAGTTCCTGTGTAGCCAAGTTTACATTCCGTGTATTACTGATATCTTATGATGTTTCTTTTTCTGTGTGACTTATTTCAGTTAGAATCATCATACCTGAATCCACTCATTGTGCTGCTAAGGGCCTGATGACACAGATTTAATTGCTGAGTGATATTGCTTTGTAAGTAAATACCACAACTTCTTTATCCATTTTTCACTTTGTGCGATGTTGAACTTGTACTGTAAACGAGGTTCTTGTAAACAGAGCCGTTCGAAACTTTGGGGTGGCTGTGTCTTTTTGATTTTAATTTCCCTAAGCTATAGGACCATAAGTGGCAGTGCCCTAGGCTCTGTTGCTTTGTTTTTTAGATGTTTCAGGAAACACCATACACTTCTCCCAAGTGGTTGTTGGCAATTTACATCCCGCCCATCAGCATAACAAGGCTCCCAGTTCTCCATGGCCTGTCCTGCCTTTCTGGATTTTACACATTTTTCAGATGGCCGTTTTGACCGGGGGGAAGTGAGACTTCATTGTAGTGCAGATTTCCTTTGCAAGCTTGCTTGGTTGGCCAAAAAGAGCGTATGCGTTTTTTCCTGAATATATTCAGGAAAAAACGCATACGCCCTTTTTGGCCAAGTGCATCATTGTGGACGTTCTGCCTCTTTTCCTATGCTTTCAATGCAATTCCTGTCTACCTCCTGAAATCGGTTTCCTGCAATTCTGCCCCGCTTTCGAGTGCTCTTGGCAGCCTTACTTCAGTCTATTTTTGGACGATAGCTGTCATTTATAACTCTGCAGGTTTGTGAATTACAGTGCCCCTGATCTCCTTTCTTCAACTTGCTTTCTTGTGACCTGGCCGCAACACCGCAGGATGGCTTCAGTCCCTAATCTGGTTCCGGCACGGCACGCTGAGCCTTTGGTTATTTCCTCTTCCTGGTGGGAAATGAGAGTTAAATTTGCCCGTCCAGACACCTCCAGCTAGTCTCTCATTGGTTCTCGCTATTCCTGTTCATCTTCCGCAGAAATTGCAAACTGGGCCAAACAGGAGGTTAAAGGCGCTGACTCTCCAAGTGGGGAGAGTGTTAGTAAAGCCTCTGGAATGTTGCACCCGAGTACGAGGGGAGGAAAACTGAGACATATTTGAACACGTCTCCCGTTCACATGGTTGATCATACTTGGGTTCCACATGCATGTTTTAGCTGAAGGAAGAATACCTTAAACCTGGAGAGTTAAGACCCCTGTAATGGGTACCATGCAATATGACTTCAAAGGGTCTTCATTTGCTCACCGAACCTCTCCAATCCTATCACTGCTGCGTTTATGCCCCTGTACACATGCTTGATTCTCTTTCGGAGACATAGCAATCCATAGGTTTTAAGATACTTACTAGTCAGGTACATTCTTAGGCGTTTAATATGCGGTGTTGAGTCCATTTCGTTGAGCAAGGAGTAGCTCTTGTCTATTCCATATTTGGCTTAAGGAAATTTATCTGTGCTCATTTCAATCTCTGGTTTTATGCAGCACCCCAACTCACCTTTCCCCTTAAGCAAGCATAAGTTGGTTTTCTAAATTTGAGACCCTGTTCTGTTCTGTAATTCAGTTCCTGTGTAGCCAAGTTTCCATTCCGTGTATTACTGATATCTTATGATGTTTCTTTTTCTGTGTGACTTATTTCAGTTAGAATCATCATACCTGAATCCACTCATTGTGCTGCTAAGGGCCTGATGACACAGATTTCATTGCTGAGTGATATTGCTTTGTAAGTAAATACCACAACTTCTTTCTCCATTTTTCACTTTCTGCGATGTTGAACTTGTACTGTAAACGAGGTTCTTGTAAACAGAGCCGTTCCAAACTTTGGGGTGGCTGTGTCTTTTTGATTTTAATTTCCCTAAGCTATAGGACCATAAGTGGAAGTGCCCTAGGTTCTGTTGCTTTGTTTTTTAGATGTTTCAGGAAACACCATACACTTCTCCCAAGTGGTTGTTGGCAATTTACATCCCGCCCATCAGCATAACAAGGCTCCCAGTTCTCCATGGCCTGTCCTGCCTTTCTGGATTTTACACTTTGTTCAGATGGCCCTTTTGACCGGGGGGAAAGGAGACTTCATTGTAGTGCAGATTTCCTTTGCAAGCTTGCTTGGTTGGCCAAAAAGGGCGTATGCGTTTTTTCCTGAATATATTCAGGAAAAAACGCATACGCCCTTTTTGGCCAAGTGCATCATTGTGGACGTTCTGCCTCTTTTCCTATGCTTTCAATGCAATTCCAGCCTACCTCCTGAAATCGGTTTCCTGCAATTCTGCCCCGCTTTCAAGTCCTCTTGGCAGCCTTACTTCAGTCTATTTTTGGACGATAGCTGTCATTTATAACTCTGCAGGTTTGTGAATTACAGTGACCCTGAGCTCCTTTCTTCAACTCGCTTTCTTTTGAGCTGGCCGCAACACCGCAGGATGGCTTCAGGCCCTAATCTGGTTCCGGTACGGCACGCTGAGCCTTTGGTTATTTCCTCTTCCTGGTGGGAAATGAGAGTTAAATTTGCCCGTCCAGACACCTCCAGCTAGCCTCTCATTGGTTCTCGCTATTCCTGTTCATCATCCACTGAAATTGGAAACTGTGCCAAACAGGAGGTTAAAGGCGCTGACTCTCCAAGTGGGGAGAGTGTTAGTAAAGCATCTGGAATGTTGCACCCGAGTACCAGGGGAGGAAAACTGAGACATATTTGAACACGTCTCCCGATCACATGGTTGATCATACTTGGGTTCCACATGCATGTTTTAGCTGAAGGAAGAATACCTAAAACCTGGGTAGTTGAAACCCGTGGAATGGGTACCATGCAATATGACATCAAAGGGTCTTCATTTGCTCACCGAACCTCTCCAATCCTATCACTGCTGCGTTTATGCCCCAGTACACATGCTTGATTCTCTTTCGGAGACATAGAAATCTATAGATTTTAAGATACTTACTAGTCAGGTACATTCTTAGGCGTTTAATATTGGGTGTTGAGTCCATTTCGTTGAGCAAGGAGTAGCTCTTGTCTATTCCATATTTGGCTTAAGGAACTTTATCTGTGCTCATTTCAATCTCTGGTTTTATGCAGCACCCCAACTCACCTTTCCCCTTAAGCAAGCATAAGTTGGTTTTCTAAATTTGAGACCCTGTTCTGTTCTGTAATTCAGTTCCTGTGTAGCCAAGTTTACATTCCGTGTATTACTGATATCTTATGATGTTTCTTTTTCTGTGTGACGTATTTCAGTTAGAATCATCATACCTGAATCCACTCATTGTGCTGCTAAGGGCCTGATGACACAGATTTCATTGCTGAGTGATATTGCTTTGTAAGTAAATACCACAACATTTTTATCCATTTTTCACTTTCTGCGATGTTGAACTTGTACTGTAAACGAGGTTCTTGTAAACAGAGCCGTTCCAAACTTTGGGGTGGCTGTGTCTTTTTGATTTTAATTTCCCTAAGCTATAGGAACATAAGTGGAAGTGCCCTAGGTTCTGTTGCTTTGTTTCTTAGATGTTCCAGGAAACACCATACACTTCTCCCGAGTGGTTGTTGGCAATTTACATCCCGCCCATCAGCATAACAAGGCTCCCAGTTCTCCATGGCCTGTCCTGCCTTTCTGGATTTTACACTTTTTTCAGATGGCCCTTTTGACCGGGGGGAAGTGAGACTTCATTGTAGTGCAGATTTCCTTTGCAAGCTTGCTTGGTTGGCCAAAAAGGGCGTATGCGTTTTTTCCTGAATATATTCAGGAAAAAACGCATACGCCCTTTTTGGCCAAGTGCATCATTGTGGACGTTCTGCCTCTTTTCCTATGCTTTCAATGCAATTCCAGTCTACCTCCTGAAATCGGTTTCCTGCAATTCTGCCCCGCTTTCAAGTCCTCTTGGCAGCCTTACTTCAGTCTATTTTTGGACGATAGCTGTCATTTATAACTCTGCAGGTTTGTGAATTACAGTGCCCCTGAGCTCCTTTCTTCAACTTGCTTTCTTGTGACCTGGCCGCAACACCGCAGGATGGCTTCAGGCCCTAATCTGGTTCTGGCACGGCACGCTGAGCCTTTGGTTATTTCCTCTTCCTGGTGGGAAATGAGAGTTAAATTTGCCCGTCCAGACACCTCCAGCTAGTCTCTCATTGGTTCTCGCTATTCCTGTTCATCTTCCGCAGAAATTGCAAACTGGGCCAAACAGGAGGTTAAAGAGACTGACTCTCCAAGTCGGGAGAGTGTTAGTAAAGCGTCTGGAGTGTTGCACCCGAGGACCAGGGTAGGAAAACTGAGACATATTTGAACACGTCTCCCGTTCACATGGTTGATCATACTCTGGGTTCCACATGCATGTTTAGCTGAAGGAAGAATACCTTAAACCTGGAGAGTTGAGACCCGTGTAATGGGTACCATGCAATATGACTTCAAAGGGTCTTCATTTGCTCACCGAACCTCTCCAATCCTATCACTGCTGCGTTTATGCCCCTGTACACATGCTTGATTCTCTTTCGGAGACATAGCAATCTATAGATTTTAAGATACTTACTAGTCAGGTACATTCTTAGGCGTTTAATATGCGGTGTTGACTTCATTTCGTTGAGCAAGGAGTAGCTCTTGTCTATTCCATATTTGGCTTAAGGAACTTTATCTGTGCTCATTTCAATCTCTGGTTTTATGCAGCACCCCAACTCACCTTTCCCCTTAAGCAAGCATAAGTTGGTTTTCTAAATTTGAGACACTGTTCTGTTCTGTAATTCAGTTCCTGTGTAGCCAAGTTTACATTCCGTGTATTACTGATATCTTATGATGTTTCTTTTTCTGTGTGACTTATTTCAGTTAGAATCATCATACCTGAATCCACTCATTGTGCTGCTAAGGGCCTGATGACACAGATTTCATTGCTGAGTGATATTGCTTTGTAAGTAAATACCACATCTTCTTTCTCCATTTTTCACTTTCTGCGATGTTGAACTTTTACTGTAAACGAGGTTCTTGTAAACAGAGCCGTTCCAAACTTTGGGGTGGCTGTGTCTTTTTGATTTTAATTTCCCTAAGCTATAGGACCATAAGTGGAAGTGCCCTAGGTTCTGTTGCTTTGTTTTTTAGATGTTTCAGGAAACACCATACACTTCTCCCGAGTGGTTGTTGGCAATTTACATCCCGCCCATCAGCATAACAAGGCTCCCAGTTCTCCATGGCCTGTCCTGCCTTTCTGGACTTTACACTTTTTTCAGATGGCCCTTTTGACCGGGGGGAAGTGAGACTTCATTGTAGTGCAGATTTCCTTTGCAAGCTTGCTTGGTTGGCCAAAAAGGGCGTATGCGTTTTTTCCTGAATATATTCAGGAAAAAACGCATACGCCCTTTTTGGCCAAGTGCATCATTGTGGACGTTCTGCCTCTTTTCCTATGCTTTCAATGCAATTCCAGTCTACCTCCTGAAATCGGTTTCCTGCAATTCTGCCCCGCTTTCAAGTCCTCTTGGCAGCCTTACTTCAGTCTATTTTTGGACGATAGCTGTCATTTATAACTCTGCAGGTTTGTGAATTACAGTGCCCCTGAGCTCCTTTCTTCAACTCGCTTTCTTGTGACCTGGCCGCAACACCGCAGGATGTCTTCAGGCCCTAATCTGGTTCTGGCACGGCACGCTGAGCCTTTGGTTAATTCCTCTTCCTGGTGGGAAATGAGAGTTAAATTTGCCCATCCAGACACCTCCAGCTAGTCTCTCATTGGTTCTCACTATTCCTGTTCATCTTCCACAGAAATTGCAAACTAGGCCAAACAGGAGGTTAAAGGGACTGACTCTCCAAGTGGGGAGAGTGTTAGTAAAGCGTCTGGAATGTTGCACCCGAGTACCAGGGGAGGAAAACTGAGACATATTTGAACACGTCTCCCGATCACATGGTTGATCATACTTGGGTTCCACATGCATGTTTTAGCTGAAGGAAGAATACCTTAAACCTGGAGAGTTAAGACCCGTGTAATGGGTACCATGCAATATGACTTCAAAGGGTCTTCATTTGCTCACCGAACCTCTCCAATCCTATCACTGCTGCGTTTATGCCCCTGTACACATGCTTGATTCTCTTTCGGAGACATAGCAATCCATAGGTTTTAAGATACTTACTAGTCAGGTACATTCTTAGGCGTTTAATATGCGGTGTTGAGTCCATTTCGTTGAGCAAGGAGTAGCTCTTGTCTATTCCATATTTGACTTAAGGAACTTTATCTGTGCTCATTTCAATCTCTGGTTTTATGCAGCACCCCAACTCACCTTTCCCCTTAAGCAAGCATAAGTTGGTTTTCTAAATTTGAGACCCTGTTCTGTTCTGGAATTCAGTTCCTGTGTAGCCAAGTTTACATTCCGTGTATTACTGATAACTTATGATGTTTCTTTTTCTGTGTGACTTATTTCAGTTAGAATCATCATACCTGAGTCCACTCATTGTGCTGCTAAGGGCCTGATGACACAGATTTCATTGCTGAGTGATATTGCTTTGTAAGTAAATACCACAACTTCTTTCTCCATTTTTCACTTTCTGCGATGTTGAACTTGTACTGTAAACGAGGTTCTTGTAAACAGAGGCGTCCCAAACTTTGGGGTGGCTGTGTCTTTTTGATTTTAATTTCCCTAAGCTATAGGACCATAAGTGGAAGTGCCCTAGGCTCTGTTGCTTTGTTTTTTAGATGTTTCAGGAAACACCATACACTTCTCCCGCGTGTCTGTTGGCAATTTACATCCCGCCCATCAGCATAACAAGGCTCCCAGTTCTCCATGGCCTGTCCTGCCTTTCTGGATTTTACACTTTTTTCAGATGGCCCTTTTGACCGGGGGGAAGTGAGACTTCATTGTAGTGCAGATTTCCTTTGCAAGCTTGCTTGGTTGGCCAAAAAGGGCGTATGCGTTTTTTCCTGAATATATTCAGGAAAAAACGCATACGCCCTTTTTGGCCAAGTGCATCATTGTGGACGTTCTGCCCCTTTTCCTATGCTTTCAATGCAATTCCAGTCTACCTCCTGAAATCGGTTTCCTGCAATTCTGCCCCACTTTCGAGTCCTCTTGGCAGCCTTACTTCAGTCTATTTTTGGACGATAGCTGTCATTTATAACTCTGCAGGTTTGTGAATTACAGTGACCCAGAGCTCCTTTCTTCAACTCGCTTTCTTTTGAGCTGGCCGCAACACCGCAGGATGGCTTCAGGCCCTAATCTGGTTCCGGTACGGCACGCTGAGCCTTTGGTTATTTCCTCTTCCTGGTGGGAAATGAGAGTTAAATTTGCCCGTCCAGACACCTCCAGCTAGCCTCTCATTGGTTCTCGCTATTCCTGTTCATCTTCCGCTGAAATTGCAAACTGTGCCAAACAGGAGGTTAAAGGGACTGACTCTCCAAGTGAGGAGAGTGTTAGTAAAGCGTCTGGAATGTTGCACCCGAGAACCAGGGTACGAAAACTGAGACATATTTGAACACTTCTCCCGATCACATGGTTGATCATACTCTAGGTTCCACATGCATGTTTTAGCTGAAGGAAGAATACCTTAAACCTGGGTAGTTGAAACCCGTGGAATGGGTACCATGCAATATGACTTCAAAGGGTCTTCATTTGCTCACGAACCTCTCCAATCCTATCACTGCTGCGTTTATGCCCCTGTACACATGCTTGATTCTCTTTCGGAGACATAGCAATCCATAGGTTTTAAGATACTTACTAGTCAGGTACATTCTTAGGCGTTTAATATGCGGTGTTGAGTCCATTTCATTGAGCAAGGAGTAGCTCTTGTCTATTCCATATTTGACTTAAGGAACTTTATCTGTGCTCATTTCAATCTCTGGTTTTATGCAGCACCCCAACTCACCTTTCCCCTTAAGCAAGCATAAGTTGGTTTTCTAAATTTGAGACCCTGTTCTGTTCTGTAATTCAGTTCCTGTGTAGCCAAGTTTCCATTCCGTGTATTACTGATATCTTATGATGTTTCTTTTTCTGTGTGACTTATTTCAGTTAGAATCATCATACCTGAATCCACTCATTGTGCTGCTAAGGGCCTGATGACACAGATTTCTTTGCTGAGTGATATTGCTTTGTAAGTAAATACCACAACTTCTTTATCCATTTTTCACTTTCTGCGATGTTGAACTTGTATTGTAAATGAGGTTCTTGTAAACAGAGGCGTCCCAAACTTTGGGGTGGCTGTGTCTTTTTGATTTTAATTTCCCTAAGCTATAGGACCATAAGTGGCAGTGCCCTAGGCTCTGTTGCTTTGTTTTTTAGATGTTTCAGGAAACACCATACACTTCTCCCGAGTGGTTGTTGGCAATTTACATCCCGCCCTTCAGCATAACAAGGCTCCCAGTTCTCCATGGCCTGTCCTGCCTTTCTGGATTTTACACTTTTTTCAGATGGCCCTTTTGACCGGGGGGAAGTGAGACTTCATTGTAGTGCAGATTTCCTTTGCAAGCTTGCTTGGTTGGCCAAAAAGGGCGTATGCGTTTTCTCCTGAATATATTCAGGAAAAAACGCATACGCCCTTTTTGGCCAAGTGCATCATTGTGGACGTTCTGCCTCTTTTCCTATGCTTTCAATGCAATTCCAGTCTACCTCCTGAAATCGGTTTCCTGCAATTCTGCCCCGCTTTCAAGTCCTCTTGGCAGCCTTACTTCAGTCTATTTTTGGACGATAGCTGTCATTTATAACTCTGCAGGTTTGTGAATTACAGTGCCCCTGAGCTCCTTTCTTCAACTCGCTTTCTTTTGAGCTGGCCGCAACACCGCAGGATGGCTTCAGGCCCTAATCTGGTTCCTGTACGGCACTCTGAGCCTTTGGTTATTTCCTCTTCCTGGTGGGAAATGAGAGTTAAATTTGCCCGTCCAGACACCTCCAGCTAGTCTCTCATTGGTTCTCGCTATTCCTGTTCATGTTCCGCAGAAATTGCAAACTGGGCCAAACAGGAGGTTAAAGGCGCTGACTATCCAAGTGGGGAGAGTGTTAGTAAAGCGTCTGGAATGTTGCTCCCGAGTACCAGGGGAGGAAAACTGAGACATATTTGAACACGTCTCCCGATCACATGGTTGATCATACTCTGGGTTCCACATGCATGTTTTAGCTGAAGGAAGAATACCTAAAACCTGGGTAGTTGAAACCCGTGGAATGGGTACCATGCAATATGACGTCAAAGGGTCTTCATTTGCTCACCGAACCTCTCCAATCCTATCACTGCTGCGTTTATGCCCCTGTACACATGCTTGATTCTCTTTTGGAGACATAGCAATCCATAGGTTTTAAGATCCTTACTAGTCAGGTACATTCTTAGCGGTTTAATATGGGGTTTTGAGTCCATTTCGTTGAGCAAGGAGTAGCTCTTGTCTATTCCATATTTGGCTTAAGGAACTTTATCTGTGCTCATTTCAATCTCTGGTTTTATGCAGCACCCCAACTCACCTTTCCCCTTAAGCAAGCATAAGTTGGTTTTCTAAATTTGAGAACCTGTTCTGTTCTGTAATTCAGTTCCTGTGTAGCCAAGTTTCCATTCCGTGTATTACTGATATCTTATGATGTTTCTTTTTCTGTGTGACTTATTTCAGTTAGAATCATCATACCTGAATCCACTCATTGTGCTGCTAAGGGCCTGATGACATAGATTTCATTGCTGAGTGATATTGCTTTGTAAGTGAATACCACAACTACTTTATCCATTTTTCACTTTCTGCGATGTTGAACTTGTACTGTAAACGAGGTTCTTGTAAACAGAGCCATTCCAAACTTTGGGGTGGCTGTGTCTTTTTGATTTTAATTTCCCTAAGCTATAGGACCATAAGTGGAAGTGCCCTAGGCTCTGTTGCTTTGTTTTTTAGATGTTTCAGGAAACACCATACACTTCTCCCAAGTGTCTGTTGGCAATTTACATCCCACCCATCAGCATAATAAGGCTCCCAGTTCTCAATGGCCTGTTGCCTTTCTGGATTTTACACTTTTTTCAGATGGCCCTTTTGACCGGGGTGAAGTGAGACTTCATTGTAGTGCAGATTTCCTTTGCAAGCTTGCTTGGTTGGCCAAAAATGGCGTATGCGTTTTTTCCTGAATATATTCAGGAAAAAACGCATACGCCCTTTTTGGCCAAGTGCATCATTGTGGACGTTCTGCCTCTTTTCATATGCTTTCAATGCAATTCCAGTCTACCTCCTGAAATCGGTTTCCTGCAATTCTGCCCCGCTTTCAAGTCCTCTTGGCAGCCTTACTTCAGTCTATTTTTGGACGATAGCTGTCATTTATAACTCTGCAGGTTTGTGAATTACAGTGCCCCTGAGCTCCTTTCTTCAACTCGCTTTCTTGTGACCTGGCCGCAACACCGCAGCATGGCTTCAGGCCCTAATCTGGTTCCGGCACGGCATGCTGAGCCTTTGGTTAATTCCTCTTCCTGGTGGGAAATGAGAGTTAAATTTGCCCGTCCAGACACCTCCAGCTAGCCTCTCATTGGTTCTCGCTATTCCTGTTCATCTTCCGCAGAATTTGCAAACTGGGCCAAACAGGAGGTGAAAGGGACTGACTCTCCAAGTCGGGAGAGTGTTAGTAAAGCGTCTGGAATGTTGCACCCGAGTACCAGGGGAGGAAAACTGAGACATATTTGAACACGTCTCCCGTTCACATGGTTGATCATACTCTGGGTTCCACATGCATGTTTTAGCTGAAGGAAGAATACCTTAAACCTGGAGAGTTGAGACCCGTGTAATGGGTACCATGCAATATGAGTTCAAAGGGTCTTCATTTGCTCACCGAACCTCTCCAATCCTATCACTGCTGCGATTATGCCCCTGTACACACGCTTGATTCTCTTTCGGACACATAGCAATCCATAGGTTTTAAGATACTTACTAGTCAGGTACATTCTTAGGCGTTTAATATGAGGTTTTGAGTCCATTTCGTTGAGCAAGGAGTAGCTCTTGTCTATTCCATATTTTGCTTAAGGAACTTTATCTGTGCTCATTTCAATCTCTGGTTTTATGCAGCACCCCAACTCACCTTTACCCTTAAGCAAGCATAAGTTGGTTTTATAAATTTGAGACCCTGTTCTGTTTTGGAATGCAGTTCCTGTGTAGCCAAGTTTACATTCCGTGTATTAGTGATATCTTATGATGTTTCTTTTTCTGTGTGACTTATTTCAGTTAGAATCATCGTACCTGAATCCACTCATTATGCTGTTACGGGCCTGATGACATAGATTTCATTGCTGAGTGATACTGCATTGTACGTAAGTACCACAAGTTCTTTATCCATTTTTCACTTTCTGTGATATTGAACTTGTACGGTAAACGAGGTTCTTGTAAACGGAGGCGTCCCAAACTTTGGGGTGGCTGTGTATTTTTGATTTTAATTTCCCTAAGCTATAGGACCATAAGTGGAAGTGCCCTAGGCTCTGTTGCTGTGTTTTTTAGATGTTTCAGGAAACACCATACACTTCTCCCGAGTGTCTGTTGGCAATTTACATCCCGCCCATCAGCATAACAAGGCTCCCAGTTCTCCATGGCCTGTCCTGCCTTTCTGGATTTTACACTTTTTTCAGATGGCCCTTTTGACCGGGGAGAAGTGAGACTTCATTGTAGTGCAGATTTCCTTTGCAAGTTTGCTTGGTTGGCCAAAAAGGGCGTATGCGTTTTTTCCTGAATATATTCAGGAAAAAACGCATACGCCCTTTTTGGCCAAGTGCATCATTGTGGACGTTCTGCCTCTTTTCCTATGCTTTCAATGCAATTCCAGTCTACCTCCTGAAATCGGTTTCCTGCAATTCTGCCCCGCTTTCAAGTCCTCTTGGCAGCCTTACTTCAGTCTATTTTTGGACGATAGCTGTCATTTATAACTCTGCAGGTTTGTGAATTACAGTGCCCCTGAGCTCCTTTCTTCAACTCGCTTTCTTGTGACCTGGCCGCAACACCGCAGCATGGCTTCAGGCCCTAATCTGGTTCTGGCACGGCACGCAGAGCCTTTGGTTAATTCCTCTTCCTGGTGGGAAATGAGAGTTAAATTTGCCCATCCAGACACCTCCAGCTAGTCTCTCATTGATTCTCGCTATTCCTGTTCATCTTCCACAGAAATTGCAAACTGGGCCAAACAGGAGGTTAACGGGACTGACTCTCCAAGTGGGGAGAGTGTTAGTAAAGCGTCTGGAATGTTGCACCCCAGTACCAGGGTACGAAAACTGAGACATAGTTGAACACGTCTCCCGATCACATGGTTGATCATACTCTAGGTTCCACATGCATGTTTTAGCTGAAGGAAGAATACCTAAAACCTGGAGAGTTGAGACCCGTGGAATGGGTACCATGCAATATAACTTCAAAGGGTCTTCATTTGCTCACCGAACCTCTCCAATCCTATCACTGCTGCGTTTAGGCCCCTGTACACATGCTTTATTCTCTTTCGGAGACATAGCAATCCATAGGTTTTAAGATACTTACTAGTCAGGTACATTCTTAGGCGTTTAATATGCGGTGTTGAGTCCATTTAGTTGAGCAAGGAGTAGCTCTTGTCTATTCCATATTTGGCTTAAGGAACTTTGTCCGTGCTCATTTCAATCTCTGGTTTTATGCAGCACCCCAACTCACCTTTACCCTTAAGCAAGCATAGGTTGGCTTTCTAAATTTGAGAACCTGTTCTGTTTTGGAATTCAGTTCCTGTGTAGCCAAGTTTACATTCCGTGTATTACTGATATCTTATGATGTTTCTTTTTCTGTGTGACTTATTTCAGTTAGAATCATCGTACCTGAATCTACTCATTATGCTGCTACGGGCCTGATGACATAGATTTCATTGCTGAGTGATACTGCATTGTACGTAAGTACCACAAGTTCTTTATCCATTTTTCACTTTCTGTGATATTGAACTTGTACGGTAAACGAGGTTCTTGTAAACAGAGGCGTCCCAAACTTTGGGGTGGCTGTGTCTCTTTGATTTTAATTTCCCTAAGCTATAGGACCATAAGTGGAAGTGCCCTAGGCTCTGTTGCTTTGTTTTTTAGATGTTTCAGGAAACACCATACACTTCTCCCGAGTGTCTGTTGGCAATTTACATCCCGCCCATCAGCATAACAAGGCTCCCAGTTCTCCATGGCCTGTCCTGCCTTTCTGGATTTTACACTTTTTTCAGATGGCCCTTTTGACCGGGGAGAAGTGAGACTTCATTGTAGTGCAGATTTCCTTTGCAAGTTTGCTTGGTTGGCCAAAAAGTGCGTATGCGTTTTTTCCTGAATATATTCAGGAAAAAACGCATACGCCCTTTTTGGCCAAGTGCATCATTGTGGACGTTCTGCCTCTTTTCCTATGCTTTCAATGCAATTCCAGTCTACCTCCTGAAATCGGTTTCCTGCAATTCTGCACCGCTTTCAAGTCCTCTTGGCAGCCTTACTTCAGTCTATTTTTGGATGATAGCTGTCATTTATAACTCTGCAGGTTTGTGAATTACAGTGCCCCTGAGCTCCTTTCTTCAACTTGCTTTCTTGTGACCTGGCCGCAACACCGCAGGATGGCTTCAGGCCCTAATCTGGTTCTGGTCCGGCATGCTGAGCCTTTGGTTAATTCCTCTTCCTGGTGGGAAATGAGAGTTAAATTTGCCCGTCCAGACACCTCCAGCTAGCCTCTCATTGGTTCTCGCTATTCCTGTTCATCTTCCGCAGAAATTGCAAACTGTGCCAAACAGGAGGTTAAAGGCGCTGACTCTCCAAGTGGGGAGAGTGTTAGTAAAGCATCTGGAATGTTGCACCCGAGTACCAGGGGAGGAAAACTGAGACATATTTGAACACGTCTCCCGATCACATGGTTGATCATACTCTGGGTTCCACATGCATGTTTTAGCTGAAGGAAGAATACCTAAAACCTGGGTAGTTGAAACCCGTGGAATGGGTACCATGCAATATGACTTCAAAGGGTCTTCATTTGCTCACCGAACCTCTCCAATCCTATCCCTGCTGCGTTTATGCGCCTGTACACATGCTTGATTCTCTTTCGGACACATAGCAATCCATAGGTTTTAAGATACTTACTAGTCAGGTACATTCTTAGGCGTTTAATATGCGGTGTTGAGTCCATTTCGTTGAGCAAGGAGTAGCTCTTGTCTATTCCATATTTGGCTTAAGGAACTTTGTCTGTGCTCATTTCAATCTCTGGTTTTATGCAGCACCCCAACTCACCTTTACCCTTAAGCAAGCATAAGTTGGCTTTCTAAATTTGAGAACCTGTTCTGTTTTGGAATTCAGTTCCTGTGTAGCCAAGTTTACATTCCGTGTATTACTGATATCTTATGATGTTTCTTTTTCTGTGTGACTTATTTCAGTTAGAATCATCGTACCTGAATCCACTCATTATGCTGCTACGGGCCTGATGACATAGATTTCATTGCTGAGTGATACTGCATTGTACGTAAGTACCACAAGTTCTTTATCCATTTTTCACTTTCTGTGATATTGAACTTGTACGGTAAATGAGGTTCTTGTAAACAGAGCCGTCCCAAACTTTGGGGTGGCTGTGTCTCTTTGATTTTAATTTCCCTAAGCTATAGGACCATAAGTGGAAGTGCCCTAGGCTCTGTTGCTTTGTTTTTTAGATGTTTCAGGAAACACCATACACTTCTCCCGAGTGTCTGTTGGCAATTTACATCCCGCCCATCAGCATAACAAGGCTCCCAGTTCTCCATGGCCTGTCCTGCCTTTCTGGATTTTACACTTTTTTCATATGGCCCTTTTGACCAGGGAGAAGTGAGACTTCATTGTAGTGCAGATTTCCTTTGCAAGTTTGCTTGGTTGGCCAAAAAGAGCGTATGCGTTTTTTCCTGAATATATTCAGGAAAAAACGCATACGCCATTTTTGGCCAAGTGCAACATTGTGGACGTTCTGCCTCTTTTCCTATGCTTTCAATGCAAATCCAGCCTACCTCCTGAAATTGGTTTCCTGCAATTCTGCCCCGCTTTCAAGTCCTCTTGGCAGCCTTAATTCAGTCTATTTTTGGACGATAGCTGTCATTTATAACTCTGCAGGTTTGTGAATTACAGTGCCCCTGAGCTCCTTTCTTCAACTCGCTTTCTTGTGACCTGGCCGCAACACCGCAGGATGGCTTCAGGCCCTAATCTGGTTCCGGTACGGCACGCTGAGCCTTTGGTTATTTCCTCTTCCTGGTGGGAAATGAGAGTTAAATTTGCCCGTCCAGACACCTCCAGCTAGCCTCTCATTGGTTCTCGCTATTCCTGTTCATCTTCCGCAGAAATTGCAAACTGTGCCAAACAGGAGGTTAAAGGCGCTGACTCTCCAAGTGGGGAGAGTGTTAGTAAAGCATCTGGAATGTTGCACCCGAGTACCAGGGGAGGAAAACTGAGACATATTTGAACACGTCTCCCGATCACATGGTTGATCATACTCTGGGTTCCACATGCATGTTTTAGCTGAAGGAAGAATACCTAAAACCTGGGTAGTTGAAACCCGTGGAATGGGTACCATGCAATATGACTTCAAAGGGTCTTCATTTGCTCACCGAACCTCTCCAATCCTATCCCTGCTGCGTTTATGCCCCTGTACACATGCTTGATTCTCTTTCGGAGACATAGCAATCCATAGGTTTTAAGATACTTACTAGTCAGGTACATTCTTAGGCGTTTAATATGCGGTGTTGAGTCCATTTCGTTGAGCAAGGAGTAGCTCTTGTCTATTCCATATTTGGCTTAAGGAACTTTGTCTGTGCTCATTTCAATCTCTGGTTTTATGCAGCACCCCAACTCACCTTTCCCCTTAAGCAAGCATAAGTTGGTTTTCTAAATTTGAGACCCTGTTCTGTTCTGTAATTCAGTTCCTGTGTAGCCAAGTTTCCATTCCGTGTATTACTGATATCTTATGATGTTTCTTTTTCTGTGTGACTTATTTCAGTTAGAATCATCATACCTGAATCCACTCATTATGCTGCTACGGGCCTGATGACATAGATTTCATTGCTGAGTGATACTGCATTGTACGTAAGTACCACAAGTTCTTTATCCATTTTTCACTTTCTGTGATATTGAACTTGTACGGTAAATGAGGTTCTTGTAAACAGAGCCGTCCCAAATTTTGGGGTGGCTGTGTCTCTTTGATTTTAATTTCCCTAAGCTATAGGACCATAAGTGGAAGTGCCCTAGGCTCTGTTGCTTTGTTTTTTAGATGTTTCAGGAAACACCATACACTTCTCCCGAGTGTCTGTTGGCAATTTACATCCCGCCCATCAGCATAACAAGGCTCCCAGTTCTCCATGGCCTGTCCTGCCTTTCTGGATTTTACACTTTTTTCAGATGGCCCTTTTGACCGGGGGGAAGTGAGACTTCATTGTAGTGCAGATTTCCTTTGCAAGCTTGCTAGGTGGTCAAAAAGGGCGTATGCGTTTTTTCCTGAATATATTCAGGAAAAAACGCATACGCCCTTTTTGGCCAAGTGCATCATTGTGGACGTTCTGCCTCTTTTCCTATGCTTTCAATGCAATTCCAGTCTACCTCCTGAAATCAGTTTCCTGCAATTCTGCCCCGCTTTCAAGTCCTCTTGGCAGCCTTACTTCAGTCTATTTTTGGACGATAGCTGTCATTTATAACTCTGCAGGTTTGTGAATTACAGTGCCCCTGAGCTCCTTTCTTCAACTCGCTTTCTTTTTAGCTGGCTGCAACACCGCAGGATGGCTTCAGGCCCTAATCTGGTTTCGGCACGGCACGCTGAGCCTTTGGTTATTTCCTCTTCCTGGTGGGAAATGAGAGTTAAATTTGCCCGTCCAGACACCTCCAGCTAGTCTCTCATTGGTTCTCCCTATTCCTGTTCATCTTGCGCAGAAATTGCAAACTGGGCCAAACAGGAGGTTAAAGGCGCTGACTCTCCAAGTGGGGAGAGTGTTAGTAAAGCGTCTGGAATGTTGCACCCGAGTACCAGGCGAGGAAAACTGAGACATATTTGAACACGTCTCTCGTTAACACGGTTGATCATACTCTGGGTTCCACATGCATGTTTTAGCTGAAGGAAGAATACCTTAAACCTGGAGAGTTGAGACCCGTGGAATGGGTACCATGCAATATGACTTCAAAGGGTCTTCATTTGTTCACCGAACCTTTCCAATCCTATCACTGCTGCGTTTATGCCCCTGTACACACGCTTGATTCTCTTTTGGAGACATAGAAATCCATAGGTTTTAAGATACTTACTATTCAGGTACATTCTTAGGCGTTTAATATGCGGTGTTGAGTCCATTTCGTTGAGCAAGGTGTAGCTCTTGTCTATTCCATATTTGGCTTAAGGAACTTTATCTGTGCTCATGTCAATCTCTGGTTTTATGCAGCACCCCAACTCACCTTTCCCCTTAAGCAAGCATAAGTTGGTTTTCTAAATTTGAGACCCTGTTCTGTTTTGGAATTCAGTTCCTGTGTAGCCAAGTTTACATTCGTGTATTAGTGATATCTTATGATGTTTCTTTTTCTGTGTGACTTATTTCAGTTAGAATCATCATACCTGAATCCACTCATTGTGCTGCTACGGGCCTGATGACATAGATTTCATTGCTGAGTGATACTGCATTGTACATAAGTACCACAACTTCTCTATCCATTTTTCACTTTCTGCGATGTTGAATTTGTACGGTAAACGTGGTTCTTGTCAACAGAGGCGTCCCAAACTTGGGGTGGCTGTGTCTTTTTGATTTTAATTTCCCTAAGCTATAGGACCATAAGTGGAAGTGCCCTAGGCTCTGTTGCTTTGTTTTTTAGATGTTTCAGGAAACACCATACACTTCTCCCGAGTGTCTGTTGGCAATTTACATCCCGCCCATCAGCATAACAAGGCTCCCAGTTCTCCATGGCCTGTCCTGCCTTTCTGGATTTTACACTTTTTTCAGATGTCCCTTTTGACCGGGGGGAAGTGAGACTTCATTGTAGTGCAGATTTCCTTTGCAAGCTTGCTTGGTTGGCCAAAAAGGGCGTATGCGTTTTTTCCTGAATATATTCAGGAAAAAACGCATACGCCCTTTTTGGCCAAGTGCATCATTGTGGACGTTCTGCCTCTTTTCCTATGCTTTCAATGCAATTCCAGTCTACCTCCTGAAATCGGTTTCCTGCAATTCTGCCCCGCTTTCAAGTCCTCTTGGCAGCCTTACTTCAGTCTATTTTTGGACGATAGCTGTCATTTATAACTCTGCAGGTTTGTGAATTACAGTGCCCCTGAGCTCCTTTCTTCAACTCGCTTTCTTGTGACCTGGCCGCAACACCGCAGGATGGCTTCAGGCCCTAATCTGGTTCCAGCCCGGCATGCTGAGCCTTTGGTTAATTCCTCTTTCTGGTGGGAAATGAGAGTTAAATTTGCCCGTCCAGACACCTCCAGCTAGCCTCTCATTGGTTCTCGCTATTCCTGTTCATCTTCCGCAGAAATTGCAAACTGGGCCAAACAGGAGGTTAAAGGGACTGACTCTCCAAGTCGGGAGAGTGTTAGTAAAGCGTCTGGAATGTTTCACCCGAGTACCAGGGGAGGAAAACTGAGACATATTTGAACACGTCTCCCGTTCACATGGTTGATCATACTCTGGGTTCCACATGCATGTTTTAGCTGAAGGAAGAATACCTTAAACCTAGAGAGTTGAGACCCGTGTAATGGGTACCATGCAATATGACTTCAAAGGGTCTTCATTTGCTCACCGAACCTCTCCAATCCTATCACTGCTGCGTTTATGCCCCTGTACACACGCTTGATTCTCTTTTAGAGACATAGCAATCCATAGTTTTTAAGATACTTACTAGTCAGGTACATTCTTAGGCGTTTAATATGGGGTTTTGAGTCCATTTCGTTGAGCAAGGCGTAGCTCTTGTCTATTCCATATTTGGCTTAAGGAACTTTATCTGTGCTCATTTCAATCTCTGGTTTTATGCAGCACCCCAACTCACCTTTACCCTTAAGCAAGCATAAGTTGGTTTTCTAAATTTGAGAACCTGTTCTGTTTTGGAATGCAGTTCCTGTGTAGCCAAGTTTACATTCCGTGTATTAGTGATATCTTATGATGTTTCTTTTTCTGTGTGACTTATTTCAGTTAGAATCATTGTACCTGAATCCACTCATTATGCTGCTATGGGCCTGATGACATAGATTTCATTGCTGAGTGATACTGCATTGTACGTAAGTACCACAAGTTCTTTATCCATTTTTCACTTTCTGCGATGTTGAACTTGTACGGTAAACGAGGTTCTTGTAAATGGAGGCGTCCCAAACTTTGGGGTGGCTGTGTCTTTTTGATTTTAATTTCCCTAAGCTATAGGACCATAAGTGGAAGTGCCCTAGGTTCTGTTGCTTTGTTTTTTAGATGTTTCAGGAAACACCATACACTTCTCCCAAGTGGTTGTTGGCAATTTACATCCCGCCCATCAGCATAACAAGGCTCCCAGTTCTCCATGGCCTGTCCTGCCTTTCTGGATTTTACACTTTTTTCAGATGGCCCTTTTGACCGCGGGGAAGTGAGACTTCATTGTAGTGCAGATTTCCTTTGCAAGCTTGCTTGGTTGGCCAAAAAGGGCGTATGCGTTTTTTCCTGAATATATTCAGGAAAAAACGCATATGCCCTTTTTGGCCATGTGCATCATTGTGGACGTTCTGCCTCTTTTCCTATGCTTTCAATGCAATTCCAGTCTACC
This sequence comes from Stenella coeruleoalba, assembly GCF_951394435.1. Classification (NCBI taxonomy): domain Eukaryota; kingdom Metazoa; phylum Chordata; class Mammalia; order Artiodactyla; family Delphinidae; genus Stenella; species Stenella coeruleoalba. The sequence goes on from NW_027645953.1 coordinate 524,061, forward strand.
TCCTGAAATCGGTTTCCTGCAATTCTGCCCCGCTTTCAAGTCCTCTTGGCAGCCTTACTTCAGTCTATTTTTGGACGATAGCTGTCATTTATAACTCTGCAGGTTTGTGAATTACAGTGCCCCTGAGCTCCTTTCTTCAACTCGCTTTCTTGTGAGCTGGCCGCAACACCGCAGGATGGCTTCAGGCCCTAATCTGGTTCCGGCACGGCACGCTGAGCCTTTGGTTATTTCCTCTTCCTGGTGGGAAATGAGAGTTAAATTTGCCCGTCCAGACACCTCCAGCTAGTCTCTCATTGGTTCTCCCTATTCCTGTTCATCTTCCGCAGAAATTGCAAACTGGGCTAAACAGGAGGTTAAAGGTGCTGACTCTCCAAGTGGGGAGAGTGTTAGTAAAGCGTCTGGAATGTTGCACACGAGTACCAGGGGAGGAAAACTGAGACATATTTGAATACGTCTCCCGTTCACACGGTTGATCATACTCTGGGTTCCACATGCATGTTTTAGCTGAAGGAAGAATACCTTAAACCTGGAGAGTTGAGACCCGTGGAATGGGTACCATGCAATATGACTTCAAAGGGTCTTCATTTGCTCACCGAACCTCTCCAATCCTATCACTGCTGCGTTTATGCCCCTCTACACATGCTTGATTCTCTTTCGGAGACATAGCAATCCATAGGTTTTAAGATATTTACTAGTCAGGTACATTCTTAGGCGTTTCATATGGGGTGTTGAGTCCATTTCATTGAGCAAGGAGTAGCTTTTGTCTATTCCATATTTGGCTTAAGGAACTTTATCTGTGCTCATTTCAATCTCTGGTTTTATGCAGCACCCCAACTCACCTTTCCCCTTAAGCAAGCATAAGTTGGTTTTCTAAATTTGAGACCCTGTTCTGTTTTGGAATTCAGTTCCTGTGTAGCCAAGTTTCCATTCCGTGTATTAGTGATATCTTATGATTTTTCTTTTTCTGTGTGACTTATTTCAGTTAGAATCATCGTACCTGAATCCACTCATTATGCTGCTACGGGCCTGATGACATAGATTTCATTGCTGAGTGATACTGCATTGTACGTAAGTACCACAAGTTCTTTATCCATTTTTCACTTTCTGTGATATTGAACTTGTACGGTAAATGAGGTTCTTGTAAACAGAGCCGTTCCAAACTTTGGGGTGGCTGTGTCTTTTTGATTTTAATTTCCCTAAGCTATAGGACCATAAGTGGAAGTGTCCTAGGCTCTGTTGCTTTGTTTTTTAGATGTTTCAGGAAACACCATACACTTCTCCCGAGTGGTTGTTGGCAATTTACATCCCGCCCATCAGCATAACAAGGCTCCCAGTTCTCCATGGCCTGTCCTGCCTTTCTGGATTTTACACTTTTTTCAGATGGCCCTTTTGACCGGGGGGAAGTGAGACTTCATTGTAGTGCAGATTTCCTTTGCAAGCTTGCTTGGTTGGCCAAAAAGGGCGTATGCGTTTTTTCCTGAATATATTCAGGAAAAAACGCATACGCCCTTTTTGGCCAAGTGCATCATTGTGGACGTTCTGCCTCTTTTCCTATGCTTTCAATGCAATTCCAGTCTACCTCCTGAAATCGGTTTCCTGCAATTCTGCCCCGCTTTCAAGTCCTCTTGGCAGCCTTACTTCAGTATATTTTTGGACGATAGCTGTCATTTATAACTCTGCAGGTTTGTGAATTACAGTGCCCCTGAGTTCCTTTCTTCAACTCGCTTTCTTGTGACCTGGCCGCAACACCGCAGGATGGCTTCAGGCCCTAATCTGGTTCTGGCACGGCACGCTGAGCCTTTGGTTAATTCCTCTTCCTGGTGGGAAATGAGAGTTAAATTTGCCCGTCCAGACACCTCCAGCTAGTCTCTCATTGGTTCTCGCTAATCCTGTTCATCTTCCGCAGAAATTGCAAACTGGGCCAAACAGGAGGTTAAAGGGACTGACTCTCCAAGTCGGGAGAGTGTTAGTAAAGCGTCTGGAATGTTGCACCCGAGTACCAGGGTACGAAAACTGAGACATATTTGAACACGTCTCCCGATCACATGGTTGATCATACTCTAGGTTCCACATGCATGTTTTAGCTGAAGGAAGAATACCTTAAACCTGGAGAGTTGAGACCCGTGAAATGGTACCATGCAATATGACTTCAAAGGGTCTTCATTTGCTCACCGAACCTCTCCAATCCTATCACTGCTGCGTTTATGCCCCTGTACACATGCTTGATTCTCTTCCGGAGACATAGCAATCCATAGGTTTTAAGATACTTACTAGTCAGGTACATTCTTAGGCGTTTAATATGCGGTGTTGAGTCCATTTTGTTGAGCAAGGAGTAGCTCTTGTCTATTCCATATTTGGCTTAAGGAACTTTATCTGTGCTCATTTCAATCTCTGGTTTTATGCAGCACCCCAACTCACCTTTACCCTTAAGCAAGCATAAGTTGGTTTTCTAAATTTGAGACCCTGTTCTGTTCTGTAATTCAGTTCCTGTGTACCCAAGTTTCCATTCCGTGTATTACTGATATCTTATGATGTTTCTTTTTCTGTGTGACTTATTTCAGTTAGAATCATCATACCTGAATCCACTCATTGTGCTGCTAAGGGCCTGATGACATAGATTTCATTGCTGAGTGATACTGCATTGTACGTAAGTACCACAAGTTCTTTATCCATTTTTCACTTTCTGTGATATTGAACTTGTACGGTAAACGAGGTTCTTGTAAACAGAGGCGTCCCAAACTTTGGGGTGGCTTTGTCTCTTTTATTTTAATTTCCCTAAGCTATAGGACCATAAGTGGAAGTGCCCTAGGCTCTGTTGCTTTGTTTTTTAGATGTTTCAGGAAACACCATACACTTCTCCCGAATGTCTGTTGGCAATTTACATCCCGCCCATCAGCATAACAAGGCTCCCAGTTCTCCATGGCCTGTCCTGCCTTTCTGGATTTTACACTTTTTTCAGATGGCCCTTTTGACCCGGGAGAAGTGAGACTTCATTGTAGTGCAGATTTCCTTTGCAAGTTTGCTTGGTTCACCAAAAAGTGCGTATGCGTTTTTTCCTGAATATATTCAGGAAAAAACGCATACGCCCTTTTTGGCCAAGTGCATCATTGTGGACGTTCTGCCTCTTTTCCTATGCTTTCAATGCAATTCCAGTCTACCTCCTGAAATCGGTTTCCTGCAATTCTGCCCCGCATTCAATTCCTCTTGGCACCCTTACTTCAGTCTATTTTTGGATAATAGCTGTCATTTATAACTCTGCAGGTTTGTGAATTACAGTGCCCCTGAGATCCTTTCTTCAACTCGCTTTCTTGTGACCTGGCCGCAACACCTCAGCATGGCTTCAGGCCCTAATCTGGTTCCGGCACGGCACGCTGAGCCTTTGGTTAATTCCTCTTCCTGGTGGGAAATGAGAGTTAAATTTGCCCGTCCAGACACCTCCAGCTAACCTCTCATTGGTTTTCGCTATTCCTGTTCATCTTCCGCAGAAATTGCAAACTGTGCCAAACAGGAGGTTAAAGGCGCTGACTCTCCAAGTGGGGAGAGTGTTAGTAAAGCATCTGGAATGTTGCACCCGAGTACCAGGGGAGGAAAACTGAGACATATTTGAACACGTCTCCCGTTCACACGGTTGATCATACTCTGGGTTCCATATGCATGTTTTAGCTGAAGGAAGAATACCTTAAACCTGGAGAGTTGAGACCTGTGTAATGGGTACCATGCAATATGACTTCAAAGGGTCTTCATTTGCTCACCGAACCTCTCCAATCCTATCACTGCTGCGTTTATGCCCCTGTACACAAGCTTGATTCTCTTTTGGAGACTTAGCCATCCATAGGTTTTAATATACTTACTAGTCAGGTACATTCTTAGGCGTTTAATATGCGGTGTTGAGTCCATTTCGTTGAGCAAGGAGTAGCTCTTGTCTATTCCATATTTGGCTTAAGGAACTTTATCTGTGCTCATTTCAATCTCTGGTTTTATGCAGCACCCCAACTCACCTTCCCCGTTAAGCAAGCGTAAGTTGGTTTTCTAAACTTGAGACACTGTTCTGTTTTGTAATTCCGTTCATGTGTAGCCAAGTTCACATTCTGTGTATTAGTGATACCTTATGATGTTTCTTTTCTGTGTGACTTATTTCCGTTAGAATCATCATACCTGAATCCACTCATTATGCTGCTACGGGCCTGATGACATAGATTTCATTGCTGAGTGATATTGCATTGTACGTAAGTACCACAAGTTCTTTATCCATTTTTCACTTTCTGCGATATTGAACTTGTACCGTAAACGAGGTTCTTGTAAACAGAGGCGTCCCAAACTTTGGGGTGGCTGTGTCTTTTTGATTTTAATTTCCCTAAGCTATAGGACCATAAGTGGAAGTGCCCTAGGCTCTGTTGCTTTGTTTTTTAGATGTTTCAGGAAACACCATACACTTCTCCCGAGTGTCTGTTGGCAATTTACATCCCGCCCATCAGCATAACAAGGCTCCCAGTTCTCCATGGCCTGTCCTGCCTTTCTGGATTTTACACTTTTTTCATATGGCCCTTTTGACCAGGGAGAAGTGAGACTTCATTGTAGTGCAGATTTCCTTTGCAAGTTTGCTTGGTTGGCCAAAAAGAGCGTATGCGTTTTTTCCTGAATATATTCAGGAAAAAACGCATACGCCCTTTTTGGCCAAGTGCAACATTGTGGACGTTCTGTCTCTTTTCCTATGCTTTCAATGCAAATCCAGCCTACCTCCTGAAATTGGTTTCCTGCAATTCTGCCCCGCTTTCAAGTCCTCTTGGCAGCCTTACTTCAGTCTATTTTTGGACGATAGCTGTCATTTATAACTCTGCAGGTTTGTGAATTACAGTGCCCCTGAGCTCCTTTCTTCAACTCGCTTTCTTGTGAGCTGGCCGCAACACCGCAGGATGGCTTCAGGCCCTAATGTGGTTCCGGCATGGCACGCTGAGCCTTTGGTTAATTCCTCTTCCTGGTGGGAAATGAGAGTTAAATTTGCCCGTTCAGACACCTCCAGGTAGTCTCTCATTGGTTCTCGCTATTCCTGTTCATCTTCCGCAGAAATTGCAAACTGGGGCAAACAGGAGGTTAAAGGCACTGACTCTCCAAGTAGGGAGAGTGTTAGTAAAGCATCTGGAATGTTGCACCCGAGTACCAGGGGAGGAAAACTGAGACATATTTGAACACGTCTCCGGTTCACACGGTTGATCATACTCTGGGTTCCATATGCATGTTTTAGCTGAAGGAAGAATACCTTAAACCTGGAGAGTTGAGACCTGTGTAATGGGTACCATGCAATATGACTTCAAAGGGTCTTCATTTGCTCACCGAACCTCTCCAATCCTATCACTGCTGCGTTTATGCCCCTGTACACAAGCTTGATTCTCTTTTGGAGACTTAGCCATCCATAGGTTTTAATATACTTACTAGTCAGGTACATTCTTAGGCGTTTAATATGCGGTGTTGAGTCCATTTCGTTGAGCAAGGAGTAGCTCTTGTCTATTCCATATTTGGCTTAAGGAACTTTATCTGTGCTCATTTCAATCTCTGGTTTTATGCAGCACCCCAACTCACCTTCCCCGTTAAGCAAGCGTAAGTTGGTTTTCTAAACTTGAGACACTGTTCTGTTTTGTAATTCCGTTCATGTGTAGCCAAGTTCACATTCTGTGTATTAGTGATACCTTATGATGTTTCTTTTCTGTGTGACTTATTTCCGTTAGAATCATCATACCTGAATCCACTCATTATGCTGCTACGGGCCTGATGACATAGATTTCATTGCTGAGTGATATTGCATTGTACGTAAGTACCACAAGTTCTTTATCCATTTTTCACTTTCTGCGATATTGAACTTGTACCGTAAACGAGGTTCTTGTAAACAGAGGCGTCCCAAACTTTGGGGTGGCTGTGTCTTTTTGATTTTAATTTCCCTAAGCTATAGGACCATAAGTGGAAGTGCCCTAGGCTCTGTTGCTTTGTTTTTTAGATGTTTCAGGAAACACCATACACTTCTCCAGAGTGGCTGTTGGCAATTTACATCCCGCCCATCAGCATAAGAAGGCTCCCAGTTCTCCATGGCCTGTCGTGCCTTTATGGATTTTACACTGTTTTCAGATGGCCCTTTTGACCAGGTGGAAGTGAGACTTCATTGTAGTGCAGATTTCCTTTGCAAGCTTGCTTGGTTGGCCAAAAAGGGCGTATGCGTTTTTTCCTGAATATATTCAGGAAAAAACGCATACGCCCTTTTTGGCCAAGTGCATCATTGTCGAGTTTCTGACTCTCTTCATATGTTTTCAGTGCAATTCCAGTCTACCTCCTGAAATCGGTTTCCTGCAATTCTGCCTTGCTTTCAATGCCTCTTCATAGCCTTACCTCAATATATTTTTTAAAAATAGTTGGCCTTTATAACTCTGCAGGTTTTTGAATTGCAGTGGCCCTTAGCTCCATTTTTTAGCTCTTATTTTTGTGGTCTTGCCCCGTAACCACAGGATTCCTTGAAGCCCTATTTTTCTTCTGGGGCACCTTGCTGTGCCTTTGGTTAATTCTTCTTACTGATGTGATATTAGAGTGACATGTGCCCATTGAAACCGCTACAGCTAGTTTCTCACTGGTTCCCCCTATTCCCATTCATCCTCTGCACTAACTGCAGACTGTGCGATACCAGAACTTAAAGGCATTGACTCCATGTGGGGATGTTGTTAGTAAAGCGGCTGGAATGTCAATCCGGAGCCCCAGGAGAGGAAAAATGAGGTGCGTTTTAGAAACCTTTCCCGATCATATGGTATACCAGTCGCTGGGTTTCCCAAGCATGGTTTAGCTGTAGGAAGATTCCCTTCAACCTGGAGTGTTGGGACCCTTGGACTGAGTAGCATGAAGTATTGCATTAAACTTTCGGCAGTTGCTCACCAAAGCTCACCAATCCTGTCAGCCCCAAGTGTCCAGCCTTATGTCTTATCCAGCTGTGGGTTTATATGTGGTCAATCCAGGTTGCATCACAGCCCCTGAGCGAATTTTGTAAGAATTTTTCTCTCTTTCATTGTTTCAGCGTTTTGTTTTTAAAATTTATTTCTATAATGGGGTTTAGCTCCTTTTCACTGCTGTGTTTGTGCCGCTCTGCACACACTTGATTCCCATATGGAGATATATCAATACATGGGTTTTAAGATTCTTATTCCTCAGATATATTTCTCTGCGGTGTATAGGGTGTGTTGAGGCCAGTTCATTGAGCAAGGTGTAGATCTTGTCTAATACCTATTTGGTTTATTGAACGGTATCTGTGCTAATTTCAAACTCTGGTTTTATGCATCACCCCACCTCTCCTTTCCCCTTAAGCTGACATAAGTGTGTTTTCTAAATGTGAGACACTGTTCTGTTCTGTAATTCATTTCTTGTGCAGCCATATTTACCCTCCCTCTATAAGTGATATCTTATGATATGTTTCTTTTTCTGTTTGACTTATTTCAAGTAGTATTATCGGACCTAAATCCACTCTTTATCCTTCTACTAGCCTTATTACATTGATTTCATGGTGAAGAGATATTCCATTGTACATAAGTACCACATCTTCTTTATCCATTGTTCTCTTTCCTGGGATATTTAAGGTGTACTGAAGTTGAGGTTCTTGTAAACAGAGTAGCCCTAAACTGTGGTGTGCTTGTGTCTTGTTGATTTTTAGACTTCCCTAGATATACTCCCATGATTGGAAGTGTCCTATGCTCTGTAGCTCTGTTTTTTAGATGATTTAGGAACCACCATACACTTCTCCAGAGTGGCTCTCGGCAGTTCACACACTGCCCATCAGCGTATAAAGGCTCCCTGTTCTCCATGGCCTGTCCTGCATTTCTGGTTTTTACAATTTTTTAGGATGGCCCTCTTGACCGGTGGGAAGTGAAACTTCTTTGTTGTGCACATTTGCATTGCTTGCTTGCTTCGTTGCCCATAAAGTGCGTATGCGTTTTTTCCTGGATATAATCAGGAAAAAACGCATACGCCCTTTTGGGCCAACTGCATCATTGTCGAAATTCTGCCGCTTTTCCTGTGCGTTAAAGACGAGTCCAATCTATCTCTTGAAATCTGTTTCTTGCAATTCTGTCTTGCATTCAGATCCTCTTCTTTGCCTTACCTCAACATATTTTTGGACGTTAGTTTCCATTTATAACTCTGCAGGTTTGTGAATTGCAGTGACCCTGAGCTCCATTTTTTAAGTTGCTCTTTTGTGAGCTGGCCTCAAACCCGCAGGATTGCTGCAGGCCCTATTTTGGCTCCGGTGAGGCAGGCTGAGCCTTTCTTTAATTCTTATTCTTAATGGGAAATTAGAGTGATATGTGCCCGTACAAACCCCTACAACTATTCTCTCATTGGTTCCCCCTCTTCCCGTTCATCCTCCTCACAATTTGCAAAATGTGTGAAACAGAAGTTTAAATGTGCTGATTCTCCAAGTGGGGAGATTCTAAGTAACGTGGCTGGAATGGTGAACAGGAGCACCAGGTGAGGATAAATGAGGTGCATTTTAGACACATCTCCCGATCACATGGTGTACAGTCCTCTGGGTTTTCCATGCATGTTTTAGCTGTAGGAAGATTCCTTGAACCTGCAGATTTGGGACCCATTGAATGGGTACCAGGTAGTATTACTTTAAAGGGTGTGCATTTCCTCACCCAACCTCACATTTCTCTTAGCGCAAACAGTTTCCAGCCTTATATCTCATCCTGCTGTGGGTCTAGATGTGTTCAATCCATGTTGCATCACCGTCCCTGAGGAAAAGTTGTAAGAGGTTTTCTCTGTCTCTCTGTCGTTTATTTTTTTCAATTTATTACTATATTGGTTACAGCTGATTTTCAAAGCTCTGTTTCTTGCTGCTGTACATCCACTTGATTCACGTACAGAGAGACATCAATAAATTCTTTTTCAGATTCTTACCAGTCGTATATATTCTTTTCCGGTGACTTGAGTGTGCTGAGTGCAGTTCTTTTAGCTACCGTGTAGGCCTTGTTGATTATCAGTTTGGTATTTGGAATGGTATCTTTGCTAATTTCAACCTCCTGGATGATGCCTCACCCCTCCCCACCTTTCCCGTTTAGCAGCCTTATGCGTGTTTTCTACATATTTGACTATGTTTTTGTTTTGTAATTTATTTCATGTGTAGCCATTTTGGATTCCACCTTTAAGTGATATCTTATGATATGTGTCTTTTTCTTTTTGAATTCTGTCACTTAGAATGATCATACGTAACTCCTCCGGAGTTGTTACAACTGGCCATATTTCATTGATTTCCAGGCTGAATAATATTCCACTCTACCTAAGTACCACATCTCTATCCATTTTTTCCCTCCAGAGACATTTAAGTTATATCCTAGTCGAGGATCTTTTAAACAGAGAGGGGGTAAACATTGGGGTGCCTGTGTCCTCTCGATTTTTGTTTTTCCCAAGATATACGCCCATGAGTGCAAGTGCCCTATGCTCTGTAGCTCATTTTTTAGATGCTTTAGTAAACACAATACACTTCTCCAGAATGGCCGTTGGCAATATACATTTCCACTATAAGTCTCACAGTGCTCCCTCTTCTCGTTGCCCTGTCCTGCATTTCTGTTGTTTACGCTTTATGAGGATGGCTCTTCTGACTGATGCAAAGTGATATCTTTTGTAGTATTGACTTCCAGTGCCCACCTGTTTGGTTGGCTAAAAAAGTGTATGCCCTTTTCTTGAATATATACAGAAAAAAACGCATACACCCTTTTTGGCCAACTGCAATGTTGGCAATGTTCAGCTCCTTTTCTTGTGCTTAATGGCGAGTCCTTTCTACCTCCTCAAATCCCTTTCCTGCCATTCTCCCTTGCTTACAAGTCCTTTTCTCTGACTTTCCTCAAGACATTTTTCAGTGATGGATATTTTCAACTCTGCAGTTTTGTGAATTTTACTGCCCCTGAGTTCCATTGTTCAACTCGTGTTTATGGGAACTGGCCACAAAGCAGCGGGATTTCCTCAAGCCCTATACTGTTTCCATGGGCAACCCTAGCCTTTGGTCAATTCATCTTCCTGATTGGAAATTAGAGTGACATGTACCTGTCTGAACACCTAGGACTTGTCTCTCATTGTTCCTCATCCTTCCGCTTCATCCTCTGGACAAATTCCAAACTGTACGCAACAGGATGTTGACAGTGCTGACATCTCCAAGTGGGGAGACTGTTAGTAAAGACGCTGGAGGGGTGAACCCGAGCACCAGGAGATGAGGAGATGAGATGCCTTTTCCAAACTCTTCCCGATCAGATGGTATACCATCCTCTGGGTGTGACAGACATGTTTTAGCAGTAGGAAGAGTCCCATTCATGTAAGGAGAACACCAGGGCTTTTTCAAAATCAGTGTCTCCCCGAAACCCAAACTGGGGAAGTTTTTAAGCTACGGCTACACGTATGTTCATTAAGGGCCTTGGGAAGTAGGCAGAGTCCAAACTTTAGATGATTGAAGTCTTCAGGGTCAGAAGCACTCACCACCAGCTTCCCTTAGGTTACACTTTAACTGTCATTGATAGATGATGTCAATAAAAATATCTATTCTTTTTCAGATTATTTCCCCTTATAGGTTATTGCAAAATGTTGAGTGTAGTTCCCTGTGCTATACAGTAGTTCCTTGTTGATGATCTATTTTATACATAGCAGTGTGTATGTGTTAATCCCAAACTGTTAATTTATCCCTCCTCCCACCTTTCCCCTTTGGTAATAATAAATTATAAGATTTTGTACTTCTCAGAAATGGGGGAGCTGAAAGAGAGGTATCATTTTCAATGGAAAAGCATTTAAAACAAGATTGAAGGTTTAACCAAGATTATTAGATGTACATCCTTGGAAAGAAATCACTTCGTTTCTCTAATATTGACCTGACAAATAAGACAAACCTTTTCACTGAACTTGCTTATAAAAAGTGATGGAAATATCAAATGGAAGTGTTAAAAACATCTTATTTTACCCGAGCCTTATACACTGTTCTATGTTAACTACAGTTTGGCTCACACATCTGTTCATTGAGGTTACAATAGTCTCAATTTCTGTTACTGATCCTCCAGAGTGGACCCCAACAAGTGTCCCCCTGCCCAGTGTCATTGGGGCCAACAGATCGAGACTGAGTTTGGTTCACAAGCAAAGGAAACTTTATATTTTGATCAGAGAATGGAGAGGTGAGAACATGCACTACCCCGTGGGCTGTGGGCTGGGCTGCTGTGTAGAGATCCTGTCAGAGTCAGTGGGAGGGAGGCGGCGGAGCTCTCGAGGGCCGGGTTGGCTGTAGCTCAGGCTCTATATCGTGGAGTCTGCTCTGGGCCCCAGGAGCTGAGGTGTCGACCCAGCCATTCTGCACTAGGAAATCTGGTCTGAAGTGCCGGGTGTGGAACCTCTGCATGCGGGACCCTAGGAGCACGTGAAATTAGACAAAGCACAAAGGATGAAAAAGGTTAGACTTGACTTTATTGCCCAGATTCTATTTTTATCTCCCAGGGATTTTTAATGGGCTTTGCTGGGGACAAACCCCTCCTCTACCTTTTGTCCCGTTCCTCATTCTTGGAGTGCTGAGGGTGCAGACCCTTCTTCTGTAACTGCTGAGTGCTGAGTTGGGAGCCCTCATACCCTGGGGCGAGGGTCAGAGCTTCTCCCCAGCAGCCTCCCGGTGACGTTGATTGTCCCCAGGACCCCTGCCTCCCTGCTCGTCCACCTGAGCACCAGCATTGGAAGTGTTATAGATTCTAATGACCTTTAAGGGTCCAGGAAAGAGATGTGCAGAGACGCTGTGGGGGCCGGTTTCACCCCGCCCCACATTTGTTCGGCCACCTTAGGCTGACCGTCTCTGCCAGCCTAGATGCTCTGACCAGTAGTCTGCACTTTCTTCAATTAGGCCCCTGAATTAACGTACAAACAGCACCAGGTGTCAGAGCCCTGCCCGCTCAACTCCCAGACAGTCCAGGGTCAGTGGTGATCAAGGACCATGATGGCTACTGAGTCAACAGCCTTTTGAAGTAAACAGGAGTCCAGCCGGTCTTATTGGCCACCATCATCACGGTGTCTGTAGGCTTTTCTATGGTGACAGTGTGGTATACTGTTCCCCCGCCAAGATTATTAGCTCCCCTCTGGGTGCAGTAAGTCCTGCAAGCAGTAGTCTACTCTTTTGGGACACACTCTTGTTGTTTTATGAGAGAAACTCCAGGTCAAGTGATGTTCACACGAGTCGTCATGGTGCCCTGTTGCCCCCGGTTATCTCTCTGGATGTTGGAGTTGGAGGGCCTCCTCACTCGAGGTCGGTGTGCCCACGGAGCGAACCCTGCAACTTCAGGGCATGGTTGGTGGTTAGGATCACCACGTGGGGTCCTTTACCCTTAGGAGGGAGGTGGCCTTTTGGGCTGCTGATTTCCAGGTTTTTAGATACCGCCAGTATCTTGGCCAGATGTGGCAGTGGGCCAAGCCCCTTAGTGACCGTAGTTTATCCTACCTGGATGGCATTCTTGCATTGTTCCATTTCAAGTGGTCCCAGTTTTTGCACTAATTCTCCAATGGCGATTCACCTTTCACCAGGAATGTAAAGGTCAAAGGGTTTAGCTAAATTAGGGAGTTCCAGGGCAAGGGTCTGAATTGACTGCTCTTTCCATTCTTGAAAGGCCACTTCTGGATTCTATTCAAAAGGATCATCATCTTTTCCTTTCAGTGTTTCATATAGAGGCCCAGCTAGTAGACTGTAGTTAGGGATCCAGAAGCAGCACACCCTGGCGTCCCCAGGAACCCCTAAGCTGTCTTCTAGTTTTAGAAAGGGGTAAGGCTGAAAATGGTTTCTTCCCTTTCCTGGGATGGGCTTCTCTGACCTTCTGTGAGAATGAAGCCCAGGCAGGTCACCGCAGTCTGTGATATTTGAGCTTTTTCTTGGACAACTTCTATCCTTTATTGGCTTGGTAGTTCAGAGGCCTCCTTAGTAGGGCTGGTGATCAGAATGTCGTCTGCATATTGAAGGAGGGTTTCCTTTTCCAGAGGTAGAACTTTTAGGTCTTTAGCTAAGCTTTCCCCAAAGATGGTGTGGGAATTTTTGCACCCTTGGGGCCAGACGGCCCGGAAGTATTGTTTTAGTTGTATGTTGAGTCCTGCCACTCACAAGCCAAAATTTCTTGTGACTCTGGGACTAATGGAATACAGAAGAAGGCATCATTGAAGACTAATACAGAATACCATGTCCTGGTGGTTGGTAGAATGACCAGCAGGGTGTAGGAATTAGGAGCAACTGGAGGTATATCCTCGGTGGCTTCACTGACTGTCCTGACATCCTTTACCAGGTCCCCAGCAGCCCATGGGGCTCTCGTGGTCAGACCAATCCCAGAATATGGAGCTCACCTGGGCAGGTACCCCACCCCCACCCCAGCCCACGGGGCTCTCGTGGTCAGGCCCCTCCCAGGATACAGAGCTACCCTTGCAGGTACCGTGGCAGGGCTGGGCACACAGGAACCGTGCACATAGCCCTCATTGCAGAGCACCCCCAGCTCACCTGTCGCTCAGAGCTGACACAGAGCACCTCAGAGCAGGACTTGAACTAACAAACAGCAGCTGCGACAGGTCTGTGACCCTGGGCATCACTCCGTGAGGCCTCCCTCCACCTGGTCTTCCAGAGACTTCCACTGCACCCGGGGCACCAGGCCTCTGTCTCCAACCACCACCCACCCCTCCTCTCCCTGACTCCTGGGTTCCTCTCATTAGGAGAGGGTTTTCTTGAAGTTGTCTCCCACTCATGGGCCAGATAAAATGATTAGAAAACAAGCCAAAGCTGCAGCCCCTTGTCTATCCTGACTCTCAGGAGCCCACACCTGTTCCTTGGACCTGGCCGGTTCAGCAAGTTCCATTTTCTGCAACTGTGAGCCCCTGAGGGGTGATGATTGGCTGACCTGGGCAGCCTTACCGTGCCGGCCAGCCCTCCCCAGGTGTGCCTGGGTTGAGATCAATATAAATACCACTCCAGGCAGCAAGAGCCCCTGCAGCCGTGCCTGACGCCATTTTCTCTGCCCTGTCAGCAGTCTCGGGGCTGGGCTGGTGGGAGGGAGTGAGAGGCCACGGCTTTGTGGGTGGCCCAGTGTGAGTGGGGCTCTGCTGGACTTTCTGCAGCAGTTGCCAGGCTGCCACCTGCTAAAGAAGAGGATGTGTCACCCATACCTGCTGCTGGAATTTCTCCCTGGGCAGAGGTGAGGAAGGAAAAAAGCAGTGGGGGCAGGGACAGGACGGGTATCTCAGGCAGGGCAATGGAAATCTTCCAGAAGAGCACCCAGGGCCAGGACCATCCTGGCTGGCCTGCAGGCACCAAGTCGGCCGGCATGCTGTCACTCGTGTGGCTCTATGGCCCTTCCTCTAGGCTTTCAAGTCCTTGTATATATTCAGGTGTTTTACCTGGGACGGGTGGGAATAGTTCAGCAGCAACTGGCCTGGGGCTCAGCTCACGTTTACTCACAGATGCCTCGGCACGGTGCCCCAGCTTTGCAATGAGGACGCTTGTTGCGTGGGGGCTGCTGGCTGAATGGGAGACGATTCCCCACCACTGACCAACTTCAGAATTGTTTACAACTGGAGCAAGTGCCCTGATACGGTTTTCCTCTGTGTAACTGGTGGGTTCTGTGTTTTTTTTCTCTTTTTCGTTTTTGGTTCAAGGTAGATTTTATTCCTCTTTTTTGTATTTACAGATATAAGCATGGAAATAATTTATTCATATAAATACATGTATGTGCAGGGAATAATTGTTTTTTCTGTTTTATTTTTTAAATTTTATTTCTTTTTAATTTTGAATTTTATTTTATATTTTTATACAGCAGGTTCTTATTGGTTATCTATTTTATACATATAAATGTATACATGCCAATCCCAGTCTCTCAACTCCTCCCACCACCACCCCCCAACAGCTTTCCCCCCTTGTTGTCCATACGTTTGTTGTCTACATCTGTTGCTCTATTTATGCCTTGCAAAATGGTTAATCTGTACAGTTTTTCTAGGTTCCACATATATGCATGAATACACAAGATTTGTTTTTCTCTTTCTGACTTACTTCACTCTGTATGACAGTCTCTAGATCCATCGACGTCTCTACAAATGACCCAATTTCATTCCTTTTCATGGCTTAGTAATATTCCATTTTATATATGTACCACAGCTTTATGCATTCGTCTGTCTGTGGGCATTTAGGTTGCTTCCATTACCTCGATATTGTAAATAGTGATGCAATGAACATTGCGGTGAATGACTCTTTTTGATTTATGGTTTTGTCTGGGTATATGTCCAGTACTGGGATTGCTGTATCATATGGTAATTCTATTGTTAGTTTCTTAAGAAATTCCATATTGTTCTCCATAATGACTGTATCAATTTATATTCCCAACAATAGTGGGAGAGGGTTCCTTTTCTCCACACCCTTTCCAGCATTTTTTGTTTGTAGATTTTCAATGATGCCTATTCTACCAGGTGTGAGGTGATACCTCATTGTTGAATCCATTTCGTTGAGCAAGGGGTAGCTCTTGTCTATTACATATTTGGCTTATGGAACGGTATCTGTGCTAATTTCAAACTCTGCTTTTATGCAGCACCCCAACTCACCTTCCCCATTAAGCAGGCATAAGTTGGTTTTCTAAACTTGAGACCCTGTTCTGTTTTGTAATTCAGTTCATGTGTAGCCAAGTTCACATTCCGTGTATTAGTGATACCTTATGATGTTTCTTTTTCTGTGTGACTTATTTCACTTAGAATCATCATGCCTCAATCCACTCATTATGCTGGTACGGGCCTGGTGACATAGATTTCATTGCTGAGTGGTATTCTGTTGTACATAAGTACCGCAACTTCTTTATCCATTATTTGCTCTCTGGGATATTTAACTTGTGCCGTAGAAGAGATTCCTGTAAAAAGAGCCGTCCCAAATTTTGGGGTTGCTGTGTCTTTTTGATATTAATTTCCCTAAGCTATAGGACCATAAGTGGAAGTGCCCTAGGCTCTGTTGCTTTGTTTTTTAGATGTTTCAGGAAACACCATACACTTCTCCCGAGTGGTTGTTGGCAATTTACATCCCGCCCATCAGCATAACAAGGCTCCCAATTCTCCATGGCCTGTCCTGCCTTTCTGGATTTTACACTTTTTTCAGATGGCCCTTTTGACCGGGGGGAAGTGAGACTTCATTGTAGTGCAGATTTCCTTTGCAAGCTTGCTTGGTTGGCCAAAAAGGGCGTATGCGTTTTTTCCTGAATATATTCAGGAAAAAACGCATACGCCCTTTTTGGCCAAGTGCATCATTGTGGACGTTCTGCCTCTTTTCCTATGCTTTCAATGCAATTCCAGTCTACCTCCTGAAATCGGTTTCCTGCAATTCTGCCCCGCTTTCAAGTCCTCTTGGCAGCCTTACTTCAGTCTATTTTTGGACGATAGCTGTCATTTATAGCTCTGCAGGTTTGTGAATTACAGTGCCCCTGAGCTCCTTTCTTCAACTCGCTTTCTTGTGACCTGGCCGCAACACCGCAGGATGGCTTCAGGCCCTAATCTGGTTCCGGCCAGGCATGCTGAGCCTTTGGTTAATTCCTCTTCCTGGTGGGAAATGAGAGTTAAATTTGACCGTCCAGACACCTCCAGCTAGCCTCTCATTGGTTCTCGCTATTCCTGTTCATCTTCCACAGAAATTGCAAACTGGGCCAAACAGGAGGTTAAAGGGACTGACTCTCCAAGTCGGGCGAGTGTTAGTAAAACGTCTGGAATGTTGCACCCGAGTACCAGGGGGGGAAAACTGAGACATATTTGAACACGTCTCCCGTTCACATGGTTGATCATAATTGGGTTCCACATGCATGTTTTAGCTGAAGGAAGAATACCTTAAACCTGGAGAGTGGAGACCCGTGTAATGGGTACCATGCAATATGACTTAAAAGGGTCTTCATTTGCTCACCGAACCTCTCCAGTCCTATCACTGCTGTGTTTATGCCCCTGTACACATGCTTGATTCTCTTTCGGAGACATAGCAATCTATAGGTTTTAAGATACTTACTAGTCAGGTACATTCTTAGGCGTTTAATATGGGGTGTTGAGTCCATTTCGTTGAGCAAGGAGTAGCTCTTGTCTATTCCATATTTGGCTTAAGGAACTTTATCTGTGCTCATTTCAATCTCTGGTTTTATGCAGCACCCCAACTCACCTTTCCCCTTAAGCAAGCATAAGTTGGTTTTCTAAATTTGAGACCCTGTTCTGTTCTGTAATTCAGTTCCTGTGTAGCCAAGTTTACATTCCGTGTATTACTGATATCTTATGATGTTTGTTTTTCTGTGTGACTTATTTCAGTTAGAATCATCATACATGAATCCACTCATTGTGCTGCTAAGGGCCTGATGAAACAGATTTCATTGCTGAGTGATATTGCTTTGTAAGTAAATACCACAACTTGTTTATCCATTTTTCACTTTCTGCGATGTTGAACTTGTACTGTAAACGAGGTTCTTGTAAACAGAGCCGTTCCAAACTTTGGGGTGGCTGTGTCTTTTTGATTTTAATTTCCCTAAGCTATAGGACCATAAGTGGAAGTGCCCTAGGCTCTGTTGCTTTGTTTTTTAGATGTTTCAGGAAACACCATACACTTCTCCCAAGTTTCTGTTGGCAATTTTCATCCGGCCCATCTGCATAACAAGGCTTCCAGTTCTCAATGGCCTGTTGCCTTTCTGGATTTTACACTTTTTTCAGATGGCCCTTTTGACCGGGGGGAAGTGAGACTTCATTGTAGTGCAGATTTCCTTTGCAAGCTTGCTTGGTTGGCCAAAAAGGGCGTATGCGTTTTTTCCTGAATATATTCAGGAAAAAACGCATACGCCCTTTTTGGCCAAGTGCATCATTGTGGACGTTCTGCCTCTTTTCCTATGCTTTCAATGCAATTCCAGTCTACCTCCTGAAATTGGTTTCCTGCAATTCTGCCCCGCTTTCAAGTCCTCTTGGCAGCCTTACTTCAGTCTATTTTTGGACGACAGCTGTCATTTATAACTCTGCAGGTTTGTGAATTACAGTGCCCCTGAGCTCCTTTCTTCAACTCGCTTTCTTGTGACCTGGCCGCAACACCGCAGGATGGCTTCAGGCCCTAATCTGGTTCCGGCCCGGCATGCTGAGCCTTTGGTTAATTCCTCTTCCTGGTGGGAAATGAGAGTTAAATTTGCCCGTCCAGACACCTCCAGCTAGCCTCTCATTGGTTCTCGCTATTCCTGTTCATCTTCCGCAGAAATTGCAAACTGGGCCAAACAGGAGGTTAAAGGGACTGACTCTCCAAGTGGGGAGAGTGTTAGTAAAGCGTCTGGAATGTTGCACCCGAGTACCAGGGGAGGAAAACTGAGACATATTTGAACACGTCTCCCGTTCACATGGTTCATCATACTCTGGGTTCCACATGCATTTTTTAGCTGAAGGAGGAATACCTTAAACCTGGAGAGTGGAGACCCGTGGAATGGGTACCATGCAATATGACTTCAAAGGGTCTTCATTTGCTCACCGAACCTCTCCAATCCTATCACTGCTGCGTTTATGCCCCTGTACACATGCTTGATTCTCTTTCGGAGACATAGCAATCCATAGGTTTTAACATACTTACTAGTCAGGTACATTCTTAGGCGTTTAATATGGGGTGTTGAGTCCATTTCGTTGAGCAAGGAGTAGCTCTTGTCTATTCCATATTTGGCTTAAGGAACTTTATCTGTGCTCATTTCAATCTCTGGTTTTATGCAGCACCCCAACTCACCTTTCCCCTTAAGCAAGCATAAGTTGGTTTTCTAAATTTGAGACCCTGTTCTGTTCTGTAATTCAGTTCCTGTGTAGCCAAGTTTACATTCCGTGTATTACTGATATCTTATGATGTTTCTTTTTCTGTGTGACTTATTTCAGTTAGAATCATCATACCTGAGTCCACTCATTGTGCTGCTAAGGGCCTGATGACACAGATTTCATTGCTGAGTGATATTGCTTTGTAAGTAAATACCACAACTTCTTTATCCATTTTTCACTTTCTGCGATGTTGAACTTGTACTGTAAACGAGGTTCTTGTAAACAGAGGCGTCCCAAACTTTGGGGTTGCTGTGTCTTTTTGATTTTAATTTCCCTAAGCTATAGGACCATAAGTGGTAGTGCCTTAGGCTCTGTTGCTTTGTTTTTTAGATGTTTCAGGAAACACCATACACTTCTCCCGAGTGTCTGTTGGCAATTTACATCCCGCCCATCAGCATAACAAGGCTCCCAGTTCTCCATGGCCTGTCCTGCCTTTCTGGATTTTACACTTTTTTCAGATGGCCCTTTTGACCGGGGAGAAGTGAGACTTCATTGTAGTGCAGATTTCCTTTGCAAGCTTGCTTGGTTGGCCAAAAAGGGCGTATGTGTTTTTTCCTGAATATATTCAGGAAAAAACGCATACGCCCTTTTTGGCCAAGTGCATCATTGTGGACGTTCTGCCTCTTTTCCTATGCTTTCAATGCAATTCCAGTCTACCTCCTGAAATGGGTTTCCTGCAATTCTGCCCCGCTTTCAAGTCCTCTTGGCAGCCTTACTTCAGTGTATTTTTGGACGATAGCTGTCATTTATAACTCTGCAGGTTTGTGAATTACAGTGCCCCTGAACTCCTTTCTTCAACTCGCTTTCTTTTGAGCTGGCCGCAACACCGCAGGATGGCTTCAGGCCCTAATCTGGTTCCGGCACGGCACGCTGAGCCTTTGGTTAATTCCTCTTCCTGGTGGGAAATGAGAGTTAAATTTGCCCGTCCAGACACCTCCAGCTAGCCTCTCATTGGTTCTCACTATGCCTGTTCATCTTCCGCAGAAATTGCAAAGTGGGCCAAACAGGAGGTTAAAGGGACAGACTCTCCAAGTCGGGAGAGTGTTAGTAAAGCGTCTGGAATGTTGCACCCGAGTACCAGGGTACGAAAACTGAGACATATTTGAACACGTCTCCCGATCACATGGTTGATCATACTCTAGGTTCCACATGCATGTTTTAGCTGAAGGAAGAATACCTTAAACCTGGGTAGTTGAAACACGTGGAATGGGTACCATGCAATATGACTTCATGGGTCTTCATTTGCTCACCGAACCTCTCCAATCCTATCACTGCTGCGTTTATGCCCCTGTACACATGCTTGATTCTCTTTCGGAGACATAGCAATCTATAGGTTTTAAGATACTTACTAGTCAGGTACATTCTTAGGCGTTTAATATGGGGTGTTCAGTCCATTTCGTTGAGCAAGGAGTAGCTCTTGTCTATTCCATATTTGGCTTAAGGAACTTTATCTGTGCTCATTTCAATCTCTGGTTTTATGCAGCACCCCAACTCACCTTTACCCTTAAGCAAGCATAAGTTGGTTTTCTAAATTTGAGACCCTGTTCTGTTCTGTAATTCAGTTCCGGTGTAGCCAAGTTTCCATTCCGTGTATTACTGATATCTTATGATGTTTCTTTTTCTGTGTGACTTATTTCAGTTAGAATCATCATACCTGAATCCACTCATTGTGCTGCTAAGGGCCTGATGACACCGATTTCATTTCTGAGTGATATTGCTTTGTACATGAGTACCACAACTTCTTTCTCCATTTTTCACTTTCTGCGATGTTGAACTTGTACTGTAAACGAGGTTCTTGTAAACAGAGCCTTTCCAAAATTTGGGGTGGCTGTGTCTTTTTGATTTTAATTTCCCTAAACTACAGGACCATAAGTCTAAGTACCCTAGGTTCTGTTGCTTTGTTTTTTAGATGTTTCAGGAAACACCATACACTTCTCCCGAGTGGTTGTTGGCAATTTACATCCCGCCCATCAGCATAACAAGGCTCCCAGTTCTCCATGGCCTGTCCTGCCTTTCTGGATTTTACACTTTTTTCAGATGGCCCTTTTGACCGGGGGGAAGTGAGACTTCATTGTAGTGCAGATTTCCTTTGCAAGCTTGCTTGGTTGGCCAAAAAGGGCGTATGCGTTTTTTCCTGAATATATTCAGGAAAAAACGCATACGCCCTTTTTGGCCAAGTGCATCATTGTGGACGTTCTGCCTCTTTTCCTATGCTTTCAATGCAATTCCAGTCTACCTCCTGAAATCGGTTTCCTGTAATTCTGCCCCGCTTTCAAGTCCTCTTGGCAGCCTTACTTCAGTCTATTTTTGGACGATAGCTGTCATTTATAACTCTGCAGGTTTGTGAATTACAGTGCCCCTGAGCTCCTTTCTTCAACTCGCTTTCTTTTGAGCTGGCCGCAACACCGCAGGATGGCTTCAGGCCCTAATCTGGTTCCGGCCCGGCACGCTGAGCCTTTGGTTAATTCCTCTTCCTGGTGGGAAATGAGAGTTAAATTTGCCCGCCAGACACCTCCAGCTAGTCTCTCATTGGTTCTCGCTATTCCTGTTCATCTTCCGCAGAAATTGCAAACTGTGCCAAACAGGAGGTTAAAGGTGCTGACTCTCCAAGTGGGGAGAGTGTTAGTAAAGCGTCTGGAATGTTGCACCCGAGTACCAGGGGAGGAAAACTGAGACATATTTGAACACGTCTCCCGTTCACATGGTTGATCATACTTGGGTTCCACATGCATGTTTTAGCTGTAGGAAGAATACCTTAAACCTGGAGAGTTGAGACCCGTGAAATGGGTACCATGCAATATGACTTCAAAGGGTCTTCATTTGCTCACCGAACCTCTCTAATCCTATCACTGCTGCGTTTATGCCCCTGTACACATGCTTGATTCTCTTTTGGAGACATAGGAATCCATAGGTTTTCCGATACTTACTAGTCAGGTACATTCTTAGGCGTTTAATATGCGGTGTTGAGTCCATTTCGTTGAGCAAGGAGTAGCTCTTGTCTATTCCATATTTGACTTAAGGAACTTTATCTGTGCTCATTTCAATCTCTGGTTTTATGCAGCACCCCAACTCCCCTTTACCCTTAAGCAAGCATAAGTTGGTTTTCTAAATTTGAGACCCTGTTCTGTTCTGTAATTCAGTTCCTGTGTAGCCAAGTTTACATTCCGTGTATTACTGATATCTTATGATGTTTCTTTTTCTGTGTGACTTACTTCAGTTAGAATCATCATACCTGAATCCACTCATTGTGCTGCTAAGGGCCTGATGACACAGATTTCATTGCTGAGTGATATTGCTTTGTAAGTAAATACCACAACTTCTTTATCCATTTTTCACTTTCTGCGATGTTGAACTTGTACTGTAAACGAGGTTCTTGTAAACAGAGCCGTTCCAAACTTTGGGGTGGCTGTGTCTTTTTGATTTTAATTTCCCTAAGCTATAGGACCATAAGTGGAAGTGCCCTAGGTTCTGTTGCTTTGTTTTTTAGATGTTTCAGGAAACACCATACACTTCTCCTGAGTGGTTGTTGGCAATTTACATCCCGCCCATCAGCATAACAAGGCTCCCAGTTCTCCATGGCCTGTCCTGCCTTTCTGGATTTTACACTTTTTTCAGATGGCCCTTTTGACCGGGGGGAAGTGAGACTTCATTGTAGTGCAGATTTCCTTTGCAAGCTTGCTTGGTTGGCCAAAAAGGGCGTATGCGTTTTTTCCTGAATATATTCAGGAAAAAACGCATACGCCCTTTTTGGCCAAGTGCATCATTGTGGACGTTCTGCCTCTTTTCCTATACTTTCAATGCAATTCCAGTCTACCTCCTGAAATCGGTTTCCTGCAATTCTGCCCCGCTTTCAAGTCCTCTTGGCAGCCTTACTTCAGTCTATTTTTGGACGATAGCTGTCATTTATAACTCTGCAGGTTTGTGAATTACAGTGCCCCTGAGCTCCTTTCTTCAACTCGCTTTCTTGTGACCTGGCCGCAACACCGCAGGATGGCTTCAGGCCCTAATCTGGTTCCGGTACGGCACGCTGAGCCTTTGGTTATTTCCTCTTCCTGGTGGGAAATGAGAGTTAAATTTGCCCGTCCAGACACCTCCAGCTAGCCTCTCACTGGTTCTCGCTATTCCTGTTCATCTTCTGCAGAAATTGCAAACTGGGCCAAACAGGAGGTTAAAGGCGCTGACTCTCCAAGTGGGGAGAGTGTTAGTAAAGCGTCTGGAATGTTGCACCCGAGTACCAGGGGAGGAAAACTGAGACATATTTGAACACGTCTCCCGATCACATGGTTGATCATACTCTGGGTTCCACATGCATGTTTTAGCTGAATGAAGAATACCTAAAACCTGGGTAGTTGAAACCCGTGGAATGGGTACCATGCAATATGACTTCAAAGGGTCTTCATTTGCTCACTGAACCTCTCCAATCCTATTACTGCTGCGTTTATGCCCCTGTACACATGCTTGATTCTCTTTGGGCGACATAGCAATCTATAGGTTTTAAGATATTTACTAGTCAGGTACATTCTTAGGCGTTTAATATGCGGTGTTGAGTCCATTTCGTTGAGCAAGGAGTAGCTCTTGTCTATTCCATATTTGGCTTAAGGAACTTTATCTGTGCTCATTTCAATCTCTGGTTTTATGCAGCAACCCAACTCACCTTTCCCCTTTAGCCAGCATAAGTTGGTTTTCTAAATTTGAGACCCTGTTCTGTTCTGTAATTCAGTTCCTGTGTAGCCAAGTTTCCATTCCGTGTATTACTGATATCTTATGATGTTTCTTTTTCTGTGTGACTTATTTCAGTTAGAATCATCATACCTGAATCCACTCATTGTGCTGCTAAGGGCCTGATGACACAGATTTCATTGCTGAGTGATATTGCTTTGTAAGTAAATACCACAACTTCTTTCTCCATTTTTCACTTTCTGCGATGTTGAACTTGTACTGTAAACGAGGTTCTTGTAAACAGAGCCGTTGCAAACTTTGGCGTGGCTGTGTCTTTTTGATTTTAATTTCCCTAAGCTATAGGACCATAAGTGGAAGTGCCCTAGGTTCTGTTGCTTTGTTTTTTAGATGTTTCAGGAAACACCATACACTTCTCCGGAGTGGTTGTTGGCAATTTACATCCCGCCCATCAGCATAACAAGGCTCCCAGTTCTCCATGGCCTGTCCTGCCTTTCTGGATTTTACACTTTTTTCAGATGGCCCTCTTGACCGGGGGGAAGTGAGACTTCATTGTAGTGCAGATTTCCTTTGCAAGCTTGCTTGGTTGGCCAAAAAGGGCGTATGCGTTTTTTCCTGAATATATTCAGGAAAACACGCATACGCCCTTTTTGGCCAAGTGCATCATTGTGGACGTTCTGCCTCTTTTCCTATGCTTTCAATGCAATTCCAGTCTACCTCCTGAAATCGGTTTCCTGCAATTCTGCCCCGCTTTCAAGTCCTCTTGGCAGCCTTACTTCAGTCTATTTTTGGACGATAGCTGTCATTTATAACTCTGCAGGTTTGTGAATTACAGTGCCCCTGAGCTCCTTTCTTCAACTCGCTTTCTTTTGAGCTGGCCGCAACACCGCAGGATGGTTTCAGGCCCTAATCTGGTTCCGGCACGGCACGCTGAGCCTTTGGTTAATTCCTCTTCCTGGTGGGAAATGAGAGTTAAATTTGCCCGTCCAGACACCTCCAGCTAGTCTCTCATTGGTTCTCGCTATTCCTGTTCATCTTCCGCAGTAATTGCAAACTGGGCCAAACAGGAGGTTAAAGGGACTGACTCTCCAAGTCGGGAGAGTGTTAGTAAAGCGTCTGGAATGTTGCACGCGAGTACCAGGGTACGAAAACTGAGACATATTTGAACACGTCTCCCGATCACATGGTTGATCATACTCTGGGTTCCACATGCATGTTTCAGCTGAGGGAAGAATACCTTAAACCTGGAGAGTTGAGACCCATGTAATGGGTACCATGCAATATGACTTCAAAGGGTCTTCATTTGCTCACCGAACCTCTCCAATCCTATCACTGCTGCGTTTATGCCCCTGTACACACGCTTGATTCTCTTTTGGAGACATAGCAATCCATAGGTTTTAAGATACTTACTAGTCAGGTACATTCTTAGGCGTTTAATATGGGGTTTTGAGTCCATTTCGTTGAGCAAGGAGTAGCTCTTGTCTATTCCATATTTGGCTTAAGGAACTTTATCTGTGCTCATTTCAATCTCTGGTTTTATGCAGCACCCCAACTCACCTTTCCCCTTAAGCAAGCATAAGTTGGTTTTCTAAATTTGAGACCCTGTTCTGTTTTGGAATGCAGTTCCTGTGTAGCCAAGTTTACATTCCGTGTATTAGTGATATCTTATGATGTTTCTTTTTCTGTGTTACTTATTTCAGTTAGAATCATCGTACCTGAATCCACTCATTATGCTGCTACGGGCCTGATGACATAGATTTCATTGCTGAGTGATACTGCATTGTACGTAAGTACCACAAGTTCTTTATCCATTTTTCACTTTCTGTGATATTCAACTTGTACGGTAAACGAGGTTCTTGTAAACAGAGCCGTTCCAAACTTTGGGGTGGCTGTGTCTTTTTGATTTTAATTTCCCTAAGCTATAGGACCATAAGTGAAAGTGCCCTAGGTTCTGTTGCTTTGTTTTTTAGATGTTTCAGGAAACACCATACACTTCTCCCGAGTGGTTGTTGGCAATTTACATCACGCCCATCAGCATAACAAGGCTCCCAATTCTCCATGGCCTGTCCTGCCTTTCTGGATTTTACACTTTTTTCAGATGGCCCTTTTGACCGGGGGGAAGTGAGACTTCATTGTAGTGCAGATTTCCTTTGCAAGCTTGCTTGGTTGGCCAAAAAGGGCGTATGCGTTTTTTCCTGAATATATTCAGGAAAAAACGCATACGCCCTTTTTGGCCAAGTGCATCATTGTGGACGTTCTGCCTCTTTTCCTATGCTTTCAATGCAATTCCAGTCTACCTCCTGAAATCGGTTTCCTGAAATTCTGCCCCGCTTTCAAGTCCTCTTGGCAGCCTTACTTCAGTCTATTTTTGGACGATAGCTGTCATTTATAACTCTGCAGGTTTGTGAATTACAGTGCCCCTGAGCTCCTTTCTTCAACTCGCTTTCTTGTGACCTGGCCGCAACACCGCAGGATGGCTTCAGGCCCTAATCTGGTTCCGGCACGGCACGCTGAGCCTTTGGTTAATTCCTCTTCCTGGTGGGAAATGAGAGTTAAATTTCCCCGTCCAGACACCTCCAGCTAGTCTCTCATTGGTTCTCGCTATTCCTGTTCATCTTCCGCAGAAATTGCAAACTGGGCCAAACAGGAGGTTAAAGGGACTGACTCTCCAAGTGGGGAGAGTGTTAGTAAAGCGTCTGGAATGTTGCACCGAAGTACCAGGGGATGAAAACTGAGACATATTTGAACACGTCTCCCGATCACACGGTTGATCATACTCTGGGTTCCACATGCATGTTTTAGCTGAAGAAAGAATACCTTAAACCTGGAGAGTTGAGACCCGTGGAATGGGTACCATGCAATACGACTTCAAAGGGTCTTCATTTGCTCACCGAACCTCTCCAATCCTATCACTGCTGCGTTTATGCCCCTGTACACATGCTTGATTCTCTTTCGGAGACATAGCAATCCATAGGTTTTAAGATACTTACTAGTCAGGTACATTCTTAGGCGTTTAATATGCGGTGTTGAGTCCATTTCGTTGAGCAAGGAGTAGTTCTTGTCTATTCCATATTTGACTTAAGGAACTTTATCTGTGCTCATTTCAATCTCTGGTTTTATGCAGCACCCCAACTCACCTTTACCCTTAAGCAAGCATAAGTTGGTTTTCTAAATTTGAGACCCTGTTCTGTTCTGTAATTCAGTTCCTGTGTAGCCAAGTTTACATTCCGTGTATTACTGATATCTTATGATGTTTCTTTTTCTGTGTGACTTACTTCAGTTAGAATCATCATACCTGAATCCACTCATTGTGCTGCTAAGGGCCTGATGACACAGATTTCATTGCTGAGTGATATTGCTTTGTAAATAAATACCACAACTTCTTTATCCATTTTTCACTTTCTGCGATGTTGAACTTGTACTGTAAACGAGGTTCTTGTAAACAGAGCCGTTCCAAACTTTGGGGTGGCTGTGTCTTTTTGATTTTAATTTCCCTAAGCTATAGGACCATAAGTGGCAGTGCCCTAGGCTCTGTTGCTTTGTTTTTTAGATGTTTCAGGAAACACCATACACTTCTCCCGAGTGTCTGTTGGCAATTTACATCCCGCCCATCAGCATAACAAGGCTCCCAGTTCTCCATGGCCTGTCCTGCCTTTCTGGATTTTACACTTTTTTCAGATGGCCCTTTTGACCGGGGGGAAGTGAGACTTCATTGTAGTGCAGATTTCCTTTGCAAGCTTGCTTGGTTGGCCAAAAAGGGCGTATGCGTTTTTTCCTGAATATATTCAGGAAAAAACGCATACGCCCTTTTTGGCCAAGTGCATCATTGTGGACGTTCTGCCTCTTTTCCTATGCTTTCAATGCAATTCCAGTCTACCTCCTGAAATCGGTTTCCTGCAATTCTGCCCGGCTTTCAAGTCCTCTTGACAGCCTTACTTCAGTCTACTTTTGGACGATAGCTGTCATTTATAACTCTGCAGGTTTGTGAATTACAGTGCCCCTAAGCTCCTTTCTTCAACTCGCTTTCTTGTGACCTGGCCGCAACACCGCAGGATGGCTTCAGGCCCTAATCTGGTTCCGGCACGGCACGCTGAGCCTTTGGTTATTTCCTCTTCCTGGTGGGAAATGAGAGTTAAATTTGCCCGTCCAGACACCTCCAGCTAGTCTCTCATTGGTTCTCGCTATTCCTGTTCATCTTCCGCAGAAATTGCAAACTGGGCCAAACAGGAGGTTAAAGGGACTGACTCTCCAAGTCGGGAGAGTGTTAGTAAAGCGTCTGGAATGGTGCACCCGAGTACCAGGGGAGGAAAACTGAGACATATTTGAACACGTCTCCCGTTCACATGGTTGATCATACTCTGGGTTCCACATGCATGTTTTAGGTGAAGGAAGAATACCTTAAACCTGGAGAGTTGAGACCCGTGGAATGGGTACCATGCAATATGACTTCAAAGGGTCTTCATTTGCTCACCGAACCTCTCCAATCCTATCACTGCTGCGTTTATGCCCCTGTACACACGCTTGATTCTCTTTTGGAGACATAGCAATCCACAGGTTTTAAGATACTTACTAGTCAGGTACATTCTTAGGCGTTTAATATGGTGTGTTGAGTCCATTTCGTTGAGCAAGGAGTAGCTCTTGTCTATTCCATATTTGACTTAAGGAACTTTATCTGTGCTCATTTCAATCTCTGGTTTTATGCAGCACCCCAACTCACCTTTCCCCTTAAGCAAGCATAAGTTGGTTTTCTAAATTTGAGACCCTGTTCTGTTTTGGAATGCAGTTCCTGTGTAGCCAAGTTTACATTCCGTGTATTAGTGATATCTCATGATGTTTCTTTTTCTGTGTGACTTATTTCAGTTAGAATCATCGTACCTGAATCCACTCATTATGCTGCTACGGGCCTGATGACATAGATTTCATTGCTGAGTGATACTGCATTGTACGTAAGTACCACAAGTTCTTTATCCATTTTTCACTTTCTGTGATATTGAACTTGTACTGTAAACGAGGTTCTTGTAAACGGAGGCGTCCCAAAATTTGGGGTGGCTGTGTCTTTTAGATTTTAATTTCCCTAAGCTATAGGACCATAAGTGGAAGTGCCCTAGGCTCTGTTGCTTTGTTTTTTAGATGTTTCAGGAAACACCATACACTTCTCCCAAGTGGTTGTTGGCAATTTACATCCCGCCCATCAGCATAACAAGGCTCCCAGTTCTCCATGGCCTGTCCTACCTTTCTGGATTTTACACTTTTTTCAGATGGCCCTTTTGCCCGGGGGGAAGTGAGACTTCATTGTAGTGCAGATTTCCTTTGCAAGCTTGCTTGGTTGGCCAAAAAGGGCGTATGCGTTTTTTCCTGAATATATTCAGGAAAAAACGCATACGCCCTTTTTGGCCAAGTGCATCATTGTGGACGTTCTGCCTCTTTTCCTATGCTTGCAATGCAATTCCAGTCTAGCTCCTGAAATCGGTTTCCTGCAATTCTGCCCCGCTTTCAAGTCCTCTTGGCAGCCTTACTTCAGTCTATTTTTGGACGATAGCTGTCATTTATAACTCTGCAGGTTTGTGAATTACAGTGCCCCTGAGCTCCTTTCTTCAACTTGCTTTCTTGTGACCTGGCCGCAACACCGCAGGATGGCTTCAGGCCCTAATCTGGTTCCGGCACGGCACGCTGAGCCTTTGGTTATTTCCTCTTCCTGGTGGGAAATGAGAGTTAAATTTGCCCGTCCAGACACCTCCAGCTAGTCTCTCATTGGTTCTCGCTATTCCTGTTCATCTTCTGCAGAAATTGCAAACTGGGCCAAACAGGAGGTTAAAGGCGCTGACTCTCCAAGTGGGGAGAGTGTTAGTAAAGCGTCTGGAATGTTGCACCCGAGTACCAGGGGAGGAAAACTGAGACATATTTGAACACGTCTCCCGTTCACATGGTTGATCATACTTGGGTTCCACATGCATGTTTTCTCTGAAGGAAGAATACCTTAAACCTGGAGAGTTGAGACCCGTGTAATGGGTACCATGCAATATGACTTCAAAGGGTCTTCATTTGCTCACCGAACCTCTCCAATCCTATCACTGCTGCGTTTATGCCCCTGTACACATGCTTGATTCTCTTTCGGAGACATAGCAATCCATAAGTTTTACGATACTTACTAGTCAGGTACATTCCTAGGCGTTTAATATGCGGTGTTGAGTCCATTTCGTTGAGCAAGGAGTAGCTCTTGTCTATTCCATATTTGACTTAAGGAACTTTATCTGTGCTCATTTCAATCTCTGGTTTTATGCAGCACCCCAACTCACCTTTACCCTTAAGCAAGCATAAGTTGGTTTTCTAAATTTGAGACCCTGATCTGTTCTGTAATTCAGTTCCTGTGTAGCCAAGTTTACATTCCGTGTATTACTGATATCTTATGATGTTTCTTTTTCTGTGTGACTTATTTCAGTTAGAATCATCATACCTGAATCCACTCATTGTGATGCTAAGGGCCTGATGACATAGATTTTATTGCTGAGTGATATTGCTTTGTAAGTAAATACCACAACTTCTTTCTCCATTTTTCACTTTCTGCGATGTTGAACTTGTACTGTAAATGAGGTTCTTGTAAACAGAGGCGTCCCAAACTTTGGGGTGGCTGTGTCTTTTTGATTTTAATTTCCCTAAGCTATAGGACCATAAGTGGCAGTGCCCTAGGCTCTGTTGCTTTGTTTTTTAGATGTTTCAGGAAACACCATACACTTCTCCCGAGTGTCTGTTGGCAATTTACATCTCGCCCATCAGCATAACAAGGCTCCCAGTTCTCCATGGCCTGTCCTGCCTTTCTGGATTTTATACTTTTTTCAGATGGCGCTTTTGACCAGGGGGAAGTGAGACTTCATTGTAGTGCAGATTTCCTTTGCAAGCTTGCTTGGTTGGCCAAAAAGGGCGTATGCGTTTTTTCCTGAATATATTCAGGAAAAAACGCATACGCCCTTTTTGGCCAAGTGCATCATTGTGGACGTTCTGCCTCTTTTCCTATGCTTTCAATGCAATTCCAGTCTACCTCCTGAAATCGGTTTCCTGCAATTCTGCCCCGCTTTCAAGTCCTCTTGGCAGCCTTACTTCAGTCTATTTTTGGACGATAGCTGTCATTTATAACTCTGCAGGTTTGTGAATTACAGTGCCCCTGAGCTCCTTTCTTCAACTCGCTTTCTTGTGACCTGGCCGCAACACCGCAGGATGGCTTCAGGCCCTAATCTGGTTCCGGTACGGCTCGCTGAGCCTTTGGTTATTTCCTCTTCCTGGTGGGAAATGAGAGTTAAATTTGCCCGTCCAGACACCTCCAGCTAGCCTCTCATTGGTTCTCGCTATTCCTGTTCATCTTCCGCAGAAATTGCAAACTGGGCCAAACAGGAGGTTAAAGGCGCTGACTCTCCAAGTGGGGAGAGTGTTAGTAAAGCGTCTGGAATGTTGCACCCGAGTACCAGGGGAGGAAAACTGAGACATATTTGAACACGTCTCCCGTTCACATGGTTGATCATACTTGGGTTCCACATGCATGTTTTAGCTGAAGGAAGAATACCTTAAACCTGGAGAGTTGAGACCCGTGTAATGGGGACCATGCAATATGACTTCAAAGGGTCTTCATTTGCTCACCGAACCTCTCCAATCCTATCACTGCTGCGTTTATGCCCCTGTACACATGCTTGATTCTCTTTTGGAGACATAGCAATCCATAGGTTTTACGATACTTACTAGTCAGGTACATTCTTAGGCGTTTAATATGCGGTGTTGAGTCCATTTCGTTGAGCAAGGAGTAGCTCTTGTCTATTCCATATTTGACTTAAGGAACTTTATCTGTGCTCATTTCAATCTCTGTTTTTATGCAGCACCCCAACTCACCTTTCCCCTTAAGCAAGCATAAGTTGGTTTTCTAAATTTGAGACCCTGTTCTGTTCTGTAATTCAGTTCCTGTGTAGCCAAGTTTACATTCCGTGTATTACTGATATCTTATGATGTTTCTTTTTCTGTGTGACTTATTTCAGTTAGAATCATCATACCTGAATCCACTCATTGTGATGCTAAGGGCCTGATGACATAGATTTCATTGCTGAGTGATATTGCTTTGTAAGTAAATACCACAACTTCTTTATCCATTTTTCACTTTCTGCGATGTTGAACTTGTACTGTAAACGAGGTTCTTGTAAACAGAGGCGTCCCAAACTTTGGGGTGGCTGTGTCTTTTTGATTTTAATTTCCCTAAGCTATACGACCATAAGTGGCAGTGCCCTAGGCTCTGTTGCTTTGTTTTTTAGATGTTTCAGGAAACACCATACACTTCTCCCGAGTGTCTGTTGGCAATTTACATCCCGCCCATCAGCATAACAAGGCTCCCAGTTCTCCATGGCCTGTCCTGCCTTTCTGGATTTTACACTTTTTTCAGATGGCCCTTTTGACCGGGGGGAAGTGAGACTTCATTGTAGTGCAGATTTCCTTTGCAAGCTTGCTTGGTTGGCCAAAAAGGGCGTATGCGTTTTTTCCTGAATATATTCAGGAAAAAACGCATACGCCCTTTTTGGCCAAGTGCATCATTGTGGACGTTCTGCCTCTTTTCCTATGCTTTCAATGCAATTCCAGTCTACCTCCTGAAATCGGTTTCCTGCAATTCTGCCCCGCTTTCAAGTCCTCTTGGCAGCCTTACTTCAGTCTATTTTTGGACGATAGCTGTCATTTATAACTCTGCAGGTTTGTGAATTACAGTGCCCCTGAGCTCCTTTCTTCAACTCGCTTTCTTGTGACCTGGCCGCAACACCGCAGGATGGCTTCAGGCCCTAATCTGGTTCCGGCACGGCACGCTGAGCCTTTGGTTATTTCCTCTTCCTGGTGGGAAATGAGAGTTAAATTTGCCCGTCCAGACACCTCCAGCTAGTCTCTCATTGGTTCTCGCTATTCCTGTTCATCTTCCGCAGAAATTGCAAACTGGGCCAAACAGGAGGTTAAAGGCACTGACTCTCCAAGTGGGGAGAGTGTTAGTAAAGCGTCTGGAATGTTGCACCCGAGTACCAGGGGAGGAAAACTGAGACATATTTGAACACGTCTCCCGTTCACATGG
Organism: Stenella coeruleoalba; assembly: GCF_951394435.1. Lineage (NCBI taxonomy): Eukaryota > Metazoa > Chordata > Mammalia > Artiodactyla > Delphinidae > Stenella > Stenella coeruleoalba. The sequence goes on from NW_027645953.1 coordinate 556,660, forward strand.
TTGATCATACTTGGGTTCCACATGCATGTTTTAGCTGAAGGAAGAATACCTTAAACCTGGAGAGTTGAGACCCGTGTAATGGGGACCATGCAATATGACTTCAAAGGGTCTTCATTTGCTCACCGAACCTCTCCAATCCTATCACTGCTGCGTTTATGCCCCTGTACACATGCTTGATTCTCTTTCGGAGACATAGCAATCCATAGGTTTTACGATACTTACTAGTCAGGTACATTCTTAGGCGTTTAATATGCGGTGTTGAGTCCATTTCGTTGAGCAAGGAGTAGCTCTTGTCTATTCCATATTTGACTTAAGGAACTTTATCTGTGCTCATTTCAATCTCTGGTTTTATGCAGCACCTCAACTCACCTTTACCCTTAAGCAAGCATAAGTTGGTTTTCTAAATTTGAGACCCTGTTCTGTTCTGTAATTCAGTTCCTGTGTAGCCAAGTTTACATTCCGTGTATTACTGATATCTTATGATGTTTGTTTTTCTGTGTGACTTATTTCAGTTAGAATCATCATACCTGAATCCACTCATTGTGATGCTAAGTGCCTGATGACATAGATTTTATTGCTGAGTGATATTGCTTTGTAAGTAAATACCACAACTTCTTTATCCATTTTTCACTTTCTGCGATGTTGAACTTGTACTGTAAACGAGGTTCTTGTAAACAGAGGCGTCCCAAACTTTGGGGTGGCTGTGTCTTTTTGATTTTAATTTCCCTAAGCTATAGGACCATAAGTGGCAGTGCCCTAGGCTCTGTTGCTTTGTTTTTTAGATGTTTCAGGAAACACCATACACTTCTCCGGAGTGTCTGTTGGCAATTTACATCCCGCCCATCAGCATAACAAGGCTCCCAGTTCTCCATGGCCTGTCCTGCCTTTCTGGATTTTACACTTTTTTCAGATGGCCCTTTTGACCGGGGGGAAGTGAGACTTCATTGTAGTGCAGATTTCCTTTGCAAGCTTGCTTGGTTGGCCAAAAAGGGCGTATGCGTTTTTTCCTGAATATATTCAGGAAAAAACGCATACGCCCTTTTTGGCCAAGTGCATCATTGTGGACGTTCTGCCTCTTTTCCTATGCTTGCAATGCAATTCCAGTCTACCTCCTGAAATCGGTTTCCTGCAATTCTGCCCCGCTTTCAAGTCCTCTTGGCAGCCTTACTTCAGTCTATTTTTGGACGATAGCTGTCATTTATAACTCTGCAGGTTTGTGAATTACAGTGCCCCTGAGCTCCTTTCTTCAACTCGCTTTCTTGTGACCTGGCCGCAACACCGCAGGATGGCTTCAGGCCCTAATCTGGTTCCGGCACGGCACGCTGAGCCTTTGGTTATTTCCTCTTCCTGGTGGGAAATGAGAGTTAAATTTGCCCGTCCAGACACCTCCAGCTAGTCTCTCATTGGTTCTCGCTATTCCTGTTCATCTTCCGCAGAAATTGCAAACTGGGCCAAACAGGAGGTTAAAGGGACTGACTCTCCAAGTGGGGAGAGTGTTAGTAAAGCGTCTGGAATGTTGCACCCGAGTACCAGGGGAGGAAAACTGAGACATATTTGAACACGTCTCCCGTTCACATGGTTGATCATACTTGGGTTCCACATGCATGTTTTAGCTGAAGGAAGAATACCTTAAACCTGGAGAGTTAAGACCCGTGTAATGGGTACCATGCAATATGACTTCAAAGGGTCTTCATTTGCTCACCGAACCTCTCCAATCCTATCACTGCTGCGTTTATGCCCCTGTACACATGCTTGATTCTCTTTTGGAGACATAGCAATCCATAGGTTTTCCGATACTTACTAGTCAGGTACATTCTTAGGCGTTTAATATGCGGTGTTGAGTCCATTTCGTTGAGCAAGGAGTAGCTCTTGTCTATTCCATATTTGACTTAAGGAACTTTATCTGTGCTCATTTCAATCTCTGGTTTTATGCAGCACCCCAACTCACCTTTACCCTTAAGCAAGCATAAGTTGGTTTTCTAAATTTGAGACCCTGTTCTGTTCTGTAATTCAGTTCCTGTGTAGCCAAGTTTACATTCCGTGTATTACTGATATCTTATGATGTTTCTTTTTCTGTGTGACTTATTTCAGTTAGAATCATCATACCTGAATCCACTCATTGTGATGCTAAGGGCCTGATGACATAGATTTCATTGCTGAGTGATATTGCTTTGTAAGTAAATACCACAACTTCTTTATCCATTTTTCACTTTCTGCGATGTTGAACTTGTACTGTAAACGAGGTTCTTGTAAACAGAGCCGTTCCAAACTTTAGAGTGGCTGTGTCTTTTTGATTTTAATTTCCCTAAGCTATAGAACCATAAGTGGCAGTGCCCTAGGCTCTGTTGCTTTGTTTTTTAGATGTTTCAGGAAACACCGTACACTTCTCCCGAGTGTCTGTTGGCAATTTACATCCCGCCCATCAGCATAACAAGGCTCCCAGTTCTCCATGGCCTGTCCTGCCTTTCTGGATTTTACACTTTTTTCAGATGGCCCTTTTGACCGGGGGGAAGTGAGACTTCATTGTAGTGCAGATTTCCTTTGCAAGCTTGCTTGGTTGGCCAAAAAGGGCGTATGCGTTTTTTCCTGAATATATTCAGGAAAAAACGCATACGCCCTTTTTGGCCAAGTGCATCATTGTGGACGTTCTGCCTCTTTTCCTATGCTTTCAATGCAATTCCAGTCTACCTCCTGAAATTGGTTTCCTGCAATTCTGCCCCGCTTTCAAGTCCTCTTGGCAGCCTTACTTCAGTCTATTTTTGGACGATAGCTGTCATTTATAACTCTGCAGGTTTGTGAATTACAGTGCCCCTGAGCTCCTTTCTTCAACTTGCTTTCTTGTGACCTGGCCGCAACACCGCAGGATGGCTTCAGGCCCTAATCTGGTTCCGGCACGGCACTCTGAGCCTTTGGTTATTTCCTCTTCCTGGTGGGAAATGAGAGTTCCATTTGCCCGTCCAGACACCTCCAGCTAGTCTCTCATTGGTTCTCGCTATTCCTGTTCATCTTCCGCAGAAATTGCAAACTGGGCCAAACAGGAGGTTAAAGGGACTGACTCTCCAAGTGGGGAGAGTGTTAGTAAAGCGTCTGGAATGTTGCACCCGAGTACCAGGGGAGGAAAACTGAGACATATTTGAACACGTCTCCCGTTCACATGGTTGATCATACTTGGGTTCCACATGCATGTTTTAGCTGAAGGAAGAATACCTTAAACCTGGAGAGTTAAGACCCGTGTAATGGGTACCATGCAATATGACTTCAAAGGGTCTTCATTTGCTCACCGAACCTCTCCAATCCTATCACTGCTGCGTTTATGCCCCTGTACACATGCTTGATTCTCTTTTGGAGACATAGCAATCCATAGGTTTTCCGATACTTACTAGTCAGGTACATTCTTAGGCGTTTAATATGCGGTGTTGAGTCCATTTCGTTGAGCAAGGAGTAGCTCTTGTCTATTCCATATTTGACTTAAGGAACTTTATCTGTGCTCATTTCAATCTCTGGTTTTATGCAGCACCCCAACTCACCTTTACCCTTAAGCAAGCATAAGTTGGTTTTCTAAATTTGAGACCCTGTTCTGTTCTGTAATTCAGTTCCTGTGTAGCCAAGTTTACATTCCGTGTATTACTGATATCTTATGATGTTTCTTTTTCTGTGTGACTTATTTCAGTTAGAATCATCATACCTGAATCCACTCATTGTGATGCTAAGGGCCTGATGACATAGATTTCATTGCTGAGTGATATTGCTTTGTAAGTAAATACCACAACTTCTTTATCCATTTTTCACTTTCTGCGATGTTGAACTTGTACTGTAAACGAGGTTCTTGTAAACAGAGCCGTTCCAAACTTTAGAGTGGCTGTGTCTTTTTGATTTTAATTTCCCTAAGCTATAGAACCATAAGTGGCAGTGCCCTAGGCTCTGTTGCTTTGTTTTTTAGATGTTTCAGGAAACACCGTACACTTCTCCCGAGTGTCTGTTGGCAATTTACATCCCGCCCATCAGCATAACAAGGCTCCCAGTTCTCCATGGCCTGTCCTGCCTTTCTGGATTTTACACTTTTTTCAGATGGCCCTTTTGACCGGGGGGAAGTGAGACTTCATTGTAGTGCAGATTTCCTTTGCAAGCTTGCTTGGTTGGCCAAAAAGGGCGTATGCGTTTTTTCCTGAATATATTCAGGAAAAAACGCATACGCCCTTTTTGGCCAAGTGCATCATTGTGGACGTTCTGCCTCTTTTCCTATGCTTTCAATGCAATTCCAGTCTACCTCCTGAAATTGGTTTCCTGCAATTCTGCCCCGCTTTCAAGTCCTCTTGGCAGCCTTACTTCAGTCTATTTTTGGACGATAGCTGTCATTTATAACTCTGCAGGTTTGTGAATTACAGTGCCCCTGAGCTCCTTTCTTCAACTTGCTTTCTTGTGACCTGGCCGCAACACCGCAGGATGGCTTCAGGCCCTAATCTGGTTCCGGCACGGCACTCTGAGCCTTTGGTTATTTCCTCTTCCTGGTGGGAAATGAGAGTTCCATTTGCCCGTCCAGACACCTCCAGCTAGTCTCTCATTGGTTCTCGCTATTCCTGTTCATCTTCCGCAGAAATTGCAAACTGGGCCAAACAGGAGGTTAAAGGCACTGACTCTCCAAGTGGGGAGAGTGTTAGTAAAGCGTCTGGAATGTTGCACCCGAGTACCAGGGGAGGAAAACTGAGACATATTTGAACACGTCTCCCGTTCACATGGTTGATCATACTTGGGTTCCACATGCATGTTTTAGCTGAAGGAAGAATACCTTAAACCTGGAGAGTTGAGACCCGTGTAATGGGGACCATGCAATATGACTTCAAAGGGTCTTCATTTGCTCACCGAACCTCTCCAATCCTATCACTGCTGCGTTTATGCCCCTGTACACATGCTTGATTCTCTTTCGGAGACATAGCAATCCATAGGTTTTACGATACTTACTAGTCAGGTACATTCTTAGGCGTTTAATATGCGGTGTTGAGTCCATTTCGTTGAGCAAGGAGTAGCTCTTGTCTATTCCATATTTGACTTAAGGAACTTTATCTGTGCTCATTTCAATCTCTGGTTTTATGCAGCACCTCAACTCACTTTTACCCTTAAGCAAGCATAAGTTGGTTTTCTAAATTTGAGACCCTGTTCTGTTCTGTAATTCAGTTCCTGTGTAGCCAAGTTTACATTCCGTGTATTACTGATATCTTATGATGTTTCTTTTTCTGTGTGACTTATTTCAGTTAGAATCATCATACCTGAATCCACTCATTGTGATGCTAAGGGCCTGATGACATAGATTTTATTGCTGAGTGATATTGCTTTGTAAGTAAATACCACAACTTCTTTATCCATTTTTCACTTTCTGCGATGTTGAACTTGTACTGTAAACGAGGTTCTTGTAAACAGAGGCGTCCCAAACTTTGGGGTGGCTGTGTCTTTTTGATTTTAATTTCCCTAAGCTATAGGACCATAAGTGGCAGTGCCCTAGGCTCTGTTGCTTTGTTTTTTAGATGTTTCAGGAAACACCATACACTTCTCCGGAGTGTCTGTTGGCAATTTACATCCCGCCCATCAGCATAACAAGGCTCCCAGTTCTCCATGGCCTGTCCTGCCTTTCTGGATTTTACACTTTTTTCAGATGGCCCTTTTGACCGGGGGGAAGTGAGACTTCATTGTAGTGCAGATTTCCTTTGCAAGCTTGCTTGGTTGGCCAAAAAGGGCGTATGCGTTTTTTCCTGAATATATTCAGGAAAAAACGCATACGCCCTTTTTGGCCAAGTGCATCATTGTGGACGTTCTGCCTCTTTTCCTATGCTTGCAATGCAATTCCAGTCTACCTCCTGAAATCGGTTTCCTGCAATTCGGCCCCGCTTTCAAGTCCTCTTGGCAGCCTTACTTCAGTCTATTTTTGGACGATAGCTGTCATTTATAACTCTGCAGGTTTGTGAATTACAGTGCCCCTGAGCTCCTTTCTTCAACTTGCTTTCTTGTGACCTGGCCGCAACACCGCAGGATGGCTTCAGGCCCTAATCTGGTTCCGGCACGGCACGCTGAGCCTTTGGTTATTTCCTCTTCCTGGTGGGAAATGAGAGTTAAATTTGCCCGTCCAGACACCTCCAGCTAGTCTCTCATTGGTTCTCGCTATTCCTGTTCATCTTCCGCAGAAATTGCAAACTGGGCCAAACAGGAGGTTAAAGGGACTGACTCTCCAAGTGGGGAGAGTGTTAGTAAAGCGTCTGGAATGTTGCACCCGAGTACCAGGGGAGGAAACCTGAGACATATTTGAACACGTCTCCTGTTCACATGGTTGATCATACTTGGGTTCCACATGCATGTTTTAGCTGAAGGAAGAATACCTTAAACCTGGAGAGTTAAGACCCGTGTAATGGGTACCATGCAATATGACTTCAAAGGGTCTTCATTTGCTCACCGAACCTCTCCAATCCTATCACTGCTGCGTTTATGCCCCTGTACACATGCTTGATTCTCTTTTGGAGACATAGCAATCCATAGGTTTTCCGATACTTACTAGTCAGGTACATTCTTAGGCGTTTAATATGCGGTGTTGAGTCCATTTCGTTGAGCAAGGAGTAGCTCTTGTCTATTCCATATTTGACTTAAGGAACTTTATCTGTGCTCATTTCAATCTCTGGTTTTATGCAGCACCCCAACTCACCTTTACCCTTAAGCAAGCATAAGTTGGTTTTCTAAATTTGAGACCCTGTTCTGTTCTGTAATTCAGTTCCTGTGTAGCCAAGTTTACATTCCGTGTATTACTGATATCTTATGATGTTTCTTTTTCTGTGTGACTTATTTCAGTTAGAATCATCATACCTGAATCCACTCATTGTGATGCTAAGGGCCTGATGACATAGATTTCATTGCTGAGTGATATTGCTTTGTAAGTAAATACCACAACTTCTTTATCCATTTTTCACTTTCTGCGATGTTGAACTTGTACTGTAAACGAGGTTCTTGTAAACAGAGCCGTTCCAAACTTTAGAGTGGCTGTGTCTTTTTGATTTTAATTTCCCTAAGCTATAGAACCATAAGTGGCAGTGCCCTAGGCTCTGTTGCTTTGTTTTTTAGATGTTTCAGGAAACACCGTACACTTCTCCCGAGTGTCTATTGGCAATTTACATCCCGCCCATCAGCATAACAAGGCTCCCAGTTCTCCATGGCCTGTCCTGCCTTTCTGGATTTTACACTTTTTTCAGATGGCCCTTTTGACCGGGGGGAAGTGAGACTTCATTGTAGTGCAGATTTCCTTTGCAAGCTTGCTTGGTTGGCCAAAAAGGGCGTATGCGTTTTTTCCTGAATATATTCAGGAAAAAACGCATACGCCCTTTTTGGCCAAGTGCATCATTGTGGACGTTCTGCCTCTTTTCCTATGCTTTCAATGCAATTCCAGTCTACCTCCTGAAATTGGTTTCCTGCAATTCTGCCCCGCTTTCAAGTCCTCTTGGCAGCCTTACTTCAGTCTATTTTTGGACGATAGCTGTCATTTATAACTCTGCAGGTTTGTGAATTACAGTACCCCTGAGCTCCTTTCTTCAACTTGCTTTCTTGTGACCTGGCCGCAACACCGCAGGATGGCTTCAGGCCCTAATCTGGTTCCGGCACGGCACTCTGAGCCTTTGGTTATTTCCTCTTCCTGGTGGGAAATGAGAGTTCCATTTGCCCGTCCAGACACCTCCAGCTAGTCTCTCATTGGTTCTCGCTATTCCTGTTCATCTTCCGCAGAAATTGCAAACTGGGCCAAACAGGAGGTTAAAGGCACTGACTCTCCAAGTGGGGAGAGTGTTAGTAAAGCGTCTGGAATGTTGCACCCGAGTACCAGGGGAGGAAAACTGAGACATATTTGAACACGTCTCCCGTTCACATGGTTGATCATACTTGGGTTCCACATGCATGTTTTAGCTGAAGGAAGAATACCTTAAACCTGGAGAGTTAAGACCCGTGTAATGGGTACCATGCAATATGACTTCAAAGGGTCTTCATTTGCTCACCGAACCTCTCCAATCCTATCACTGCTGCGTTTATTCCCCTGTACACACGCTTGATTCTCTTTTGGAGACATAGCAATCCATAGGTTTTAAGATACTTACTAGTCAGGTACATTCTTAGGGGTTTAATATGGGGTTTTGAGTCCATTTCGTTGAGCAAGGAGTAGCTCTTGTCTATTCCATATTTGGCTTAAGGAACTTTATCTGTGCTCATTTCAATCTCTGGTTTTATGCAGCACCCCAACTCACCTTTCCCCTTAAGCAAGCATAAGTTGGTTTTCTAAATTTGAGACCCTGTTCTGTTCTGGAATGCAGTTCCTGTGTAGCCAAGTTTACATTCCGTGTATTACTGATATCTTATGATGTTTCTTTTTCTGTGTGACTTATTTCAGTTAGAATCATCGTACCTGAATCCACTCATTGTGATGCTAAGGGCCTGATGACATAGATTTTATTGCTGAGTGATATTGCTTCCTAAGTAAATACCACAACTTCTTTATCCATTTTTCACTTTCTGCGATGTTGAACTTGTACTGTAAATGAGGTTCTTGTAAACAGAGGCGTCCCAAACTTTGGGGTGGCTGTGTCTTTTTGATTTTAATTTCCCTAAGCTATAGGACCATAAGTGGCAGTGCCCTAGGCTCTGTTGCTTTGTTTTTTAGATGTTTCAGGAAACACCATACACTTCTCCCGAGTGTCTGTTGGCAATTTACATCCCGCCCATCAGCATAACAAGGCTCCCAGTTCTCCATGGCCTGTCCTGCCTTTCTGGATTTTACACTTTTTTCAGATGGCCCTTTTGACCGGGGGGAAGTGAGACTTCATTGTAGTGCAGATTTCCTTTGCAAGCTTGCTTGGTTGGCCAAAAAGGGCGTATGCGTTTTTTCCTGAATATATTCAGGAAAAAACGCATACGCCCTTTTTGGCCAAGTGCATCATTGTGGACGTTCTGCCTCTTTTCCTATGCTTTCAATGCAATTCCAGTCTACCTCCTGAAATCGGTTTCCTGCAATTCTGCCCCGCTTTCAAGTCCTCTTGGCAGCCTTACTTCAGTCTATTTTTGGACGATAGCTGTCATTTATAACTCTGCAGGTTTGTGAATTACAGTGCCCCTGAGCTCCTTTCTTCAACTCGCTTTCTTGTGACCTGGCCGCAACACCGCAGGATGGCTTCAGGCCCTAATCTGGTTCCGGCACGGCACGCTGAGCCTTTGGTTATTTCCTCTTCCTGGTGGGAAATGAGAGTTAAATTTGCCCGTCCAGACACCTCCAGCTAGTCTCTCATTGGTTCTCGCTATTCCTGTTCATCTTCCGCAGAAATTGCAAACTGGGCCAAACAGGAGGTTAAAGGCGCTCACTCTCCAAGTGGGGAGAGTGTTAGTAAAGCGTCTGGAATGTTGCACCCGAGTACCAGGGGAGGAAAACTGAGACATATTTGAACACGTCTCCCGATCACATGGTTGATCATACTCTGGGTTCCACATGCATGTTTTAGCTGAAGGAAGAATACCTTAAACCTGGAGAGTTGAGACCCGTGGAATGGGTACCATGCAATATGACTTCAAAGGGTCTTCATTTGCTCACCGAACCTCTCCAATCCTATCACTGCTGCGTTTATGCCCCTGTACACACGCTTGATTCTCTTTTGGAGACATAGCAATCCATAGGTTTTAAGATACTTACTAGTCAGGTACATTCTTAGGCTTTTAATATGCGGTGTTGAGTCCATTTCGTTGAGCAAGGAGTAGCTCTTGTCTATTCCATATTTGGCTTAAGGAACTTTATCTGTGCTCATTTCAATCTCTGGTTTTATGCAGCATCCCAACTCACCTTTCCCCTTAAGCAAGCATAAGTTGGTTTTCTAAATTTGAGACTCTGTTCTGTTCTGTAATTCAGTTCCTGTGTAGCCAAGTTTACATTCCGTGTATTACTGATATCTTATGATGTTTCTTTTTCTGTGTGACTTACTTCAGTTAGAATCATCATACCTGAATCCACTCATTGTGCTGCTAAGGGCCTGATGACACAGATTTCATTGCTGAGTGATATTGCTTTGTAAGTAAATACCACAACTTCTTTATCCATTTTTCACTTTCTGCAATGTTGAACTTGTACTGTAAACGAGGTTCTTGTAAACAGAGCCGTTCCAAACTTTGGGGTGGCTGTGTCTTTTTGATTTTAATTTCCCTAAGCTATAGGACCATAAGTGGAAGTGCCCTAGGCTCTGTTGCTTTGTTTTTTAGATGTTTCAGGAAACACCATACACTTCTCCCAAGTGTCTGTTGGCAATTTACATCCCGCCCATCAGCATAACAAGGCTCCCAGTTCTCAATGGCCTGTTGCCTTTCTGGATTTTACACTTTTTTCAGATGGCCCTTTTGACCGGGGGGAAGTGAGACTTCATTGTAGTGCAGATTTCCTTTGCAAGCTTGCTTGGTTGACCAAAAAGGGCGTATGCGTTTTTTCCTGAATATATTCAGGAAAAAACGCATACGCCCTTTTTGACCAAGTGCATCATTGTGGACGTTCTGCCTCTTTTCCTATGCTTTCAATGAAATTCCAGTCTACCTCCTGAAATCGGTTTCCTGCAATTCTGCCCCGCTTTCAAGTCCTCTTGGCAGCCTTACTTCAGTCTATTTTTGGACGATAGCTGTCATTTATAACTCTGCAGGTTTGTGAATTACAGTGCCCCTGAGCTCCTTTCTTCAACTCGCTTTCTTGTGTCCTGGCCGCAACACCGCAGGATGGCTTCAGGCCCTAATCTTGTTCCGGCCCGGCATGCTGAGCCTTTGGTTAATTCCTCTTCCTGGTGGGAAATGAGAGTTAAATTTGCCCGTCCAGACACCTCCAGCTAGCCTCTCATTGGTTCTCGCTATTCCTGTTCATCTTCCGCAGAAATTACAAACTGGGCCAAACAGGAGGTTAAAGGCGCTGACTCTCCAGTGGGGAGAGTGTTAGTAAAGCGTCTGGAATGTTGCACCCGAGTACCAGGGGAGGAAAACTGAGACATATTTGAACACGTCTCCCGTTCACATGGTTGATCATACTTGGGTTCCACATGCATGTTTTAGCTGAAGGAAGAATACCTTAAACCTGGGTAGTTGAAACCCGTGGAATGGGTACCATGCAATATGACTTCAAAGGGTCTTCATTTGCTCACCGAACCTCTCCAATCCTATCACTGCTGCGTTTATGCCCCTGTACACATGCTTGATTCTCTTTCGGAGACATAGCATTCCATAGGTTTTAAGATACTTACAAGTCAGGTACATTCTTAGGCGTTTAATATGCGGTGTTGAGTCCATTTCGTTGAGCAAGGAGTAGCTCTTGTCTATTCCATATTTGGCTTAAGGAACTTTATCTGTGCTCATTTCAATCTCTGGTTTTATGCAGCACCCCAACTCACCTTTCCCCTTAAGCAAGCATAAGTTGGTTTTCTAAATTTGAGGCCCTGTTCTGTTCTGTAATTCAGTTCCTGTGTAGCCAAGTTTACATTCCGTATATTACTGATATCTTATGATGTTTCTTTTTCTGCCTGATGACACAGATTTCATTGCTGAGTGATATTGCTTTGTAAGTAAATACCACAACTTCTTTATCCATTTTTCACTTTCTGCGATGTTGAACTTGTACTGTAAACGAGGTTCTTGTAAACAGAGCCGTTCCAAACTTTGGGGTGGCTGTGTCTTTTTGATTTTAATTTCCCTAAGCTATAGGACCATAAGTGGAAGTGCCCTAGGTTCTGTTGCTTTGTTTTTTAGATGTTTCAGGAAACACCATACACTTCTCCTGAGTGGTTGTTGGCAATTTACATCCCGCCCATCAGCATAACAAGGCTCCCAGTTCTCCATGGCCTGTCCTGCCTTTCTGGATTTTACACTTTTTTCAGATGGCCCTTTTGACCGGGGGGAAGTGAGACTTCATTGTAGTGCAGATTTCCTTTGCAAGCTTGCTTGGTTGGCCAAAAAGGGCGTATGCGTTTTTTCCTGAATATATTCAGGAAAAAACGCATACGCCCTTTTTGGCCAAGTGCATCATTGTGGACGTTCTGCCTCTTTTCCTATGCTTTCAATGCAATTCCAGTCTACCTCCTGAAATCGGTTTCCTGCAATTCTGCCCCGCTTTCAAGTCCTCTTGGCAGCCTTACTTCAGTCTATTTTTGGACGATAGCTGTCATTTATAACTCTGCAGGTTTGTGAATTACAGTGCCCCTGAACTCCTTTCTTCAACTCGCTTTCTTGTGACCTGGCCGCAACACCGCAGGATGGCTTCAGGCCCTAATCTGGTTCCGGTACGGCACACTGAGCCTTTGGTTATTTCCTCTTCCTGGTGGGAAATGAGAGTTAAATTTGCCCGTCCAGACACCTCCAGCTAGCCTCTCATTGGTTCTCGCTCTTCCTGTTCATCTTCCGCAGAAATTGCAAACTGGGCCAAACAGGAGGTTAAAGGCGCTGACTCTCCAAGTGGGGAGAGTGTTAGTAAAGCGTCTGGAATGTTGCACCCGAGTACCAGGGGAGGAAAACTGAGACATATTTGAACACGTCTCCCGTTCACATGGTTGATCATACTTGGGTTCCACATGCATGTTTTAGCTGAAGGAAGAATACCTTAAACCTGGAGAGTTAAGACCCGTGTAATGGGTACCATGCAATATGACTTCAAAGGGTCTTCATTTGCTCACCGAACCTCTCCAATCCTATCACTGCTGCGTTTATGCCCCTGTACACATGCTTGATTCTCTTTCGGAGACATAGCAATCCATAGGTTTTAAGATACTTACTAGACAGGTACATTCTTAGGCATTTAATATGCGGTGTTGAGTCCATTTCGTTGAGCAAGGAGTAGCTCTTGTCTATTCCATATTTGACTTAAGGAACTTTATCTGTGCTCATTTCAATCTCTGGTTTTATGCAGCACCCCAACTCACCTTTACTCTTAAGCAAGCATAAGTTGGTTTTCTAAATATGAGACCCTGTTCTGTTCTGTAATTCAGTTCCTGTGTAGCCAAGTTTACATTCCGTGTATTACTGATATCTTATGATGTTTCTTTCTCTGTGTGACTTACTTCAGTTAGAATCATCATACCTGAATCCACTCATTGTGCTGCTAAGGGCCTGATGGCATAGATTTCATTGCTGAGTGATATTGCTTTGTAAGTAAATACCACAACTTCTTTATCCATTTTTCACTTTCTGCGATGTTGAACTTGTACTGTAAACGAGGTTCTTGTAAACAGAGCCGTTCCAAACTTTGGGGTGGCTGTGTCTTTTTGATTTTAATTTCCCTAAGCTATAGGACCATAAGTGGAAGTGCCCTAGGTTCTGTTGCTTTGTTTTTTAGATGTTTCAGGAAACACCATACACTTCTACCGAGTGGTTGTTGGCAATTTACATCCCGCCCATCAGCATAACAAGGCTCCCAGTTCTCCATGGCCTGTCCTGCCTTTCTGGATTTTACACTTTTTTCAGATGGCCCTTTTGACCGGGGGGAAGTGAGACTTCATTGTAGTGCAGATTTCCTTTGCAAGCTTGCTTGGTTGGCCAAAAAGGGCGTATGCGTTTTTTCCTGAATATATTCAGGATAAAACGCATACGCCCTTTTTGGCCAAGTGCATCATTGTGGACGTTCTGCCTCTTTTCCTATGCTTTCAATGCAATTCCAGTCTACCTCCTGAAATCGGTTTCCTGCAATTCTGCCCCGCTTTCAAGTCCTCTTGGCAGCCTTACTTCAGTCTATTTTTGGACGATAGCTGTCATTTATAACTCTGCAGGTTTGTGAATTACAGTGCCCCTGAGCTCCTTTCTTCAACTCGCTTTCTTGTGACCTGGCCGCAACACCGCAGGATGGCTTCAGGCCCTAATCTGGTTCCGGTACGGCACGCTGAGCCTTTGGTTATTTCCTCTTCCTGGTGGGAAATGAGAGTTAAATTTGCCCGTCCAGACACCTCCAGCTAGCCTCTCATTGGTTTTCGCTATTCCTGTTCATCTTCCGCAGAAATTGCAAACTGGGCCAAACAGGAGGTTAAAGGGACTGACTCTCCAAGTGGGGAGAGTGTTAGTAAAGCGTCTGGAATGTTGCACCCGAGTACCAGGGGAGGAAAACTGAGACATATTTGAACACGTCTCCCGTTCACATGGTTGATCATACTTGGGTTCCACATGCATGTTTTAGCTGAAGGAAGAATACCTTAAACCTGGAGAGTTAAGACCCGTGTAATGGGTACCATGCAATATGACTTCAAAGGGTCTTCATTTGCTCACCGAACCTCTCCAATCCTATCACTGCTGCGTTTATGCCCCTGTACACATGCTTGATTCTCTTTTGGAGACATAGCAATCCATAGGTTTTACGATACTTACTAGTCAGGTACATTCTTAGGCGTTTAATATGCAGTGTTGAGTCCATTTTGTTGAGCAAGGAGTAGCTCTTGTCTATTCCATATTTGACTTAAGGAACTTTATCTGTGCTCATTTCAATCTCTGGTTTTATGCAGCACCCCAACTCACCTTTACCCTTAAGCAAGCATAAGTTGGTTTTCTAAATTTGAGGCCCTGTTCTGTTCTGTAATTCAGTTCCTGTGTAGCCAAGTTTCCATTCCGTGTATTACTGATATCTTATGATGTTTCTTTTTCTGTGTGACTTATTTCAGTTAGAATCATCATACCTGAATCCACTCATTGTGCTGCTAAGGGCCTGTTCACATAGATTTCATTGCTGAGTGATATTGCTTTGTAAGTGAATACCACAACTTCTTTATCCATTTTTCACTTTCTGCGATGTTGAACTTGTACTGTAAACGAGGTTCTTGTAAACAGAGCCGTTCCAAACTTTGGGGTGGCTGTTTCTTTTTGATTTTAATTTCCCTAAGCTATAGGACCATAAGTGGAAGTGCCCTAGGCTCTGTTGCTTTGTTTTTTAGATGTTTCAGGAAACACCATACACTTCTCCCAAGTGTCTGTTGGCAATTTACATGCCGCCCATCAGCATAACAAGGCTCCCTGTTCTCAATGGCCTGTTCCCTTTCTGGATTTTACACTTTTTTCAGATGGCCCTTTTGACCGGGGGGAAGTGAGACTTCATTGTAGTGCAGATTTCCTTTGCAAGCTTGCTTGGTTGGCCAAAAAGGGCGTATGCGTTTTTTCCTGAATATATTCAGGAAAAAACGCATACGCCCTTTTTGGCCAAGTGCATCATTGTGGACGTTCTGCCTCTTTTCCTATGCTTTCAATGCAATTCCAGTCTACCTCCTGAAATCGGTTTCCTGCAATTCTGCCCCGCTTTCAAGTCCTCTTGGCAGCCTTACTTCAGTCTATTTTTGGACGATAGCTGTCATTTATAACTCTGCAGGTTTGTGAATTACAGTGCCCCTGAGCTCCTTTCTTCAACTCGCTTTCTTTTGAGCTGGCCGCAACACCGCAGGATGGCTTCAGGCCCTAATCTGGTTCCGGTACGGCACGCTGCGCCTTTGGTTATTTCCTCTTCCTGGTGGGAAATGAGAGTTAAATTTGCCCGTCCAGACACCTCCAGCTAGCCTCTCATTGGTTCTCGCTATTCCTGTTCATCTTCCGCAGAAATTGCAAACTGGGCCAAACAGGAGGTTAAAGGCGCTGACTCTCCAAGTGGGGAGAGTGTTAGTAAAGCGTCTGGAATGTTGCACCCGAGTACCAGGGGAGGAAAACTGAGACATATTTGAACACGTCTCCCGTTCACATGGTTGATCATACTTGGGTTCCACATGCATGTTTTAGCTGAAGGAAGAATACCTTAAACCTGGGTAGTTGAAACCCGTGGAATGGGTACCATGCAATATGACTTCAAAGGGTCTTCATTTGCTCACCGAACCTCTCCAATCCTATCACTGCTGCGTTTATGCCCCTGTACACATGCTTGATTCTCTTTCGGAGACATAGCAATCCATAGGTTTTAAGATACTTACAAGTCAGGTACATTCTTAGGCGTTTAATATGCGGTGTTGAGTCCATTTCGTTGAGCAAGGAGTAGCTCTTGTCTATTCCATATTTGGCTTAAGGAACTTTATCTGTGCTCATTTCAATCTCTGGTTTTATGCAGCACCCCAACTCACCTTTACCCTTAAGCAAGCATAAGTTGGTTTTCTAAATTTGAGGCCCTGTTCTGTTCTGTAATTCAGTTCCTGTGTAGCCAAGTTTCCATTCCGTGTATTACTGATATCTTATGATGTTTCTTTTTCTGTGTGACTTATTTCAGTTAGAATCATCATACCTGAATCCACTCATTGTGCTGCTAAGGGCCTGTTCACATAGATTTCATTGCTGAGTGATATTGCTTTGTAAGTGAATACCACAACTTCTTTATCCATTTTTCACTTTCTGCGATGTTGAACTTGTACTGTAAACGAGGTTCTTGTAAACAGAGGCGTCCCAAACTTTGGGGTGGCTGTGTCTTTTTGGTTTTAATTTCGCTAAGCTATAGAACCATAAGTGGAAGTGCCCTAGGCTCTGTTGCTTTGTTTTTTAGATGTTTCAGGAAACACCATACACTTCTCCCGAGTGTCTATTGGCAATTTACATCCCGCCCATCAGCATAACAAGGCTCCCAGTTCTCCATGGCCTGTCCTGCCTTTCTGGATTTTACACTTTTTTCAGATGGCCCTTTTGACCGGGGGGAAGTGAGACTTCATTGTAGTGCAGATTTCCTTTGCAAGCTTGCTTGGTTGGCCAAAAAGGGCGTATGCGTTTTTTCGTGAATATATTCAGGGAAATATTCCTGAATATATTCAGGAAAAAACGCATACGCCCTTTTTGGCCAAGTGCATCATTGTGGACGTTCTGCCTCTTTTCCTATGCTTTCAATGCAATTCCAGTCTACCTCCTGAAATCGGTTTCCTGCAATTCTGCCCCGCTTTCAAGTCCTCTTGGCAGTCTTACTTCAGTCTATTTTTGGACGATAGCTGTCATTTATAACTCTGCAGGTTTGTGAATTACAGTGCCCCTGAGCTCCTTTCTTCAACTCGCTTTCTTTTGAGCTGGCCGCAACACCGCAGGATGGCTTCAGGCCCTAATCTGGTTCCGGTACGGCACGCTGAGCCTTTGGTTATTTCCTCTTCCTGGTGGGAAATGAGAGTTAAATTTGCCCGTCCAGACACCTCCAGCTAGCCTCTCATTGGTTCTCGCTATTCCTGTTCATCTTCCGCAGAAATTGCAAACTGGGCCAAACAGGAAGTTAAAGGCGCTGACTCTCCAAGTGGGGAGAGTGTTAGTAAAGCGTCTGGAATGTTGCACCCGAGTACCAGGGGAGGAAAACTGAGACATATTTGAACACGTCTCCCGTTCACATGGTTGATCATACTTGGGTTCCTCATGCATGTTTTAGCTGAAGGAAGAATACCTTAAACCTGGGTAGTTGAAACCCGTGGAATGGGTACCATGCAATATGACTTCAAAGGGTCTTCATTTGCTCACCGAACCTCTCCAATCCTATCACTGCTGCGTTTATGCCCCTGTACACATGCTTGATTCTCTTTCGGAGACATAGCAATCCATAGGTTTTAAGATACTTACAAGTCAGGTACATTCTTAGGCGTTTAATATGCGGTGTTGAGTCCATTTCGTTGAGCAAGGAGTAGCTCTTGTCTATTCCATATTTGGCTTAAGGAACTTTATCTGTGCTCATTTCAATCTCTGGTTTTATGCAGCACCCCAACTCACCTTTACCCTTAAGCAAGCATAAGTTGTTTTTCTAAATTTGAGGCCCTGTTCTGTTCTGTAATTCAGTTCCTGTGTAGCCAAGTTTCCATTCCGTGTATTAGTGATATCTTATGATGTTTCTTTTTCTGTGTGACTTATTTCAGTTAGAATCATCATACCTGAATCCACTCATTGTGCTGCTAAGGGCCTGATGACATAGATTTCATTGCTGAGTGATATTGCTTTGTAAGTGAATACCACAACTTCTTTATCCATTTTTCACTTTCTGCGATGTTGAACTTGTACTGTAAACGAGGTTCTTGTAAACAGAGCCGTTCCAAACTTTGGGGTGGCTGTGTCTTTTTGATTTTAATTTCCCTAAGCTATAGGACCATAAGTGGAAGTGCCCTAGGCTCTGTTGCTTTGTTTTTTAGATGTTTCAGGAAACACCATACACTTCTCCCCAGTGTCTGTTGGCAATTTACATCCCGCCCATCAGCATAACAAGGCTCCCAGTTCTCAATGGCCTGTTGCCTTTCTGGATTTTACACTTTTTTCAGATGGCCCTTTTGACCGGGGGGAAGTGAGACTTCATTGTAGTGCAGATTTCCTTTGCAAGCTTGCTTGGTTGGCCAAAAAGGGCGTATGCGTTTTTTCCTGAATATATTCAGGAAAAAACGCATACGCCCTTTTTGGCCAAGTGCATCATTGTGGACGTTCTGCCTCTTTTCCTATGCTTTCAATGCAATTCCAGTCTACCTCCTGAAATCGGTTTCCTGCAATTCTGCCCCGCTTTCAAGTCCTCTTGGCAGCCTTACTTCAGTCTATTTTTGGACGATAGCTGTCATTTATAACTCTGCAGGTTTGTGAATTACAGTGCCCCTGAGCTCCTTTCTTCAACTCGCTTTCTTGTGACCTGGCCGCAACACCGCAGGATGGCTTCAGGCCCTAATCTGGTTCCGGTACGGCACACTGAGCCTTTGGTTATTTCCTCTTCCTGGTGGGAAATGAGAGTTAAATTTGCCCGTCCAGACACCTCCAGCTAGCCTCTCATTGGTTCTCGCTCTTCCTGTTCATCTTCCGCAGAAATTGCAAACTGGGCCAAACAGGAGGTTAAAGGCGCTGACTCTCCAAGTGGGGAGAGTGTTAGTAAAGCGTCTGGAATGTTGCACCCGAGTACCAGGGGAGGAAAACTGAGACATATTTGAACACGTCTCCCGTTCACATGGTTGATCATACTTGGGTTCCACATGCATGTTTTAGCTGAAGGAAGAATACCTTAAACCTGGAGAGTTAAGACCCGTGTAATGGGTACCATGCAATATGACTTCAAAGGGTCTTCATTTGCTCACCGAACCTCTCCAATCCTATCACTGCTGCGTTTATGCCCCTGTACACATGCTTGATTCTCTTTCGGAGACATAGCAATCCATAGGTTTTAAGATACTTACTAGTCAGGTACATTCTTAGGCATTTAATATGCGGTGTTGAGTCCATTTCGTTGAGCAAGGAGTAGCTCTTGTCTATTCCATATTTGACTTAAGGAACTTTATCTGTGCTCATTTCAATCTCTGGTTTTATGCAGCACCCCAACTCACCTTTACTCTTAAGCAAGCATAAGTTGGTTTTCTAAATATGAGACCCTGTTCTGTTCTGTAATTCAGTTCCTGTGTAGCCAAGTTTACATTCCGTGTATTACTGATATCTTATGATGTTTCTTTCTCTGTGTGACTTACTTCAGTTAGAATCATCATACCTGAATCCACTCATTGTGCTGCTAAGGGCCTGATGACATAGATTTCATTGCTGAGTGATATTGCTTTGTAAGTAAATACCACAACTTCTTTATCCATTTTTCACTTTCTGCGATGTTGAACTTGTACTGTAAACGAGGTTGTTGTAAACAGAGCCGTTCCAAACTTTGGGGTGGCTGTGTCTTTTTGATTTTAATTTCCCTAAGCTATAGGACCATAAGTGGAAGTGCCCTAGGTTCTGTTGCTTTGTTTTTTAGATGTTTCAGGAAACACCATACACTTCTCCCGAGTGGTTGTTGGCAATTTACATCCCGCCCATCAGCATAACAAGGCTCCCAGTTCTCCATGGCCTGTCCTGCCTTTCTGGATTTTACACTTTTTTCAGATGGCCCTTTTGACCGGGGGGAAGTGAGACTTCATTGTAGTGCAGATTTCCTTTGCAAGCTTGCTTGGTTGGCCAAAAAGGGCGTATGCGTTTTTTCGTGAATATATTCAGGGAAATATTCCTGAATATATTCAGGAAAAAACGCATACGCCCTTTTTGGCCAAGTGCATCATTGTGGACGTTCTGCCTCTTTTCCTATGCTTTCAATGCAATTCCAGTCTACCTCCTGAAATCGGTTTCCTGCAATTCTGCCCCGCTTTCAAGTCCTCTTGGCAGTCTTACTTCAGTCTATTTTTGGACGATAGCTGTCATTTATAACTCTGCAGGTTTGTGAATTACAGTGCCCCTGAGCTCCTTTCTTCAACTCGCTTTCTTTTGAGCTGGCCGCAACACCGCAGGATGGCTTCAGGCCCTAATCTGGTTCCGGTACGGCACGCTGAGCCTTTGGTTATTTCCTCTTCCTGGTGGGAAATGAGAGTTAAATTTGCCCGTCCAGACACCTCCAGCTAGCCTCTCATTGGTTCTCGCTATTCCTGTTCATCTTCCGCAGAAATTTCAAACTGGGCCAAACAGGAGGTTAAAGGCGCTGACTCTCCAAGTGGGGAGAGTGTTAGTAAAGCGTCTGGAATGTTGCACCCGAGTACCAGGGGAGGAAAACTGAGACATATTTGAACACGTCTCCCGTTCACATGGTTGATCATACTTGGGTTCCTCATGCATGTTTTAGCTGAAGGAAGAATACCTTAAACCTGGGTAGTTGAAACCCGTGGAATGGGTACCATGCAATATGACTTCAAAGGGTCTTCATTTGCTCACCGAACCTCTCCAATCCTATCACTGCTGCGTTTATGCCCCTGTACACATGCTTGATTCTCTTTCGGAGACATAGCAATCCATAGGTTTTAAGATACTTACAAGTCAGGTACATTCTTAGGCGTTTAATATGCGGTGTTGAGTCCATTTCGTTGAGCAAGGAGTAGCTCTTGTCTATTCCATATTTGGCTTAAGGAACTTTATCTGTGCTCATTTCAATCTCTGGTTTTATGCAGCACCCCAACTCACCTTTACCCTTAAGCAAGCATAAGTTGTTTTTCTAAATTTGAGGCCCTGTTCTGTTCTGTAATTCAGTTCCTGTGTAGCCAAGTTTCCATTCCGTGTATTAGTGATATCTTATGATGTTTCTTTTTCTGTGTGACTTATTTCAGTTAGAATCATCATACCTGAATCCACTCATTGTGCTGCTAAGGGCCTGATGACATAGATTTCATTGCTGAGTGATATTGCTTTGTAAGTGAATACCACAACTTCTTTATCCATTTTTCACTTTCTGCGATGTTGAACTTGTACTGTAAACGAGGTTCTTGTAAACAGAGCCGTTCCAAACATTGGGGTGGCTGTGTCTTTTTGATTTTAATTTCCCTAAGCTATAGGACCATAAGTGGAAGTGCCCTAGGCTCTGTTGCTTTGTTTTTTAGATGTTTCAGGAAACACCATACACTTCTCCCCAGTGTCTGTTGGCAATTTACATCCCGCCCATCAGCATAACAAGGCTCCCAGTTCTCAATGGCCTGTTGCCTTTCTGGATTTTACACTTTTTTCAGATGGCCCTTTTGACCGGGGGGAAGTGAGACTTCATTGTAGTGCAGATTTCCTTTGCAAGCTTGCTTGGTTGGCCAAAAAGGGCGTATGCGTTTTTTCCTGAATATATTCAGGAAAAAACGCATACGCCCTTTTTGGCCAAGTGCATCATTGTGGACGTTCTGCCTCTTTTCCTATGCTTTCAATGCAATTCCAGTCTACCTCCTGAAATCGGTTTCCTGCAATTCTGCCCCGCTTTCAAGTCCTCTTGGCAGCCTTACTTCAGTCTATTTTTGGACGATAGCTGTCATTTATAACTCTGCAGGTTTGTGAATTACAGTGCCCCTGAGCTCCTTTCTTCAACTCGCTTTCTTGTGACCTGGCCGCAACACCGCAGGATGGCTTCAGGCCCTAATCTGGTTCCGGCCCGGCACGCTGAGCCTTTGGTTAATTCCTCTTCCTGGTGGGAAATGAGAGTTAAATTTGCCCGCCAGACACCTCCAGCTAGTCTCTCATTGGTTCTCGCTATTCCTGTTCATCTTCCGCAGAAATTGCAAACTGTGCCAAACAGGAGGTTAAAGGCGCTGACTCTCCAAGTTGGGAGAGTGTTAGTAAAGCGTCTGGAATGTTGCACCCGAGTACCAGGGGAGGAAAACTGAGACATATTTGAACACGTCTCCCGTTCACATGGTTGATCATACTTGGGTTCCACATGCATGTTTTAGCTGAAGGAAGAATACCTTAAACCTGGAGAGTTGAGACCCGTGTAATGGGTACCATGCAATATGACTTCAAAGGGTCTTCATTTGCTCACCGAACCTCTCCAATCCTATCACTGCTGCGTTTATGCCCCTGTACACATGCTTGATTCTCTTTCGGAGACATAGCAATCCATAGGTTTTAAGATACTTACTAGTCAGGTACATACTTAGGCATTTAATATGCGGTGTTGAGTCCATTTCGTTGAGCAAGGAGTAGCTCTTGTCTATTCCATATTTGACTTAAGGAACTTTATCTGTGCTCATTTCAATCTCTGGTTTTATGCAGCACCCCAACTCACCTTTACCCTTAAGCAAGCATAAGTTGGTTTTCTAAATTTGAGACCCTGTTCTGTTCTGTAATTCAGTTCCTGTGTAGCCAAGTTTACATTCCGTGTATTACTGATATCTTATGATGTTTCTTTTTCTGTGTGACTTACTTCAGTTAGAATCATCATACCTGAATCCACTCATTGTGCTGCTAAGGGCCTGATGACACAGATTTCATTGCTGAGTGATATTGCTTTGTAAGTAAATACCACAACTTCTTTATCCATTTTTCACTTTCTGCGACGTTGAACTTGTACTGTAAATGAGGTTCTTGTAAACCGAACCGTTCCAAACTTTGGGGTGGCTGTGTCTTTTTGATTTTAATTTCCCTAAGCTATAGGACCATTAGTGGAAGTGCCCTAGGCTCTGTTGCTTTGTTTTTTCGATGTTTCAGGAAACACCATACACTTCTCCCGAGTGGTTGTTGGCAATTTACATCCCGCCCATCAGCATAACAAGGCTCCCAGTTCTCCATGGCCTGTCCTGCCTTTCTGGATTTTACACTTTTTTCAGATGGCCCTTTTGACCGGGGGGAAGTGAGACTTCATTGTAGTGCAGATTTCCTTTGCAAGCTTGCTTGGTTGGCCAAAAAGGGCGTATGCGTTTTTTCCTGAATATATTCAGGAAAAAACGCATACGCCCTTTTTGGCCAAGTGCATCATTGTGGACGTTCTGCCTCTTTTCCTATGCTTTCAATGCAATTCCAGTCTACCTCCTGAAATCGGTTTCCTGCAATTCTGCCCCGCTTTCAAGTCCTCTTGGCAGCCTTACTTCAGTCTATTTTTGGACGATAGCTGTCATTTATAACTCTGCAGGTTTGTGAATTACAGTGCCCCTGAGCTCCTTTCTTCAACTCGCTTTCTTGTGAGCTGGCCGCAACACCGCAGGATGGCTTCAGGCCCTAATCTGGTTCCGGCACGGCACGCTGAGCCTTTGGTTATTTCCTCTTCCTGGTGGGAAATGAGAGTTAAATTTGCCCGTCCAGACACCTCCAGCTAGCCTCTCATTGGTTCTCGCTATTCCTGTTCATCTTCCGCAGAAATTGCAAACTGGGCCAAACAGGAGGTTAAAGGGACTGACTCTCCAAGTGGGGAGAGTGTTAGTAAAGTGTCTGGAATGTTGCACCCGAGTACCAGGGGAGGAAAACTGAGACATATTTGAACACGTCTCCCGTTCACATGGTTGATCATACTTGGGTTCCACATGCATGTTTTAGCTGAAGGAAGAATACCTTAAACCTGGAGAGTTAAGACCCGTGTAATGGGTACCATGCAATATGACTTCAAAGGGTCTTCATTTGCTCACCGAACCTCTCCAATCCTATCACTGCTGCGTTTATGCCCCTGTACACATGCTTGATTCTCTTTTGGAGACATAGCAATCCATAGGTTTTACGATACTTACTAGTCAGGTACATTCTTAGGCGTTTAATATGCAGTGTTGAGTCCATTTTGTTGAGCAAGGAGTAGCTCTTGTCTATTCCATATTTGACTTAAGGAACTTTATCTGTGCTCATTTCAATCTCTGGTTTTATGCAGCACCCCAACTCACCTTTACCCTTAAGCAAGCATAAGTTGGTTTTCTAAATTTGAGACCCTGTTCTGTTCTGTAATTCAGTTCCTGTGTAGCCAAGTTTACATTCCGTGTATTACGGATATCTTATGATGTTTCTTTTTCTGTGTGACTTACTTCAGTTAGAATCATCATACCTGAATCCACTCATTGTGCTGCTAAGGGCCTGATGACACAGATTTCATTGCTGAGTGATATTGCTTTGTAAGTAAATACCACAACTTCTTTATCCATTTTTCACTTTCTGCGATGTTGAACTTGTACTGTAAACGAGGTTCTTGTAAACAGAGCCGTTCCAAACTTTGGGGTGGCTGTGTCTTTTTGATTTTAATTTCCCTAAGCTATAGGACCATAAGTGGAAGTGCCCTAGGTTCTGTTGCTTTGTTTTTTAGATGTTTCAGGAAACACCATACACTTCTCCCGAGTGGTTGTTGACAATTTATATCCCGCCCATCAGCATAACAAGGCTCCCAGTTCTCCATGGCCTGTCCTGCTTTTCTGGATTTTACACTTTTTTCAGATGGCCCTTTTGACCGGGGGGAAGTGAGACTTCATTGTAGTGCAGATTTCCTTTGCAAGCTTGCTTGGTTGGCCAAAAAGGGCGTATGCGTTTTTTCCTGAATATATTCAGGAAAAAACGCATACGCCCTTTTTGGCCAAGTGCATCATTGTGGACGTTCTGCCTCTTTTCCTATGCTTTCAATGCAATTCCAGTCTACCTCCTGAAATCGGTTTCCTGCAATTCTGCCCCGCTTTCAAGTCCTCTTGGCAGCCTTACTTCAGTCTATTTTTGGACGATAGCTGTCATTTATAACTCTGCAGGTTTGTGAATTACAGTGCCCCTGAGCTCCTTTCTTCAACTCGCTTTCTTTTGAGCTGGCCGCAACACCGCAGGATGGCTTCAGGCCCTAATCTGGTTCCGGTACGGCACGCTGAGCCTTTGGTTATTTCCTCTTCCTGGTGGGAAATGAGAGTTAAATTTGCCCGTCCAGACACCTCCAGCTAGCCTCTCATTGGTTCTCGCTATTCCTGTTCATCTTCCACAGAAATTGCAAACTGGGCCAAACAGGAGGTTAAAGGCGCTGACTCTCCAAGTGGGGAGAGTGTTAGTAAAGCGTCTGGAATGTTGCACCCGAGTACCAGGGGAGGAAAACTGAGACATATTTGAACACGTCTCCCGTTCACATGGTTGATCATACTTGGGTTCCACATGCATGTTTTAGCTGAAGGAAGAATACCTTAAACCTGGGTAGTTGAAACCCGTGGAATGGGTACCATGCAATATGACTTCAAAGGGTCTTCATTTGCTCACCGAACCTCTCCAATCCTATCACTGCTGCGTTTATGCCCCTGTACACATGCTTGATTCTCTTTCGGAGACATAGCAATCCATAGGTTTTAAGATACTTACAAGTCAGGTACATTCTTAGGCGTTGAATATGCGGTGTTGAGTCCATTTCGTTGAGCAAGGAGTAGCTCTTGTCTATTCCATATTTGGCTTAAGGAACTTTATCTGTGCTCATTTCAATCTCTGGTTTTATGCAGCACCCCAACTCACCTTTACCCTTAAGCAAGCATAAGTTGGTTTTCTAAATTTGAGGCCCTGTTCTGTTCTGTAATTCAGTTCCTGTGTAGCCAAGTTTCCATTCCGTGTATTACTGATATCTTATGATGTTTCTTTTTCTGTGTGACTTATTTCAGTTAGAATCATCATACCTGAATCCACTCATTGTGCTGCTAAGGGCCTGTTCACATAGATTTCATTGCTGAGTGATATTGCTTTGTAAGTGAATACCACAACTTCTTTATCCATTTTTCACTTTCTGCGATGTTGAACTTGTACTGTAAACGAGGTTCTTGTAAACAGAGCCGTTCCAAACTTTGGGGTGGCTGTTTCTTTTTGATTTTAATTTCCCTAAGCTATAGGACCATAAGTGGAAGTGCCCTAGGCTCTGTTGCTTTGTTTTTCAGATGTTTCAGGTAACACCATACACTTCTCCCAAGTGTCTGTTGGCAATTTACATCCCGCCCATCAGCATAACAAGGCTCCCAGTTCTCAATGGCCTGTTCCCTTTCTGGATTTTACACTTTTTTCAGATGGCCCTTTTGACCGGGGGGAAGTGAGACTTCATTGTAGTGCAGATTTCCTTTGCAAGCTTGCTTGGTTGGCCAAAAAGGGCGTATGCGTTTTTTCCTGAATATATTCAGGAAAAAACGCATACGCCCTTTTTGGCCAAGTGCATCATTGTGGACGTTCTGCCTCTTTTCCTATGCTTTCAATGCAATTCCAGTCTACCTCCTGAAATCGGTTTCCTGCAATTCTGCCCCGCTTTCAAGTCCTCTTGGCAGCCTTACTTCAGTCTATTTTTGGACGATAGCTGTCATTTATAACTCTGCAGGTTTGTGAATTACAGTGCCCCTGAGCTCCTTTCTTCAACTCGCTTTCTTGTGACCTGGCCGCAACACCGCAGGATGGCTTCAGGCCCTAATCTGGTTCCGGCCCGGCACGCTGAGCCTTTGGTTAATTCCTCTTCCTGGTGGGAAATGAGAGTTAAATTTGCCCGCCAGACACCTCCAGCTAGTCTCTCATTGGTTCTCGCTATTCCTGTTCATCTTCCACAGAAATTGCAAACTGTGCCAAACAGGAGGTTAAAGGCGCTGACTCTCCAAGTGGGGAGAGTGTTAGTAAAGCGTCTTGAATGTTGCACCCGAGTACCAGGGGAGGAAAACTGAGACATATTTGAACACGTCTCCCGTTCACATGGTTGATCATACTTGGGTTCCACATGCATGTTTTAGCTGAAGGAAGAATACCTTAAACCTGGAGAGTTAAGACCCGTGTAATGGGTACCATGCAATATGACTTCAAAGGGTCTTCATTTGCTCACCGAACCTCTCCAATCCTATCACTGCTGCGTTTATGCCCCTGTACACATGCTTGATTCTCTTTCGGAGACATAGCAATCCATAGGTTTTAAGATACTTACTAGTCAGGTACATTCTTAGGCATTTAATATGCGGTGTTGAGTCCATTTCGTTGAGCAAGGAGTAGCTCTTGTCTATTCCATATTTGACTTAAGGAACTTTATCTGTGCTCATTTCAATCTCTGGTTTTATGCAGCACCCCAACTCACCTTTACTCTTAAGCAAGCATAAGTTGGTTTTCTAAATTTGAGACCCTGTTCTGTTCTGTAATTCAGTTCCTGTGTAGCCAAGTTTACATTCCGTGTATTACTGATATCTTATGATATTTCTTTTTCTGTGTTACTTAGTTCAGTTAGAATCATCATACCTGAATCCACTCATTGTGATGCTAAGGGCCTGATGACATAGATTTCATTGCTGAGTGATATTGCTTTGTAAGTAAATACCACAACTTCTTTATCCATTTTTCACTTTCTGCGATGTTGAACTTGTACTGTAAACGAGGTTCTTGTAAACAGAGGCGTCCCAAATTTTGGGGTGGCTGTGTCTTTTTGATTTTAATTTCCCTAATCTATAGGACCATAAGTGGCAGTGCCCTAGGCTCTGTTGCTTTGTGTTTTAGATGTTTCAGGAAACACCATACACTTCTCCCGAGTGTCTGTTGGCAATTTACATCCCGCCCATCAGCATAACAAGGCTCCCAGTTGTCCATGGCCTGTCTTGCCTTTCTGGATTTTACACTTTTTTCAGATGGCCCTTTTGACCGGGGGGAAGTGAGACTTCATTGTAGTGCAGATTTCCTTTGCAAGCTTGCTTGGTTGGCCAAAAAGGGCGTATGCGTTTTTTCCTGAATATATTCAGGAAAAAACGCATACGCCCTTTTTGGCCAAGTGCATCATTGTGGACGTTCTGCCTCTTTTCCTATGCTTTCAATGCAATTTCAGTCTACCTCCTGAAATCGGTTTCCTGCAATTCTGCCCCGCTTTCAAGTCCTCTTGGCAGCCTTACTTCAGTCTATTTTTGGACGATAGCTGTCATTTATAACTCTGCAGGTTTGTGAATTACAGTGCCCCTGAGCTCCTTTCTTCAACTCGCTTTCTTGTTACCTGGCCGCAACACCGCAGGATGGCTTCAGGCCCTAATCTGGTTCTGGCACGGCACGCTGAGCCCTTGGTTATTTCCTCCTCCTGGTGGGAAATGAGAGTTAAATTTGCCTGTCCAGACACCTCCAGCTACACTCTCATTGGTTCTCGCTATTCCTGTTCATCTTCCGCAGAAATTGCAAACTGGGCCAAACAGGAGGTTAAAGGCGCTGACTCTCCAAGTGGGGAGAGTGTTAGTAAAGCGTCTGGAATGTTGCACCCGAGTACCAGGGGAGGAAAACTGAGACATATTTGAACACGTCTCCCGATCACATGGTTGATCATACTCTGGGTTCCACATGCATGTTTTAGCTGAAGGAAGAATACCTGAAACCTGGGTAGTTGAAACCCGTGAAATGGGTACCATGCAATATGACTTCAAAGGGTCTTCATTTGCTCCCCGAACCTCTCCAATCCTATCACTGCTGCGTTTATGCCCCTGTACACATGCTTGATTCTCTTTCGGAGACATAGCAATCCATAGGTTTTAAGATACTTACTAGTCAGGTACATTCTTAGGCGTTTAATATGCGGTGTTGAGTCCATTTCGTTGAGCAAGGAGTAGCTCTTGTCTATTCCATATTTGGCTTAAGGAACTTTATCTGTGCTCATTTCAATCTCTGGTTTTATGCAGCAACCCAACTCACCTTTCCCCTTAAGCAAGCATAAGTTGGTTTTCTAAATTTGAGAACCTGTTCTGTTTTGGAATTCAGTTCCTGTGTAGCCAAGTTTACATTCCGTGTATTAGTGATATCTTATGATGTTTCTTTTTCTGTGTGACTTATTTCAGTTAGAATCATCGTACCTGAATCTACTCATTATGCTGCTACGGGTCTGATGACATAGATTTCATTGCTGAGTGATACTGCATTGTACGTAAGTACCACAAGTTCTTTATCCATTTTTCACTTTCTGCGATGTTGAACTTGTACTGTAAATGATGTTCTTGTAAACAGAGTCGTTCCAAACTTTGGGGTGGCTGTGTCTTTTTGATTTTAATTTCCCTAAGCTATAGGACCATAAGTGGAAGTGCCCTAGGCTCTGTTGCTTTGTTTTTTAGATGTTTCAGGAAACACCATACACTTCTCCCAAGTGTCTGTTGGCAATTTACATCCCGCCCATCAGCATAACAAGGCTCCCAGTTCTCCATGGCCTGTCCTGCCTTTCTGGATTTTACACTTTTTTCAGATGTCCCTTTTGACCGGGGGGAAGTGAGACTTCATTGTAGTGCAGATTTCCTTTGCAAGCTTGCTTGGTTGGCCAAAAAGAGCGTATGCGTTTTTTCCTGAATATATTCAGGAAAAAACGCATACGTCCTTTTTGGCCAAGTGCATCATTGTGGACGTTCTGCCTCTTTTCCTATGCTTTCAATGCAATTCCAGTCTACCTCCTGAAATCGGTTTCCTGCAATTCTGCCCCGCTTTCAAGTCCTCTTGGCAGCCTTACTTCAGTCTATTTTTGGACGATAGCTGTCATTTATAACTCTGCAGGTTTGTGAATTACAGTGCCCCTGAGCTCCTTTCTTCAACTCGCTTTCTTGTGACCTGGCCGCAACACCGCAGGATGGCTTCAGGCCCTAATCTGGTTCCGGCCCGGCACGCTGAGCCTTTGGTTAATTCCTCTTCCTGGTGGGAAATGAGAGTTAACTTTGCCCGTCCAGACACCTCCAGCTAGTCTCTCATTGGTTCTCGCTATTCCTGTTCATCTTCCGCAGAAATTGCAAACTGGGCCAAACAGGAGGTTAAAGGCTCTGACTCTCCAAGTAGGGAGAGTGTTAGTAAAGCGTCTGGAATGTTGCACCCGAGTACCAGGGTACGAAAACTGAGACATATTTGAACACGTCTCCCGATCACATGGTTGATCATACTCTAGGTTCCACATGCATGTTTTAGCTGAAGGAAGAATACCTTAAACCTGGGTAGTTGAAACCCGTGGAATGGGTACCATGCAATATGACTTCAAAGGGTCTTCATTTGCTCACCGAACCTCTCCAATCCTATCACTGCTGCGTTTATGCCCCTGTACACATGCTTGATTCTCTTTCGGAGACATAGCAATCCATAGGTTTTAAGATACTTACTAGTCAGGAACATTCTTAGGCGTTTAATATGGGGTGTTGAGTCCATTTCGTTGAGCAAGGAGTAGCTCTTGTCTATTCCATATTTGGCTTAAGGAACTTTATCTGTGCTCATTTCAATCTCTGGTTTTATGCAGCACCCCAACTCACCTTTACCCTTAAGCAAGCATAAGTTGGTTTTCTAAATTTGAGACCCTGTTCTGTTCTGTAATTCAGTTCCTGTGTAGCCAAGTTT
The DNA here is from genome assembly GCF_951394435.1 of Stenella coeruleoalba. Classification (NCBI taxonomy): domain Eukaryota; kingdom Metazoa; phylum Chordata; class Mammalia; order Artiodactyla; family Delphinidae; genus Stenella; species Stenella coeruleoalba. The sequence continues at coordinate 587,095 of NW_027645953.1, forward strand.
ACATTCCGTGTATTACTGATATCTTATGATGTTTCTTTTTCTGTGTGACTTATTTCAGTTAGAATCATCATACCTGAATCCACTCATTGTGCTGCTAAGGGCCTGATGACATAGATTTCATTGCTGAGTGATATTGCTTTGTAAGTGAATACCACAACTTCTTTATCCATTTTTCACTTTCTGCGATGTTGAACTTGTACTGTAAACGAGGTTCTTGTAAACAGAGCCGTTCCAAACTTTGGGGTGGATGTGTCTTTTTGATTTTAATTTCCCTAAGCTATAGGACCATAAGTGGAAGTGCCCTAGGCTCTGTTGCTTTGTTTTTTAGATGTTACAGGAAACACCATACACTTCTCCCGAGTGTCTGTTGGCAATTTACATCCCGCCCATCAGCATAACAAGGCTCCCAGTTCTCCATGGCCTGTCCTGCCTTTCTGGATTTTACACTTTTTTCAGATGGCCCTTTTGACCGGGGGGAAGTGAGACTTCATTGTAGTGCAGATTTCCTTTGCAAGCTTGCTTGGTTGGCCAAAAAGGGCGTATGCGTTTTTTCCTGAATATATTCAGGAAAAAACGCATACGCCCTTTTTGGCCAAGTGCATCATTGTGGACGTTCTGCCTCTTTTCCTATGCTTTCAATGCAATTCCAGTCTACCTCCTGAAATCGGTTTCCTGCAATTCTGCCCCGCTTTCAAGTCCTCTTGGCAGCCTTACTTCAGTCTATTTTTGGACGATAGCTGTCATTTATAACTCTGCAGGTTTGTGAATTACAGTGCCCCTGAGCTCCTTTCTTCAGCTCGCTTTCTTTTGAGCTGGCCGCAACACCGCAGGATGGCTTCAGGCCCTAATCTGGTTCCGGCACAGCACGCTGAGCCTTTGGTTATTTCCTCTTTCTGGTGGGAAATGAGAGTTAAATTTGCCCGTCCAGACACCTCCAGCTAGCCTCTCATTGGTTCTCGCTATTCCTGTTCATCTTCCGCAGAAATTGCAACCTGGGCCAAACAGGAGGTTAAAGGCGCTGACTCTCCAAGTGGGGAGAGTGTTAGTAAAGCGTCTGGAATGTTGCACCCGAGTACCAGGGGAGGAAAACTGAGACATATTTGAACACGTCTCCTGTTCACATGGTTGATCATACTTGGGTTCCACATGCATGTTTTAGCTGAAGGAAGAATACCTTAAACCTGGGTAGTTGAAACCCGTGGAATGGGTACCATGCAATATGCCTTCAAAGGGTCTTCATTTGCTCACCGAACCTCTCCAATCCTATCACTGCTGCATTGATGCCCCTGTACACATGCTTGATTCTCTTTCGGAGACATAGCGATCCATAGGTTTTACGATACTTACTAGTCAGGTACATTCTTAGGCGTTTAATATGCGGTGTTGAGTCCATTTCGTTGAGCAAGGAGTAGCTCTTGTCTATTCCATATTTGGCTTAAGGAACTTTATCTGTGCTCATTTCAATCTCTGGTTTTATGCAGCACCCCACCTCACCTTTACCCTTAAGCAAGCATAAGTTGGTTTTCTCAATTTGAGACCCTGTTCTGTTCTGTAATTCAGTTCCTGTGTAGACAAGTTTCCATTCCGTGTATTACTGATATCTTATGATGTTTCTTTTTCTGTGTGACTTATTTCAGTTAGAATCATCATACCTGAATCCACTCATTGTGATGCTAAGGGCCTGATGACATAGATTTCATTGCTGAGTGATATTGCTTTGTAAGTAAATACCACAACTTCTTTATCAATTTTTCACTTTCTGCGATGTTGAACTTGTACTGTAAACGAGGTTCTTGTAAACAGAGGCGTCCCAAACATTGGGGTGGCTGTGTCTTTTTGATTTTAATTTCCCTAATCTATAGGACCATAAGTGGCAGTGCCCTAGGCTCTGTTGCTTTGTGTTTTAGATGTTTCAGGAAACACCATACACTTCTCCCGAGTGTCTGTTGGCAATTTACATCCCGCCCATCAGCATAACAAGGCTCCCAGTTGTCCATGGCCTGTCCTGCCTTTCTGGATTTTACACTTTTTTCAGATGGCCCTTTTGACCGGGGGGAAGTGAGACTTCATTGTAGTGCAGATTTCCTTTGCAAGCTTGCTTGGTTGGCCAAAAAGGGCGTATGCGTTTTTTCCTGAATATATTCAGGAAAAAACGCATACGCCCTTTTTGGCCAAGTGCATCATTGTGGACGTTCTGCCTCTTTTCCTATGCTTTCAATGCAATTTCAGTCTACCTCCTGAAATCGGTTTCCTGCAATTCTGCCCCGCTTTCAAGTCCTCTTGGCAGCCTTACTTCAGTCTATTTTTGGACGATAGCTGTCATTTATAACTCTGCAGGTTTGTGAATTACAGTGCCCCTGAGCTCCTTTCTTCAACTCGCTTTCTTGTTACCTGGCCGCAACACCGCAGGATGGCTTCAGGCCCTAATCTGGTTCTGGCACGGCACGCTGAGCCCTTGGTTATTTCCTCCTCCTGGTGGGAAATGAGAGTTAAATTTGCCTGTCCAGACACCTCCAGCTACACTCTCATTGGTTCTCGCTATTCCTGTTCATCTTCCGCAGAAATTGCAAACTGGGCCAAACAGGAGGTTAAAGGCGCTGACTCTCCAAGTGGGGAGAGTGTTAGTAAAGCGTCTGGAATGTTGCACCCGAGTACCAGGGGAGGAAAACTGAGACATATTTGAACACGTCTCCCGATCACATGGTTGATCATACTCTGGGTTCCACATGCATGTTTTAGCTGAAGGAAGAATACCTGAAACCTGGGTAGTTGAAACCCGTGAAATGGGTACCATGCAATATGACTTCAAAGGGTCTTCATTTGCTCCCCGAACCTCTCCAATCCTATCACTGCTGCGTTTATGCCCCTGTACACATGCTTGATTCTCTTTCGGAGACATAGCAATCCATAGGTTTTAAGATACTTACTAGTCAGGTACATTCTTAGGCGTTTAATATGCGGTGTTGAGTCCATTTCGTTGAGCAAGGAGTAGCTCTTGTCTATTCCATATTTGGCTTAAGGAACTTTATCTGTGCTCATTTCAATCTCTGGTTTTATGCAGCAACCCAACTCACCTTTCCCCTTAAGCAAGCATAAGTTGGTTTTCTAAATTTGAGAACCTGTTCTGTTTTGGAATTCAGTTCCTGTGTAGCCAAGTTTACATTCCGTGTATTAGTGATATCTTATGATGTTTCTTTTTCTGTGTGACTTATTTCAGTTAGAATCATCGTACCTGAATCTACTCATTATGCTGCTACGGGTCTGATGACATAGATTTCATTGCTGAGTGATACTGCATTGTACGTAAGTACCACAAGTTCTTTATCCATTTTTCACTTTCTGCGATGTTGAACTTGTACTGTAAATGATGTTCTTGTAAACAGAGTCGTTCCAAACTTTGGGGTGGCTGTGTCTTTTTGATTTTAATTTCCCTAAGCTATAGGACCATAAGTGGAAGTGCCCTAGGCTCTGTTGCTTTGTTTTTTAGATGTTTCAGGAAACACCATACACTTCTCCCAAGTGTCTGTTGGCAATTTACATCCCGCCCATCAGCATAACAAGGCTCCCAGTTCTCCATGGCCTGTCCTGCCTTTCTGGATTTTACACTTTTTTCAGATGTCCCTTTTGACCGGGGGGAAGTGAGACTTCATTGTAGTGCAGATTTCCTTTGCAAGCTTGCTTGGTTGGCCAAAAAGAGCGTATGCGTTTTTTCCTGAATATATTCAGGAAAAAACGCATACGTCCTTTTTGGCCAAGTGCATCATTGTGGACGTTCTGCCTCTTTTCCTATGCTTTCAATGCAATTCCAGTCTACCTCCTGAAATCGGTTTCCTGCAATTCTGCCCCGCTTTCAAGTCCTCTTGGCAGCCTTACTTCAGTCTATTTTTGGACGATAGCTGTCATTTATAACTCTGCAGGTTTGTGAATTACAGTGCCCCTGAGCTCCTTTCTTCAACTCGCTTTCTTGTGACCTGGCCGCAACACCGCAGGATGGCTTCAGGCCCTAATCTGGTTCCGGCCCGGCACGCTGAGCCTTTGGTTAATTCCTCTTCCTGGTGGGAAATGAGAGTTAACTTTGCCCGTCCAGACACCTCCAGCTAGTCTCTCATTGGTTCTCGCTATTCCTGTTCATCTTCCGCAGAAATTGCAAACTGGGCCAAACAGGAGGTTAAAGGCGCTGACTCTCCAAGTGGGGAGAGTGTTAGTAAAGCGTCTGGAATGTTGCACCCGAGTACCAGGGTACGAAAACTGAGACATATTTGAACACGTCTCCCGATCACATGGTTGATCTTACTCTAGGTTCCACATGCATGTTTTAGCTGAAGGAAGAATACCTAAAACCTGGGTAGTTGAAACCCGTGGAATGGGTACCATGCAATATGACTTCAAAGGGTCTTCATTTGCTCACCGAACCTCTCCAATCCTATCACTGCTGCGTTTATGCCCCTGTAGACATGCTTGATTCTCTTTCGGAGACATAGCAATCCATAGGTTTTACGATACTTACTAGTCAGGTACATTCTTAGGCTTTTAATATGCGGTGTTGAGTCATTTCGTTGAGCAAGGAGTAGCTCTTGTCTATTCCATATTTGACTTAAGGAACTTTATCTGTGCTCATTTCAATCTCTGGTTTTATGCAGCACCCCAAGGCACCTTTACCCTTAAGCAAGCATAAGTTGGTTTTCTAAATTTGAGACCCTGTTCTGTTCTGTAATTCAGTTCCTGTGTAGCCAAGTTTCCATTCCGTGTATTACTGATAACTTATGATATTTCTTTTTCTGTGTGACTTATTTCAGTTAGAATCATCATACCTGAATCCACTCATTGTGATGCTAAGGGCCTGATGACATAGATTTCATTGCTGAGTGATATTGCTTTGTAAGTAAATACCACAACTTCTTTATCCATTTTTCACTTTCTGCGATGTTGAACTTGTACTGTAAACGAGGTTCTTGTAAACAGAGGCTTCCCAAAGTTTGGGGTGGCTGTGTCTTTTTGATTTTAATTTCCCTAAGCTATAGGACCATAAGTGGCAGTGCCCTAGGCTCTGTTGCTTTGTTTTTTAGATGTTTCAGGAAACACCATACACTTCTCCCGAGTGGTTGTTGGCAATTTACATCCCGCCCATCAGCATAACAAGGCTCCCAGTTCTCCATGGCCTGTCCTGCCTTTCTGGATTTTACACTTTTTTCAGATGGCCCTTTTGACCGGGGGGAAGTGAGACTTCATTGTAGTGCAGATTTCCTTTGCAAGCTTGCTTGGTTGGCCAAAAAGGGCGTATGCGTTTTTTCCTGAATATATTCAGGAAAAAACGCATACGCCCTTTTTGGCCAAGTGCATCATTGTGGACGTTCTGCCTCTTTTCCTATGCTTTCAATGCAATTCCAGTCTACCTCCTGAAATCGGTTTCCTGCAATGCTGCCCCGCTTTCAAGTCCTCTTGGCAGCCTTACTTCAGTCTATTTTTGGACGATAGCTGTCATTTATAACTCTGCAGGTTTGTGAATTACAGTGCCCCTGAGCTCCTTTCTTCAACTCGCTTTCTTGTGACCTGGCCGCAACACCGCAGGATGGCTTCAGGCCCTAATCTGGTTCCGGCACGGCACGCTGAGCCTTTGGTTATTTCCCCTTCCTGGTGGGAAATGAGAGTTAAATTTGCCCGTCCAGACACCTCCAGCTAGTCTCTCATGGGTTCTCGCTATTCCTGTTCATCTTCCGCAGAAATTGCAAACTGGGCCAAACAGGAGGTTAAAGGGACTGACTCTCCAAGTCGGGAGAGTGTTAGTAAAGCGTCTGGAATGTTGCACCCGAGTACCAGGGTACGAAAACTGAGACATATTTGAACACGTCTCCCGATCACATGGTTGATCATACTCTGGGTTCCACATGCATGTTTTAGCTGAAGGAAGAATACCTAAAACCTGGGTAGTTGAAACCCGTGGAATGGGTACCATGCAATATGACTTCAAAGGGTCTTCATTTGCTCACCGAACCTCTCCAATCCTATCACTGCTGCGTTTATGCCCCTGTACACATGCTTGATTCTCTTTCGGAGACATAGCAATCTATAGGTTTTAAGATACTTACTAGTCAGGTACATTCTTAGGCGTTTAATATGCGGTGTTGAGTCCATTTCGTTGAGCAAGGAGTAGCTCTTGTCTATTCCATATTTGGCTTAAGGAACTCTATCTGTGCTCATTTCAATCTCTGGTTTTATGCAGCACCCCAACTCACCTTTCCCCTTAAGCAAGCAGAAGTTGGTTTTCTAAATTTGAGACCCTGTTCTGTTCTGTAATTCAGTTCCTGTGTAGCCAAGTTTACATTCCGTGTATTAGTGATATCTTATGATGTTTCTTTATGTGTGAGTTATTTCAGTTAGAATCATCGTACCTGAATCCACTCATTATGCTGCTACGGGCCTGATGACATAGATTTCATTGCTGAGTGATACTGCATTGTACGTAAGTACCACAAGTTCTTTATCCATTTTTCACTTTCTGTGATATTGAACTTGTACGGTAAACGAGGTTCTTGTAAACAGAGGCTTCCCAAACTTTGGGGTGGGTGTGTCTTTTTGATTTTAATTTCCCTAAGCTATAGGACCATAAGTGGAAGTGCCCTAGGCTCTGTTGCTTTGTTTTTTAGATGTTTCAGGAAACACCATACACTTCTCCCAAGTGTCTGTTGGCAATTTACATCCCACCCATCCGCATAACAAGGCTCCCAGTTCTCCATGGCCTGTCCTGCCTTTCTGGATTTTACACTTTTTTCAGATGGCCCTTTTGACCGGGGGGAAGTGAGACTTCATTGTAGTGCAGATTTCCTTTGCTAGTTTGCTTGGTTGGCCAAAAAAGGCGTATGCGTTTTTTCCTGAATATATTCAGGAAAAAACGCATACGCCCTTTTTGGCCAAGTGCATCATTGTGGACGTTCTGACTCTTTTCCTATGCTTTCAATGCAATTTCAGTCTACCTCCTGAAATCGGTTTCCTGCAATTCTGCCCTGCTTTCAAGTCCTCTTGGCAGCCTTACTTCAGTCTATTTTTGGACGATAGCTGTCATTTATAACTTTGCAGGTTTGTGAATTACAGTGCCCCTGAGCTCCTTTCTACAACTCGCTTTCTTGTGAGCTGGCCGCAACACCGCAGGATAGCTTCAGGCCCTAATCTGGTTCCGGCACGGCACGCTGAGCCTTTGGTTAATTCCTCTTCCTGGTGGGAAATGAGAGTTAAATTTGCCCGTCCAGACACCTCCAGCTAGTCTCTCATTGGTTCTCGCTATTCCTGTTCATCTTCCGCAGAAATTGCAAACTGGGCCAAACAGGAGGTTAAAGGGACTGACTCTCCAAGTGGGGAGAGTGTTAGTAAAGCATCTGGAATGTTGCACCCGAGTACCAGGGGAGGAAAACTGAGACATATTTGAACACGTCTCCCGATCACATGGTTGATCATACTCTGGGTTCCACATGCATGTTTTAGCTGAAGGAAGAATACCTAAAACCTGGGTAGTTGAAACCCGTGGAATGGGTACCATGCAATATGACTTCAAAGGGTCTTCATTTGCTCACGAACCTCTCCAATCCTATCACTGCTGCGTTTATGCCCCTGTAGACATGCTTGATTCTCTTTCGGAGACATAGCAATCCATAGGTTTTAAGATACTTACTAGACAGGTACATTCTTAGGCGTTTAATATGCGGTGTTGAGTCCATTTCGTTGAGCAAGCAGTAGCTCTTGTCTATTCCATATTTGGCTTAAGGAACTTTATCTGTGCTCATTTCAATCTCTGGTTTTATGCAGCACCCCAACTCACCTTTACCCTTAAGCAAGAATAAGTTGGTTTTTTAAATTTGAGACCCTGTTCTGTTCTGTAATTCAGTTCCTGTGTAGCCAAGTTTACATTCCGTGTATTACTGATATCTTATGATGTTTCTTTTTCTGTGTGACTTATTTCAGTTAGAATCATCATACCTGAATCCACTCATTGTGCTGCTAAGGGCCTGATGACATAGATTTCATTGCTGAGTGATATTGCTTTGTAAGTGAATACCACAACTTCTTTATCCATTTTTCACTTTCTGCGATGTTGAACTTGTACTGTAAACGAGGTTCTTGTAAACAGAGGCGTCCCAAACTTTGGGGTGGCTGTGTCTTTTTGATTTTAATTTCCCTAAGCTATAGGACCATAAGTGGAAGTGCCCTAGGCTCTGTTGCTTTGTTTTTTAGATGTTTCAGGAAACACCATACACTTCTCCCAAGTGTCTGTTGGCAATTTACATCCCGCCCATCAGCATAACAAGGCTCCCAGTTCTCCATGGCCTGTCCTGCCTTTCTGGATTTTACACTTTTTTCAGATGGCCCTTTTGACCGGGGGGAAGTGAGACTTCATTGTAGTGCAGATTTCCTTTGCAAGCTTGCTTGGTTGGCCAAAAAGGGCGTATGCGTTTTTTCCTGAATATATTCAGGAAAAAACGCATACGCCCTTTTTGGCCAAGTGCATCATTGTGGACGTTCTGCCTCTTTTCCTATGCTTTCAATGCAATTCCAGTCTACCTCCTGAAATCGGTTTCCTGCAATGCTGCCCCGCTTTCAAGTCCTCTTGGCAGCCTTACTTCAGTCTATTTTTGGACGATAGCTGTCATTTATAACTCTGCAGGTTTGTGAATTACAGTGCCCCTGAGCTCCTTTCTTCAACTCGCTTTCTTGTGACCTGGCCGCAACACCGCAGGATGGCTTCAGGCCCTAATCTGGTTCTGGCACGGCACGCTGAGCCTTTGGTTAATTCCTCTTCCTGGTGGGAAATGAGAGTTAAATTTGCCCGTCCAGACACCTCCAGCTAGCCTCTCATTGGTTCTCGCTATTCCTGTTCATCTTCCGCAGAAATTGCAAACTGGGCCAAACAGGAGGTTAAAGGGACTGACTCTCCAAGTCGGGAGAGTGTTAGTAAAGCGTCTGGAATGTTGCACCCGAGTACCAGGGTAAGAAAACTGAGACATATTTGAACACGTCTCCCGATCACATGGTTGATCATACTCTGGGTTCCACATGCATGTTTTAGCTGAAGGAAGAATACCTTAAACCTGGGTAGTTGAAACCCGTGGAATGGGTACCATGCAATATGACTTCAAAGGGTCTTCATTTGCTCACCGAACCTCTCCAATCCTATCACTGCTGCGTTTATGCCCCTGTACACACGCTTGATTCTCTTTTGGAGACATAGCAATCCATAGGTTTTAAGATACTTACTAGTCAGGTACATTCTTAGGCGTTTAATATGGGGTGTTGAGTCCATTTCGTTGAGCAAGGAGTAGCTCTTGTCTATTCCATATTTGGCTTAAGGAACTTTATCTGTGCTCATTTCAATCTCTGGTTTTATGCAGCACCCCAACTCACCTTTCCCCTTAAGCAAGCATAAGTTGGTTTTCTAAATTTGAGACCCTGTTCTGTTTTGGACTGCAGTTCCTGTGTAGTCAAGTTTACATTCCGTGTATTAGTGATATCTTATAATGTTTCTTTTTCTGTGTGACTTATTTCAGTTAGAATCATCGTACCTGAATCCACTCATTATGCTGCTAAGGGCCTGATGACATAGATTTCATTGCTGAGTGATACTGCATTGTACGTAAGTACCTCAAGTTCTTTATCCATTTTTCACTTTCTGTGATATTGAACTTGTACGGTAAACGAGGTTCTTGTAAACGGAGGTGTCCCAAACTTTGGGGTGGCTGTGTCTTTTTGATTTTAATTTCCCTAAGCTATAGGACCATAAGTGGAAGTGCCCTAGGCTCTGTTGCTTTGTTTTTTAGATGTTTCAGGAAACACCATACACTTCTCCCGAGTGGTTGTTGGCAATTTACATCCCGCCCATCAGCATAACAAGGCTCCCAGTTCTCTATGGCCTGTCCTGCCTTTCTGGATTTTACACATTTTTCAGATGGCCCTTTTGACCGGGGGGAAGTGAGACTTCATTGTAGTGCAGATTTCCTTTGCAAGTTTGCTTGGTTGGCCAAAAAGGGCGTATGCGTTTTTTCGTGAATATATTCAGGAAAAAATGCATACGCCCTTTTTGGCCAAGTGCATCATTGTGGACGTTCTGCCTCTTTTCCTATGCTTTCAATGCAATTCCAGTCTACCTCCTGAAATCGGTTTCCTGCAATTCTGCCCCGCTTTCAAGTCCTCTTGGCGGCCTTACTTCAGTATATTTTTGGACGATAGCTGTCATTTATAACTCTGCAGGTTTGTGAATAACAGTGCCCCTGAGCTCCTTTCTTCAACTTGCTTTCTTGTGACCTGGCCGCAACACTGCAGGATGTCTTCAGGCCCTAATCTGGTTCCGGCACGGCACGCTGAGCCTTTGGTTAATTCCTCTTCCTGGTGGGAAATGAGAGTTAAATTTGCCCATCCAGACAACTCCAGCTAGTCTCTCATTGGTTCTCGCTATTCCTGTTCATCTTCCGCAGAAATTGCAAACTGGGCCAAACAGGAGGTTAAAGGGACTGACTCTCCAAGTGGGGAGAGTGTTAGTAAGCGTCTGGAAAGTTGCACCCGAGTACCAGGGTACGAAAACTGAGACATATTTGAACACGTCTCCCGATCACATGGTTGATCATACTCTAGGTTCCACATGCATGTTTTAGCTGAAGGAAGAATACCTTAAACCTGGGTAGTTGAAACCCGTGGAATGGGTACCATGCAATATGACTTCAAAGGGTCTTCATTTGCTCACCGAACCTCTCCAAATCTATCACTGCTGCGTTTATGCCCCTGTACACACGCTTGATTCTCTTTTGGAGACATAGCAATCCATAGTTTTTAAGATACTTACTAGTCAGGTACATACTTAGGCGTTTAATATGGGGTGTTGACTCCATTTCGTTGAGCAAGGAGTAGCTCTTGTCTATTCCATATTTGGCTTAAGGAACTTTATCTGTGCTCATTTCAATCTCTGGTTTTATGCAGCACCCCAACTCACCTTTCCCCTTAAGCAAGCAGAAGTTGGTTTTCTAAATTTGAGACCCTGTTCTGTTTTGGAATGCAGTTCCTGTGTAGCCAAGTTTACATTCCATGTATTACTGATATCTTATGATGTTTCTTTTTCTGTGTTACTTATTTCAGTTAGAATCATCGTACCTGAATCCACTCATTATGCTGCTAAGGGCCTGATGACATAGATTTCATTGCTGAGTGATACTGCATTGTACGTAAGTACCTCAAGTTCTTTATCCATTTTTCACTTTCTGTGATATTGAACTTGTACGGTAAACGAGGTTCTTGTATACGGAGGTGTCCCAAACTTTGGGGTGGCTGTGTCTTTTTGATTTTAATTTCCCTAAGCTATAGGACCATAAGTGGAAGTGCCCTAGGCTCTGTTGCTTTGTTTTTTAGATGTTTCAGGAAACACCATACACTTCTCCCGAGTGGTTGTTGGCAATTTACATCCCGCCCATCAGCATAACAAGGCTCCCAGTTCTCCATGGCCTGTCCTGCCTTTCTGGATTTTACACTTTTTTCAGATGGCCCTTTAACCGGGGAGAAGTGAGACTTCATTGTAGTGCAGATTTCCTTTGCAAGTTTGCTTGGTTGGCCAAAAAGGGCGTATGCGTTTTTTCCTGAATATATTCAGGAAAAAACGCATACGCCCTTTTTGGCCAAGTGCATCATTGTGGACGTTCTGCCTCTTTTCCTATGCTTTCAATGCAATTCCAGTCTACCTCCTGAAATCGGTTTCCTGCAATTCTGCCCCGCTTTCAAGTCCTCTTGGCAGCCTTACTTCAGTATATTTTTGGACGATAGCTGTCATTTATAACTCTGCAGGTTTGTGAATTACAGTGCCCCTGAGCTCCTTTCTTCAACTCGCTTTCTTGTGAGCTGGCCGCAACACCGCAGGATGGCTTCAGGCCCTAATATGGTTCCGGCATGGCACGCTGAGCCTTTGGTTAATTCCTCTTCCTGGTGGGAAATGAGAGTTAAATTTGCCCGTCCAGACACCTCCAGCTAGTCTCTCATTGGTTCTCGCTATTCCTGTTCATCTTCCGCAGAAATTGCAAACGGGGACAAACAGGAGGTTAAAGGTGCTGACTCTCCAAGTGGGGAGAGTGTTAGTAAAGCGTCTGGAATGTTGCACCCGAGTACCAGGGGAGGAAAACTGAGACATATTTGAACACGTCTCCCGTTCACACGGTTGATCATACTCTGGGTTCCACATGCATGTTTTAGCTGAAGGAAGAATACCTTAAACCTGGAGAGTTGAGACCCGTGTAATGGGTACCATGCAATATGACTTCAAAGGGTCTTCATTTGCTCACGAACCTCTCCAATCCTATCACTGCTGCGTTTATGCCCCTGTACACATGCTTGATTCTCTTTCGCAGACATAGCAATCCATAGGTTTTAAGATACTTATTAGACAGGTACATTCTTAGGCGTTTAATATGCGGTGTTGAGTCCATTTCGTTGAGCAAGGAGTAGCTCTTGTCTATTCCATATTTGGCTTAAGGAACTTTATCTGTGCTCATTTCAATCTCTGGTTTTATGCAGCACCCCAACTCACCTTTACCCTTAAGCAAGAATAAGTTGGTTTTCTAAATTTGAGACCCTGTTCTGTTCTGTAATTCAGTTCCTGTGTAGCCAAGTTTACATTCCGTGTATTACTGATATCTTATGATGTTTCTTTTTCTGTGTGACTTATTTCAGTTAGAATCATCATACCTGAATCCAGTCATTGTGCTGCTAAGGGCCTGATGACACAGATTTCATTGCTGAGTGATATTGCTTTGTAAGTAAATACCACAACTTCTTTATCCATTTTTCACTTTCTGTGATGTTGAACTTGTACTGTAAACGAGGTTCTTGTAAACAGAGCCGTTCCAAACTTTGGGGTGGCTGTGTCTTTTTGATTTTAATTTCCCT